>NC_041020.1:15674694-16874694 GCF_004193775.1 Glycine soja | reverse complement strand
AGCTTTGAGGATCTTGAGCTTGTTTTTTAAAACAAATCGCCCCCATCCAATGGGCTGATTGGCAGACCAGCAATCCTCACCACCTTCTGGTACTCCTTGTTCTTTAGCCAAGCATCATAAACCTTAAAGGGCTTAGGGCCCTAGTCGATGCTCTTAGATTTCAAATATAGGGCAGTGGTCAGAGTAGTTTCTCTCCAGATTAAATTGAGAACTATCTGGCCATTTAGCTAACCACCCATCAGTGACCAACACTCTATCAAGCTTGCTTTTACAGGTTCCATTTGGCCTAACCTAAGTATAAGGCTTTCCCATGCAAGGTATATCATCAACCTCCAACTCAGCAATCCAATCATTAAATTCAGCTATAGTGCTGGTATCAGAACTGCTGCAATTACTCCCCATTCTTTCTAAAGGGTGCCTAATACAATTGAAATCCCCTACAAGACACCAACATGTGTCTTGGATTGGATCTTTTTACTCCTTAGATTCTACCAGAACTGTCTCTTTCCTAGAAGGTCACAAGGTGCATAAATATTAACCACAACCACCCTTTGCATTTCAGGCAGCCAGACCCCACCTAGCATAATGAAATCCTTGTCAGAAAAACGAAAGTCAACCTGAAAGGTATTATTATTCCAAGCACAAAGAAGCCCCTCAGCAGCATTCATAGCAGGCTGCCATTCCCAAGCCACATCAGGTTGACCCCACAGAGATTGGTAGCAAGCTTTATCCATAGCTTCCCTTTTAGTTTCTTGAAGACAGAGAAGATCAATTTTGAATTTCCCCACCAAATTCCTGATAGAGGCCCATTTAATGCCTCTACCCATCCCTCTAATGTTGTAGGAAAGGATATTCATCTATGAATATTCTTATTCCCCAACTCCATAGCTTCTTTCCTGTCCTGAGACTCCATATTAGCAAAGCTGTGAATATCTTCATCATGTTCTATATTAGCAAAGCTGTGAATAGCTTCTTACCAGGACTAGTAATAATAGGTTGGGGTGAATCCACTTGAGAAGCACTACTATTGATTTCTAATGAAAGTGAACCACTTTCAATGTGTTGATCTAAGGTTTGCTTGATTTCTGATTTGTAGCAGAGGTTAGAGCTTTCAACTCATGACAGAGTGGGAAACAATGATGCAACAATGTAGATGTAGATGTAGGGCATCCATCTAACACAAACGCAATAGCTTTCTCAAAGCCTGATTCCACTAAAATTTTACCAAAATCATGCTGCCTTGCAATCTTAGGACTTATTGGAATGTTGTGCTGCCTTAGAATATGACGATTTAAAATACCCCTACCCCAATTGCAATATAATAAATTAGAAATAAACTAACACAAGCATATGACTAATTAATAAGAAAAGCAGAAGAGTGAACCACTTTTGTGCAGTGCATGCAATCGCAGATATTAAGTCCATATTATCACAAGCATGGATGCTAAAAGTGAGTAACTGAATCAATATTTTCCAATGAAATATAACATGTAAATATGATAGTTGAAAATTAAGGAATGCTTCTCACTTCATTCTAACTTTAACATGATTCTCAAGTGATAGTGAGTCTCCTCACCATGGATGATTTCTCACTTCATTCTAACTTTAACATTGTCACTCAACAACAAGTTCACCTTTCAAGAGCCTTTGATACTCAACCAAACAATTGTATTGTGTTTATTTTTTCAGCATTGGTTCAACTGCATAGGGACCAATCCTGACTTGTCTATTGTATTTTCTAGTACTCTAGTACTTAATTAATATATTAGTATTTTGGCTGATAAAAAAACAGTGCATGTGAACCACAATGAAGAGTTAGTCTTTCATTTAGTTTTAAAGAAGCTGCATGGAGAATCTAAATTTTAAATTTGCTAAACCCTAAATTATGCTACCATACTATTTCAGATTCCATTAGGAGCGATTTTAGCCATTGTTGATCCTGTGGTGATAGGCATTGTTGACAAGCCAAAGGTCATTGCTATTTCAAAATTAATTAAAAGTGGTCTTGCGGTCATTGCTTGAAAGTGAATTGTGTTGAAGCCTCGAACTCAGGTATTATATGTTTTATTCAAAAACTATTCTCAAATTGTTTGTGAATGCATTACTAGTATACTTGTAGAACTGTTTGATTTATAATGCACCAGTTGTTGCTAAGTACAACATAAATTGCAATGCCATGAAAGTAGTATTTATTGAATAATTTGGAAAGTAAATAACAAATAATGAATTTGCAAGCCCAATACCATTGTTTGGTAGATAAATTGTTGTATTTGTTTGACTAACTTATGTAACATGTAATGACCATCTGTCAATAGTCCTCCCCTAAAGCTAACACACACACAACCACACACACACACACACACCCACAGACACACACACCACACACACACCCTCCCACCCACACACACACCACATACACACAAACAACCCACAACACGCACAACACACACACACACACACACACACCCACATACCCACCCCCACACACACACACACACAGACCACCACACACAGCCAAGGTTGTGGAGGGGCCTCAACTGTTGGCTGTTTCTGGGGTTGGTTGCTGTTGTTGGATTGGTGGAGGAATGTATGGTTGCTTGGGCCTCAGCAGCATTTTTGGAAGGAAGGACAGGCTGCTGTTGTTGGTTCTGAGGCTGGACCATCTGAGGTTAGGGTGATTCCTTCATCCGGGTTGTATCTGTTGCTGGAGAGGTCATAATTGTCTGCTTGTGGTTGATTTTGCTGCTGAGGTTGAGGATGTCTTATTGTAAATATTGCAGCATAAGCTTCAAGCAGCTCGATTGCTCCAGGTTGCTGCATGAAGGGCAAAGGTCTGTATGGTGGTCAGCAGAGGAGCACAAACACAAACCCTGCAATAAGGTACAGATTTCTGATTCAAGGCCAGCTGGGTTACCAAGTTAACAATGCATCCAGTTTTTCCTTCAAGTTCTTAGTCTTAGATGATGCAGCTGTTTTTAGTACCTCATGCACTCCTTTTAATGACTATGACATCATTTCTGGCGCTAAACTGCTGAGAGTTGGAAGCCATCTTCTCAATTAAATTTCTGCGGTTCAGCAGGAGTCATGGTCTCCAAGGGCTCCACCACTGGCAGCATCTATCATACTTCTCTCCATATTACTGAGTCCTTCATAAAAATTGGCAGCAGAAGCTGCTCCGAAATCTGATGGTGAGGGCAACTGGCACTAGTTTTTTAAATCGCTCCCAGTACTCTACGGCTCTCTCCACTGAGTTGTCTAATACCTGAGATATCTTTCCCTGATGGTTTGTGGTCCTGGAAGTAGGGAAAATTTTTCTAAGAATACTCTCTTAAGGTCATCCCAGCTCGTGATAGACCTTGGAGCAAGGTAATACAGCCAGTCATTTGCCACTCCTCCAGAGAATGAGGAAAAGCCTTCAGAAATATGTGATCCTCCTGGACATCTGGGGGTTTCATGGTGGAGCAGGACAATTGAATTCCTTCAAATGTTGTGTGCGGGTCTTTCACCTGCAGCCATGAAACTTTGGAAGCAAATGAATCAGTCCAGTTTTAAGAACATATGGGACATCTCTCAAGGGTATTGGATGCACAAGCTTTCGTAGGTTGAAATCAGGTGCAGCCATTTCCCTTAGAGTCCTCTCACGGGGTGGAGGTTGTGCCATGATTCTCAGAATGTGCAAAATCAAAATGCTCAAAATCAGGAATGCTCAAAATTATAATGCCTCCAAATCAGGATGTTCAAAATCCCAATAACAGAATGCACAGATTCACCAGTAATGGAATGCTCGGTGATACAAGGTATAAAATGTGATGCCTAACTAATCTATGAAATGTCCTATCTATCTCAGGGTCAAAGGGTTGTAAGTCCATATGGATTGCCTCTAGTCATACACTACATTCAGCATGCACAACTAGTTGCCTTGTCATTGTAAATAAAGTGCAGGTTTGAACTAACAGCTACCCTCAAATGATTATCCAAATGACTTGAAAATTTGTGGAGCAACCTTATAAAATGATGAGAAGATAGCACAAACAAAAATTTCAGACAAAAATTCAAAGTCTAACTATGAAAACTAAAATTGTGTGGTTAAGAAAAATAAGTGGAATAAACTTGAAAAATAAAAAACTTTTGACAGAATCGCTTTTTTTGGACGATGGAGACCTATATGGCCGGCTGCCACGGCGTAGGAAAATTTTTTTCTACCAAATGCATAATAAATACTTGCGATTCTGATAACCGGAGCAAAAGTTATTGGCCGTTTGAAGTTTTGACAAACACAAAATTTGCTAGTTTTTTGAACTTCAAATCTGACCAAACTAAAGGCTCTAGCTATTTTTCCCACAAAAATATGGATTAAAAGAAGTTACCCAAAAATATTCAGCCAAAAATAACAACCCTAGCTTCTAAAACAAAAAAATCACAAATAATTCAGCATGGATGGTCGCTAAATCCGTCTCTAATTGATTTCTACTACTACTTTGTTTTGCCGCAAGCAAAAAGTGGTCGCTAAGTCCGCCGCAAAAACACTATTCACAACAAAACACCCAAGACTGAAAACGGGGAAACGCTATGGGAAAACTGAAACAGAACACACACATAACAAAGTACCAGGACACTAAACAATTACTAACAACATTACTAACACAATTAACTAACAATTAAACATAAACACGAAAGATTAACACCAACAACACTAGCTAGCTATATGAACCTTTGGACACTGCTCCCCGGCAACGGCGCCAAATTTGATCGAGGGCGTACCCGAATCAATAAAACATGAAAATGCACAGTAACTAGGAAGTGATCTCTAGGTCGTTTCCCAACGAGCAATGACACACCAATTGTTCATAATATACTTGCAATACAGTAACGATTGGTGGGGGGGGGGGGGGTTTGTTTGTTTTGTGATTAAAGAGCAGAACAAGTAAACTGGAATACGAAACTTACATATTAAAACGGGTTGTTTTCCTTGATTCAGTAAAGCCATTCTCTCTTATCTGGGTTATGGAGAATTCGTCCCTAACAGTCAACCACTTAATCCAACCCTATTTCAATTTACTATGCGAAAATCAACTTAGGGTTGTCAATACGTGGATTAGGCACCACATACACCAGTTAGCCCTTCGTCCATTAAGCATGAACGCAAGTTTAGGCTCAGAGGCAAACTAATCGAACACGAAGCGTGCACTGATTAAATATCACGAATTTGGGATAACTGGTGAAGGGAAAACTGCCAGGGAACCCACATACAAGCGAAACCTCAAAGAGAGTTGGGCTTCGTCCTCAAAGGATAACAACACCAGAAAATCTTAGCCTTCCTGGATTTCAAACCGAAAATGCAAATGAAACATGAAGCAGAAACGTAAATTGAAAGAAACGTAAATGAGATGTAGAACGTAAATGAAAGTAGAAGAAGAAGTAAAAATGACTCGTAATTAGAAGCAGAAACGGAATTTGCATTAAGAACGAAAAAACGTAACAAGGGACAGAAAACATGAAAACCTAAAACCAAGTCTCTGAATATGAAAATAGCATTAAATAGCCCTGCACGAATCCCCAGGCAGCTATTAAAAAGAGTCATCAAGTCACTGTGCCCTATTACAATACTCTGGGCAAAATGAAATAAACACTGAACAACATAAATAAAAATTGCGAAATTCCTAATTAGAAATTAACTAAGGTAAGCCCTGCTTTATTTGCCCTCTTCAAGTCCACAACCAAAATCCGGATTAAGCCAATGTTTCATTATTCCTGAAATTTGATTAAAATATCAATTAGCTAAATGAGCCAAATAATAAACTGTGCCTAATTAATTGACAATTAAGACCAATCAATAATTAAAATGGTGCAAAAGGGTTTAGAAAATAGAAGGAAATGATGGCACATCAGCCTTCTCAAAGTTCCACTTTAAAAACCATGCAGACCTCTTAGACCTCCTAGCCTCCTCAACCACTTCATTAGCCACCCAAACTCCATGCAACATTGTCTCCCTTTAACAAAAGCTGACTGCCTTTCATCAATAAGCTGAGGCATGACCTTTCTCAGCCTGTTAGCCAACATTTTAGCAATAACTTTGTAGATGCAGCCTAATGAGGGAGATAGGTCTGAAATCACTAATAACCTGGGGATCCTTTAGCTTAGGTATAAGAGCAATAAAGGAGGAGTTACTTCCTTTAGGGGAACATTAACAAAGAATTCTGCAATAAACCTAAGACATTCAGGTTTTAGCTCCTTCCAAAAAGGCTTAATAAATTTGAAATTTAAACCCATCTGGCCTCGGGCTTTTATCATTCCCACAGCATCCATAGCACATCTCACCTCCTCTTCTTTAAAGGTTCTACCAAAAAATCCCTCTGAATAGGAGTTAAGCATTGAAGGAGACCCCAATCCAGGGTCGGTCTATGAAGCTGGATTCATGGAATCTACTCTGAAAATGCTGTAAGATTTTCAGCCTTAATGAGGTTAGGATCTCAACCCAAGGTCATCAATCATCAACCCTCTCAAGGCATTCTCCTCCCTCGCTGCTTTTGATTAACTTGTGGAAAAATACATGTTGTTGTTGTCCCCCTCCTTAATCCATTTGCTTCTTAGTATTTCTATCTCATGGTGGATTCATAGAGGTTAGCCTTTTCCCAAAGCTCAGCTTAGTTCCAGCTGCTTGACCTGTGCTTGGAAGAGAGAGCTGGGATGACATAGAATTTCCAGGTCATTCAGATTCTGCTGAAGTTGCTTCATTTTGTTACACAAGTCTGTTTGTATTCACTTTACTCCACAATTTCAATGTAGCTTTGGAGGTCTTCTTTTGAGGCAATCAAAAGCCTCTTTGCATCTGTCATTAAAGTCAAACTCCACCTCCTTTGCAACAAGTTGGAAAATGGAAGGGCTACTTTGCTAAAATCCCTTATAAAGCGCCTGTAGAATCCTGCATGACCAAGAAAAGATCTCACCTCTCGCACACAAGAGGGGTAAGGCAATTGTGAAATAACAGAAATTTTTGCAGGATCTACTTCAATACCCTTATTGGAAATAATGTGGCCTAAAACTATACCTTGCTCAACCATAAAATGACATTTTTCAAAAATTAGAACAAGGTTAGTTTCAATGCATCTATTCAAAACTTTTTCCAAACTATTCAAACAACCATCAAAAAAGGATCCATATACAGTGAAATCATCCATAAACACCTTTATGCAATTTTCTAAAAAATCACTGAAAATACTAATCATGCACCGCTGGAAGGTACCAGGGGCATTGCACAGGCCGAAAGGCATCCTCCTATAGGCAAAAGTGCCGAAGGGGCAGGTGAATGTGGTCTTTTCTTGATCCCCAGGAGCAATAGTAATTTGCATATAACCAGAAAAACCATCAAGGAAACAGTAGTGGGATTTACCTGCCAGGCATTCAAGCATCTGGTCAATGAATGGCAGGGGAAAATGGTCTTTTTTGGTAACCTGGTTCAGCCTCCTATAGTCAATGCAGACTCTCCAACTGTTCTGCACCCGAGTAGGAATTAGCTCCTCCTTCTCATTTTTTATCACTGTGAGGCCGGTCTTCTTCGGGACTACCTGGACGGGACTCACCCATTGGCTGTTGGAGATAGGATAAATGATTCCAGCTTGCAAAAGCTTGGTTATCTCCTTCTTCACTACATCAAGAATCGCCGGGTTGAGTCTTCTTTGTGGCTGTCTTACTGGTTTAGCTCCATCCTCTAAATTTATTCGATGCATACATGTGGATGGGCTAATACCAGGAATGTCCGCCAGGGTCCAGCCTATAGCCTTCTTATGCTTCTTGAGAACTGACAACAACTTCTCCTCTTGCTCATCAGCAAGGGAGGCAGATATAATCACTAGAAAACTCTTGCTATCATCCAAGTAAGCGTATTTTAAATTTGATGGCAGAGGCTTCAATTCTGGTGTGGTTGGCTAGACAGTGGTAGAAGGAGATGGTTTCTCAGCCTTTACCTCATAAAGAAAGTCAGAGGTATGTGTACTTCCTGAAACATTGTTAGTGCTATCTGACTCTATAAAATCAATCTCAAGAGGTAAAACACCACCACCAGACATGCAATCAATATCACTCTCAAATTCACTCTCAGATTCACTCTCAGCATCAAATTCAGACATATGATCAAGTACAATTTCAGACTCAATGCATGAAGAGTGAGAGGCATGCAGATTAGAATAAAGATCAGTCATGTATTCATCAACAACATGGTCAATTATTTCAGCACGAAATACAGAAAGATCTTCAGATGGGTATTTCATAGCATCCAGAATATTAAAATGAACAATTATATCACCAAATTCCATGGATAGTGTGCCTGCATAAACATCTATCTTAGTTCTAGCAATTTTCATAAAGGGTCTGCCTAGAATGATGGGAACTGATCCTTGAGAAAATCCATCTTCCATATTCAAAATATAAAAATCAACAGGGAAAATCAGTTCACCAACTCTAACTAAGACATCTTCTATGAAACCAACAGGGTAGGCAACACTTCTATTAGCTAAATGAATTACCACATCAGTTGACTGCAAGGGACCTAGAGATAGAGAATTAAAAATAAACAGAGGCATAACACTAACAGAAGCTCCTAAATCTAGCATGGCATTGTCAAACTTACTATTCCCTATAATACAAGGTATGCTGAATGTACCTGGATCCTTGCATTTTTCAGGAATTTGAGGAACAGATTTACCAATCAATGCGGAGACATTTCTGCCCATGCTAATTCGTTCACTTCCTTTAAGCTTCCGCTTATTAGTGCACAGCTCCTTCAAGAATTTGGCATATCTTGGAATTTGCTTTATTGCATCCAACAGAGGTATGTTTACCTCTACTTTTCTAAACGTGTCCAAGATCTCTTTCTCTGCCTCTTCCATTTTTTTGTTGGAAACTGCTCTTGGAGGGAATGGAAGAGGGGGAATGTGCTGCTTCTGCAAATCAGAATTACCTGTGGAAGAAGATTCACCTGCACAAAAATTGTTAGGTAAATTTTTGTCATCACCTTTTTCTGGAGTAGAGTGAAGTTTGGCAAGTTCATTTGCAGATGAGGAAGGTGCTACGGGTTGAGGTCCTTGACACTACTTTCTCGACCTCAATGAAATGGCACTGACATTTTTGGGATTTTGGACAGCTTGAGAAGGCAACTTGTCAGAATTCTGGGACTGTTGTTGATTCAATTGGGTAGCCAATTGTCCCATCTGATTGGTTAAGCTCTGAATGGAGGCTCTGGTCTCTTGCTGAAACTGCATGTTCTGCATAGTCATTGGCCTCAGAAGTTCTTCGAGGGAAGGTTGTGGAGGGGCCTCAACTGTTGGCTGTTTCTGGGGTTGTTGCTGTTGTTGGATTGGTGGAGGAATGTATGGTCTGCTTGGGCCAGCAGCATTTTGGAAGGAAGGAACAGGCTGCTGTTGTTGGTTCTGAGGGCTGGACCATCTGAGGTTAGGGTGATTCCTCCATCCAGGGTTGTATCTGTTGCTGGAGAGGTCATAATTGTTCTGCTGTGGTTGATTTTGCTGCTGAGGTTGAGGATGTCTATTGTAAATATTTGCAGCATAAGCTTCAAGCAGCTCGATTGCTCCAGGTTGCTGCATGGAAGGGCAAAGGTCTGTATGGTGGTCAGCAGAGGAGCACAAACCACAAACCCTTGCAATAGGTACAGATTTCTGATTCAAGGCCAGCTGGGTTACCAAGTTAACCAATGCATCCAGTTTTCCTTCAAGCTTCTTAGTCTTAGATGATGCAGCTGAGTTTGTAGCTACCTCATGCACTCCTTTAATGACTATGACATCATTTCTGGCGCTAAACTGCTGAGAGTTGGAAGCCATCTTCTCAATTAAATTTCTGGCTTCAGCAGGAGTCATGTCTCCAAGGGCTCCACCACTGGCAGCATCTATCATACTTCTCTCCATATTACTGAGTCCTTCATAAAAATATTGGAGCAGAAGCTGCTCCGAAATCTGATGGTGAGGGCAACTGGCACATAGTTTTTTAAATCGCTCCCAGTACTCATACAGGCTCTCTCCACTGAGTTGTCTAATACCTGAGATATCTTTCCTGATGGTTGTGGTCCTGGAAGTAGGGAAAATTTTTTCTAAGAATACTCTCTTAAGGTCATCCCAGCTCGTGATAGACCTTGGAGCAAGGTAATACAGCCAGTCATTTGCCACTCCCTCCAGAGAATGAGGAAAAGCCTTCAGAAATATGTGATCCTCCTGGACATCTGGGGGTTTCATGGTGGAGCAGACAATATGAAATTCCTTCAAATGTTTGTGCGGGTCTTCACCTGCAAGGCCATGAAACTTTGGAAGCAAATGAATCAGTCCAGTTTTAAGAACATATGGGACATCCTCATCAGGGTATTGGATGCACAAGCTTTCGTAGGTGAAATCAGGTGCAGCCATTTCCCTTAGAGTCCTCTCACGGGGTGGAGGTTGTGCCATGTTCTCAGAATGTGCAAAATCAAAATGCTCAAAATCAGAATGCTCAAAATTATAATGCTCCAAATCAGGATGTTCAAAATCACCAATAACAGAATGCACAGATTCACCAGTAATGGAATGCTCAGGATGATCAAAAGGTATAAAATGATGCCTAACTAATCTATGAAATGTCCTATCTATCTCAGGGTCAAAGGGTTGTAAGTCATATGGATTGCCTCTAGTCATACACTACATTCAGCATGCACAACTAGTTGCCTTGTCATGTAAATAAAGGTGCAGGTTTGAACTACAGCTACCCTCAAATGATATCCAAATGACTTGAAATTTTGTGAGCAACCTTATAAAATGATGAGAAGATAGCACAAAAAATTTCAGACAAAAATTCAAAGTCTAACTATGAAAACTAAAATTGGTGGGTTAAGAAAAATAAGTGAATAAAACTTGAAAAATAAAAAACTTTTGACAGAATCGCTTTTTTTTGGACGATGGAGACCTATATGGCCGGCTGCCACGGCGTAGGAAATTTTTTTCTACCCCAAATGCATATATAATACTTGCGATTCTGATAACCGGAGCAAAAGTTATGGCCGTTTGAAGTTTTGACAAACACAAAATTTGCTAGTTTTTTGGAACTTTCAAATCTGACCAAACTAAAGGCTCTAGCTATTTTTCCCACAAAATATGGATTAAAAGAAGTTACCACAAAAATATTCAGCCAAAAATAACAACCCTAGCTACTAAAACAAAAAATCACAAATAATTCAGCATGGATGGTCGCTAAAATCCGTCTCTAATTGATTTCTACTACTACTTTGTTTTGCCGCAAGCAAAAGTGGTCGCTAAGTCCGCCGCAAAACACTATTCACAACAAAACACCCAAGACTGAAACAGGGGAAACGCTTAATGGGAAAACTGAAACAGAACACACACTAAACAAAGTACCAGGACACTAAACAATACTAACACACATACTAACACAATACTAACAATTAAACATAAAACACGAAAGGATTAAACACACAACACTAGCTAGCTATTATGAACCTTTGGACACTGCTCCCCGGCAACGGCGCCAAATTTGATCGAGGCCGTACCCGAATCAAATAAACATGAAAATGCAGTAACTAGGAAGTGATCCTAGGTCGTTTCCCAACGAGCAATGACACACCAATTGTTCATAATATACTTGCAGTAACAGTAACGATTGGGGGGGGGGGGGGGGTTTGTTTGTTTTGTGATTAAAGAGCAGAACAAGTAAACTGGAATACGAAACTACTAATATTAAAAACGGGTTGTTTCCTTTGATTCAGAAGCCATTCTCTTATCCTGGGTTATGGAGAATTCGTCCCTAACAGTCAACCACTTAATCCAACCCTATTTCAATTTACTATGCGAAAATCAACTTAGGGTTGTCAATACGTGATTAGGCACCACATACACCAGTTAGCCCTTCGTCCATTAAGCATGAACGCAAGTTAGGCTCAGAGGCAACTAATCGAACACGAAGCGTGCACTGATTAATATTCACGAATTTGGGATAACTGGTGAAGGGAAAACTGCCAGGGAACCACATTACAAGCGAAACCTCAAAGAGAGTTGGGCTTCGTCCTCAAAAGGAAACAACACCAGAAAATCTAGCTTTCCATGGATTCAAACCGAAAATGCAAATGAAACATGAAGCAGAAACGTAAATGAACAGAAACGTAAATGAGATAGAAACGTAAATGAAAGTAGAAGAAGAAGTAAAAATGAACTCGTAATTAGAAGCAGAAAACGGAAATTTGCATTAAGAACGAAAACCGTAACAAGGGAACAGAAAAACATGAAAACCTAAAACCAAAGCTCTGAATAATGAAAATAGCATAACATAATGCCCTGCACGAATCCCAAGGCAGCTATTTAAAAAGAGTCACTCAAAGTCACTGGGCCCTATTACAATACTCTGGCCCAAAATGAAATAAACACTGAACAACATAAAATAAAATTGCGAAATTTCCTAATTAGAAATTAACTAAGGTAAGCCCTGCTTTATTTGCCCTCTTCAAGTCCACAACCAAAATCCGGATTAAGCCCAATGTTTCATTAATTCCTGAAATTAGATTAAAAATATCAAATTAGCTAAATGAGCCCAAATAATAAAACTGCCTAATTAATTGACAATTAAGACCAATCAATAATTAAAATGGTGCAAAAAGGGTTTAGAAAATAGAAGAAAATGATGGCACATCAGCCTTCTCAAAGTTCACTTTGAAAACCATGCAAGACCTCTTAGACCTCCTAGCCTCCTCAACCACTTCATTAGCCACCCAAACTCCATGCAACAATTGTCTCCCTTTAACAAAAGCTGACTGCCTTTCATCAATAAGCTGAGGCATGACCTTTCTCAGCCTGTTAGCCAACATTTTAGCAATAACTTTGTAGATGCAGCCTATGAGGGAGATAGGTCTGAAATCACTAATAACCTGGGGATCCTTTAGCTTAGGTATAAGAGCAATAAAGGAGGAGTTACTTCCTTTAGGGAAAGAAGCATTAACAAAGAATTCTGCAATAAACCTAAGACATTCAGGTTTTAGCTCCTTCCAAAAAGGCTTAATAAATTTGAAATTGAACCCATCTGGCCTCGGGCTTTTATCATTCCCACAGCTCCACATAGCACATCTCACCTCCTCTTCTTTAAAAGGTTCTACCAAAAAATCCCTCTGAATAGGAGTTAAAGCATTGAAGGAGACCCCATCCAGGGTAGGTCTATGAAGCTGGGATTCATGGAATCTACTCTGAAAATGCTGTAAGATTTCAGCCTTAATGAGGTTAGGATCTTCAACCCAAGAGTCATCAATCATCAACCCTCTCAAGGCATTTCTCCTCCTGCTGTGGTTGATTAACTTGTGAAAATACATGTTGTTGTTGTCCCCCTCCTTAATCCATTTGCTTCTAGACTTCTATCTCATGGTGGATTCATAGAGGTTAGCCTTTTCCCAAAGCTCAGCTTGAAGTTTCTTCAGCTGCTGGACTTGTTGGACAGAAGGCTGGGATGACATAGAATTTTCCAGGTCATTCAGATTCTGCTGAAGTTGCTTCATTTTGTTACACAAGTCTGTTGTATTCACTTTACTCCACAATTTCAATGTAGCTTTGAGGATCTTGAGCTTGTTTTTTAAAACAAATCGCCCCCATCCAATGGGCTGATTGGCAGACCAGCAATCCCTCACCACCTTCTGGTACTCCTTGTTCTTTAGCCAAGCATCATAAACCTTAAAGGGCTTAGGGCCCTAGTCGATGCTCTTAGATTTCAAAATAATAGGGCAGTGGTCAGAGTAGTTTCTCTCCAGATTAAATTGAGAACTATCTGGCCATTTAGCTAACCACCCATCAGTGACCAACACTCTATCAAGCTTGCTTTTACAGGTTCCATTTGGCCTAACCTAAGTATAAGGCTTTCCCATGCAAGGTATATCATCAACCTCCAACTCAGCAATCCAATCATTAAATTCAGCTATAGTGCTGGTATCAGAACTGCTGCAATTACTCCCCATTCTTTCTAAAGGGTGCCTAATACAATTGAAATCCCCTACAAGACACCAACATGTGTCTTGGGATTGGATCTTTTTACTCCTTAGATTCTACCAGAACTGTCTCTTTCCTAGAAGGTCACAAGGTGCATAAATATTAACCACAACCACCCTTTGCATTTCAGGCAGCCAGACCCCACCTAGCATAATGAAATCCTTGTCAGAAAAACGAAAGTCAACCTGAAAGGTATTATTATTCCAAGCACAAAGAAGCCCCTCAGCAGCATTCATAGCAGGCTGCCATTCCCAAGCCACATCAGGTTGACCCCACAGAGATTGGTAGCAAGCTTTATCCATAGCTTCCCTTTTAGTTTCTTGAAGACAGAGAAGATCAATTTTGAATTTCCCCACCAAATTCCTGATAGAGGCCCATTTAATGCCTCTACCCATCCCTCTAATGTTGTAGGAAAGGATATTCATCTATGAATATTCTTATTCCCCAACTCCATAGCTTCTTTCCTGTCCTGAGACTCCATATTAGCAAAGCTGTGAATATCTTCATCATGTTCTATATTAGCAAAGCTGTGAATAGCTTCTTACCAGGACTAGTAATAATAGGTTGGGGTGAATCCACTTGAGAAGCACTACTATTGATTTCTAATGAAAGTGAACCACTTTCAATGTGTTGATCTAAGGTTTGCTTGATTTCTGATTTGTAGCAGAGGTTAGAGCTTTCAACTCATGACAGAGTGGGAAACAATGATGCAACAATGTAGATGTAGATGTAGGGCATCCATCTAACACAAACGCAATAGCTTTCTCAAAGCCTGATTCCACTAAAATTTTACCAAAATCATGCTGCCTTGCAATCTTAGGACTTATTGGAATGTTGTGCTGCCTTAGAATATGACGATTTAAAATACCCCCTACCCCAATTGCAATATAATAAAATTAGAAATAAACTAACACAAGCATATGACTAATTAATAAGAAAAGCAGAAGAGTGAACCACTTTTGTGCAGTGCATGCAATCGCAGATATTAAGTCCATATTATCACAAGCATGGATGCTAAAAGTGAGTAACTGAATCAATATTTTCCAATGAAATATAACATGTAAATATGATAGTTGAAAATTAAGGAATGCTTCTCACTTCATTCTAACTTTAACATGATTCTCAAGTGATAGTGAGTCTCCTCAACCATGGATGATTTCTCACTTCATTCTAACTTTAACATTGTCACTCAAACAACAAGTTCACCTTTCAAGAGCCTTTGATACTCAACCAAACAATTGTATTGTGTTTATTTTTTCAGCATTGGTTCAACTGCATAGGGACCAATCCTGACTTGTCTATTGTATTTTCTAGTACCTCTAGTACTTAATTAATATATTAGTATTTTGGCTGATAAAAAAACAGTGCATGTGAACCACAATGAAGAGTTAGTCTTTCATTTAGTTTTAAAGAAGCTGCATGGAGAATCTAAATTTTAAATTTGCTAAACCCTAAATTATGCTACCATACTATTTTCAGATTCCATTAGGAGCGATTTTAGCCATTGTTGATCCTGTGGTGATAGGCATTGTTGACAAGCCAAAGGTCATTGCTATTTCAAAATTAATTAAAAGTGGTCTTGCGGTCATTGCTTGAAAGTGAATTGTGTTGAAGCCTCGAACTCAGGTATTTATATGTTTTATTCAAAAACTATTCTCAAATTGTTTGTGAATGCATTACTAGTATACTTGTAGAACTGTTTGATTTATATGCACCAGTTGTTGCTAAGTACAACATAAATTGCAATGCCATGAAAGTAGTATTTATTGAATAATTTGGAAAGTAAATAACAAATAATGAATTTGCAAGCCCAATACCATTGTTTGGTAGATAAATTGTTGTATTTGTTTGACTAACTTATGTAACATGTAATGACCATCTGTCAATAGTCCTCCCCTAAAGCTAACACACACACAACCACACACACACACACACACCCACAGACACACACACACACACACACCCTCCCACCCACACACACACCCACATACACACAAACAACCACACACGCACACACAGCGACACACACACACACACACCCACATACCCACCCCCACACACACACACACACAGACACACACACACAGCCACAGACACACAAGCACACACACACACACACACACACACACACAGACAACCACACACACACACACACAGCGACACACACACACACACACACACAGCGACACACACACACACACACACAACTATATACCCCCCCCCCCACACACACACCCACACCCACATACACACACGCACACACACACACAGCCACACACACACACACAAAGCACAACCACACACAGAAAATACTAACAGACCAAAAATACTACTAATCCTACAAAGGAACACCCCCCAAAACCTACCAGAGTTAGGCTACTGCATAATTAGTGAACTAGCTGCATGTCTCTGTTACGGCCTGGGGAACGATCATTTACAGTTTTATCAAACCTCACAGAGCTGAGCAAAGTATCACGACTAGTCATAACGGCTTCAAAAAACCCATCTACTCCCTTTGCAAGAAGATCATTTCCTTGTGAAAGCTTCTCGGCACCCGCACATAATTCCTCAACAGTCTTCAGAAGCCATTCTATCTCAACGGTATCTACACCAGCCTGGATAGTAGGATATAATATCTTCACAGAGGCATCAACCGCTTCCAACTCATTCCATACATTGCTTGCATCAAAACCTTTCCTTTGGCAGAATTATTAACCTTAGGAAGATCTAATGAGCCCACAAGATTATCTAACATAGAACTACCTTTCTCAATTCTAGGGTTCCTAGAACTAACATGCTTTCCATTAGCTTCCCTCACTCCAAATTTAATGGTGCTATCTATGTTGTGCAAGGACTCAACTTCCTGCTTCTTCTTTTTCTTCTTCTTATGCATTTCACCCCCATCCACATTTTCACTTTCATACCCAATAAAACCATCAAGTTGTTGACTAAAATTTTCACCATCAGCATTCCCACTGCCACTTTGTTGCCTTTTGAACTGATCAAATTTCACATGCCCAAGGCTGAGCTCCTTGTTAATATCAACACTTTGAACAGAATTTCCCACTACCTTCCCACTGTCATTACCATTCTCTGTTGTGTGCCTTTTGTGCTTCTTATGAGAGTGAGATGATTAAAGCTCCTTGTGGAGCTGCTTCAGCTCGTTGAAAGATGCAGAAGCTCGGTGGAGATATGCATTGATGACATGAGAAGTATCATTGTCAGCAGAGACAAACTTTGTGAGAATTTTAGCTACTTTCAAAACTGATATGTCTTTTACCGGAACACAATGTCCAGAGATTGTCTTCATCTTCCTGCCCTTTGGCTCTCGCACATATATTATCTATTTTCGTTGAGCAAAACAAAAAAAACAGTCTAAATTGTGCAGTGCACACTTAAGAGGAAGGTTTCACTGGTTCAAATATGAAAGCTCAGAGCTAAATGCATTGCAAATGTCTAGCAACTTTGAACTTATGTTGAAGTACACATCAATCCATTTGTCCTCCCAATCACTCCCAGGAAGCTAAAGGGCAGTCATAAGGTGAGGATTTCATCCTTGCTTTTAGGCACAAGATAGTTGGTTTGTAGAATCAGCTAAGCCCAAACCCTGCAGAAAACGTTCCCTCCTCTCCTTCACACTAACAGGGTCCTTCAAACTTAAACCAATAGTAGATAGATTTCCATAATCTGTAATCACACAAAACAACATTGATCACTAGTTTGCCCTCAAATTTTACTAGCATGACAACTACACACATCCTCATGATACACACACACACACACACATATACCCAACTACAATAATAAAGCATAAGCACCCTTGAAACCCAACATTCGAAATTAGTTACATAAACAACTGCTGATGTCTATATTTGTCTTTAATTGAATTTTACCTTTTGTATGTTCTTGTATGTGATCAGTGTAATTTGCTATTTAAACAACTGTTGTTCATGCTGAGTGAACCTTAGATTCCTATTTGAGACTGAATGCAATGACTCCTGCGGACAGTTTGCATTAGTCATTGTATTTAGTCTTGAATTGTCCATTTGGACAGTTTGGGGAGACTGGTATTTTTATGTTAGATTCATTCGTGAAGGTTATTATTATTTTCATTAATTTGATTAAATTTCGGTTCAATGCATTTCAAGTTTTTCTTTGAGTGCATACTTGATTATTGGGAAATTCATTTCACCGATGTCATGTCGTGTACTTGGAGACCAATGCGAAATGCTGCCAAAATTTAGTCAAATTTTTGTAAATAATGGTAACCCTGACGTTTGAAACTAACATAAAAGACAGTTTTCCTAAATGGGATAGGGCCACACCTATAAATAAAAAAGTGAGATTTTCATGCATGGAATTGCTTATATGGATCGAAGTTGGATGAATGAAAGTCGCATGAGCCCAGAATATGAGGATGGCGTCGAACAGTTCTTGCAATTTGCTTCAAAAAGAGGTCGACCGAATGAAGAAGGAAAATATTATTGTCCTTGCATCAACTGTTTGAATGGAAGACGACAACTACTCGATGACATATGGGACCATCTATTGTGTGATGGGATTAAGAAGAATTACACGACGTGGATATGGCATGGTGAAGTCACAGACATGCAGAGTGGGTCCCAATCTGAACCGTTTGATGTAGAAATGGGAGATCGGTTGGAGGACATGATTCGTGACCTTGGACAAGAGTCTTTCCAGCAAGCACACGCCCTTGTGTATGAAGGATTGCAGAGTGATTCAAAGAAGCCTTTGTATGCAGAGTGCAAGAATTCCTTAACCCTGCTGTCTGCTATGTTAATTCTGGTTAATGTGAAGGCCAAGTATGGGTGGAGTGACAAAAGTTTCACCTCATTGCTTAAGGTAGTGTACAATTTGCTTCCAGAGGACAACACGTTGCCTAAAAGTTATTATAAGGCGAAAAAGATATTGTGTCCGATGGGTATGGAGTATCAGAAGATTCATGCTTGCCCCAATGATTGCATACTGTACAGGCATGAATTCCAAGAAATGTCGAAATGCCCTATCTGTGGGACTTCACGGTACAAAGTGAAGGATGAAGAGGAAAGCAGTTTTGATGAAAACTCCAACAAGGGCCCCCCAGCAAAGGTTTTGTGGTATCTTCCAATCATTCCAAGGTTTAAGCGTCTTTTTTCTAATAAGGATGACGCAAAAGACCTTACATGGCATGCAAATGGAAGGATTTCTGATGGAATGGTCCGTCATCTGGCTGATTGCTCGCAGTGGAAGAAGATTGATGGTTTGAATTCGGATTTCGGGAAAGAGCCAAGAAATCTTAGACTTGGACTAGCCAGTGATGGAATGAATCCATATGGCACCTTAAGCACTCAACACAGTTCATGGCCAGTTCTGCTAGTAATTTACAATTTGCCTCCATGGTTGTGCATGAAGTGAAAATATATGATGTTGTCTATGATGATATTGGGCCCAAGACAGCCAGGAAATGACATTGATGTTTATCTAAGTCCATTGGTTGAAGATCTGAGAAAGTTGTGGGACGAGGGGGTTGTAGTGTTTGATGCGTTCTGCAAGGAGACGTTCGAAATGCGTGCAATGCTTTTTTGTACCATTAATGACTTTCCAGCATATGGGAATTTCAGCGGTTACAGTGTTAAGGGTCATCATGCATGCCCCATCTGTGAAGAAAACACAAGTTACATACAACTTAAACATGGGAGAAAAATAGTCTATAGTAGGCATCGCCGCTTTCTAACACCCAATCATTCTTACAGACGATTGAAAAAAGGTTTTAATGGAATTCAAGAGCATGATATTGCGTCGATACCATTGACTGGTGAGCAGGTATATCAGTAGGTTCAACACCTGAATACTGTATTTGGGAAGACCCAAAAGAAGGATAAAAGTCAGAGTTGCATATGGAAGAAGAGGTCCATTTTCTTTGATCTTCCGTACTGGTCTGATGTTGACGTTAGACATTGTATTGATGTTATGCATGTGGAGAAAAATGTTTGTGACAGTGTGATTGGGACGCTCCTTAACATTCAAGGCAAGACGAAGGATGGCTTGAATACCCGTCAAGATCTAGCTGATATGGGTATACGATCACAGTTGCATCCAAGGTCTGATGGGAAGAAAATTTACTTGCCCCCAGCCTGCCATACTTTGTCCAAGAAGGAGAAGATAAGTTTTTGTCAGTGTCTTCGTCGGGTGAAGGTTCCATAAGGATACTCTTAAAATATTAAGAGCCTTGTGCAGTTGAAGGAGCTTAAGCTTGTAGGGTTAAAGTCTCACGATTGTCATGTGCTCATGCAATAATTGTTAGCCGTGGCTATACGAGACATCTTGCTAAACAAAGTCAGGTTAGCGATAACTCGCCTGTGCTTTTTCTTCCATGCTATATGTAGCAAAGTCATTGATCCTGTCAAGTTTGATGAGTTGGAAAATGAAGCCGCAAGTATACTGTGCCAGTTGGAGATGTATTTTCCCCCTGCTTTCTTTGACATCATGATTCACTTGATTGTGCATCTGGTCAGAGAAATCAAATGTTGTGGTCCTGTTTATCTACAGTGGATGTACCCGATTGAGCGATACATGAAGATCTTAAAAGGGTATACAAAGAATCTATATCGTCCAAAAGCGTTTATTGTTGAGAGGTACATTGCAGAAGAAGCCATTGAATTTTGTTCATAATACTTAGAGAAGGCTAAACCTGTTGGCCTTCCTGAGTCTCGGCATGATGACAGAGTGGGTGGTAAGGGTTCAAGAGGACTGCATGTGATCACTCCAAGTGTAGAACATTTGTTACAAGCTCACTTGTATGTCTTGAACAAAAGTAATGAAGTTTTGCCATACATACTTAAGCATGAAGCTTTAGTTGAACAGAATAATCCAAAAATGTCAAAGAATTGGGTGTTAAAAAAGCATAACAAGACTTTCTGTGATTGGTTTAAAGATACAATCTTTGCAGATGAGAATGCTTCAGAAACAATAAGAAAGCTAACAGATGGGCCTAAAAGAAATGTTATAACTTGGCAAGGATATGACATAAACAAGTATTCATTTTACACAAAAGCACAAGATGACAAAAGTACAATGCAAAACAGCGGGGTCACCCTAAGGGCTGAATCTCAACACTTTGCAAGTGTCAATGATGCCAATCCCTGTGTAGCTTCCATCCCTTACTTTGGGTTCATTGATGAAATTTGTGAGCTTAACTATGTGAAATTTACGGTATGTGTTTTCAAATGTAAATGGGTTGACAGCAACACCGGTGTGCACACTGATGATATAGGATTTACGCTGGTAGACCTAAAGAAACTTGGTTACCACAATGACCCTTTCATCATGGCAGAACAAGCTAGACAAGTATTTTACGTGCAAGACCCTTGTGATGAAAGGTGGTGCGTGGTTCTGCAGGGCAAAACAATTGGTGTTAATGTAGAAGATGATGATTCATACATAGACACCTATGTAGTCCTTTGACCGCTCAAATCACTCCTAACGTTGTCGGAGAAGAAGAAGCTGATGACGGTCATGCTAATCGTAATGATCATGATGAAGGAGAATTGATTAACATCGTCTAATGTAATTTTTTGCAGAGACAGAGGTCACCAAAGCAAGTAAGTGACAGCTACATTTTTTTTCTGATTGAGGCATCGGTATTTTGTTTTAGATGACATCCTTAGGACTTCATACAACTCATGTTTGTCGCCAAAGCAAGTAAGTGACAGCTACATTCCTTTTGGTGATCACTGGAAAGTTCAGATTGCTCTATGCATTTTGAAGCTGAAGCACTAGAACATATGAAGAAAAGAGATACAGGTCATCAAAGTGTGTCATTGGAGAATAAGACAGGAGATTCAACTGTGCCGAAGATAGGAAATTTGGCTAAAGTTGTGATAAAACAAGACATGAAGGGAAGAAGGCATAAATATGGGTTTAACAACAATAAACGTGAGAAGGCAAAGAAGGTAAGGGTGGTGGATGATGAAACTGGCGACAAACATCAGCTGGATGAAGTCCTAAGGATGTCATGTACATGTGTATTTCTGAAGATATAGTATTTATATTTCATCACGCATCCATTGACTACTTATTACATGTAATAGACTTTTTTTAACATGCTTGCCCCAAATCACAATTAAAAAGCAAAACTAAATCACTTATGACTTATCCTCTTTTGATTAATCCTGTTTTGTATGCTATTGTATAAAAGATCATGGGTTCTCCACCTGCCTCCCCTCCTCCTCCTCCTCCTCCTTTGGACGCATCGGCTTCGCCGTCTGCCGTGAAGCGGGCATGCAAAGCCTCACGTCTACAATCGTTGTCCACTAGACCACCTGGTGCTGAGAGACCAGTGGTCCATGTTGATCCTGCTACCGGGAAGGTCGACGATCCCCACAGGAAGAAATTAAGAACATATTTGGGGATTGTGGCGCGTGATAAGGTGGACGTCACCTACGAGAACTGGAAAGAGGTCCCTACTGCTTAGAAGGACCTGATTTGGGAGGATATTCTAGTATTTTTCTTTTCTTATTTGATTTTGTTTAATTAATAGCCAAAAAATACATTATTGTAACAAATAAACTTTATTTGATGTTGTCAGGCGGAATTTGATATCCCAGAGGCTTCTGACAGTAGGACGAAAAGGAAGTTACTTCAGACCATGGGGGAGAGATGGAGGCAGTTTAAATCAGACCTCACGAGGAAATGGGCCCTTGCAGCCGATCAGGACGGTGTCGAGGACACTGTCTGTGAGAAATACGGCATCAGCAAGGAAAAGTGGGCCCAGTTTTGCCAGACTCGCAGAGACCCTTCTTGGGAGGTATGTTCCTTGCCATTTAAGTTGTTTTTCAAAAAACATGATGTTGTTATACTTCATTCTACCAATTTCAAACATTATTGTTTAATTTTTTTAGGATGTGCGTAAGAAGGCACAAGCCATCCAGAAGCAGAATATTGCCCCCCACGTTTTGTCTCGTGGGGGTTATGACTATCTAGAGCAGAAGCTCCTGGCTGAGAAGACGAAGAAGAAGCTAGAGGAAGCTGCACAGTTAGGAAGCGTTGATGGCGTCATCAACCCTCCATCCCCGGTCAGACGCCACGTGAAGTGGAA
The DNA here is from genome assembly GCF_004193775.1 of Glycine soja. Taxonomy (NCBI): domain Eukaryota; kingdom Viridiplantae; phylum Streptophyta; class Magnoliopsida; order Fabales; family Fabaceae; genus Glycine; species Glycine soja. Next base: position 16,851,585 of record NC_041020.1, on the reverse strand, counting down.
GATGGCCCGCACGAAGAAAACAGGGGAGATGACGACTGAGGCCGCAAAGGAAATCGCTGAGAAGATTGTAAGTCATTTTCAACTAACCATTACAATTATATTTCAATATTTTGTGAATGCCATGTACCACTGTGTGTTTTCTGTGCAGGATTCCTTTGAGGAGCAGGCCACACAGGGATCCTTCATCCCCCATGGACGTCAGGATGTTCTCGCCGCTGCTATTGGAGGTCCAGAGCACCCTGGATGTGTCCGTGCTGCTGGACCCGGTGTCACCATCAAGCAATACTTTGGATCGGCTCCACGGATGTCCCGCAGCTCTTCCTCCCTGCCTCCTGAAGAATTGCAGCAGCTGACCCAGCAAATCAGGGACCAGCTAGAGGAGTCCATCATAGAGAGAGTGACGCGGCAGGTCATGGCATCCTTCAGCCAGATGCAATCCCAGCTTCAGTCGCAGATGCAATCTCAGGGACTTGCACTGCCTCCTGACCCTCTGGTTGGTCCCTCCGGTCCTCGAGCGAGCACAAAGGGGAGTTGTGTTGATCCCTCAGGAAACGATCCTGAGACGGGTGACTCTGATAGGTGTGGCTTGTACATAGAAGCAAATCCTGCCCGCCTAGTTGCCATGGGGAGAGTTTATCAGGGATCCGCTGTTGTTCATAACACTCCTTTGTTGCCTGGCCAAGTAAAGGTGAGTGTGGAGGAGGTTACAGATGCAGATGCTCCAATTCCTGTACCCACTGATGAGGTTTTCTTAGTGGGGCAGACACTTCACACCTTCCTTGCTTGGCCGACACATCTGGTCAAGTCTTTATCACAGCAGGTACTTATTGTCCTTAATATATGTTTCATCTTTTTAAATTAATTCATTAAGCGTGCCTCAAATTAGGCTATTTAACTTTGTTTCATGAACAGGTAGCTGTGTCTCTGGCAAAACCACCTCCAAAGCCCGATCCGGAGGCCGATGATCTGCTTTATCTGATGACATTGACCATTCCAGAGCTTTTTCTTGAGGCCTTATCAGGTTAGATGGGATGCCACCGTGTTCGGGGTCTTTAATCCAGATTTCCCCCTCTACATAAAGCACGAAGACCTCTCTGAAATCGCACATGGTGGTCAATGTCTCAGCATATCAGTGTTACAGTTGTGGATTCTGTAAGTCATTTTATATTACTTTTAATTACCTAAGTTATTGCTTTCAATTCATAAATATTTAACTTTGACTTAACATAAACATACATCTCACTGAAACATGTATGCGAGCGGGGAATTCTGATATCTATGGATTCCTCGAGCCATAGTCTATTCAGAGGTCTGGGCAATCGCAGTTTGAGTCTGAAAGTTACATAAAGACTTGGATGCAGAGTTCAAAACGCGATGTCTATCTTGGAGCCTACCTAAATGGGTAAGTCACACAAAATAATTGAATTTAATTAATATTTACTAATGTACTAACCCATATTAATCTCCACCGCAGCGGACACTGGCAGATGGTGGTCATCCTGCCCAAGGAACACCTAGTTGTCTGGTTTTGTTCATTGCATAACAGGCCAAACAACTACCTTAAGGGGATTATTAATAGGTTAGTGTTCTTTTCAATACATTTGCATTGAAATACCTCAATGTACAACACCAGTTTTTAATTGTTACTCATCTGGAACAGTGCTTTAAAAGGTCTTGATGATGCTCCACAGCCTAAATCAAAGGCTCCTGCTAGGTGGATTATCGTCAAGGTACGTCATTTACATAAAACTTCCACTTATATATATTTATTTATGTGTCTGTACACTAGTTGTTTAATTAATATCCAAATTTCATTATGTATTTAGTGTAATAGACAAAAAGGAAGTACTAAATGCGACTACTATGTGATGAATTGGATGTCCACCATCATTTTAGGAACTTTTAGGAATAATTTGGAAGCGGTAAGTTTATTTCAAACAAAATCGATTTATTTATAATTTGTATTATATTATTAACTTATTATGATTTATTTCATCATGCAGTATTTTAACGATCCTAGACCATTGGAGCCAGAGAGATTAAAGGCATTGCGGATCCAGTGGACACAGTTTTATCTCCGTGTTAGAGATCAAACCTAGGATTTAGGGACATTATCTTTAGCTTAGTTTACTTTGATCTAACATTTTTGACATTTTCTATGTAATATGAACATTGAATTCATTTGATGATTGTTCTTTATGATAAATCAATTATTTGATGTTTATTATCATTAAAACTGCTTGAAAGCATAATAAAATGTTTATTTGCTATGAATTGGGCTTGAAATTGCATTTTACAGGTACAATTTTGGGTTTACTGTAAAAACAGAAAGTATATATAAAAAAATACTTGAAAACAACATCAGTTATTAACAAAAACCAATGTTAATATGGTAAATAACATCGGTTATTTACAAAAACAGATGTCGACATGAACCTTAACATCGGTCATACAGAAAACCGATGTTAACTTTTGTACATTAACATAGGTTATTCATACATAACCGATGTTACTGTTTCTATATTAACATCGGTTATTTATACATAACCGATGTTAATGTACATAAGTTAACATCGGCTATCTATACATAACCGATGTCAATATACAAAAGTTAATATCGATTATCTATAAATAACCGATGTTAAAGTTGTACATTAACATTGGTTTTCTATGAATAGCCGATGTTATATACAAAGACGTACAACAAATAAGTATATGCATCATCAACATTGACATCGGTTTTCTACTGAAACCGATGTTAATATATAACATTAACATCGGTTTTACTACAAAACCGATGTCAACTTTCGTCATGCATACATTTTTTTTGTTGTAGTTCTTTGTTTTTAACATTGGTTATTTAGAAAACAGATGTTATCGTATTTATGTTAACATCGGTTTTTGAAAACCGATGTTAATGATGATACATTCAACATCGTCACTTTCAACATCGGTTTTAGAGCCGATGTAGAATGCCCTAAATAACCGATGTTGAAAGTGTAATTTCTAATAGTGATTAGAAATCCGTGTGATCCATACCGATTTCCATTTGTATAATCCGTATGGGTTTAACATAGTAAAAATAAAACAAACACACAATTGAGGAGATAAGGATACTCACAGTGACACCATCATGAAGATGATCCATAGAATGATGAAGATGAATGGAGAGGACATACTAGCAACGGCGCAACATGGAGGACCAAGTGAATGCTGTGTCATGAGGGAGGGGATGAGTGCATTTGAATTTTAAGTGAAAATCAATTTAGTCATTTCACTTTAATCGCAGGAAGAACAACCAGATTGATAATCCTTCTGTGAAGGGCCCATTGATAACCCTCAAGTCCCACAAGCCCTTGTCCAAAGAGCAACTAGGGTTGAACGAAACTTTCACATACTCCCTGCGTGTGTTCATCGGCACCTCCTTGATCATGTCTGTTTTGTTACGACCAATGGGAGCATGGAACTGAACCGGTACAAGAATGTTTTCCCATACGTGCGAGACCACCGATCATAGAATGGAACCACGTGTCCCATGATGTCATGGTGGTCGAACGCACTTGCCTCTAACTTGGCTTCCACATAGAGTCGCGCGTCGGATCTCTGATGAGTTCCCAAAGATCAGACAGTAGCCAGGGCACCCTATCCCTTGCCTCTTGAAGTGGTGCTCCGTTCTCCATGGAACCCACAAATTTGAGTAAAATAATTTCACCGTGTAAAAGACGAGGAGAGTTACTGCAGCGAGTAAAAGATTCATGTTGGTTTGACGGTGAAAGTGTGACTGGGATTGAAGAGAAAAAATGTTAGTTAGTTGAGACTTGAGAGTGAAAAAAGAAGTGAATAAGAGGATGACCGAGCATTGACTTTTTGGTTGAGAGGGAAGAAAATCTATTGAAGTGAAACTTATCTTCTTGTTGTGTTTAGGGATAGAGGAGGAAGAAGGAGAATTCAGAGTGCAAATAAGGCTTAGAAGAAGTGAAGTGGGAACTCTCTCTCTGTGCTATGGCGATGTGGGATTTCATTGAATCAAGATGTATGTGTCTGTCATCTTTGCCCGCCGCAAGATTTATCCGTGTCATTTAATAATTTCACACCACGAGTAGTAAGTAAGCAGTAACATACTCTTGCAGGAAAAATTATTCGGTAGTCCATAATTAGCAGCATCCATGGTTTTGATTAATTTTTTATGCGTCAAGTATTCAAGTTTTTTAATTTATAAAAAATAATTCACGACACTAAATTATGTATTACTTGAAGACGATGATAGTTTACATTATCTAATAATTTCTTTTTTTTTTTAACTAGGAAATATTTGAGATTTTTATTTAATTTGTAATTAATGCCCTTCTCCACCTGATGTAATCGTTATGGAGTAAAATTATTCTTTCAACTGCAAGTCTGCAACTTCATTTTCAAGTGGAGAATGGAACCTATATCTTGTCAAATCATTTGTGTTAACAAATTTTGGTTAATAATTTTTTTAACACATTTTTTTTATTAGTTAGTATTTATTGAAAGTTATAAAATCATCAGTAAGATTTATTAAAAGTGTTGCCTACATAATTTCATGATATTTAATAAATTTTGATAAACAATATTAGAAATTACGATACTCTGGCTTTTGTTCGCCAAAAATACATGATAGATATTTTTAGTCTATATTTTTACCTTTTAGTTATTTTATTTTAAAATTTAATAGATATGCATTTTCAATTAACTAATTGAAATATTGTTTGGAATAACCTATAAGTTAATTATTATTAAGTTAGGATGATATAAAATTCTCTATACTTAAATATGTTTTTAGTTTCGGTATGTTAGTGATTTTTTCATTTTTGGTGTCTGAAGTTTATTTTTTCTAATTTTATTTCTGATAAGTTGACACTTTTTTAATTTCAGTCCCTTGTAAGTATTTTTGTTCATTTTTAGTCTTTATAAATTTGTATTTTTTTAATTTTAATCCCTTTAAGATTTTAATTCTTTTATTTATAGTTCCCATAAATTTCCATTCCATTTACATGAACCAAAATTAAAAGAAAATACAAACTTACATGACTAAAATTAGAAAATAAACTTATAAGGATAAAAAATAAAAAACGCTAACTTACAAAAATAAAAAACATATTTAAATCATATTTTATATTATTTGTGCATATTTTATTTTATTTTCTTTATTTTAATGTTATTCTATAAATTAGTTTTCTTCATTAGTTGCGCCTAATATTTAATTTAATATTATTTATTTCTAGTATTTTAATTTTTAAAAGTTCAATAAATCAATTCTTTTAAAAAGAATTTCAATCTTCAGCAATAAGTTAAAAACAACAGCGTTGTGTTAAGGATAAAACAATAACATTTATTAAAATTGAACTAAAACATGTTTTTTTACCTGCAAAATACTGAAAGTTTATTTTTAGTCCTTATAAAAAAATTATTTATTTTTGGTCCTCAACAAATAAAAATATATGACTATTTGACTCAAAATTAAATTTGAAGAAATTCAAACTTACATGATGTTTTTTTTAATTTAAATTTTAAATTGTAATTTTTGGGATTAAAAATTAAGATAAATTAAAAAAAAAATCAAAACACAATGGGTGGTGTTTAAAAACCACCTCAAATTGTAGGAAAAAAAAATTACACAAACCCTTTCCCTCAAACTCAGATATAATTATGTGAATCTCTCTCAAATCGAAACACACCCGATATCAATTTTTTGATCAAAGCCAACCACCTCCATCATCAAACACCATAACAAGCCACCATGAATACCACCAAACAGCACCTGGAATACAATTTAGTGCCAAACTGCATACGAAGTAAACTAAAGACCCTATGCACAGTATCACAAACAAAGACATATATAAAACCATTGACCGATATTTCTATACATAACAGCAGAAATTTCCTTAAAACAATAAGTTAGCTTTTATCCTTTTCAAACTAATTAATTAAATTCATGGCCCTTTGTATGCTCTGTATGTCGGCTTTACTATGGCAAGAACCAAATAATCCGAGAATAAAACCACTCAACTGATCAGTATTCACTAACAAATAACCACGGCACACGCAATAGCCCACCTTCAACCACCATCAACACCACACCAGCCAAACATCAGTACTGTGCCACCACCAGGCCAGATTACAATGAATCACACCACCTCCGAGCCAAACGCTAGTGACCTTTACTATCCTCAACCTCTACTCTCCAACAAACCGAGCACACCTAAACCACCGCACTTACCATATTCATCGCACACAGAGCGCGCCATCACTGCAGACCACCACCATCAACCTCCGTCAAACACCCAACCTCTGATGACAAAAAAACCACAACCTGAATCATTGTTTTCCGTCTATGAGACTAATCCCATCTTTGTCACGCTCTCCTTGTGCGGTGGTTGGGGAGTCAGAATTGCACCATTACGGCTTCGTCTGCGTCGTTCTCTTCTGCGACTCTCTCCTCTTGAACAACCATGGTGAAGGTGAGTTGCGGAGTCCGAACCCAATTAGTTAGAAGAGGCTAGGAAGAGAGAAGAAGACGCATGTTGGATGAGGCAACAGAGGGAGGGAGTAGCGAACCAGGGAATGACATAAGAAAAAGTATTGACACGTATTGTGCAATCCAACACCTACTAGCTTCCGTTAAAATTGAGCTTAGTTAAAAAATTAAAATAAAATCACAGTACGAAAAAAAAAATTATAAAAACGAAAAATATATTTTAATGTTAAAATTAGTCATTATTTTCAGAAAAAAAGAAAATAACATCTATCGAAATATTTTGATTCTATTCCTCTGCCTATTTTTGTCTTTTTATATCGTGCTCACATATTAGTAGAAACTAGAGCAGTGACATTTTTTTTTACAAAGCTAAATTTAATTTAACATAAGACGTATTATTTACATCAGCTAGGTTAATTGGGAGAATAGACAGAGTGTGGTGTATGTGTATCTTCTATACACACTGCCAGGGAAAGTAAAAGCTAAGTTGGCCATCGAAATGTGGTATTTCCCAAGAAAGCCTTTTCCAGTCAGCCAAAATCCCATTGAAATAAGTAGTTGGCTCTTTAACATTTTCTCTCCAAGCTTGTGCAATCTAAAGCCAGTCAGTTTCCAAGATGAAATTTTGGAAAACTGGATCCCTTGTTACTTGAAGGGTCCATCTCAGGGACAAGAACTTCAGCAATTTTGGGGAAAGGAACATAAGGAAGTTGGCTCGTGGCCGAGGCCAAGACGTTTCCTTCTAAATCACGACAAACTACGCCCATGCCAATTCCAATACCGTTCTTGCAAGCGGCATCAAAGTTTAATTTTATTAATTGCTGAGGGTGGACACCATCTATTCTGATGAGTCACTGTTGTGGCGGCTCTAAAGCACTGTGTTTCGGCAAATAACCCAAAAGGAACGATCAATAACTAAGCTTATGGGGGTTTTCTTTTGCTGAAAGATCCAATTATTCCTTCTTCGCCAGATTGACCATAACATCCCAAACATCTGCTGTGCAAAGCCCCCTATCCTTGGTTTCTAAGCATCATACCAGCCAAGTATTAAACGATGTGCGCTGATTTCCCAGAGATTCCCCCAGCTGATTTGCAAACCATATTTGTTGGACCTTTTCACAATACATGAAGCAGGGTTCAATTGTCTCTTCATCCTCTCCGCAGCAGGGGAAATGGGATCTAAGACTTGGATTTTCCTTCGGAGAGTTTTCCTTACTGACACAATTCCTTTACGGGTTCTCCATACCAAGTACCTACGTTTTGGAGCAACAATAACACTCCAGATGTCTTTCCAAAAAAAATCCAGAAATAGCACTGGTGAATGTTTGGAGCTCTTTCCATATTCTTCATTGTCACATGGTATCCTGATTTTACCGTGTACTCCCCATCCATCCTCTGAATATTTCAACACCACTCTATCTTGGTCAGGGAACATCCTCAAAGGGATTCCAAGGAATTGTTGGGCATCATGTTCAGAAAAGATGCTTCTGATAAGCGTTTCCTTCCAGTACCTATTGTCATGGTCATGGTGAATCAGCTCATTTATACAGTCATCTGGTCTTCAACTTCATTTTGAGGCTGACAAGACACTTTGTTGTGGATGGTGTTGGGAATCCACTCGTCACGCCATACATCAATCTTTATACCATTTCCTACCTTCCATTTAGATTCTTCCTCTATGAGATTGTTGACCTGGTACATACCCACCGAAGTATAGTTCGGGTAGTGACCTGCACGGGCTTGAAGAGGCTAGGTCAGGGGAAAATATTTTGCTTTTAGGAGTCTTGCCATGAGGGAATCTGGATGAGCTAATATTCTCCACCATTGCTTTGCTAATAAAGCACTGCTAAATTGAAGTGTGTGTGTATATATATATATATATATATATATATATATATATAGATTTCTGTTCCCCTAAGTAAAATTGCTGCTGTTACAACCAGTGAAGCATAAAATATCTAAAAGAATTAGCTTATCAATGAAATTAAATTAAATGGTAATGGAGGAAACTTAAACCTGCTAGTAAACTAATGCCAACAGACAAATTCCATATTTCTTTTCCTTTGAAAATTTGCAAAATTCAGTAGTAGGACTTAACATTCTTGTAATCCCAATAGGCAAAAACAGCTTAAAAGTTAATTTCCTGTCTCTCAGCAAAAAACTTTCCCAGGAATGTTTGGTCAGAAAAAAGGGCAAGCCAGACTCCAGCATCTGTCCCTTCCTCAACAGTATTATTCCCTACATAATCTGTAAGAGCTGTCTTCACCCAACCTGGGCAATAGCAGTTAATATAAATTTTTTGACCTTCTGGTCTCTCAAAAAGCTTCCTTGCCATAAGCCTTGTATAGGCATTAACTGCAAGTTTGGACACTGAGTAGTCAGTGTATACTTGAGGCCACCCACCTGAAGTCCAAGTTCCATCCTCTACTTGTTGTAGAAAAGTAAGCAGAGTCCTGTCAATAAGTTCCTCTGAAAGGGATTCCACATCACTCAGTTGCTCTCTCAAGGCTACATTATTGATTCTCTGTCACTCAAAACAAAATATTGTCAAATTTATGTCTAGCAGAAGCCATATAACATGCAATGCGTTCAATTCCAATAAAATCTCAAAGATAAAAGGAAAAATAGTTTACCTACCACAAACTGTATGTTCAATTTAAATAAATTGTTTACAAATATATCACTAGACAACAATTCAATGTATTTTTCATTTTATTCAAGGAAGGATATAAGTGTGATTACAGGAATTTTGATCCAAAATATGCAATTCACACCACAGCTACCGTAACCAACAAAACAACAATTAGGCAATTTATAGCCGCAAGCAATCTTGAATGATAATACCAGAAGGAAAATATTTTGCATTTTATATTTCAGAACATGAACATTTATGTGCGAAAAAACATGTTTATTTTTTACCTAACAAGAAAACAGTGCGATTTTACTTTGTGGAAGCATTGAGAAGCCAAGGCAAGAAAATAAAAGAACCATGAGAGCACTAACAACTAACAAGGGAAAGAATCCAAGATCTAAACATTTTAAACATAGCTTAGCAAACAGTATGAAGAGCTTTTACTTACATTACGTCTTCCATTAAGTCGACCGAGACGTGAGCTTACATTACAATACGAGCACCAATAAGGGATGGCTTCATCAATGGAATAACAGCTTCAGTCATACGCTTGGTGCCATAATAATTTGTTTCAATAACCTTACGAGCATTTTCGACTGAGTTATCAGACCCAAGATTAAAATTAACACCAGCGTTGTTTACCTGCAAGGTAAATGATATTACTCAGAAGCATAAAATAAGGATATGCATTAAATCAAATTCTGCATACTTCCTTGTAAAATTTAACTTCCTTATTCTGTTTAATTCCATGTTTAGCATATTTAGATCCACTATGAAATCTAAAACAAATTTATTTTGAGAATATAACATAAAAGGTATGCCAGAAGTAATTAAAATGGATACATCAACTAGATAGATCCAAATAGCACATGCTAAATTAGTAGTTAAAAACAGACCAACAATATGGAAGAAACGACATTGTAGAAACTGACCAGAATATCTAAATCACCATAATTTTCCCATGACCATTCAACAAATTGGTTGATGGATGAATAGTCCACTACATCAAGTTGATGATAAACCACACTGAGACCGCCTTCTTGCAAAGCCTTAATTGAGTCAACACCAGCACCAACATCTCTTGATGTCAGTATGACAGCCAATCCATGAGTGGCAAGTTGTCTACAAATCTCATACCCAATTCTTCTATTTCCACCAGTAACCACAGCCACAGTTTCCTTGGACCACCATCTACGAATATACAAATCAACAACAATTAGATCATGCTATTGAGATCAGAAGAACATTTTGTAATTTCAAAAACTACGAATGGTTAAAGGTTGAAACAAAAAATTGTTAGTCAAATCACATGCTGAGAGTTGCATGCTTCCCAAGTGGCAACTGGCAACTAGCAACACTCCCAGATTGAGTTTGATTATCCAACATGATGCAATCTGATGTAGCTCCATTGGAGCTTGTAGGCCTTGGATCTTCTTCATCAATGGAGTCCTTTGCTTCTTGAATTTTAATGGCAGTGGAATGGAGAAGAAGAAGAGTTGAGAGGAGAGGTCACTTCAAGAAGAAGATGAGTCAAGAAGAAGCTCACCACCATAGGAAGCCATGGATAAGAGCTTGAAGGTAGGAGAAGATGAGTAGAGGCAGAAGGAGAGAAGGAGCACGAAATTTTGTGCCTGAAAAGTGGTCTGAACTTTGAAGTTTAATTCTCAAATGATCAAAATTGAAAAAATGCAGACACATGGCCTCTATTTATAGCCTTAAGTGTCACACAAAATTGGAGGAAAATTTGAATTTCTATTCAAATTTTACTTGAATTTGAAATTGAATTTGTGGAGCCAAATTTTGGAGCCAAAATTTCACTAATTATGATTAGTGAATTTTAGCTATGTTTCAGCCCACTAATCCAAGATCAAGTCCAAGTTTTTCCACTAAGTGTGCTGAGGTGTCATGAGGCATGTAAAGCATGAAGGATATGCACAAAGTGTGACTGTATGATGTGGCAATAGGGTGCAGTAAGCAAATGCTCACCTCCCCCTCTAAAATTTAATTGGATTGGCCTTCTCCCAATTCAATTAAATTTATTTCCAACCGCACACATCAAATATTCACTTAATGCATGTGAAATTACAAAACTACCCCTAATACAAAAACTAGTCTGGGTGTCCTAAAATACAAGGGCTGAAAAATCCTATATTTCTAGGGTACCTTACCTATATTATGGAGCCCTAAATATCAGGCCAAAAAATAATGAAACCTTAATCTAATATGTATAAAGATAAGCGGGCTCATACTTAGCCCATGTGCCCAAAATCTATCCTATGACTCATGAGAACCCTAGGGTCTTCTCTTGCATCTCTGACCCAATCTTCTTGGAGTCTTCTATCTAATGCCCTTGCAAAGTAGGATTGCATCATTCCCTCCCCCTTGAAAAGGATTTGATCTCAAATCCCGAGGTTCTTGAAACTCTGGGCTTTTTTCCTCAACACCTGTAAAAAGAATAAAAACATATGTATTAGTGGTGTTTGGTATGTTGAAGTAAGTTAAGGTCTGAAAACCTATTTCCGGGGCATCTTCCCATGAAGGAACCTGGTTCCTCACCAACTCAATGAGTGGTGCTACAAGTATAGAAAAATATGGGACAAACCTTTTGTAAAAGTTTGTTAAGTCATGAAATCCCCAAATTTTCCTTATACTTGGTGGAGTAGGCCACTTAAGAATGACCTTTATTCACTTAGGGTTCATGGGAACCCCTTAATCACTATTTAAAAAATTAAGAAAAGTAATGCAATAAAACATACATTTTTCTATATTTTCATGTTGATTATTCCTACCAAAAAGTATGACAAACCTAAGGTGTCCCATATGAGTACCTTAGTTTGTATTGAAACTAAAAATAAGAACAAACCTACCTAATGAGTCCCTATGTACACAAATCATGAAGATGTTGGGTGCACGAGTGATTTTACAAAAGAGGGTTGCACCACTCAAAACATTCATCATACCACCTATCATACGGATTTGATGCCTCATAATACCTATTTTGGGCACTAACAAAGCACAAGGATTTAAGCTTTTGTGAACCAAAACCTCATCCAATTACTCATTTACTCAAGGAATAATCTCAAGCCCAAGAGGTGTGGTACTGTTAACAAGTGTCTTTTTACAAAGGAGAAGATGTGGAGGTTGTCTAAGAGGGAAGGTTTCTGTAATGTTTTTCTTTATTGCAGAATGACTTTCCTTCTTAGCTAACCTCTTCGAGGAGACACTTACCTCCTTACACTTCTCCTTAACCATTAAAGGTTGTTCTTTTTCTTGGGGGTAGATTTCTTCACTAGATTCTTGCCCTTTTGCTTCTTCACTTTCACTAGAGGAAGGTGAAGTAGTAGCCTCATCTTGGCTACTATAAATGTCTTGGCACATCATAATCATGGTTTTCTTGGTGGGGCATTGAGAAGTAATGTGTCCTCTTCCAAGACATTTTAAGCACTTTATAGAGCTAGGTTTTTCTTGCATACTAGCCTTAGGGGGTTGCTTTTCTATTGTCTTCCCCTTATCATCTTTGGGCTTATAAGATGCCGCCCCTAAGATGCCTTGACCTTGGTCTTCTTTGGATAAGAGTGAGGGCCATAAGATTTTGAAATAGACTTCCTTTTAAGTTTTTGCTCTACCCTTATTTCCCAATCTAAGTAAGCCTCTACATTGTCCTTCCCTTTAAAGTATAAGAGGTTAATGTTAGCCTCTTGAGGCTTTCTTTCCTTTTCTCTCCTATTGGAGTGAGGTCTAAGATGTGACCTATGCCTTCCTTCATAATAGTCACGAAGTTCTTCACTTAGGCTCTTGCAAGGGTCATGACTACTATAGGAGGCATGTTTTTCTTTTCTTAATTCTTTTATTTTCCTTCTTTCTTCTTCCATTATTTGTTACCTCTCATCTTGATTTATTTCTACCCTCTCTTTCCATAGCTTGAGGGAACTCAACTCATCTAAGATTCTAGATAGAGGGTCCTTATGACTAGTACCCTCACCATTACCACTAGATGAATGATGACTCATGTTGGTTCCTAAGTTGTGTTTCTTTCTTGTTGGGGGGTTTGCAAAAGGTAAAAGCTAGGGTTCAAAAGAACTCAAGATAAGCGTGATAAGCAAGAAGAAAGTATTATGTAATAACAAGATAAACTAGGCGTGACTAGTTAAGAAAATAAGGTATGAAAGTAAGCAAAAAATTAAAGTGGAAGAAATGTAAACTAGGCGGATCCTAAGAGTGTTTGGATGACCACATTTAAGGTTCCCAACAAAACACTCACTATCCTAAGGGAAAAGTTGCCTAAAAGTATTACACACAAATGGAAGTTTGGTAACCTATTGGAGGCTCCCAACACACTTCCAATGAAAGGCCTTTTTGGTATAAAATTTGAAAGCAATGAAGGTAAGTAAATTTCCAATTACAAAGTTACAAAATAGTCCTCAATTTTTGTGGTTGTGCTCTCTTTGGTGATTCACTCAATTTGGAGCGTTTCTTAGTCCAATAGCTCTTAAGGTGGTTGGCCCTTGCTTCTTGACTCAAATTCTTCAAGCCTATATGGCAACTCACAAACAACGAAACAAAGAGACAAGCAATAACCAAAGACCAAAAAATAAAATTAAAGTTAAACCAATATATTTTTAAGAAGACAAATTTTCAAGGATTATTAAAAAATTAAAGCAATAAAAACCACACAAAAGCAAGTTAGGACTCAAAGAGAAACCTAGAATGGTTCTAGAGTAGAGTAAAAAAAAAACAAAAAAATAAGACTCGAGAAACCTCTAGTTTTGGAACTTGTTTTCTCACTAATTTTCAATTGAAATTTCATAACTAAGATTGGTATAAAATAGGCACCAATTATAGAACAAATTTCAAGCCAAAACAACAAGCACACTTCCCTTTCACTTTTTTTCCTGGACACTGATTTTCCTACCAACTTGTGTGATTTTTCATATTTTTTCCTTTTATCCAAATCACTTGGTTATTTTTTTCTAATTTTGGCCTAGATGTCTATAAAATTCAATAAATATTTCAGTTCAAAATTCACAGTGACCAATTCCCAGTAATGTTTGCAAGTTTGTATGTTCAAGCTGCCAGCACCAGCGATTTCAACCTAGAAATCAAGAGTAGTGCTTATGTTGCTTAAGGCTGGGATAATTACAATTTGTGTTTGCTTATGCTCAAATGTCTTGAATAACACAATTAAAGAGAGCTTAAGACTTATTTTGATTCACCAAACCAGCCACAACTCAATTTCTTCATAGGAATCATATAGGAAACTTAGAAAACAAAACAAAGTTCAACAACAAGACTACTTCTAGGAATTGATTTAGAACATTGTTAGTCATCTCATACGACTAACTTTTGTATAGAAAACATTTTCCAAAACTTGTATAGTTCCCTAATTTATGGTTATTTTGTAAATAAATCTTGTTTTATTGTTAAAGATGCTCTAGAATATGTCCATTGGATTTAATGATGAAATATGTGCAATTTCAGGTGAAAAAGAGGCTAAGTCATGAAGTGCTAAAAGTGACAATTGAACTTAGCTCATCAGTGGGCTAAGCGCACATCCACCGCTAAGCGCAGATTCAGCGCGCTTAGCGCGACAGAAGAATCTGACAGAGCATCAATATCAAGGCCGCACGCTAAGCGCGATATCTGTGCGCTATGCACAACAGTTGTCTTCAGCCAGGTTCAGCGCACGACTGGCGCTAAGCTCAAATTCACTTACTCGTGCTAAGCGCGAGGGTGGTGCTAAGCGCAACGTTGTGAATTCAGAGCCTATTTAAAGCTTGTCTTGTGCAGAATTAGGGTACACAATAGCCTGAAATTTTTTTTTACAACATTCTAGAGCACACCACAATGCCTATTTCGGGAAAAGAGCTCTGGAGTCAGCAAGAGGAGCAGCTTTTGCAGAGATACCTAGGTTTTGTAATCTCATTATCCTTAGGGGTTTTTCCGTAATGGCTTGCTAAACACTCTTGTTGGGGATTTCGAAAGAACAACTGATGTAATTACTTTAATATGTAATTGATTGTGTTTCTTGTGTTCAATGCTTCTTTCAGTGCTTAAATTCTGTATGCTCTTGGTCTGATCACCCATTTGTGTGCATATTTAGGTGTCTTTAGCATTATTGTTGCCTTTGAACTTGAATGAAGCAGAATTGAAACTTAGTATGACAATAGGGATCTGCGGAATAAGTTTTGGTTTTAAATATGCTGTCACAATAATGCTGTTTGGTCTAAGTCTAGTCCAACAAGAGGGATATGAGGACAAAGCTTAGGCTAAATTAGTCTAAACTTTCGTGAGCTATTTAAGCTAAGTCTAGTCCAACAAGAAGGATCTGAGGATGAAGCTTAGTTTAAGTTAGTCTAAACCTAGGATGGATGTCTAAATTAAGCCTAGTCCAACAAGAGGGATCTGAGGACGAAGCTTGGATTGATTCAATCTAACTAGGGATGACTAGAAGCAAAATGGAAATTCAAGCAGAGGAAAGTAGAGCTAATCAGAAGGTGGAGGGATTTAAACAACAGCTGGTTGATGAACTGGCGTTGGAACTGGTTGATGATTTAGTTGAACTTGAAGAAATTGTTGAGAAAGCAGAAGGTGATGAAGAAGGAGAGACACCAATAAGAGACTGGCAAGAGAAAATAAAGAAGAAGGAAGAAAAAGAAAAAGAAAAAGAAGAAGACACAAAAGAAAAAGAAAAAAAGTTGAAAAATGAAAAGCAAAAAGAGAAGGTTGTTGAGATTGAGAAGAAAAAGGGCAAGAGTGAGGCTAACATAGAAAAGAAGAAAGAGGATACTCCTATTGAATGCAAGGAGGTACCTTATCCATTGGTACCCTCCCGGAAAGATAAAGAGTGACATTTGGCCAGATTTCTTGATATCTTCAAGAAGCTGGAAATTACCTTGCCATTTGGAGAAGCACTTCAGCAAATTCCCCTCTATGCCAAATTTTTGAAGGATATGTTAACCAAGAAGAACCGGTACATCCATAGTGACAAAATTGTTGTGGAAGGTAATTGTAGTGCTGTTATTCAACGCATTCTTCCACCCAAGCACAAAGATCCTAGAGTTGTCACGATACCGTGTTCTATTGGTGAGGTTGCTATAGGCAAAGCTCTCATAGACTTGGGAGCTAGCATCAATTTAATGCCTCTTTCCATGAGCCGGCGACTTGGAGAGATAGAGATAATGCCCACACGCATGACCCTCCAGTTAGCTGACCGCTCCATCACAAGGCCATATGGAGTGATTGAGGATGTGTTAATTCAGGTCAAGCACCTTGTTTTTCCTACAGATTTTCTGGTTATGGATATAGAGGAGGATCCTGACATTCCCATAATATTGGGCCACCCTTTTATGTCCACGACCAACTGCATAGTAGATATGGGGAAAGGCAAACTAGAATTGAGCATGGAGAATCAGAAAGTCTCGTTCAACTTATTTGAAGCAATAAATCATCCAAATGATATGAAAGCTTGCTTTGATCTGGACAAGGTAGAACAAGAAATAGAAACAATAGCTACAACCATGGCACTGCATTCTCCTTTGGAAAAAGCATTGATTAATCATGTAGAATGTCTTACTAAAGAGGAGGAACATGAAGTGCAGACTTGTATTAAAGAATTGGAGGGTGCAGGAGAAATTTCTGAGGGACATTCGAAATTTGAGGAATTGAAGAACAGTGGGCAAATAGAAAAACCAAAAGTAGAATTGAAGACCTTACCTGCACATTTGAAGTATGTGTTTTTGGAGGACAATGACTCAAAACCAGTGATTATTAGTAGCTTGTTGAAGATAATAGAAGAAGATCAGCTGGTGCAAATTTTGAAGAGACACAAAGCTGCCATTGGATGGCACATATCTAACTTGAAAGGAATTAGTCCATCTCATTGCATGCACAAAATCAATATGGAATCTTATTACAAACCAGTGAGATAACCTCAAAGAAGACTTAATCCAATCATGAAAGAAGAGGTGCGTAAGGAGGTGCTTAAGTTGTTGGAAGTGGGCCTTATTTTTACCCCATTTCGGATAGTGCATGGGTTAGCCCTGTGCAGGTTGTCCCCAAGAAAGGAGGTCTGACAGTCATTAAGAATGAAAAAGATGAGTTAATATCCACAAGGACTGTCACAGGTTGGAGAATGTGCATTGACTATCGGAAGCAGAATGATGCCACCCGGAGGGACCATTATCCACTTCCTTTCATGGACCAGATGCTTAAAAGACTTGCAGGGCAATCCTATTATTGTTTTCTGGATGGATATTCTGGTTATAATAAGATTGTTGTAGATCCCAAAGATTAAGAGAAGACTGCTTTCACCTGCCCTTTTGGTGTATTTGCATATCGGCGTATGCCTTTTGGTCTGTGCAATGCCCTAGTTACATTTCAGAGGTGTATGATGGCTATTTTTTCTGATATGGTGGAAAAATGCATTGAAGTTTTCATGGACGATTTCTCTGTTTTTGGGCCATCTTTTGAAGGGTGCTTATCAAATCTTGAAAGAGTATTACAGAGGTGTGAAAAGTCTAATCTAGTTCTCAATTGGGAGAAATGCCATTTCATTGACTATGTTTCTAAATGGGTTGAAGCAGTGGCTGCCTCGCATAATGATGCTAAGACTGTAGTGAAGTTTCTGAAGAAGAATATTTTCTCAAGATTTGGGGTGCCCAGAATTCTGATTAGTGATGGAGGTACACACTTCTGCAATAATCAGTTATAGAAGGTCTTGAAACAATATAATGTGACACAAAAAGTAACATCACCTTATCACCTTCAGACCAATGAGCAAGCAGAAGTATCAAATAGGGAGTTGAAATTTTTTTTGTAGAAGACTGTAGCTTCTACTAGAAAGGACTGGTCCATCTAATTAGATGATGCTTTATGAGCATACAAAACTGCATTAAGACTCCGATAGGATTATCCCCATTTCAGATGGTGTACGACAAGTCTTGTCATTTACCAATGGAGATGGAATATAAAGCATACCGGGCCTTGAAATTTTTGAACTTTGATGAAGCCGCATCCAGAGAACAAAGGAGGCTGCAACTTTTGGAGTTGGAAGAGATGAGATCGACTGCTTATGAGTCTTCAAAGCTATATAAAGAAAAGGTTAAAAAGTATCATGACAAAAAGTTTCTCAAGAAGGACTTTCAGCCAGGACAACAGGTGTTTCTTTTCAACTCAATACTTAAATTGTTCCCTGGAAAGCTTAAATCATAGTGGTCTGGATCATTTACCATCAAGAAAGTTCGACCATATGGAGCAGTGGAGCTTTGTGATCCTCAATCTAAAGATCCTGACATGACATGGGTAGTGAATGGACAAAGGTTGAAGCAATATCATGGTGGAGCTATGGAAAGATTGAACAGTGTTCTTCACTTGAATCCTGGATAACAGGACGATGCGTCAAGCTAGTGACTTTAAAAGAGCGCTTACTAGGAGGCAACCCAGCTTTTCTTTCCCTTTTCTATTTTTCATTCTTATCTCTTGCATGTAGTTAGGACACCTTGCTTGTGATTGTGATTAATTTTAGCTTGTTTGGTAATGAACAAGGGGTTTTAAGCTTGTGTGAAGAGATAGACAGAAAAAGACTTAGAATGTCTTTTTGCAATTGTCTATCTGCTAAGCGCAGACCTTGCGCTAAGCACTCAGTCTTCACGCGCTAAGCCGAGCTTGCTCGCACTAAGCATAGAGACCCCTGTTTGGTTGACTGGATAGTTCAGCTAAGCGCACATCACTGCGCTAAGCCCCACATCTTTATAGTAATTGAACCTTAACCAGTGGGCTTAGTGATGCAATCCTACCCCCCATGGGTATTGGATAGAAGACTCCAAGAGGATTGGACCAGAGCTGCTAAAGAAGGCCTTGGGGTTCTCATGAACCCCAGGGTAGATTTCTGAGCCCATGGACCAAGGTTGGGTCCTTTCTTCTTTGTAAATATTAGAATAGGTTTTTCCTTCTTTTGGGCCTTGTATTTTGGCCATTCTAGTAGTATAGGGTTTTAGCCTTGTATTTCAGGGCATTTTGAGTAGTCTTTGTAGTAGGGTTTTTTTCTTTTATATATTCATGTATTTTGGCATGGGGGTGAGCTTAGCTATTATAGGGGGTGTGTAGCTAAGCTCTAGCTTCTCATCTCAAGGAGGTGAGCTTAGCTATTATAGGGAGTGTGTAGCTAAGCTCTAGCTTCTCATCTCAAGGAGGTGAGCTTAGCTATTAGAGAGGTGTGTGTAGCTAAGCTTTAGCTTCTTTAGGAATCTTCTCAAGGAAGCTTCTCAATGAGGTGAGCTTAGTTATTTGAGGGGTGTGCGTAGCTAAGCTCTAGCTTCTCAAGGAAGTTTTGTCAAACAAGCTTCTCAAGGAAGTTTTCTCAAGAAAGCTTCTCAAGGAAACTACCTAGTCTATAAATAGAAGCATGTGTAACACTTGTTGTAACTTTGATGAATGAAAGTCTTATGAGACACACTTCAAAGTTCCACTTCTCTCCCTCTTTTATTCCTTCAATTTCGTGCTCCCCCCTTCTCTCTTTCTTTTCCTCCATTAAAGCATCCTCTCCAAGTTTCTTATCCAAGGTTCTTGGCGGTGAAGCTCCTTCTTCCAAGGCTTATTCCCTAGTGGTTGGCGCCTCCTCTCACCTCTTCTCCTTTATCTTCCGCTGCTTCTCCATTGTGAAAAATCACCATTGAAGAACCTCATTGAAGCTTAAAGATCCAGCTTCCATAGAAGCTTCACTAGCAAGCTTCCATCACTTAGCGTGGATGATGTGCTAAGCGACACTTCTTCTCTGGAAGAATTTTATTGTAGCAGCGCTCAGCGCGCTATCCTGCGCAAAGCCCCGAATCCATTTTGTAACTTGAGTTTTTAAGCTGGGCTTAGCGGGCCAGGAAGTTCTAAGCGCCAATCTCTTATGGGTTTTGAATTCTTGGAAGTGTGCTTAGTGCGCCTGTTGCGCTAAGCCTGAATTATTCTCTGTAAGTTGAAGCTTGATGGTACGCTAAGCCTCACATCTCAGGCTAAGCGCATATTGTAGAAAATTTTTGTGTTGCAGAAAGCACTAGGCGCAGCTTGCCGCACTAAGCCCCAGATGCTTACGGGACTTTACAACTTCAAGTTGGGTTTAGCACGAGGCTATGCTAAGCGCTTGGGTTTTAAACTCAAACGTCACGTTGGCACGCTAAGCGCAGCTGTGCGCTAAGTGCGCCATACGAATTTCAGTTTTTTAAAAATCAAAGGCAGAGGCACTTTAGGTGTTACCCTTGCACCCAAACCTCTGCACCTTCCTAACCTTGAGCATTTGTGTACTTTCTACTGCGTGTGTACTGCTTGCCTGCATCTTCATTGCTTCATTTCAAGAACAATCCAAGTAAGTTAGCACATTTCTATTTTTTATTTTTCATTCTTCAAACCTTAGGATAGATGACTTCTTGTTTTCTTAGTTGGTTGTGGTTAGGTTAAGGTTATTAGTTTTAGGGTTAGTCAATGTAGGATTTTAGGTAACTTAGAAGCCCATTAGGGGCAATGTAGCTGAAAGGGGTGAAGACCCCTGTGGTTTTGTCTGGAAATCGTGATGAATGCGCTAAGCACGCCTATGCGCTTAGCCTATTCATCACAACTGTCAAAATTTTGGATTTCCAGATGAACACGCTAAGCATGTTCATCCCTGCTGATGAACGTAAGTGATGAGCCCACTAAGCACGTCTGTGCGCTAAGCGGGACCAGTGTTCAGACATTAATTTTTGAGACTTTTTGTTTAGCGCTAAGCTTGACCAGTCAAGCTAAGCACCACTTTGCTTCTATAAGTTTTCCTTTGAATAAGACTAAGTGCATCTGTGCGCTAAGCCCTTGTTGTGTGTTGAGCTAAGCGCCCTACTGCGCTAAGCTCAACTCCCTCACTGTCTTTTAAGTTTTTGTAGTTAGGCTAAGTGCACCCTATGCGCTAAGTCGGAGTGTCATTTTGTTGAGGCTGAGCTAAGCGCGCCATGCTATGCTAAGCTCCAACCCTCTTTGGTTTTGAAAATTGTAGACTTAGGCTAAGCTCAGTTGTGCGCTAAGCCTATTTTGCACAAAAAAATATTTTTTGTGTCTTTAAGCTAAGCGCCAGCCTGCTATGCTTAGCGTCTGAGTAAAAATTTCATAAGGCGCGCTAAGCTCAGCCAGCTGCTCTAAAGGCCCAGTCAAACTTTCAGTTTTATTTTTCTATTTTTGTGAAAATAACCTGTGCTAATCTCTTGTGTTTGTCTTATATTTTGCAGATGGCATCTAAGAAGAGGAAAGCTCCTTCTACACCTACCCAAGCCAGATTTGATAGATCCAGGTTCATATCCCAAGAGGCTTTGGAGAGGTATATCGACATTGTGGTACCTAGGAAGATTTTGCCTGAAAGGAATGTCATTCTCCATCACATTGAGTTCGATGAATTTACTGAAGAACTTGAGTGTAGAAACTGGCACAAGGAGTTGCAAACTTTGTGGATGGTAGTATTGATGTGGCCATCATAAAGGAGTTTTATGCAAACCTCTATGACCCCGAGGATAAACCACCTAAGCAGGTGAGGGTGAGAGGTCGTTTGGTGAAATTCGATGCAGACACCTTGAACTCATTCCTGAAGACCCCAGTGATACTTGAGGAGGGGGAGGATGAGCTCACCCCTCCTGAGCCTTTTTATTTTGGTGCAGATGCACACATGGCTCAGGAGGAGGGGACTTCAACATATCCGATACCTGAGCCATCTCCTGCACCTATTCCTGAGGAGACCCAACCATCTACACTAGTCACAGAGCCAGAGTAGCCTATCCAGGATTCATCAGCAGCTCCAGCACTAGATCTTAATGAAGATCAGCAACAAGATGAGCATGATGTTTAAATTGTGTTTAGTTTAATTTCTGAAAAGCATGAACATTTTAGTTTATCAGTATTTAGTTTTCTTTTTAGTTTGCTTTATATTTCAGTTATTTAAATTTCAGCACTTTGAGTTGTTTCCTTGTACCAAAAGCATGTTTGAACAGTGAATTGATTGAAAATGATATGCAGTGGATTGTTTGGTATGAAATTAGTGTTTGAGAATGATTTGAATGAACAGTTGTATGATTTTAATGGATTGGAATGATTAGATAATTGCTTTGATCAAGCTTGTAGCCATTAGAAGAGAATGAGCATGTGATTGGAAGCATGACTGAAAATGTTAGTCAGTTTGTCGGATTGATTGTGAAGGAATGCATTAACCATATCCCGGTGAGAGTGTGATCCTTAAATTTTGAGAGAAATGACTATCATTTAGTATTGATTTTTGCATGAATCTCTGAAGTATGGACTGAATGCATGAAATTGAGGATGATGAAGGCCATGTTTGATTGTGATAGCCATTTAGCCAAAAAGCTGACCATGTGCTTGAATGAATTATCCCTTGTACCCAGTTTGAGCTGAATGAATTATTGATTGATTGAACCCTGAGCCTATACAATGTTATTCTCCTGCTACCTTGACTTAGATTGTAGGAGAGCATCATCCACAAGAAGCGCAGTTCAAAGCAAATTTGTCCCAAATTTGGGGAGTAATTATTAAGGTAAATTTGTTCCAAATTTGGGGGAGGCACTCGGTAAGAATTGAAATGGTAAAAGTAAATAGCATACACACACAATATCTCTATATAGATTGTGTAAAAAAAAACCATGAAATTAATAAATGTGTATGCTGCAAAATAATGAAATGAAGTTGAGTGCCTAAATAAAAGGCAAGTAAGGGGTGTGAATGAAAGAAAAAGTGAAGGTTTATCTATGGATGAATGCTCTCCTAGAACCTAAGCTTTTGAATCCTAGAAAAACCATGATTTGTTGGCAGCCTAACCCCATTACAAGCCTAGAAAGTCCTTGGGATTCATTTTGTATGTTCATTGTTGTGTGATATGAGATGAAATGCAAAGGTTGGGACTTGTGTTAGTTGTTTATGATGGAATGAGCCTAAAAACTTGAGCTTGAGTGAAACAATGACTATGAGGTTGTGGTTGATCATCCTTCCTTGATTTCTGAAATCCTTACTAGCTTATTTCAGTTGTGACTCTAATGTGCTTGTTCCTATCTTTGAAAAGCTGCATGTTTGTGAAAATCAATTGATTGAAGGAGTACATGATATTAAGTTCATATGGTTGAATTTCTCTGTGAAGCAAACACCATTTTTGAGTGATCACTGTAGCTTGTCACTTAAGGACAAGTGAACTGTTCTTTCTTTGCTTGAGGACAAGCATAACTGTAAATTTGGGGGAGTTTGTTAGGCGTCTTATATGACTAACTTTTGTATAGAAAACATTTTCCAAAACTTGTATAGTTCCCTAATTTATGGTTATTTTGTAGTGATTTTGTAAATAAATCTTGTTTTATTATTAAAGTTGTCTCTAGCATATGTCCATTGGATTTAATGATGAAATATGTGCAATTTTAGGTGAAAAAGAGGCTAAGTCATGAAGTGCTAAAAGTGACAGTTGAGCTTAGCTCATAAGTGGGCTAAGCGCGCATCCACCACTAAGAGTAGCTTCAGCGTGACAGAAGAATCTGGCAGAGCATCAATATCAAGGTCGCTCGCTAAGCGTGTGATCTGTGCACTAAGCACAACAGTTGTCTTCAGCCAGGCTCAGCGCACGACTGACGCGAAGCTCAAATTCACTTACTTGCGCTAAGAACGAGGGTGGCGCTAAGCGTAACGTCGCGAATTTAGAGCCTATTTAAAGCCTGTCTTGTGCACAATTAGGGTACACAATAGCCTGAAACAGATTTTTACAACATTCTAGAGCACACCACAATGCCTATTTTGGGAAAAGAGCTCTGGAGGTAGCAAGAGGAGAAACTTTTGCAGAGATACCTAGGTTTTTTAATCTCATTATCATTAGGGGTTTTTCTGTAATGGCTTGCTAAACACCCTTGTTGGGGATTTCTAAAGAACAACTGATGTAATTACTTTAATATGTAATTGATTGTGTTTCTTGTGTTCAATGCTTCTTTTAGTGCTTAAATTTTGTATGCTCTTGGTCTGGTCACTTATTTGTGTGCATAGTTAGGTGACTTTAGCATTGGGAAATGTATTGTTGCCTTTGAACTTGAATGAAGTAGAATTGAAACTTAGTCTTACAAGAGGGATCTGTGGAATAAGTTTTGGTTTTAAATATGCTATGACAATAATGATGTTTGGTCTAAGTCTAGTCCAACAAGAGGGATCTGAGGACAAAGCTTAGGCTAAATTAGTGTAAACTTTCGTGAGCTATTTAAGCTAAGTCTAGTCCTACAAGAGGGATCTGGGGATGAAGCTTAGTTTAAGTTAGTCTAAACCTAGGAGGGTTGTCTAAATTAAGCCTAGTCCAACAAGAGGGATTTGAGGATGAAGCTTGGATTGATTCAGTCTAACTAGGGATTGAGGTTTAGTAATTTAGGCTACAACATAGAACACAAAAACATGATTGATTAGAGAAATATCTTTATATACATCAGCTGGTTTGTTAGAAAGACCCAACATCTTTACCTACTGTTGTCAATTTTACTTGCATTTTTACTGTTTTTAGCCTAGACTTAGTTTAATCCTACTCTAAATCATCAATTATCAATGTTTCTTTAAACAATGCCTTATTTCTGAATTTAACCATGTCTAAGACTAGTTCCTTGAGTTCGATACTCGGATTCATCCGTTTTAATTTTAAATACTTGACGATCCGGTGCGCTTTCCGGCAAACCGGATTTCCCTTGAACATATTTCAATAAAGAAAAAGTAGACCCAAAAGTAATTGTAGGGGAAATCCAACAAACATGTTATGAACTGAATAACATGCATGAATTAGACTTAAAATTCAAAAGATAGGCTAAGAATGACAA
This sequence comes from Glycine soja, assembly GCF_004193775.1. Lineage (NCBI taxonomy): Eukaryota > Viridiplantae > Streptophyta > Magnoliopsida > Fabales > Fabaceae > Glycine > Glycine soja. The sequence goes on along the minus strand of NC_041020.1, from coordinate 16,826,612 downwards.
GAATACATGAACAAATGTATCTAGAATTCAATCAACAAAATCAAAATTCAACACAACCTTAGAACATAATGTGACAATTATTATGACTTAACATGATTCTAAGATAACATGGATTAAGTGATTTACAGTTAGATTTTTTTGTTTTATTTTTCTAATCAATATTTTGGAAGAAAATTTAGATCTAGAGGTTCAGCACAAGAAGATTATGACTGAAAAATGATAGAACCTAAAATCAACACAAAAACATGATTCCAGAGTAAATCAATAAAATTTGAACCATAGAAATGCAAGAACAAGTGTAGATCTAAGATTTAATCGGTTTACTTTTTTGAATCTACTCTAAACAGCACCAAACCACAAGAAAATGGAAGATATACATGGAGAATAAGATGAATAACAAGGACTTAAAGTGAATTGACCGAACAAAAAGATAGAGGAAGCAAAAGAACATCACCTAGATGAAGATGCTCTTGATACCACATGATGTAGCTCCATGTGGAGCTTGTAGGCCTTGGATCTTCTTCATCAATGGAGTCCTTTGCTTCTTGAAGATGAATGGCAACGGAATGGAGAAGGAAGAAAGATGATTGGAGACTCCACTTCAAGAAGAAGATGAGTCAAGAACAAGCTCACTACCATAGGAGGCCATGGATAAGAGCTTGAAGGTAGGAGAAAATGAGAGGAGGGAGAGGGAGAGAAGGAGCATGAAATTTTGTGCCTCAAAAGATGTCTGAACTTTGAAGTGTAATTCTCAAATGATCAAAGTTGAAAAAAAAGCACACACATGGCATCTATTTATAGCCTAAGTATCTCACAAAATTGGAGGGAAATTTGAATTTCTATTCAAATTTCACTTGAATTTGTGGAGCCAAAATTTGGAGCCAAAGTTTCACTAATTATGATTAGTGAATTTTAGCTATGGTTCAGCCCACTAATCCAAGATGAAGTCCAAGATTCTCCACTTAGTGTGCTTAGGTGTCGTTAGGCATGTAAAGCACAAATAACATGCACAAAGTGTGACTATATGATGTGGCAATGGGGTGTAGCAAGCAAATGTTCACCTCCCCCTCTAAAATTTAATTGGATTGGGGTTTTCCCAATTCTATTAAATTTATTTTCCAACACACACATAAAATATTCGCTTAATGCATGTGAAATTACAAAACTACCCCTAATACAAAAACTAGTCTAGGTGCCCTACCTACATTATAGAGCCCTAAATACATGGCGCAAAAATAATGAAACCTTAATCTAATATTTACAAAGATAAGTGGGCTCATACTTAGCCCATGGGCCCAAAATCTACCATAAGGCTCATGAGAACTGTTCGACAGCCGGCAAGTGCACTGGATCATGCAAGTAGTATAAAACGGTAAGTGAATATCGAGTATCAAACTCTCGGGGAACTTTTTTTACTTGGTAAAGCCATGGTTTAGTAAATAAGTGCCTTTGGATGAAAGTTTGGTGTGTGGTGTGGACAAGTATGCAACTAAACTAATCAAAATTAAATCACGTGAGTAGTGGTGTGTGAAGACAGATAAAGAACGTGTTAGTCTTCCTACTGGATGACTGATGTTATTAAGGATGTTCTCTATCTAACAATGTTCATTTGTTCTATGTTGTCTCCTGGACTACTAAACCCTGATGTCTCATGCACGTTAAGCATAATCCTAGTCAAGCATCATCCTCAGATCCCTCTTGTTGGACTAAACTTAACCAGAACAGCATTAAGACATAACATAACAAAAACTAAGTTATCGTACCTCGATGTCTCGTGAAAATACGATAGCTAGCCCCGTCCTATCAAGTTCTAAGGATCAAACCCTTTCCCAATGTTGAGTGAACCTAACTAAGCATGCAAGTGCGTGATCAAGGCAAAAGCACACTAGAATTAAGCACTGATAGCACAGTGAACACATGAAACATCATTACATAAATATACAAATATTTACATCAAGTACCCTATAGGAAGAACCAACTGAGGATTTAGCTCTCCATAGCAGGGAAGCTTCCTTTACAACAATGAGAAGAGAAGATGAAAGATAGAAGAAATACAAGTAGTGGGGATACCACCTCTGGAAACCTCACAATCTCTCAAAATCTCCCAAAGTTCCACAAGACGGCTTCTTCTTCAAGCTCAATTCTCTCTCAATTGCTCCACAACCAAAAACTCTAAAAAAAAACTCAACTCCCCTTTCAGAAATCGTGATTTCAGCTTAAATAGGCACTGTTGTCGGTGGACATGCGCTTAGCGGAAGATGAGCTCACTTAGCGCATGTAAGTGACTTTTGGCTTAGCGCCAATCACACTCGCTCAGCCTGAAGGTGAAGGCGGTGCGCTTAGTGAGTTGGCCTTCGCTTAGTGCCTCTATACAGCTCATCCTTCTTCCAGAATTGTCCATGCGCTTAGCCATCAGATTGGGCACTTAGCGAATGATGCGCTTAGCCAGAAGATGAGTGGCTTAGCGAGTTCATGAAATCTGCACTTCAACAATCTTGTCTGTTTTACCTGAAATTGAAGTGGATGATCATTAATACACAGAACTGGGATACAAGGTACCTATTACCTAAATTATGAAAAACTAATTACCATATTACAAAAAGAACCATAAATGGGAGGAGTCATATACAATTTACAACAGTTTTTTACAGAAAAGTTAGTCGTATTGACCGACTAACAAACTCCCTCAAATTTATAGCTTTGCTTGTCCTCAAGCAAATAAAGAACAACTCACTGGTCCCCAAGTGACAAAACATGCAGTGATTATGTACAAAGGTGTGTAATTCCCAAAATATTAGTTGCATGATAACAAATGAAACAAAAATGCCTTTATCAATTGCTTTTCACAAGACTTGCAATTTTTCAGAGAAAAGAACATGTTAGTTAGCAACACAACTAAATGAAGCTAGTGATCGAGGCCGTACCCGAATCAAATAAACATGAAAATGCAGTAACTAGGAAGTGATCCTAGGTCATTTCCCAACGAGCAGTGACAAGCCAAATGTTCATAATATACTTGCAGTAACAGTAACGATGGGGGGGATTTGGTTGTTTGGTAATTAAAGAGCAGAACAAATAAAATGGAATACGAAACTACTAATATTAAAAACGGGTTGTTTCCTCTTATTCAGAAGCCACTCTCTTATCCTGGGTTATGGAGAATTCGTCCCTAACAGTCAACCACTTAATCCAACCCTATTTCAATTTACTAAGCGAAAATCAACTTAGGGTTTTCAATACGTGATTAGGCACCACATACACCAGTTAGCCCTTCGTCCATTAAGCATGAACGCAAGTTAGGCTTAGAGGCAATTAATCGAACACGAAGCGTGCACTGATTAATATTCACGAAATTGGGATAACTGGTGAAGGGAAAACTGCCAGGAAACCACATTACAAACGAAACCTCAAAGAGAGTTGGGCTTCGTCCTCAAAAGGAAACAACACAAGAAAATCTAGCCTTCCATGGATTCAAACAGAAAACGCAAATGAAACATGAAGCAGAAACGTAAATGAACAAGAACGTAAATGAACAGAAACGTAAATGAAAGTAGAAGAAGAAGCAAGAATGAACTCGTAATTAGAAGCAAAAAACGGAAATTTGCATTAAGAATGAAAACTGTAACAAGGGAACAGAAAAATGTGAAAACCTAAAACCAAAGCTCTGAATAATGAAAATAGCATAACAGAATGCCTTCACGAATCCCAAGGCAGCTATTTAAAAAGAGTCACTCAAAGTCACTGGGCCCTATTACAATACTCTGGCCCAAAACGAAATAAACACTGAACAACATAAAATAAAATTGCGAAATTTCCTAATTAGAAATTAACTAAGGTAAGCGCTGCTTTATTTGCCCTCTTCAAGTCCACAACCAAAATCCGGATTAAGCCCAATGTTTCATTAATTCCTGAAATTAGATTAAAAACATCAAATTAGCTAAATGAGCCCAAATAATAAAACTGCCTAATTAATTGACAATTAAGATCAATCAATGATTAAAATGGTGCAAAAAGGGTTTAGAAAATAGAAGAAAATGATGGCACATCAGCTAGGTAGGAGACAAATTTCATGGAAAGATACTTAACCAAATTCTTACGGCCATTGTATCACTCACACACAAGTGTTTAAGCTATTTAGCAAGAAAAACTAACAAAAGGTCCAATCTTTGTACTTCATCTCATACCATAAAGTCAGAAATACACAAATTGAATCAAAAGGGCTTTTATTGGCTTGTAATGAAGTTGGGCAACAAAAATATTGGTTTTTCTAGGATGCAAAAGCTTGAGTTCTAAGAAAGCACAAATCCTAGACTAACCCAGTTTGTCTTTTCAATCCACTTAGCCCATTCACTAGCCTTTCACTTGACTTTGTTTGAATAGCACACACTTATTTGAATTTCTCTTTTTCTTCTTCTTATTTTCTTTAACACATAACATTTTATTTATTTGCTATGTGTACTGTAGTTTCTTACCTTTAAATTTATTCATCCAACAAACTCCCCCAAATTTGGGGCAAAATTATCTTAAACCAATGTGCTCTCCTAAAACCTAAGCAAGGTAAATGGAGATAATATTTTTAAAGCTTACGGTTCAATTTGACAATTACAATTCAGCTCAAAGATGGTGCAAATGATATCATCATTAATAAACAGGTAAGCTTTTGGTCAAGTGGCTTGTATATACAACAATAATGGCCTTCATCATATCCAGATTTATGCATTTCATTCTAAAATTCGGAGATTGATACAAAAATCATTGCTCTATGCTAGTCGTTCTATCAACAATTAAGTTCACACTCTCACCGAGTTATGGTTCAAGCTTTTCTTTCTCAATCAATCTGTCCACTGACTAACATTTCTAATCGTGATCCTACTTTCTTGTTCTTTCTCATCTATATACATGCTCATTCAAAACTCATGATTTCAACACATGCTTCACCCTTTCATGCAATCAATTCACAACACCAATTTCACAAAAAAATAATTATGTTTGCACTGCATACTCAGATATTCAAGTCAAACTGTTCAGTATGCTTCAAGACATACATACTACTATCCACAATCAAAAGTAAACCAATACACCACAAAAAAAGTGTACTAAAGACATAAGTATAATAATTATGATTGTCATCAAAACAAAAGCAGGAATTTAAAATTCCTGTGATAGGTCTTGTGACTGAGTATCCTCATCCTGAGTGTCCTCCTTATCTGTAAGACGTAGCACAGGAGTGGCCGGAGGAGTGGTAGTCAATCCCAAGACTGGTGTAGAAGGATCCTCTAAAAGATCAAGTAATGGTGTAGACGGGACTGCTGGCTGCTGAAGAGAAGATTGATCCACCACTAGAGAAGGTGGATCTGGTGAAGTCTGTGGTGATCTCTCTAGAGCCGCAGCCTCCTGCCTTACCTGTGTCTCACCTACTTCAAGAATGAATGGCTCAGGGATGGTGGCCTCAGATGATGCATCCTGTACCTACTGAGGTACCTAAGCACTGGGAACCCCACCTTCTCTCTCAAAAGAAGGCAGGGTTCCTGGCCAGGATACCTTCTCTAAAAACTGCTCCACTATCAGAATGGATCTTGGAGGAGCTATAACCTGCAAGCTCTGCATTAACAAAATCTGTCCTTTATGAAGACTCTGAAGCATGGATTCAAAGCGTTGAGAGTCCTGAGCATATGGGCCTCGAGGAGCTGGTGTAGGAGTAATAGAAGTGGAAGGAGTTGGTTGAGTAGAAGAAGAAGGAAACACCAGCTGATCGAACCCTTGCCTTACTTGCCCCTCTGAAGTTAACTGTTAGATCATCCACATTCCAAAATTTTTTCTTAATGTAGGCCAAGTTAATGGCTGGGCTCAGGCTCTCATAGGTAAGACTGTCAGAGGTAACTTCTCTAGCTCTGCATAGGGCAATGATCAAGGCTATAAATCCGAGCCTAAAGGAGTTACTCTGAGCAATAGAAGAAATTTGACCTGAGATAAGGGCTCCAATGTTCATGTCCATGTTGGTTACCAAGCCATAGACCAACCTAGCTCTGTCTATATTCAAATCTGAGGTGTGGGAATTGGGAGCTAGGTTGGAGTAAGAGAAGACACTCCATGTCTGGGCCAGTGTCGTTAGATCTTTTCTGAGAAGCTTCCATGGTTGGCCCTCAGCATTCAAAACAAACCCCTTACGGGGAATACAAAGCCTGGCTTTAATCTCCTGGTGGTTAGTCCTTAACTTGTAAAATCAAGAGTAGGTGGGTAAAGATTCCCCCTCCTCTAACACCACTGGAGTCTGAAGGAATTCATTCAGCATGCCTGCATCTATTTTGATCAGGTGTCCTCTTACTCTGGCTTGCTTTGGAGCTTGTTCCTCCATGGTGTATAAATTAGCATAAAATTCCTTAACTAGAGCCATGTCTATGCTTCCATCCCGGAGATTGGCGAGGCATTTGTGCAGATTACGCCTCTCCAACTCCACCTTAAACTCGTCAAACTCAGTATGATAAAGCTTCACATTTCTCTCTGAAAGGATATTCCAGCCGAGAATGTTGTCAGTGTATCTATTCCAGGCTTCCAAAGATTAGAATCCCCTGGTATCATACTGAGCTATAGGCCTAGAAGTAGTGCTCTTCCTCTTCCTGGATGCCATCTACAATAAAAAAAAACCCATCAGTTTATTAAACCAGAAGTTATCAAAATTGAAACAAAAAATAAAAACTAAAATTGGGAACGTGTGCTTAGCGAGATGCAGCAAGCTTAGGGCGCCTTAGGAAAAACAACACACTGGCTTAGCACAACAGGGTTGCGCTTAGCCAGTCATGACAGAAAAATTTTCTTTGCATAATTGGCTTAGCGAGATAGGCACTCGCTTAGCCCAGAGCACTTTTATTTCAAACAATGGCTTAGCGAGCAGCGCTGGCTTAGCCTTATGCATGCTATAACAAATAGCGCTTAGCCCACAGAGGCGGTGCTTAGCGCGAGCAACACTTCAAAAATTTGATTAAGTTATGTGCGCTTAGCGACTATGCTCGCTTAGCCCAACCACTACCACAATGAATAGCGCTTAGCTGGACAGGTGCGGCTTAGCACGAGACAGTCAACAAAAAATCTGTCTAAGGTACCTGGGCTTAGCGAGACAACACTCGCTTAGCCACAGGTTTGTCATTAATGATGTGTACAGTGGCTTAGCCCACACAGATGCCGCTTAGCCGCGATGTTCATGATGAAGATGAACATTCAACAACCTGGTTGAACTCGCTTAGCACATGCATGTTGGCTAAGCGAGTTCGTCTGGAAATGTATACATTTAAGGCTTAATTGATGAACTCACTTAGCGCATCAACCGTGCTCAGCGAGTTCGTCGCGTTTTCCAAAAAAAATGTAGATGAAGAAGTCTTTCGACTTCCTCTTTTAGGCCTCAAATAGGCCCCTATCAGACATGCAACATTGTCTACATTATCTACACATTGAACTCCTAACAAAGTCCTAATTTTTATTTATTCTACTTACAATCTAAACCTAAAAATAAAATTGCTAACCTAATGTCTTCTATCCTAAGGTATTAACAAAAGAAGAAGCAAAAATGAAGTTGCGAACTTACTTGGATTGAATATGCTTTGTGAAGATAGGATGCACAATGCAAGATGAACTCGGAGATGCAATGCATGTATTTCAGAAGACAAAGAGGTTGTAGGAAAGCTTTTGAAAAAAAAGGGGTAAGTGTGAGTGTAACTGTTGTTACACTTTACTTATCCATTTTTCGAGCAACTCGCTTAGTGAGTCAATCCGCTAAGCGAGAGAGATGTTTGGCTTTCCACTCCTCTCTTGGTGGGCTGACATGAGGCCCATTTAAAATTCAAATTATTATTAATTAAAAAATATTTTTTTTGAACTGCGCTTAGCGCAAATCAGCGCGCTAAGTGATTGTGCAGATAAGTAAACCTGCAACTCTCGCTAAGCTGGCTCAATGCCGGCTTAGCGAATACATTGCATCCTATATACAGAGGGGCATGCGCTTAGCGAGTGGTTGCTAGCTTAGTGCTATAAGGCCGCAAGGAATAGCGCTTAGCGTGGGTACATCGCGCTTATCCAACAAACACAATGAGCTTAGCGAGTGTACTCTCGCTTAGCCCATTTCAGGTCGAATTGAATTGGGCTAAGCTCGCCCATGGCCAGCATAGCGAGCCAATCAGCTTGAGATGTAGAGGTTTTAGCGCTTAGCGCAAGCTAGCCTCGCTTTACGAAAGAAGGAGATGCGCTCAGCGCATGATATGCCCCTTTTCAGTCCACTTTCTCAAAACATTTAAAACAACCCCCCAATATCTATGACTCATTATAAGCTGATATCCCCCTTTTTCAATGATTATAAAGCAAATTCCAACTTATGCAATGCATGAAAAACAAAATGAAAGGAATCAGAATTGGGTTGCCTCCCAGGAAGCACTCTTTTAACGTCATTAGCTTGATGCATATACCTCAATAGGTGATATCAAATTTGGCCCTCACCTTCAGGACCTCCTATTCAACCTCCCTTACCTGTAAGCAAACATTTTGTTCTGGCACAGGCATGTCTTCTACAAATAAATAAAAATCATTTCTCTGATCTTCAAAGCCCAGTTCTAGTTTCTTTCTTCCCATGTCAACTACACAGCTTGCAGTTAACATTAATGGCCTTCCCAAGATTAAGGGAATGTCATTATCTTCACAGATATCCATTACAACAAAGTCCGCTGGGAAGATAAAATGCTTTAATCTGACCAAAACATCTTCAATTACTCCGTATGGTCTGGTAATGGAGCGGTCAGCCAACTATAGAGTAATTCTAGCGGGCATGATTTCCAACTCTCCCTGTCTTCTGCACATGGAAAGTGACATTAGATTGATACTGGCTCCCAAGTCAATGAGAGCTTTTCCCATTGTGACTTCACCTATTGAGCAAGGAATGGTCACACTCCCAGGGTCTTTGTGCTTTGGTGGAAGAATTTTCTGAATCACAGCACTACAATTACCCTCCACAACTATATTTTCCTGGTGAATGTACTTGTGCTTCCTTGTCAACATGTCTTTTAAAAACTTTGAGTAGAGTGGCATTTGTTGCAAAGCTTCTCCAAATGGCATAGTTATTTCCAATTTCCTAAAAATATCTAGGAATCTCGCCAGGTGGCATTCCTTATCATTCTTGGAAGGTACCAAAGGGTATGGCACTTCCTTTCCCTCATCTAAAGTGGTTTCTTTACTTTTTTTCTCTTGCTTTTTCACTCTTACTCTTTTCTTCTTCTTTATTTTTTTCAACTTTTTGTTTTTCTTCTTTTTCTTTTTGTTTTCCTCCCTCATTTCTTTTTCATTGTCTTTTATTTCTTCCCTTCCAACAATTATTGGTTTTTTTCTCCACTGGCTCCTCTCATCTCTTACCTTTTTCTTCTTTTTATCAGTAGTGTCCTTCAAAGAAACTTGTTCCTTCAAAGCAACATCCCTATCCTCAGCCGCCACAAGCTTCCTACTTCTTGTTATAACAGCTTTGCACTCTTCCTTGGGATTCTTCTCGATATTTGCTCCAAAGCTGCTGGATGACTTCTCAGCTAACTGCTTGGCCAGTTGACCCACCTGGATCTCAAGATTTTTCAGGGCTGACTCAGTACTCTTATGGTTGGACATGGTCACTTGCATAAACTGAGCTAGTGTCTCCTCTAGTTTGGTGGTCATCTGAAAAATATTTGGCCCTTGTTGAGGTGGCCTGTTGGAAAGTCCACCCTGGTCCTTATTGAATTGATTGCCAGGGTGTGATCTCCATTGCCCTTGCTGATTATAGGGACCTTGCTGGAACCCCGAAAATCCTCCTTGGTTGTATCCTTGTCTCTGTTGATTTCCCATGTAATGAACTTCTTGAGTGTGCTCTTTAATGGGAATGCAATGACCTAATTCATGAGCCTTACCACAAATGGTACAACCTGTAACTTGCAAAACAGAAGAATGTGAAAGGTGACCGGTAGACAGTTTCATTGGCAACTTACCAAGTGTTTCTGTTAAGATCTCAAGTTGCTTAGAAATCAACTTATTTTGTGCCAAGAAAGCATCTTATGATGATAACTCCAACAAGCTTTTCTTGGTGGGTTGATGCACTCTATCTCACAGAATGGCATGATTACTAGTGTCATACCCTAATTTCGTTCGGGGACCATTGTTTGATGGCCTGCAACCTTCGCTTGACCGCCTCGAGGTACTTAACATCCATCGTTAGGTAATTCGCAAAGTCCCGCGACATTCCGGAAGTCAAAAAGAAGCATTGTTGCGCAATCCGTAAAGTTCCACAACATTTCGGAAGTCAAGAAGAGCCTTGTTGCGTAATTCGTAAAGTTTCACAACATTTCGGAAAGGAAATGGGTGTTGTTACATAATCCGTAAAGTTCCGTAACATTTCAGGAAGATACCAGTAAAAAAAACACAAAAATGGGGTGTGTGTAAATAAACAGGAGTGCATTTAGCAAAGGGGGGTGAACTTATCAAGATCCTCCACGTTTTGGTTGAAAATGGTTTCCGGAGCTTCTGGGGCTTTCGTAATGCTTTCGTAAAATTCCTAAAACTTTGAGTAAGCCTATTTCACTTAATATTGGTGAAAGAAAAGAGGAAAGAGAGGGAAATCAAGTCCTATATGCTTGCTAAAGGCTTTCATAATGCTTTCGTAAAATTCCTAAAACCCTAAATAAACATATTTCACTTAATATGGGTGAGCAGGAAGAGAAAAAAAAGAAGAAAGTCAAGTCCTATATGCTTCTGTAACTTTTCCGTAAATTACGAAAGAAGGGGGGGTGAACTTATCAATATGGGGGTGCAAATAGAAATTTTCAAATTTTCGAATCTGGGCCCTTCCAGAATATTTTCGAAGCAGGGTTGCTTCTGGAGGAAGCAACCCAGCTCGCCTGGGTGAGCTGGGCGGCAACCTCCTCCCCCCTTTTCCTATAAATAGGCGAAGGGAGGCTGCTCTAAATATCCCTAACCCCCCTTGGCTATGCATTTCAGCTGTTTTGGGTGAACAAAATTATTTCCGTGAAGAAAATCCAAGCCGAGGTGCTTCCGTAACGCTTCCGAGACGTTTCCGTGAGCAAATCCGTGAAGGTTTTCTTTCGTTCTTCACCGTTCTTCATCCGTTCTTCGTTCTTCAATGGGTAAGTTTTCGAATCTGAGACATTCAATTCATTTCTTGTTTTTTTGGCTTTCATCTTTATTTCGTTCACTTTCGGTTTCTTTTCTTCCATTTTTAACGAGGTTTAACCGATTGTTTAAGCCGTTATCTCGCCTAATAAATGATAAAATGAATTTCAATCATCATTTGTGTTGTAATCTCGTTTAATCACTGTTAAAACAAAATCTAATCGATCGTTCAAGCTGTAACCTAGGTTAAACAAAAAAAAAGCAAAATAGTAATAAAATAATCAAAATATCTTGAAAAATAATAATAAAATAATCAAAATATCTTTGAATAAAATAAATCAAAAAAATCAATCGGACGTTTTTCTTTAGAAGTATCCTTGGATCAATTGACTAATAACCAAAGTGAAACTAAGGCTAAAATCAACTCACAAATCAAGCTTTGTCCGCAAAAATCACTAAAAACCGTTTTAAGGTCCAACGCCTTAAACGGTCCTCTTTGCTTTTATCGGTTAACATGGACCGTTCAAAAGCATAAAATCAACATGTAACTTTACCGCTTTTGCAAGAACTACGTAGGTCTGAGTTCCTCATCGCAATTGAGGATACGTAGGAGCAAAAGCCCTGCTTTTGTCGACCACCCCAAGAGATCGTTAATGGTCCAACGCCTTAACGTTTCTCTCCTTTCAAAAAGCAAGAGATCGTTAAATGGTCCAACGCCTTAAACGACTTTTGCTCGGTCAAAATATATCTTGCAAAAGATAAAAACAACTTAACCAACGTTCAGTTCTCAAAGAATTACGTAGGTCTGATTTCCTTATCACAATTGAGGAATATGTAGGAGCAAGAGAAACACCCTTGTCGACCACAAAAAGATAAAAAAACATAAAAAAGCATAAAAACACAAAGAGACATAAAAAAGGGAAAATAAAACATTTTGAAGTCATATTTGCACACTTGATTAAAGGCTGTTGTCCCTTGTGACGGACGTGTGGGGTGCTAATACCTTCCCCGTGCGTAAATACAACTCCCAAACCTTTCACACTTAAAGTTCATAGACCACACCCTTTCCGGTTTTTCCGACATTTTCCTGCAATAAACGTTGGTGGCGACTCCGCGCAATTTCCTTCCATGGAAGACGCTCCCGTGAGCCCTCGCGTCGCCCTCCCGCCGAAGGGCAGGTTGCGACAGTTGGCAACTCCACTGGGGACTGTTTTTAGAGAGTTAGGCCAATCAATCAGTGTGCATTCCTTAGCATGACTTCTCCTTTGTTCCTTTTTCATTATTTTTTTCCTTATGTTCTTGTATATATAAACTCTTTGATGCTTTTAGTGTGTTTTTGAAATGTATGCATGAGATAGATATTTATTCATTTGATGCACACAAACACCAACACTATTTGCACACACGGGGAGTTGAAAAGGGACCCTATACCCGGGTCCATGGGAACATAAGGAGTGGAGGTGAATCTGTGGTCATGCTGGGTCTTCGACTTGCTTGATAACAGCGAACCCTCTTCTAGAGTTTTTCTCTCTGATAACATATTGTTGCTGGTAGTCCCTACTGCCGTAATATGTTTTTTCGAAGGGAATGATACCTCTAGAAACCATCAAGAGAGATATGACCACCTTGGGAATTATCACTAAAAGCCTTTTAGTTCCTCCCCTTTAGGTCCCTAAAATGGGGGCACGAAGCAAACACGCTGCGTGCCTTTTAAACACTGCCATGCATATAACCTAAATGTCATGTATGCCTTTGCTGTATGATTATTTGTGGATATTGCCATACTGTGTACATCCCCGTGTTATGCTTTTGCGCATCTACATCATGTCGTCATGCACGCATTGTATGTTGTTCTTGTATTTTGTCATAGGAAGCCGGAAGATCCATATCACCTTCTTAACTACACACATGGGGCACTGCACCCCCAAATGTGCAAGTAAGAAGAGATGATTTTCCGGCCTCTCGTGTCCGTAAATGCATTCATATCATGCATCGCATAAGCATCTCTTCATGACATCATAATGAACATATCGTTCCTGCATTTGTCCATTATCATATTCCCGCATCACATTTTGCATGAGTCATTGCATCATCATGCATATGCGTTCAACATACATTTTGTTCTACAAACTGCATGCCTTTTGTTTTCATGTTTACTCATGCATGATCCTTGCATTTTCGTCTGCAAAACAAAAACAAAAAAGAAAGCATGAAAATGCACGCTGCATTCTTAGTTGCATATGTTCGGTACCATGAGCCAACCATGTTGGGATCATAAACCCGTTTCACTTAAAAACAAAATGATTGAACATGGTACCTCATGCATGGTTAACTAAGAAAAGATGTTTCTTCGGGCATCTCAATTTCATAATTACATTTGCCATGCATAGCTTAAGTATGCTCGAGCCATTCATCTTTGTGAAATGTTGTCAAATTATTGGCAATTGAAATTGCCATTCCTTGGGTTATAGGGTTGAACCAAATGCGTGGTTAACTAGGAAATGATGTCTCTTCGGGCATCTCAAATCTCATAATTACATTTTCCATGCATAGCATGTGTATTCCCGAGTCTTTCATCCCTATGAAATGTTGTTGAAGTATTGGCGATCAGAATTGCCATTCCTTGGATTTTAGGGTTGAACCAAACTCATGCTTTTACGAAAAAGGTTCATGAAGTCAAGTTGAAGTATGGAAGTAACCATCTTGCAAAAATTGGGGCAAAAGATGGATCGAGTTACATCACTGCTTCGTCTACTGCCAAACATATTTAGGACTGTTGATGCCCTTGTTACTTCTAGTTTCACCTTGACGAAGGTGTCATGGACCATGTTGAAAATCAAAATTGATTCAACCCCATGTCCTGCGTAAAATTTCACAATACTTCAACTGTGTGTCATTCGCATACATCCATGCTTTTCATTAGTTGCCTTGCTCATTGCATTCTTTCCTTGAAAAAAAATGAACTTAATCATTGTTATAAAAAAGAAAAGAACACGCTTTACGGTGCCCTTACCGAACCCGTGCTAGAGCTAGAGTAATGGGTGAGGTGCAAGAGCAATGAAGGCCGACATTAAGGCATTGAAAGAGCAAATGACCATAATGATGGAGGCCATGATGAGCATAAAGGAGATAATGGAGGTCAATGTGGTTGCAGTTGCCGCTGCCAGCGCTGTTGCTAAGGTGAACCCGACGCCCCCATCTGGCCTCAAACAAATGAATCCTCCAACCTCAGGTATGGTAGGCAAAGATTTGGGAAGTACAGGCGGCCCCCATTATGTGCAAATTCAAAACAAGCATGCCTTCTCACCATATGGCTTGCCTCCTAACTATACACCACCCAATGTGGCATACACTCCCAATGAGAATGTCAATAACTCCACTACTATACTCATTAAGAGCCAACAACCTCAATCTGATCATGCACATGTCTCTTGACCCGTGGGGGAGACACATGAAATTCCCCACCACAATCTAGCCGACTTTGAGCCTTGCCTCGGATATGCCATTGAAGGGCAAGCAGTTGGTGGTGTACCCCTACAAAAGACTTTGGAGGGCCCTCAATTTCGCCCCCAACCAAAACCCTTGCATTCCACAGTAGGTAAAATCCCTCCTATTATGGAAGGAATGGGAAAATTTGGATCATCTAGAGAAAAGGCTCAGGGTTGTTGAAGGAGGCAGAGATTATGCCTTTACTGAAGTAGAAGAGTTGTTCCTAGTACCCAAACATGGTCATTCCCAAGTTCAAGGTGTCGGACTTTGACAAGTACAAGGGGACTACTTGCCCCAAGAACCATCTAAAGATGTATTGTCGAAAGATGGGGGCATACGCAAAAGATGAGAAACTATTGATACATTTCTTCCAAGAAAGTCTCACTGGGGTAGCTGTTACCTGGTACACTAACTTGGAACCTTCTCGAGTCCATTCTTGGAAAGACCTAATGGTTGCCTTCATTAGGCAATATCGGTACAATTCTAATATGGCTCCGGATAGGATGCAACTACAGAGCATATGCAAGAGGGGGCACGGATCTTTCAAAGAATATGCCTAAAGGTGGAGAGACTTGGCAGCTCAAGTGGCACCTCTAATGGCGGAGAAAGAGATGATCACAATAATAGTAGACACATTACCAGTGTTTTACTGTGAAAAAAAATGGTGGGGTACGAACCTTCAAGCTTTGCGGATTTGGTCTTCACCGATGAAAGGATCGAAGTGGGTCTGAAAAGAGGTAAATTTAATCATCTTGCTTGGACGAATGAGAAAACTGGGGCAAATGAAGAGGGTGAGAATGAGGGAGAAACCCATGCTGTGACTGCCATTCCTATACGACCAAGTTTCTCCACCAACCCAACAATGTCATTACTCAGCCAATAACAACTTTTCTCCTTACCCACCACCCAGTTATCCACAAAGGCCATCCCTAAATCAACCACAAAACCCACCTACCACACAACCAATGCTAAACACCACCCTTAGCACGAACCAAAACACCAACCAAGGAAGGAATTTTGCAGCAAAAAGCCTATAAAATTCACCCCAATTCTGGTGTCCTATGCTAACTTGCTCCCTTATCTACTTGATATTGCAATGGTAGCCATAACCTATGCCAGGTTTCCTCAACCTCCATATTTCTGAGGATACGACTCGAACGCAACATGTGCATATCATGGAGGACTTCAGGGACATTCCATTGAGCACTGCATGACCCTGAAGCATAAGGTGCAAGGTTTAATTGATGTGGGCTGGCTAAAATTTGAGGAGAATCACTTATTGAATCCTAACATTGACAAGCGACACCATACATGGGGCAATTTTGAAGGTTGTTATTAGATGTCTCTAATGACTCATCAGGATTTTTCAAGTTTATTCCATTATTGTAAACCACAGTTACAATGTTAAATAAAATGGATAAATTTGACATCTTTGTCCCTCATCCTCTCGTAATTACATCTTTTCTTCCACTGGAATGTGGGTGCAAGCCATTGGTTTGTTTGCTCAAGCGACATGCGCTCCTGAGTTTAGACTTCCAAGACCGTTCAATTAGAAATTACTCATCCTACACATTTGGTGAGGATGCCGTAAACGACGAGTAAAGCAAAAATAGTTCAAAAAGAAAAAGGAAAAAAAACATTTGATTGACTGTGTTTTCAAGTAAAATATAGACGTTCATGTGACGCCATTTTATCATTCCGAAAAGTTTGTCCTTTTTAGAGAGAAGTGAGTTATCAAGAATATGAGTCATTTGACTTAATCCGACAACTGGAAAAATCCTTCAACTATTTCTCGTCCTTGGAAAATTCTTTTTGCGAGAATCAAACCGCCTCTTTCATTCTTCCTTGCTACAAGGTTGTGAAAACAAAACAACGATGGATACCTCAGAGCCCTACATTGGGGCAATGAAAGACACCGTGCATAAACCTCAAGCGAACCTAGGGGCAGATTAGAAGTCCTCACCTAATAGGTTCCCTACTACAAGGTCATGATGAAAGACAACAATTGGTACCTCAAAGCCTTACACTGGGGAAATGAAAGGCACCATGCATAAACCTCAAGTGAACATAGACGCAGATTAGAAGTTCTCACCCAATAGGTTTCTTGCTACAAGGTCATGATGAAAGACAACGATTGGTACCTCAAAGCCTTACACTGGGGCAATGAGGGGCACCGTGCATGAGCCTCAGGAAAACCTAGGGGCAGATCAAAAGTTCTCACCCGTCGATGTTTTTAAACAAAAAAATGGGGGATAAACCCTGGGATCTCAATGGATTGATTAAACGGCTCCATCACAGTCACTCCCAAAATTATCAAGTGAGTAAATCAAATAAGAAATACAATCTAAGGGAGTTCCAGGAGAGATTTGCAAAAGATAGGATAAGGTTGCATGAATTATCACCTCTTTCAAAAGGACAGTCAATCTGTGTTTCCCAAAAAATTCAAATCAAACTCAAAATCATAAAATAGGGAAAGAATGTCATGAACATTGTACAAACTTTCCATTACATTGCATTGTTGCATACGAAGTCCGCATTTATCGCATTTCAAGACAAAGGTTGCATACATCTGCATCCCTAAAAATGATGTTAACTGTATAGAATTTGGGATGACTGACCCTCTCAATGAGTCAATCTCTTGCTTTCTCATAAGGGTGGAACCTTGGGTACTAGTACCCTCACCTTCAAAGGACTACACGTCCTCGCCATCAAAGGGCTGCACGCCCTCGCCAACGGAGGACTACACGTCCTCGCCATCAGAGGGCTGCATGCCCTCGTCATCAGAGGGTTGCACGCCCTCGCCTTCAGTGGGCTACATGTCCTCACCTTCAGATGACTACATGTCCTCGCCTTCTGAGGACTGGACGTCCTCACCTTCAAAGGGCTACACGCTCTCATCTTCAGAGGACTACACGACCTCGCCTTCAGAGGACTACACGTCATCGCCATCAGAGGACTTCACGTCCTCGACATCTGAGGGTTCCACGCCTTCGCCTTCAGAGGACTACACATCCTCACCTTAAGAGGACTACACGTCCTCACCTTAAGAGGACTACACGTCCTCGCCATCAGGGGACCACACGTCCTCGCCATCAAAGGCTTGCACGCCCTCGCCTTCAGAGGACTACATGTCCTTGCCTTCAGAGGAATGGACGTTCTCATCTTCAGAGGGCTACACGCCCTCACCTTTAGAGGACCACACGTCCTCCCCTTCAGAGGACTACACGTCCTCGCCTTCAGAGGACTAGACGTCCTGACCTTAAGAGCGCTACACGCCCTCATTTTCAGAGGACTACACCTCCTCCCGTATAGAGGACTACACGTCCTAGCCTTCAGAGGAATGGACATTCTCATCTTCAGAGGACTACAAGTCCTCACCTTCAGAGGACTACATGTCCTCGACTTCAGAGGACTATAGGTCTTTGCCATTAGAGGACTACACGTCCTCACCTTCAGAAACCTACACGCCCTCGCCTTCAGAGGACTACACGTCCTCCCCTGCAGAGGACTACACGTCCTCCCCTTCAGAGGACTACACGTCCTCGCCTTCACAGGAATGGACGTCCTGACCTTAAGAGGGCTACACGCCCTCAACTTCAGAGGACTATACGTCCTCCCTTTTAGAAGGCTACACGCCATCTCCTTTAGAGGGCTACACGCCCTCATTTTTAGAGGACTACACGTCCTCACCTTCAGGGGGCTACACGCCCTCACCTTCAAAGGGCTACACGTCCTCGCCATTAGAGGGCTGCATGTCCTCACCATCAGGGGACTACACGTCCTTGACATCAGAGGACTACACGTCCTTCCCTTTAGAGGACTACACCTCCTCGCCTTCAGAGGACTACAAGTCCTCACATTCAGTGGACTACATGTCCTCGCCTTCAGAGGACTATAGGTCTTTTCCTTTAGCGAACTACACGTCCTCACCTTCAGAAAGCTACACGCCCTGGCCTTCAGAGGACTATAGTCCACACCTTCAGAGGACTACACGTCCACACCTTCAGAGGACTACACGTCCTCCCCTTCAGAGGACTACACGTCCTCGCCTTCAGAGGACTGGACGTCCAGACCTTAAGAGGGCTACACGCACTCACCTTAAGAGGACTGGACGTCCTAACCTTCTGAGGGCTACACGCCCTCACTTTCAGAGGACTATACGTCCTCCCTTTCAGAGGGCTACACGCCCTCGCCTTTAGAGGGCTACACGCCCTCATTTTTAGAGGACTACACGTCCTCGCCATCAGAGGGCTGCACGCCCTCCCCTTCAGAGGGCTACACGTCCTCACCATCAGAGGGCTGCATGCCCTCACCATTAGAGGACTACACGTCCTCGCCATCAGAGGACTACACGTCCTTGGCTTTAGAGGACTACACGTCCTCGCCTTCAGAGGACTACAAGTCCTCACCTTCAGAGGACTACATGTCCTCGCCTTCAGAGGACTATAGGTCTTCACCTTTAGAGGACTACACGTCCTCACCTTAAGAGGACTACACGTCCTCGCCATCCGGGGACCACACGTCCTCGCCATCAGAGGCTTGCACACCCTCGCCTTCAGAGGACTACACGTCCTCCGCTTCAGAGGACTACACGTCCTCGCCTTCAAAGGACTGGACGTTCTCACCTTAAGAGAGCTACACGCCCTCACCTTTAGAGGACCACACGTCCTCCCCTTCTAAAGACTAAACGTCCTCGTCTTTAGAGGACTGACGTTCTGACCTTCAGAAGGCTACACGCCCTCACCTTCAGAGGACTATACGTCCTCCCTTTCAGAGGACCACACGTCGTCGCCATCAGAGGGCTACACGCCCTCACTTTTAGAGGACTATACGTCCTCCCTTTCAGAGGGCTACACGCCCTCGCCTTTAGAAGGCTACTCGCTCTCAATTTTAGAGGACAACACGTCGTCACCTTCAGAGGGCTACACGCCCTCACCTTCAGAGGGCTACACATCCTCGCCATCAGAGGGCTGCATGCCCTCACCATTAGAGGATTACACATCCTCGCCATCAGAGGCCTACATGTCCTTGCCTTCAGAGGACTACACGTCCTCGCCTTCAGAGGACTACAAGTCCTCACCTTCAGAGGACTACATGTCCTCGCCTTCAGAGGACTATAGGTCTTCGCCTTTAGAGGACTACACGTCCTCACCATTAGAATGCTACACGCCCTCGCCTTCAGAGGACTATACGTCCTCGCCTTCAGATGGTTGTACGCCCTCACCTTTAGAGGACTAGACATCCTCGCCCTCAGAGGGCTATGTGTCCTCATATTCAGAGGACCACATGTCCTCGCCATCAGGGGGCTGCTGATGTGCCATCATTTTCTTCTATTTTCTAAACCCTTTTTGCACCATTTTAATTATTGATTGGTCTTAATTGTCAATTAATTAGGCAATTTTATTATTTGGGCTCATTTAGCTAATTTGATGTTTTTAATCTAATTTCAGGAATTAATGAAACATTGGGCTTAATCCGGATTTTGGTTGTGGACTTGAAGAGGGCAAATAAAGCAGCGGTTACCTTAGTTAATTTCTAATTAGGAAATTTCGCAATTTTATTTTATGTTGTTCAGTGTTTATTTCGTTTTGGGCCAGAGTATTGTAATAGGGCCCAGTGACTTTGAGTGACTCTTTTTAAATAGCTGCCTTGGGATTCGTGAGGGCATTCTGTGGCGTCCCTAAATTAATGACTGGTTTGATAGTAATGATTTAAATAACAAAAACCATGGTAAATTTTTTTTTCTTCTTTTTCTTTTTCATTTCTTTCTCTTTTCACCATAACTAGGTTTAGAAGGAAAATCCCCACTATAGAGTCCTGAATGGTCAGTTCACAACTCTATTCAGAGTCATTTCTTTCTTACCGCTCATAATCTCTAAACTATTTTGCTGTTTCAAAAGGTAGAATGTACCAGCCATTACTTTAGGTCGTCACGTGAAAAAAAAAGAATAAAATACGGTCGATAAACTCTTTTACAAATAAAGTTGCTAATGCTTTCTTGTCAAATAACAAGATTGATCATAAATGCATTCATCATTTAAAGCTGTCCAAAATATGGGAGTTTTACAAAATACATAGTGTCATCCAGAGCAAAGGTGTCCACAGTGGTGGCTTCAGCCACATGTATACAATCATCAAATTCCTATACAACAGGTCTACCCATACAAAAACAAAAGAGTAAACCTAACAGTCAGTCCTAGATACACCCACCCTCAAAAAGTATATAAAACTAGTCCATGGAACTAGTCTACACACATTTTCATACTTCCATCCTTCTTTTTAACCAACAAGACCGGCGCTCCCCACGATGATGCGCTTGGACGAACAAATTGTTTGCTCAAATCAGTCACACAGCCTTGGTAATCGATTACCAGAGGCCAAACTTGAATCACACAGCTTCAAAACATGAAAACCTGAAATAGGCACTGTGTAATCGATTACACATACCTGGTAATCGATTACCAGTGACCCATTCCTCTGTGTAATTGATTACACAGACTGGTAATCGATTACCAGAGGCCTCTACAACCTGCTGCCTTCAATTCTAAGCCTGGTACTCGATTACACCTCCTTGGTAATCGATTACCAGAAGCCCTTATGGCTTGCTGACCTCGTTTTTAAGCCTGGCAATCGATTACACCCCCTTGGTAATCGATTACCAGAGACCATCTTAGCCTCCTGCCTTCATTTTTAAGCCTTGTAATCGATTACCCACCCTTGGTAATCGATTACCAGAGGCCATAACCCATATATCACACAAGATTCACAGCTGGCCAGCCACCACAAGCCTCCTTGCTTTGTGGTCTTTGTTCCTTTTATCTGTTGACTGCCAGGAGCTCGCCTGCTTAGGTACATCACAGGTTCTCACTAACTGACTATGCCCGGGTTGGGTCGGGATTGGTCAAGCTTGGTTTTGGGCAATAGCACCCCACCTGACGTCCCCAAGGTCTCCTGACCCTCGCGACATATCTCCAGGTACCACTCTGTGGTCAACGAATAAAAGCAGGAAGTTCCACCCTTCTACACTTCCTCATCTCAAGCTTGTAGGATTATGGGGTACCCATCCCATGTGGTACTAGGTGGCGGTCGGGCGATGGTGCACAACAAGTTTTCCACATCCACAAAGCGCGCATAAACCCACCATCCCCTGTTGCCCACCTCCAACTGAGCTCACGTACTCCCACGTAGCCCATATCCTCGTTTCTCTCAACACCGGGTCCCCATCAATCCTCCCAAGATTCTCCAACATCCAAGTAATTCAACAATCAAACAACACAAACTATCACAGCCAAGAAAACAGGGCAAAGGCAGAAAACTCTGCCCAAAACACCAACCAAAATCACAGCTTTTCTCACTTAAAGACCCCAGTAACAATTCCTTCGTTCCAGTTCGTTAACCGTTGGATCGACTCCAAACTTTTACTGGAAGTCTCTAGTACATAAACCTATATTTTGACCGTTGGGATCTGCTAGCAAACATCCAGAACTCATTCTGCACCACTCATTCCACAACCAGCAAAACATAGCATTTTTCTGCACTTATGCAAAATTCTGCTGCACAATTTCACAGCAAAATTCTGCATAAAGTGCAGATTTCGAAAACCACACTTCCCCTCATCCAATCTTGCCCAAATCAAATCCTACAAGTCCCAAATCATGTATCAATCATGTCTAACCCAAAGTCAAGCTTCAAAACACAGCAACACAGAATCTAGGTGTCCAATACCCCTCCATTCAATGGGTTTTCTAGGTTTGAGAAGTGAAATTGAGAATGAGGTAAATTTGAAGCAAACTCTCACCTCACACAAGTCTATAACATCAATTTAAACTTGTTCAAACTGGATTTACACCTAAAATTTCACCGAATCAAAATTTTACTCTTCAACACCCAAATTTACCCTAGAAATGGCTCTTTGTTCACTTTGGTCATTTGTTTTTCTCTCTAGCACAGCCTAACCTTTCTCATAAGTCCTAAATGGCATTTCAAGATAAGATTAACTCACTCTAACCTCTAAATACTACCAATTCCAGATTTGGCCTTCCAACCCTCAAAAATTCACTCTTTTTCCACTCATAACACCACATTTTCACTTTCTAACCCTAGGTTAATTCTACCCTTCATCTCTAACAGTTTTCCATAAGCAATTTCAGCACATGAACATCACAAGCATCATCATAAAAACCCTAAAAAGGAATGGGTATGTTTAACTCTTCCAAACATGGCAATTTCAACATACTTTCAACAAAACTATCATGAAGCAGAAAACTAGCAAAACTACCCATCATATCTCCCAAAACCCCATACCCACGAAATTCAAGAGGGAAAGAAGTCCACCCAAACCTGAAATTTCGAAGTCCCACACGTAGAGACGCACTTCACGATCCGAAAATGCCCTCCTTTCGTGATTTGGAGCAGAAATGATGGCCAAAGGTTGGAGCTTTGTTTGGAGCTTCAATGGAGAAAAAGAAGAAGAGAATGGCAACGTGAGGGAGAGAGGAAAAGGCTTCTGAAATTGTGGGGTTGAGTGAGGAGAGAGAATACAGCTTTTTGGTTTTAAAAAGGCTTTTTCCTCTTTTCTTATTATTTTATTATAAACTATGCCACATGTCTCCATTTGAGTGGAGCAAAAAGGGCCCACTTTCTCTTTTGCTTGTGACCCATACTCAGCCACAAAAAGTGAGAAAAATCTGACCTTTGAAACGCTAAAATCTTGCCTCGGTTTGCATGCCGTTTCTCTGGTTCCAGTTCCTCGCGTTTCTCTGCGTCCGTCGGGGCCAGTTTTTGAAAGTAAGCAATATATATACCAAAACGTTCAGAATAAAACCCCGAGCATGGTTCAGAGGTTGGTTTCGTTAAATTTTAAGTCGCACGCAAAACAATGATTTTTAAACTAATTAATTTAGAATTAACCCATAACCTCCCAGTTATGGATTTCTCTTCCTTAATTAGCCTAACCCGCATATCTTGCCCCCACTATTCCTACTTCTATCAAGAACATATATGCATATACACTGAATAATACTTATATATATATATATATATATATATATATATATATATATATATATAATCATTCAAAATACATCGTTTCCAAAAATTCCGGTTAGAAATTTCCAGGATGTCACACATTCTGTTATGCTATTTTCATTATTCAGAGCTTTGGTTTTAGGTTTTCACGTTTTTCTTTTCCATTGTTACGGTTTTCGTTCTTAATGCAAATTTCCGTTTTCTGCTTCTAATTACGAGTTCATTCTTGCTTCTTCTTCTACTTTCATTTACGTTTTTGTCTCATTTTTATTTCTGTCTCATTTACGTTTCTGTTCATCAACATTTCTGTTCATTTACGTTTGTGCTTCATGTTTCATTTGCGTTTTCTGCTTGAATCCATGGAAGGCTAGATTTTATGGTGTTGTTTCCTTTTGAGGACGAAGCCCAACTCTCTTTGAGGTTTCGTTTGTAATGTGGTTTCCTGGCAGTTTTCCCTTCACCAGTTATCCCAATTTCGTGAATATTAATCAGTGCACGCTTCGTGTTCGATTAATTGCCTCTAAGCCTAACTTGCGTTCATGCCTAATGGACGAAGGGCTAACTGGTGTATGTGGTGCCTAATCACGTATTGACAACCCTAAGTTGATTTTCGCTTAGTAAATTGAAATAGGGTTGGATTAAGTGGTTGACTGTTAGGGACGAATTCTCCATAACCCAGGATAAGAGATTGGCTTCTGAATCAAAGGAAACAACCTGTTTTTAATATTAGTAGTTTCGTATTCTAGTTTACTTGTTCTGCTCTTTAATCACAAAACAAACAAACCCCCCCAATCGTTACAGTTACTGCAAGTATATTATGAAAAATTGGTGTGTCACTGCTCGTTGGGAAACGACCTAGAATCACTTCCTAGTTACTGCATTTTCATGTTTATTTGATTCGGGTACGGCCTCGATCAGCTGCACACCCTCACCTTCAGAGGACTAAACGTCCTCACCTTCAGAGGACTACACGTCCTCACCTTCAGAGGACTACACGTCCTCACCTTAAGAGGACGACACGTCCTCCCCTTCAGAGGACCACACGTCCTCACCATCAGAGGGTTGCATGCCCTTGCCTTCAGAGGACAATACGTCTTCACCTTCAGAGCACTACACCTCCTCCCCTATAGAGGACTACACGTCCTCGCCTTCAGAGGAATGAAAGTTCTCACCTTCAGAGGGCTACACGCCCTCACCTTCAGAGGACTATATGTCCTCGCCTTCAGAGGACTACACGTCCTCACCATCAGAGGACGACACGTGCTCACCATCAGAGGGTTGCACACCCTCGCCTTCAGAGGACTACCTGTCCTCACCTTCAGAGGACTACACGTCCTCTTATTCAGAGGACTACACGTCCTCTTATTCAGAGGACTACACGCCCTCGCCTTTAGAGGAATGGACATTTTCACCTTCAGAGGGCTACACGCCCTCACCTTCAGAGGACTACATGCCCTCGCCTTCATAGGACTTCATGTCCTCACCATTAGAGGACAACACGTCCTCGTCATCAGAGGGTTGCACGCCCACGCCTTCAAAGGGCTACATGTCCTCACCTTCAGAGGATTACACGTCCTCGCCTTCAGAGGACTTCATTTCCTCACCATCAGAGGACAACACGTCCTCGCCTTCAAAGGGATACATGTCCTCACCTTTAGAGGACTACACGTCCTCGCCTTCAGAGGGTTGCACGCACTCCTCAGCAGGGGAGGACTACACGTCCTCCCCTGCAGAGGACTACACGTCCTCGACTTCAGAGGACTACACGTCCTCGCCTTCAGAGGAATGGACGTCCTGACCTTAAGAGGGCTACACGCCCTCACTTTCAGAGGACTATACGTCCTCCCTTTCAGAGGGCAACAAGCCCTCACCTTAAGAGGGCTACACGTCCTCGCCATCAGAGGGCTGCATGCCCTCACCATTAGATGACTACATGTCCTCGCCATCAGAGGACTACACGTCCTTGCCTTCAGAGGACTACACGTCCTCGCCTTCAGAGGACTACAAGTCCTCACCTTTAGAGGATTACATGTCCTCTCCTTCAGAGGACTATAGGTCTTCGCCTTTAGAGGACTACACGTCCTTACCTTTAGAATGCTACACGCCCACGCCTTCAGAGGACTATACGTCCTCGCCTTCATATGGATGTACGCAAACGTTTAGAGGACTAGACATCCTCGCCCGCAGAGGGCTTCGTGTCCTCATATTCAGAGGACCACATGTCCTCGCCATCAGAGGGCTGCACACCCTCACCTTCAGAGGACTAAACGTCATCACCTTCAGAGGACTACACGTCCTCACCTTCAGAGGATGACACGTCCTCCCCTTAAGAGAACCACACGTCCTCACCATCAGAGGGTTGCACGCCCTTGCCTTCAGAGGACTACACGTCCTCAGCTTCAGAGCACTACACCTCCTCCCTTCTAGAGGACTACACGTCCTCGCCTTCAGAGGAATGGAAGTTCTCACCTTCAGAGGGCTACAGGCCCTCACCTTCAGAGGACTATATGTCCTCGTCTTCAGAGGACTGCACGTCCTCACCATCAGAGGACGACACGTGCTCACCATCAGAGGGTTGCACGCCCTCGCCTATAGAGGACTACCCGTCCTCACCTTCAAAGGACTACACGTCCTCCTATTCAGAGGACTACACGTCCTTGCCTTTAGAGGAATGGACATTTTCACCTTCAGAGGGCTACACGCCCTCACCTTCAGAGGACTACATGTCCTCGCGTTCAGAGGACTTCATGTCCTCACCATCAGAGGACAACACGTCCTCGTCATCAGAGGGTTGCACGCCCACGCCTTCAAAGGGCTACATGTCCTCACCTTCAGAGGACTACACGTCCTCACCATCAGAGGGGTGCACGCCCTCCCCGGCAGGGGAGGACTACACGTCCTCCCCTACAGAGGACTACACGTCCTCGCCTGCAGAGGACTACACGCCCTCGCCATTAGAAGGCTACACGCCCTCATTTTTAGAGGACTACATGTCCTCACCTTCAGAGGGCTACAAGCCCTAACCTTCCGAGGTCTACACGTCCTCGCAATCAGAGGGCTGCATGCCCTCACCATTAGAGGACTACACGTGCTCGCCATGAGAGGACTACACGTCCTTTCCTTTAGAAAACTACACGTCCTCGCCTTTAGAGGACTACAAGTCCTCACCTTTAGAGGACTACATGTCCTCGCCTTTAGAGGACTATAGGTCTTCACCGTTAGAGGACTACACGTCCTCACCTTCAGAAAGCTACACGCCCTCGCCTTCAGAGTACTACACGTCCTCCGATGCAGAGGAGTACACGTCCTCCCCTTCAGCAGACTACACGTCCTCACCTTCAGAGGGCTACACGCCCTCACCTTTAGAGGACCACACGTCCTCCCTTTCAGAGGACCACACGTCCTCGCCATCAGAGGGTTGCACGCTCTAACCTTCAGAGGACTACATGTCCTCACCTTCAGAGGACTACACGTCCTCGTCTTCTAAGGACTACACATCCTTGCCTTTAGAGGACTGGACGTCTTCACCTTCAGAGGGCTACACACCCTCACCTTTAGAATACTACACGTCCTTGCCATCAGAGGACTACACGTCCTCGTCATCAGAGGGTTGCACATCCTCGCAATGAGAGGGTTACACGCCCTCACCTTCAGAGGACTACACGTCCTCACCTTTAGAGGACTACACGTCCCTGCGTTCAGAGAACCACATATCCTCACCATCAGAGGGTTGCATGCCCTTGCCTTCAGAGGACTTCACGTCCTCACCATTAGAGGACTACACGTCCTCCTATTCGAAGGACTACACGTCCTCGCCTTCAGAGGAATGGCCATTCTCACCTTCAGAGGGCTACACGCCCTCACCTTCAGAGAAATACATGTCCTCGCCTTTAGAGGACTTCACGTCCTCACCATCAGAGGACCGCACGTCCTCACCATCAGAGTGTTGCACGCCCTTGCCTTCATAGGACTACACGTCCTCACCTTCAGAGGACTACACGTCCTCGCCTTCAGAGGACCACACGCCCTCACCATCAGAGGGTTGCATGCCCTTTGCTTCAGAGGACTACACATCCTCACCTTCAGAGGACTACACGTCCTCCCCTTAAGAGGTCTACACATCCTCGCCATCAGAGGACTGGACGTCCTCACTTTCAGAGGGTTACCCGCCCTCATCTTAAGAGTACTACACGTCCTCATCATCAGAGGGTTGCACGCCCTCGCCTTCAGAGGGCTACATGCCACACCTTCAGAGGACTACACGTCCTCGCCTTCAGAGGACCACACGTCCTCACCATAAGAGGGTTGCACGCCCTTGGCTTCAGAGGACTACACGTCCTCACCTTCAGAGGACTACACATCCTCCCCTTTAGAGGACTACACGTTCTCGCCTTCAGAGGAATGGACGTTCTCAGCTTCAGAGGGCTACACGCCCTCACCGTCAGAGGACTATATATCCTCGCCTTCAGAAGACTACCTGTCCTCACCATCAGAGAACGAAACATCCTCACCATCAGAGGGTTGCACGCCTTTGCCATTAGAGGACTACCCGTCCTCACCTTCAGAGGACTACACGTCCTCGCCTTCAGAGGAATGGACATTCTCACCTTTAGAGGGCTACACGCCGTCACCTTCAGAGGACTACATGTCCTCGCCTTAGGAGGACTTCAAGTCCTCACCATCAGAGGACTACACGTTCTCGTCATCAGAGGGTTGCACGCCCACGCCTTCAAAGGGCTACACGTCCTCGCCTTCAGAGGGTTGCACGCCCTCGCCTTCAGAGGACTACACGTCCTTGCCTTCAGAGGGTTGCACGCCCTTGCCTATAGAGGGCTACACGAGCTTATTTTTAGAGGACTACCCGTCCTCACCTTCAGAGGGCTACACGTCCTCACCATAAGAGGACTACACATCCTCGCCTTCAGAGTACTACACGTCCTCGTGATCAGAGGGTTGCACGCCCTGGCCTTCAGAGGACTACACGTCCTCACCTTCAGAGGACTACACCTCCTCCCCTGTAGAGCACTACACGTCCTCGTCATCAGAGGGTTGCACGTCCTCGCAATCAGAGGGTTACACGCCCTCACCGTCAGAGAACTAAACGTCCTCACCTTCAGAGGACTACACGTCCTCGGCTTCAGAGAACCACACGTCCTCACCATCAGAGGGTTGCACGCCCTTGCCTTTAGAGGACTACCCGTCCTCACCTTCAAAGGACTACACGTCCTCCCATTTAGAGGACTACACGTCCTCGCCTTCAAAGCAATGGAGGTTCTCACCTTCAGAAGGCTACACGCCCTTACCTTCAGAGGACTACATGTACTCGCCTTCAGAGGACTTCAAGTCCTCACCATCAGAGGACTACACGACCTCATTATCAGAGGGTTGCACGCCCTCAACTTCAGAGGGTTGCACGCCCACGCCTTCAAAGGGCTACACGTCCTCACCTTCAGAGGACTGCTCGTCCTCACCTTCAGAGGGTTGCACGCCCTCGCCTTTAGAGGACTACATGTCCTCACCTTCAGGGGACTACACTTCCTCCCCTTCGGAAGACTACACGTCCTCGCCTTCAGAGGACTTTACGTCCTTACTTTCAGAGGACTACACTTCCTTGCCATCAGAGGACTACATGTCCTTGTCTTGAGACGGTTGCACGCCCTCGCAATCAGAGGGTTGCACGCCCTCGGCTTTAGAGAACCACACGTCCTCACCATCAGAGGGTTGCACGCCCTCGCTTTCAAAGAACTACACGTTTTAACCTTCAGAGGACCACACGTCCTCGCCATCAGAGGGTTGCACGCCCTTGCCTTTAGAGGACTACACGTCCTCACCTTCAGAGGACGACACGTCGTCCCCTTCAGAGGACGACACGTCGTCCCCTTCAGAAGACTACACGTCCTCGCCTTCAGAGGACTGGACGTCCTCTTTTTCAGAGGGCTACACGCCCTAACCTTTAGAGGACTAGACGTCCTTGCCATCAGAGCACTACATGTCCTCATCATCAGAGGGTTTCACGTCCTCGCAATCAGAGGGTTGCACGCCCTTGCCTTCAGAGGACTATACATCCTCACCTTCAGATGACTACACGTCGTCCCCTTTAGAGGACTTCACGTCCTCGCCTTCAGAGTAATGGACGTTCTCACCTTCAGAGGGCTACACGCCCTCACCTTCAGAGGACTACATGCCCTCACCTTTAGAGGACTACATGTCCTCACCATCAGAGGACTACACGTCCACATCATCAGAGCGTTGCACGCACTCGCCTTCAGAGGGTTAAAAGTCATCACCTTCAGAGGACTACACGTCCTCGCCTTCAGAGGACTGGGCGTCCTCACCTTCAGAGGGTTACACACCCCCACACTTAGAGGACTACATGTCCTCACCGTCAGAGGGCTGCACACCCTCACCTTCAGAGGACTTCACGTCCTCACCTTCAGAGGACTACACGTCCTCACCATCAGTGGACGACACGTCCTCGCCTTCAGAGGACCACACGTTCTGACCATCAGAGGGTTGCACGCCCTTGCCTTCAGAGGACTACACGTCCTCGCCTTCAAAGGAATGGACGTTCTCACCTTCAGAGGGCTAGACACACTCAACTTCAGAGGACTACACGTCCTCCCCTTCAGAGGACTACACGTCCTCGCCTTCAGAGGACTAGACGTCCTTTCCTGCAGAGGGCTACACGCCCTCACCTTCAGAGGACTCTACGCCCTCCCTTTCAGAGGGCTACACGCCCTCGCCTTTAGAGGGCCACATGCCCTCATTTTCAGAGGACTACACGTCCTCACCTTTAGAGGGCTACTCTCCCTCACCTTCAGAGGGCTACACGTCCTCGCCATCAGAGGGTTGCATGCCATCACCATCAGAGAACTACACGTCCTCGCCATCAGAGGACAACACATTCTTGCCTTTAGAGGACTACGCGTCCTCACCTTCAGAGGATTACAAGTCCTCGCCTTCAGAAGACTACATGTCCTCGCCTTCAGAGGACTATAGGTCTTCGCCTTTAGAGGACTACACGTCCTCACCTTCAGAGAGCTACACGCCCTCACCTTCAGAGGACTATATGTCCTCGCCTTCAGAGGGCTGTACGCCCTCACCTTCAGAGGACTAGACATCCTTGCCTTCAGAGGGCTATGTATCCTCATCTTCAGAGGACCACATGTCCTTGCCGTCAGAGGGCTGCACACCCTCACCTTCAAATGACTACAGGTCCTCGCCTTCAGGGGACTTCACGTCCTCACCTTCAGTGGATGACACGTCCTCACCTTTAGAGGACCACACGTCCTCACCATCAGATGGTTGCACGACCTTGCCTTTAGAGGACTACACGTCCTCACCTTTAGAGGACTACATGTCCTCCCCTTTAGAGGACTATACGTTCTGGCCTTCAGAGGAATGGACGTTCTTATCTTCAAAGGGCTACACGCCCTCTATTAGACAAGTGGCCTCAGATATCTTAAGAAGGGGGGGGGGTTGAATTAAGATATTTCAAACTACTTCCCCAAGTAAAAATCTATTTCACTTTTCATTCAAGTTATAAATTACATTAACAATAAATTTCTTAAATATTGATTCAAATAAAACAATTTGAATATGAATATAAAGCAATAATAAATAAAGGAGTTTAAGGGAAGAGAAAGTGCAAACTCAGATTTATACTGGTTCGGCCACACCCTTCTACCTATGTCCTGTCCCCAAGCAACCCGCTTGAGAGTTCCACTATCTTGTAAATTCCTTTTACAAGTTCTAAACACACAAGGACAATCCTTCCTTTGTGTTTAGAATTCTTTTACAACAAGAGACCCTCGGTCTCTTAATTCCTTAGAGAATTAGAAGGAGAAGAAGAATGAATCTCTCTTGAAAGAGATAGATTTTACAGATTAAGCACTCAAATAATTCCTTAATGAATTGCAATTGAATTGGCCAAGGAATTCTTAAGAGGATAAAATGATTTTGCTCTTTTAGAGAATAAACACTTGTTGTTCTTAAAAACTCTGAGCAAATTCTTGTTGTAAATCACATATATATAGACCATTGGTGGTCATGAAAAAGCCTTTTGAGAAGTTGTGACTCTTAGAATTATTTTTCTGAAAGTCTTGTCTGGTAATCGATTACAGGATTTGTGTAATCGATTACAGCTTTTAAAATTTGAATTTAAAACGTTTATTAACTGCTGGTAATCGATTACCAAAATTGTGTAATCGATTACACAGTCTAAAATTTGAATTCAAATTTTTAGTAGCTGTTGTAAAGCATATTTGGCCACTGGTAATCGATTACATCCTCTGGTAATCGATTACCAGAGAGTAAATCCTTTGAAAAACACTTTTTATTTTAAATTACTTGGCCAAACCTTTTGCTAATTCAATTAGGAATTCCCTTCCTAATATACTAGTGATCATCTTGATGTTGTGACTTATATTCTTGAAGTATTGTCTTGAATCTAAACTTGAAAATCCCATTTGCATCAATTGCATCATATCATCATGATCATCATCAAAACACCAAAGGCATTTGCATCTACAATCTCCCCCTTTTTGATGATGACAATACAAGTCCTGAAATCAAGATTCAAGAGCAAGCAACAAACAATTGTATATATATAAAATTTACGTTTACTCCCCCTATGTTTTGGAATTTATGATCACTTGAGATCACTTGATTTCTAAGTGTGTTAAGCTTTTATACACCCCATTTTTCTCCCCCTTTGGCAACATCAAAAATCCAAAGTTCTTGGGATGTAAACCAGAGATAATAATAACATAGAAACAGATGATCATCAAAGTGTAAGGCATAAGCAACCAAACTCACAAATGAGAAATAACCAAACCATAATAATAATAAAATAAAAAAAAAAACAAACCACAGAGTATCAAGGCATAAAAGTCTGAAATCCAAATTCCACAAGATAAATAAAGTACTAACATAATAATCTAAATTTTAAGAAACTAAATAGCCAAAATACACGGCTTATAAGAGACATATAATTAGAAACTAAATTCTAAGAAGGTGGAGGTGGTGGTGGAAGATCGAAACTCTGACGAATGTAACCTACATCCTCTTCAATTTGTGTGAGGCGAATGTCCATGCCGGCAAAGCGTGTATCTAATGAGTCGAAACGGTCACCAACATAAGAACGAAGACCTCGTAATTCGGAGAGGACTTCATTCATGAGTGCTGAATCATCGCGCTGAGGAGGAGGTGAAGGAGTACGTTCATCTTGAGGAGGGAGTGCATCCTTTTTCAGCCATTGACCATTCCGATCTTTATGGTACCCAAAGAAAGTCACTGCACCAGCACCAATTGCAAAGGAACGCTTGACTTGAACAAATGGTTCATCATCAAGCGGAATTTGAAAATGACGCAGAAACAGAGTAATCAAATGTGGATAAGGGAAAGGTGCATTGGCCCGTAATGCCTTATGCATTCGGTACCGAACCAAATGGGCCCAGTCGATCTGACGACAGGTAAGAAAAGCCCACATAAGAATCAAATCCTCCTCAGAGGCTTGTGCTAAATTTGAAGACCGAGGAAGCAAAATTCTAACAATTATATAGTGGATGATGCGATTATCAAATGTTAATGACCCGGCCAGCAATCTACCGGTCATTTCAGCTTGATCATTGCAGACCATACGACGAGCATCATGACTCGAATAATCAAATTTCCAGTCATCAACAATGGTGCCCTCAAAAGGTGCACCTTGACTGGGTAAATTAGTTAAAGAAAAGAACAATGACTTATCAATGACCATAGGAATACCATGCACCTCAGAAATAATAATGCCATCCTGAATTTTTAAATTGCAGTAGAAGACCTTTACAAGTTCAGGATAATATGGCAATTTTAATGACATGAAATCAACAAGGCCAGAATTTTGAAACACTTGATAGCAATCAAACGTTTCATTATTAAAGAATTCTACGTCTAGGTACTTAGGGTCTAAGATGATTCTAGAAGAAAACAGAGAAAGGTACCGTAGACGCTGATCATCGGATGAAAACAATGTGGATGATCTTGGAGATGACAAAGAGGGATGAATAGGTGCTGTGGGTGCTCCGGATGGTCCGTGGCGGCGATGGGCAGCAGCAGCGGTGGTGGAGGATGATCCCTTTCTCTTCTTCAATGGTTCTGCCATTTTGATGAAGTTTCAGTGGATTTCAATCGGTGGAAGTGAAAAAGGAGTGAAAAAGAGGAAGATTGGGCTTTACGGGACGCGATTTGGTGAAGATTTGAGTAAGATATGAAGTTTGGAAGATTTAGGTATGGAGGAGACGTGAGGGGAGGCTGTGGCTGCGCAACAATTCTGATTTCGTGAGTATTTATAGACGAGGACGAGTTGTAATCGATTACAGGGATTGGTAATTGATTACAGGAGCAATAAGCCTTCTGGTAATCGATTACAGGATGTTGTAATCGATTACAGGCTGCCTGTTCATGTGTAATCGATTACACTGGATGGTAATCGATTACCAGAGCCATTCCTAGGCTAGTTTCTTAAGAGAGTATCTATGTTTATGCTAAAACACATCCAATATGATTAATTATCACTACTAATGCACTTAATTCAATCATTCAACTATTAAATACAAAGGAAATTATAAATTCTATCATAATAACAAGAATTTAAACAAGATCAATCAAAATAATCTATAAGCAATCAATCATAAGAGTAAATTAATCAATCAATCCTTATTTTTCTAAATTACTAACATCTAAAAGGCCTAATTCTCTTCTAATAGAGAATAATACTTCCTTGGGGAGAGGTTTTGTTAAAATATAAGCGAGTTGATTCTTAGTATCAACAAACTCTAATACACAGTCTCCCTTTAGGACATGATCCCTAAGAAAATGGTGTCTAATCTCTATATGTTTAGTTCTAGAGTGTTGAACTGGGTTTTTGGATAGATTTATGGCACTAGTATTATCACACCTAATAGGTATGCGATCAAGAAGGATGCCATAGTCAGATAATTGTTGCTTCATCCATAAAATCTGTGCACAACAACTTCCGGTAGAGATATACTCCGCTTCAGCAGTGGATAAAGCAACACTGTTTTGTTTCTTACTATGCCATGAGACAAGAGCCGATCCAATGAATTGACAAGTTCCACTTGTGCTCTTTCTATCAGTTTCAGATCCGGCAAAATCAGAATCAGAATATCCTATTAAGTTACATGTTGAATTCTTAGGATACCGTAATCCTAAATTGATTGTACCTAATAGGTATCTCATGATTCTCTTTACTACACTCAAATGTGATTGTTTGGGGTTGGATTGAAACCTAGCACACATGCATACACTAAACATAATATCAGGTCTACTAGCAGATAAATAGAGAAGAGATTCGATCATACCTCGATATTGTTTTATGTCTATAGACTGACCAGATTCATCTTTATCTAAGTAACAACTAGTGCTCATTGGTGTAGACATGTGTTTTGCATTTTCCATCCCAAATCTTTTGATCAATTCCTTGCAGTACTTGGATTGATTGATGAATATACCTTCTTGAGTTTGCTTGATTTGTAATCCCAAAAAGTACTTTAGTTCTCCCATCATTGACATTTCAAATTCACTTTGCATAACAAGGGAAGACTCCTTGCACAATGAATCATTAGTGGATCCAAAAATTATATCATCAACATATATTTGAACCAACAAAATATCATTATGCTTTCTCTTTATGAACAATGTGGTATCCACTTTACCTCTAGAGAATTCTTTTTCTAGAAGAAAATTGCTTAAGCATTCATACCACGCCCTAGGGGCTTGTTTCAAACCATAAAGAGCCTTTTGTAATTTATAAACATGATTTGGTTTATCTGGAATTTCAAAACTAGGGGGTTGTTCAACATATACCTTTTCTTGAATTAAGCCATTTAGAAAAGCACTCTTAACATCCATTTGATAAAGTTTAAAATCCATTATGGATGCATATGCTAAGAGCATTCTAATGGCTTCTAATCTTGCAACAGGAGCATATGTTTCTTCATAGTCTATTCCTTCTTCTTGATTATACCCTTTTGCTACTAACCTGGCTTTATTTCTAATAATTATACCATGTTCATCTAATTTATTTCTAAAAACCCATTTTGTTCCTATGACAGGATAATTTTCAGGTTTTTCTACTAATTTCCATACATTGTTTCTTTCAAATTGATTCAGTTCTTCTTGCATGGCAATGATCCAGTTATCATCTATTATGACTTCTTTTATATTTTTGGGTTCAATCATAGATACAAAAGCCATATTATTGCATAAGTCTTTAAGAGAATGTCTAGTTGTTACCCCTTTTGAGATATCACCAATAATATTGTCAAGGGATGATCTCTTGAAGCTTTCCATTCTCTTGGAAGTTCATCATTGGATTTGACTTCTTCTAGAGGATCTTCATTGTTTCCTTTATCATTTCCTTTGGAATCTTGTTCATGAATATTCATATGTTCTAAAGAATCTGCAATATCATCTAGCATATTCTTTCTTGACAAGATAACATTAGATTCATCAAAGGTAACATGAATGGATTCCTCGATATTCATAGTTCTTTTATTATATATCCTGTATGCTTTGCTTTGTAATGAATATCCAAGAAAAATACCTTCATCAGATTTTGCATCGAATTTTCCTAGATTATCTTTACCATTATTGAGCACAAAGCATTTGCAACCAAAAACATGTAGATGAGAAATATTAGGTTTTCTAACATTATATAACTTGTATGGGGTTTTCTTTAAAATGGGTCTTATTAAGGCCCTATTCATGATGTAACATGCAGTATTGACCGCTTCAGCCCAAAAATACTTTGGAAGAGAAGTATCATTTAATAAAGTTCTAGCAATTTCTTCCAATGACCTATTTTTCCTCTCAACAACTCCATTTTGTTGAGGGGTTCTAGGTGCAGAAAAATTGTGTTCAATACCATGTTCATCACAGAATAATTCAAAATCTTTGTTTTCAAACTCACCCCCATGATCACTTCTAATGGATGCAATCTTAAGATTTTTCTTGTTTTGTATAACTTTAGCAAGTTTTCTAAATGCTTGGAATGCATCACTTTTATGTGTAATAAATAATGTCCAAGTATATCAAGAGAAATCATCAACTATAACTAGGGCATAGTAATTTCCACCAAAACTCATGGTTCTAGACGGACCAAATAAATCCATATGCAATAATTGTAAGGGTTGAGTGGTTGAAACAACATTTTTAGGTTTGAATGAGACTCTTGTTTGTTTGCCCTTTTGACATGCATCGCATAGTTTATCTTTTTCAAATTTAAATTTAGGCAAACCAACTACTAGATCTTTTGAAATTAATTTATTTAAGTGATCCATGTTTATGTGAGCAATTCTTTTATGCCATAACCATGGATCATCATCTTTGCTAAGAAAGCAATGATTGTTTTCTAGTTTTATGCTTAAGTCTATCATGTAAACATTATTAACTCTATCTCCTACATGTTTTATATTAATGTCATGCTTATGTTCTATTAGACATTTCTGAGAATCAAATGATACTAGATAGCCTTTGTCGCATAATTGACTAACGCTAAGCAGGTTGTGCTTAAGGCCTTCAACAAGTAGAACATTTTCAATGGAGTTTGAAGAATTTGTACCTATTTTACCAACTCCAAGGATTCTTCCTTTGTTGTTGTCACCATATGTTACATGCCCGCTTTTCTTTGGAGAGATATGTGTAAACTTTGATGCATCTCCAGTCATATGTTTTGAGCATCCGCTATCTATGTACCACTTCTTCCTCAAAGATACCTACATAATCAAGTTTTTGACTTAGGTACCCAAACTTTATTGGGTCCTTGTATGTTAGTATAAACTGAGGATCCTTTTGGGACCCATATCATTTTAATGTTGCTGTAATTTTTCTTGAAGTAGCAAGTTGATATGCCATGTCCTCTTCTTCCACAGTAAAAACAAGTGATAGAATTAGAATTACATTTTTGTGTGGAAGTAGAGAAGTTTATATGAAACTTTTGTTGTTTTTCAGATTTATACCCTTGTCCATTCTTATTGGAAACATATCTTTGTTTACTTAATATAACATCTAAATTATTTTTACTATAAGAAAATTTTGCAAGTGAATTTTTCAATTCTTTAATTTCTTTTTCATATTTTTCACAACAACTACAAGAATCTGATATTTTCTTGTCAGAAATAGTGGAGATATTAACTTTTTCATTTGTTTTAGAAATTGAGACTTCATTTCTAAGATGATCTAATTCTTTGTTTAATTTTAAATTTCATTTTCTAAATTTGAAATTGTTTTCTTAGAAGATGAAACTAACTTTGCAAGTTTAATTGACTCTTTATGCAGATCAGCAAATGCATCTTGCAATTCATCAAAAGAAATAGAGAAGTTATTTGAAGATGTTACCTCTTCATCACTTTCATAACTTTTAGCCATAAGGCAGAGATTTATCTCTTCATTTTCTGAATCTTCAGAAGATTCCATATCGTTTTCATCCCATGTGATGTATGCTTTCTTCAGTTTCTTTTCACTAAGATTTTTCTTTTCAGATTTCTCCATATTTTTCTTGAAGATGGGACAATCAACCCTCAGATATCCAGGTTGATTGCATTCAAAGCATTTTAAAGTAGAGGATGAAGTTTCTGTCCTTCTCTTTGATTTAAAATTGGGTCGCCTCTGATTTCCTCTTACTTTAAGAAACTTGTTGAATCTTTTTACAAAAAGACTTAGATCATCATCATCGTCTGGATCATTTTCCTGATCCCTTTCTTCTTGAATTGAGGATGATGCTTTAAGAGCAATTCCTTTCTTTTTCTTGTCATTTTCTTCATGTTGATGTAATCTCAATAATTCCATCTCGTGTTCCTGTAACTTTCCAAATAAAGTGGCAAGGGACATGTTAGACAAATCTCTTGATTCAGTAATGGCCATTACTTTAGGTTGCCATTCTCTATTTAAACATCTTAACACCTTGTTTATGAGATCCTCATTTTGAAATTCTTTACCTAAGGCTGCTAGATGATTTACTATATGTGTAAATCTCTTTTGCATGCTTTGAATATTTTCATTTGCATTCATTCTAAATAGTTCATACTCATGAGTTAGTGCATTTATCGTAGATCTTTTAACATCTGTAGTTCCTTCATGTGTTAATCGAAGAGTGTCCCACATTTCCTTAGCACTCTTACAATTTGAAACCCTGAAATATTCATCCATTCCCAGGGCAGATGTTATTATGTTTTTGTCTTTAAAATTGTATTGTACTCGTTTTCTATCCTCTTCAGACCATCTATCTCTAGGTTTTTCTATTGTTATACTTTCACTTGATGAACTGCCATCTATTGTAACTCTTTCTACTATGGTGGGTATATAAGGCCCTATTTTTATGGCTTCCCAAATATTTAGGTCTATTGCCTCAATAAAAATTTGCATTCGGGTTTTCCAGTAATGGTAACCCTCTCCATTAAAGATTGGAGGTCTATTGATAGAATTCCCTTCTGGAAATAAGGAGTTTGTTGAGGCCATCTTTTTCTTGAAGCTTTTAAACTTTATACAAGAATGAAGCTCTGATACCACTTGTTAGACAAGTTCACTTTTCATTCAAGTTATAAATTCCATTAACAATAAACTTCTTAAATATTGATTCAAATAAAACAATTTGAATGTGAATATAAAGCAATAATAAATAAAGGAGTTTAAGGGAAGAGAAAGTGCAAACTCAGATTTATACTGGTTCGGCCACACCCTTGTGCCTATGTCCAGTCCCCAAGCAACCCGCTTGAGAGTTCCACTATCTTGTAAATTCCTTTTACAAGTTCTAAACACACAAGGACAATCCTTCCTTTGTGTTTAGAATTCTTTTACAACAAGAGACCCTCGGTCTCTTAATTCCTTAGAGAATTAGAAGGAGAAGAACAATGAATCTCTCTTGAAAGAGATAGATTTTACAGATTAAGCACTCAAATAATTCCTTAATGAATTGCAATTGAATTGGCCAAGGAATTCTTAAGAGGATAAAATGATTTTGCTCTTTTAGAGAATAAACACTTGTTGTTCTTAAAAACTCTGACCAAATTCGTGTTGTAAATCACATATATATAGACCATTGGTGGTCATGAAAAAGCCTTTTGAGAAGTTGTGACTTAGAATTATTTTTCTGAAAGTCTTGTCTGGTAATCGATTACAGGATTTGTGTAATCGATTACAGCTTTTAAAATTTGAATTTAAAACGTTTATTAACTGCTGGTAATCGATTACTAAAATTGTGTAATCGATTACACAGTCTAAAATTTGAATTCAAATTTTTAGTAGCTGTTGTAAAGCATATTTGGCCACTGGTAATCGATTACATCCTCTGGTAATCGATTACCAGAGAGTAAATCCTTTGAAAAAACCTTTTTAATTTAAATTACTTGGCCAAACCTTTTGCTAATTCAATTAGGAATTCCCTTCCTAATATACTAGTGATCATCTTGATGTTGTGACTTATATTCTTGAAGTATTGTCTTGAATCTAAACTTGAAAAGCCCATTTGCATCAATTGCATCATATCATCATGATCATCATCAAAAATCCAAAGGCATTTGCATCTACACCCTCGCCTTCATGATCATGCATGTAATCTTTGATTTGATAGGAAATGATTTGTAAAATCAAGTCATGACATATCTATGGTTTGGAATTAGGATGAAACACTTACCTGTGTGAGATTGACACACTTTGAGTGATTTTCTTCTATTTTTGTTGAACCCAGTGTTTCCTCTAAATGGTCATTTAGAAACGAAATGCTAACATCCAAAATCTCATTTATGGTTATGATAAAATTTCATCAGCATGCTCTCGTTCCCCAATAGACACATTGTTTTTCATCAAAAAATCATATGTTGCTCTGATCAGTTGGAGGTTTTGTTTCTTTACTAAAGCGTGTTCGCATTTTAGTGAAAAAAACACTGAGACTATTTTGGTCTCACAGTTATCAAGAACTACGCAGGTCTGAGTTCCTCATCACAAATTGAGGATACGTAGGAGCAAGAGCCTCGCTTTTGTCGGCCGCCCCATAATTTCCGTCACACTGACCCTGAAGTCAGGTGACGTGCAGAGATACACAAGAATTTCTCCACACAGTCAATCTCTGTCAATACTAACCCGTGAAGTTAGGGGGCAGACGGAAATGCCCAAGTGGTTATCCATATAAACATTCTTTTGCTATCCATCAGACACAGAGCATGATAGTATGTAGAGTCTAACGTCGTCTTCTGCATCCTTTGTCAATCGCGGCCAACGAGCCCATTGACACACAGAGATTTACATCATCTTCCACGCTTTCTGTCACACTGACCCTGAAGTCAGGTGACGTGTGGAGATACACAAGCAATTTCTCCGCACAGTCAATCTCTGTCAATACTAACCCGTGAAGTTAGGGGGCAGGCGGAGATACCCAAGTTGTTATCCATATAAACATTATTTTGCTATCCATCAGACCTAGAGCACGATTGCATGCAGAGACTAACGTCGTCTTCTGCACTCTTTGTCAATCGCGGCCAACGAGCCCGGTTACACGCTGAGATTTACATCGTCTTCCGCACTTTCTGTCACATTGACCCTGAAGTCAAGTGACGTGCAGAGATACACAAGCAATTTCTCCGCACAGTCAATCTCTGTCAATACTAACACGTGAAGTTAGGGGGCAGGCGGAAATTCCCAAGTGGTTATCCGTATAAACATTCTTTCACTATCCATCAGACTCAAAGCACGATAGCACCTAGAGACTAACATCATCTTCTGCACCTTTTGTTGTCCTGACCCGTGAAGTTAGTTGACATGCGGGGTTACCTTATGGTTACCCGCACCTTTCGTCAACCAGGGGCAAACGAGCCCGTTGACGCGCATAGACTATGATCGTCTTCTGCACCTTTTGTCGTCCTAACCCGTGAAGTCAGGTGACATGCGAGGTTACCTTATGGTTACCCGCACCTTTCGTCAACCATGGGGCAAACGAGCCCGTTGACGTGCAGAGACTAACATCGTCTTCTGCACTTTGTGCCATCTAGGGACAGCGAGTCAGGTGGCAGGCGGAGATACCTTGTGGTCATCGGCACCTTTCGTCAACCGAGGAGAACGGATTTGACGGTATCAGGATGATGTTGGTCATTCGGTTCTGCTTATTTTCAAAAATTTTGTAGGTTTTATCCTCGTCGTCCAGAAACATTCAAGCCCAACGACGTGCGAGATTCTTCTCTGCTGGGCGGGACGATCGAGTGCAATGGCGTAGGGAGGCGTCGTGGTTGTTCAACTTTGTCACTTTTAAGACACTGAAGTTTGTTGACGCTTCTGATGCCTTTCCTTTTGTTTCTAAATGATAGGTTCCGCTGGTGGGGACATTGACCGGCCGAATGATGTTCCGCTCAAACAAAATTAGTGTCTTATCTTTACTTCGCTTTTATCTCCAATAAAAGATAAGTAAAGAGGGGCAACTGTCATACCCCAATCCAATTAAATTTTAGAGGGGGAGGTGAGCATTTGCTTACTACACCCCATTGCCACATCATATAGTCACACTTTGTGCATGTCCTTCATGCTTTTCATGCCTCATGACACCTAAGCACACTTAGTGGAGAATCTAGGAATTGATCTCGGATTAGTGGGCTGAACCATAACTAAAATTCACTAATCATAATTAGTGAAATTTTGGCTCCAAAGTTTGGCTCCACAAATTCAATTTCAAATTCAAGTGAAATTTGAATTTCCCTCCAATTTTGTGTGACACTTAGGCTATAAATAGAGGTCATGTGTGTGCATTTTTTTCAACTTTGATCATTTGAATATT
Source organism: Glycine soja (assembly GCF_004193775.1). Lineage (NCBI taxonomy): Eukaryota > Viridiplantae > Streptophyta > Magnoliopsida > Fabales > Fabaceae > Glycine > Glycine soja. The sequence goes on along the minus strand of NC_041020.1, from coordinate 16,784,149 downwards.
AAACTTCAGATTTCAAAGCTCATTTGGGGCACAAAATTTCGTGCTCTTCTCTCCCTCTCCCTTCATTCATCTCCTTCTTCCTCCAAGCTTTTATCCATGGCCTCCTATGGTGGTGAGCTTCTTCTAGACTCATCTTCTCCTTGAAGTGGCATCTCCTCTCTCTCTTCCTTCTCCATTCCACTGCCATTTATCTTCCAAGAAGCAAAGGAATCAATTGATGAAGAAGATCCTAGGCCTACAAGCTCCAATGGAGCTTGCATCATGTGGTATCAAGAGCATCTTCATCTAGGTGATGTTCTTTTGCTTCCTCTATCTTTTTGTTCGGTGAATTCTCTTTAATTCCTTGTTCTTCATCTTATTCTCCATGTATATCCTCCATTGTCTTGTGGTTTGGTTCTGTTTAGAGTAGATTCAAAAAAAATAAACCGATTAAATCTTAGATCTACACTTGTTCTTGCATTTCTATGGTTCAAATTTTGTAGATCTACTCTTGAATCTTGTTTTTGTGTTGATTTTAGGTTCTATCAATTTTCATTCATAATATTCTTGTGCTGAACCTTTAGATCTAAATTTTGTTCCAAAATATTGATTAGAAAAAAAACACAAAAATCTAAGTGTAAATCACTTAATCTATGTTGTCTTAGAGTCATGTTTAGTCATAGTAATTGTCACATTATGCTCTAAGTTTGTTTTGAATTTTATTTTGTTGATTGAATTCTAGATACATTTGTTCATGTATTCTTGTCATTCTTAGCCTATCTTTTGAATTTTGAGTCTAATTCATGCATGTTATTTTGTTCATAACATGTTCTAAATCAATTCCTAGAAGTAGTCTTGTTCTTGAACTTTTTTTTTTGTTTTCTAAGTTTCCTACATGATGCCAATGATGAAGTTGAGTTGTGGTGCTGAGTTGTGGCTGGATTTGTGAATCAAATAAGTCTTAATCTCTCTTTAATTGTGTTATTCAATATAATTGAGCATAAGAAAACACAAATTGTAACTATCCAAGCCTTAAGCAACATAAACACTACTCTTGATTTCTAGGTTGAAATCGCTGGTGCTGGCAGCTTGAACATACGAACTTGTATAAATTACTGGGAATTGGTCACTATGTTTTTTGAGCTGAAACTTTTACTGAATTTTCTATACATCTGGACCAAAATTATAAAAAAAGAACCAAGCGATTTGGATTAAAGGAAAAAAATAAGAAAAATCTCACAAGTTGGCAGAAAAATCAGTGTCCAGGAAAAAAAAGGAAAAGTGAAAGGAAAGTGTGCTTGTTGTTTTGGCTCAAAATTTGTTCTATAATTGGGGCCTATTTTATACCAATCCTAGTTCTGAAATTTCAATTGAAAATTATTTTGAAAACAAGTGCCAAAACTAGAGGTTTCTTGAGTCTTTTTTTTTAGAGTTTTTCTACTCTACTCTAGAGCCATTCTAGGTTTCTCTTTGAGTCCTAGCTTGCTTTTTTGTACTTTTCATTGCTTTAATTGTTGAATAATCCTTGAAAATTTGTCTTTTTAAAACTCTATTGGTTTAGCTTTCATTTCATTTTTTTTTGTCTTTGGTTATTGCTTGTCTCTTTGTTTCCTTGCTTGTGAGTTGCCATATAGGGAATTGGAAATGAGGATTGGTGCCATATCTTGAAGAATTTGAGTCAAGAAGCACTCCAAATTGAGTGAAATACTAAAGAGAGAATAGCCACCACAATTGAGGACTTTTTTTTGTAATTTTGTAATTGGAAATTTGTTTTGCTTTCAAATTTTGTAACAAAAAGGCCTTTCATTGGAAGTAAGTTGGGAGCCTCCAATAGGTCACCCTACTTCCATTTGTGTGTAATAATTTTAGACAATTTTCCCTTAGGATAGTGAGTGTTTTGTTGGGAACCTTAAATGAGGTCATCCAAACACTCTTAGGATCCGCCTAGTTTGCATTTCTTGCACTTTAATTTCTTGCTTACTTTCATAGCTTATTTCCTTTACCCTCCATTGTCAAACCGCCTAGATAGCTTGCCTTTTACCAATTAGTTTTTACCTTATCTTTCACACCTCTTTTAGTGTTTATTTTGGCTAGTTTCAACCATAGTTTCTTTTACCTTTTGTTTTCAAACCCCCAACAAGAAACAACCATAACTTAGGAACCAACATGAGTCTTCATTCTTCATCTAGTGTTAATGGTGAGGGTTCTACTCCTAAGGACCCCTTGTATAAGATATTAGATGAGTTGAGATCCCTTAAGTTGTGGAAAGAAAAACAAGAGAGAAAAGAAAAAGGTAAAAAAAGAGTGGAAGAAATAAGTCAAGATGAAAGAGAGAAAATAAGTGAGGAAGAAAGAAGAAAAATAATGAAAGAAATGAAAAGAGAAAAACATGCCTCCTATAGTAGTCATAACTCTTGCAAGAGCCTAAGTGAAGAACTTCGTGACTATTATGAAGGAAGGCATAGGTCACATCTTATACCTCACTCCCATAGGAGAGAAAATGAAAGAAAGCCTCAAGAGGTTAACATTAAACTCCCATATTTCCATGGGAAGGACAATGAAGAGGCTTACTTAGATTGGGAAATAAGGGTAGAGCAAAAACTTAAAAGAAAGCCTACTTTAAAATCTTATGGCTATCATTCTTATCCAAAGAAAGACCAAGGTCTAGGCATCTTAGGGGCAGCACCTTCTAAGCCCAATGATGATAAGGGGAAGACAATAGAAAAGCAACCCCCTAAGGCTGGTATGCAAGAAAAGACTAGCTCCATAAAGTGCTTTAAATGTCTTGGAAGAGGACACATTACTTCTCCATGCTCCACCAAGAAAACCATGATTATGAGGAGCCAAGGCATTTATAGTAGCCAAGATGAGGCTACTACTTCACCTTCCTTTAGTGAAAGTGAAGAAGCAAAAGGGGAAGAATCTAGTGAAGAAATCTACCCCCAAGAAGAAGGAAAACCTTTAATGGTTAAGGAGGAGTGTAAGGAGGTAAGTGTCTCCTCCAATAGGTTAGCTAAGAAGGAAAGACATTTTGAAATAAAGACAAATATTAAAGAAATTTCCCCTCTTAAACAACCTCCACATTTTCTCCTTCGTAAAAAGACACTTGTTCGCATTGCCACACCTCTTAGGCTTGAGTTTATTCCTCAAGTAAAGGAGTTGTTGGATGAGGGTTTGGTTCGCAAGAGCTTAAATCCATGTGCTTTGTTGGTGCCCGAAATAGGTATTATTAGGCACCAAATCCCTAAAATAGGTGGTATGATGAATGCTTTGGGTGGTGCAACACTCATTTGTAAAATCACTCATGCACCCAACATCTTCATGATTTGTGTACATAGGGACTCATTAGGTAGGTTTGTTCTTATTTTTAGTTTCAATACAAACTTAGGTACTCATATGGGACACCTTAGGTTTGTCATACTTTTTGGTAGGAATAATTAACATGAAAATACAGAAAAAGGTATGTTCTATTGCTTTACTTTTCTTAATTTTTTAAATTGTGATCAAGGGGTTCCCATGAACCCTAAGAGAATAAAGGTCATTCCTGAGTGGCTCGCTCCACCAAGTGTAAGAAAAATTTGGGGCTTCCAAGACTTAACAAACTTTTACAAAAGTTTTGCCCCATATTTTTCTATACTTGTAGCACCACTCATTGAGTTGGTGAGGAACCATGTTCCTTCATGGGAAGATGCCCAGGAAATGAGTTTTCAGACCTTACCTTACTTCAACATACTAAACACCACTAATACATATGTTTTTGTTCTTTTTACAGGTGTTGAGGAAAAAATCCCAGAGTTTCAAGAACCTCGGGATTTGAGGTCAAATCCTTTTCAAGGGGGAGGAAATGATGCAATCCTACCCCGCAAGGGCATTGGATAGAAAACTCCAAGTAGATTGGGCCAGAGATGCAAGAGAAGGCCCTAGTGTTCTTATGAGCCTTAGGGTAGATTTCGGGCCCATGGGCTAAGTACAAGCCCACTTATCTTTGTAAATATTAGATTAAGGTTTCATTATTTTTGGGCCTTGTATTTAGGGCTCCATAATGTAGGTAGTGTACCCTAGAAATATAGGATTTTTCAGCCCTTGTATTTTAGGGCACCTAGACTAGTTTTTGTATCAGGGGTAGTTTTGTAATTTCACATGCACTAAGTGGATATTTGATGTTTGTGGTTGGAAATAAATTTAATTGAACTTTGATGAATGAGAGTCTTGTGAGACACAACTCAAAGTTCAACTTCTCTCCCTCTTTCTTTTCCTCCATTGAAGCATCCTCTCCAAGCTTCTTATCCAAGGCTCATCTTGGTGGTGAAGCTCCTTCTCCTATGGCTTATTCCCTAGTGGATTGCGCCTCCTCTCACGTCTTCTCCTTTGTCTTCCGCTGCATCTCCATGGTGGAAAGTCACCATTAAAGGACCTCATTGAAGCTCAAAGATCCAGCCTCCATAGAAGCCCCATAAGCAAGCTTCCATCAAGTCATGACTCTTGCAGGAGTTTAAGTGAAGAACTTAGCGACTATTATAGAGGGTGCCATAGTTCACATACCAAACATCACTCCAAAAGAAGAGAAAAGGATAGAAGGCCTCAAGAGGTTAACATTAGCCTCCCATATTTCCATGCAAAAGATAATGTTGAGGCCTACTTAGATTGGGAAATGAAGGTTGAACAACTCTTTGCTTGCCATCATATTAGCGAAGAGAGAAAATTTCCATTGGCTTCCCTTAGCTTTCAAGGGTATGCCCTCTATTGGTGGACTTCCCTTGTAAGGGAATGAAGGATTCATGGGGATCCTCTAGTAGAGTATTGGAATGATCTTAAGAGTGCCCTTAGGAAGAGGCATATTCCCTCCTACTATGAAAAGGAGCTTATGGACAAGCTCCAAAGGCTTAGACAAGGGAGTATAAGTGTTGAAGAATATAGACAACAAATGGAACTACTCCTTTTAAGAGTTGGACTTAGGGAGGAGGAAAGAACAATCATAGTGACCTTTACTATCCTCAACCTCTACTCTCCAACAAACCGAGCACACCTAATCCATCACACTTACCATATTCATTGCACACAGAGCACGCCACCACTGCAGACCACCACAATCAACCTTCGTCAACCGGGACACACCCAACCTCTGATGAGAAAAATACCACAACCTGAATCATTGTTTTCCGTCTATGAGACTAATCCCATCTTTGTCACGCTCTCCTTGTGCGGTGGTTGGGGAGTCAGAATTGCACCATTATGGCTTCGTCTGCGTCGTTTTCTTCTACAACTATCTCCTCTTGAACAAACATGGTGAAGTGAGTTGCGGAGTCGGAACCCAATGAGTTAGAAGAGGCTAGGAAGAGAGAAGAAGACGCATGTTGGATGAGGCAACAGAGGGAGGGAGTTGCGAACCAGGGAATGACATATGAAAAAGTATTGACACGTATTGTGCAATCCAACACCTACTAGCTTCCGTTAAAATTGAGCTTAGTTCAAAAAAAAAGATCACAGGACGAATTTTTTTTTATAAAAACGAAAAATATATTTTAATGTTAAAATTAGTCATTATTTTCAGAAAAAAAAGAAAATAACATCTATCGAAATATTTTGATTCTATTCCTCTGTCTTTTTTTGTCTTTTTATATCGTGCTCACATATTAGTAGAAACTAGAGCAGTGACATTTTTTTTACAAAGCTAAATTTAATTTAACATAAGACATATTATTTTAATCAGCTAGGTTAATTGGGAGAATAGACAGAGTGTGGTGTATGTGTATCTTTTATCCACACACTGCCAGGGAAAGTAAAAGCTAAGTTGGGCATCAAAATGTGGTATTTTCCAAGAAAGCCTTTTCCAGTCAGCCAAAATCCCATTGAAATAAGTAGTTGGCTCCTTAAAATTTTCTCTCCAAGCTTGTGCAATCTAAAGCTAGTCAGTTTCCAAGATGAAATTTTGGAAAACTGAATCCCTTGCTACTTGAAGGGTCCATCTCAGGGACAAGAACTTCAACAACTTTGGGGAAAGGAACATAAGGAAGTTGGTTCGTGGCTAAGGCAAAGATGTTTCCTTCAAAATCACGACAAACCACGCCCATGCCAATTCCAATACCGTTCTTGCAAGCGGCATCAAAGTTTAATTTTATGAATTGAACCTCCTGAGGGTGGACACCATCTATTCTGATGAGTCACTGTTGTGTCGGCTCCAAAGCACTTTGTTTCGACAAATAACCCAAAAGGAACGATCAATAACTAAGCTTATGGGGGTTTTGTTTTGCTGAAAGATCCAATTATTCCTTCTTCGCCAGATTGACCATAACATCCCAAACATCCGTTGTGCAAAGCCACCTATCCTTGGTTTCTAAGCGTCATACCAGCCAAGTATTAAATGATGTGCACTGATTTCCCAGAGATCCCCCCAGCTGATTTGCAAACCATATTTGTCGGACCTTTTCACAATACAGGAACCAGGGTTCAATTGTCTCTTCATCCTCTCCGCAGTAGGGGAAATGGGATCTAAGACTTGGATTTTCCTTCAGAGAGTTTTCCTTACTGGCACAATTCCTTTACGGGTTCTCCATACCAAGTTCCTACGTTTTGGAGCAACAATAACACTCCAGATGTCTTTCCAAAAAAAATCCAGAAATAGCACTGGTGAATGTTTGGAGCTCTTTCCATATTCTTCATTGTCACATGGTATCCTGATTTTACCGTGTACTCCCCATCCATCCTCTGAATATTTCAACACCACTCTATCTTGGTCAGGGAACATCCTCAAAGGGATTCCAAGGAATTGTTGGGCATCATGTTCAGAAAAGATGCTTCTGATAAGCGTTTCCTTCCAGCGCCTATTGTCATGGTCATGGTGAATCAGCTCATTTACAGTCATCTGGTCTTCAACTTCATTTCGAGGCTAACAAGACACTTTGTTGTGGATGGTGTTGGGAATCCACTTGTCATGCCATACATCAATCTTTATACCATTTCGTACCTTCTATTTAGATTCTTCCTCTATGAGATTGTTGATCTGGTACATACCCACTGAAGTATAGTTTGGGTAATGACCTGCACTAGCTTGAAGAGGCTAGGCCAGAGGAAAATATTTTGCTTTTAGGAGTCTGGCCATGAGGGAATCTGGATGAGCTAATATTCTCCACCATTGCTTTGCTAATAAAGCACTGCTTAATTGAAGTGTGTGTGTATATATATATATATATATATATATATATATATATATATATATATATATATATATATATATATATATATATATATATAGAGAGAGAGAGAGAGAGAGAGAGAGAGAGAGAGAGAGAAAGAGAGATTTTTGTTCCCCTAAGTAAAATTGTTGTTGTTACAACTAGTGAAGCATAAAATGTCTAAAAGAAGTAGCTCATCAATGAAATTAAATTAAATGGTAATGGAGGAAACTTAAACCTGCTAGCAAACTAATGCCAACAGACAAATTCCATAATTCTTTTCCTTTGAAAATTTGCAAATTTCAGTAGTAGGACTTAACATTCTTGTAATCCCAATAAGCAAAAACAGCTTAAAAGTTAATTTCCTTTCTCTCAGCAAAAAACTTTCCCAGGAATGTTTGGTCAGAAAAAAGGGCAAGCCAAACTCTAGCATCAGTCCCTTCCTCAACAGTATTATTCCCTACATAATCTGTAAGAGCTATCTTCACCCAACTTGGGCAATAGTAGTTAATATAAATTTTTTTACCTTCTGGTCTCTCAAAAAGCTTCCTTGCCATAAGCCTTGTATAGGCATTAACTGCAAGTTTGGACACTAAGTAGTCAGTGTATACTTGAGGCCACCCACCTGAAGTCCAAGTTCCATCCTCAACTTGTTGTAGAAAAGTAGGCAGAGTCCTGTCAATAAGTTCCTCTAAAAAGGATTCCACATCACTCGGTTGCTCTCTCATGGCTACATTATTGATTCTTTGTCACTCAAAACAAAACATTGTCAAATTTATGTCTAGCAGAAGCCATATAACATGCAATGTGTTCAATTCCATTGGAGCTTGTAGGCCTTGGATCTTCTTCATCAATGGAGTCCTTTGCTTCTTGAATTTTAATGGCAGTGGAATGGAGAAGAAGAAGAGTTTAAAGGAGACGTCACTTCAAGGAGAAGATGAGTCAAGAAGAAGTTCACCAACGTAGGAAGCCATGGATAAGAGCTTTAAGGTAGGAGAAGATGAGTAGAGGCCGAAGGAGAGAAGGAGCACAAAATTTTGTGCCTCAAAAGTGGTCTGAACTTTGAAGTTTAATTCTCAAATGATCAAAGTTGAAAAAATGCAGACACATGGCCTCTATTTATAGCCTAAGTGTCACACAAAATTGGAGGAAAATTTGAATTTCTATTCATATTTTACTTGAATTTGAAATTGAATTTGTGGAGCCAAATTTTGGAGCCAAAATTTCACTAATTATGATTAGTGAATTTTAGCTATGGTTCAGCCCACTAATCCAAGATCAAGTCCAAGATTCTCCACTAAGTGTGCTTAGGTGTCACGAGGCATGTAAAGCATGAAGGATATGCACAAAGTGTGACTGTATGATGTGGCAATAGGGTGTAGCAAGAAAATGCTCACCTCCCCCTCTAAAATTTAATTGGATTGGCCTTCTCCCAATTCAATTAAATTTATTTCCAACCACACACATCAAATATTCACTTAATGCATGTGAAACTACAAAACTACCCCTAACACAAAAACTAGTCTAGGTGCCCTAAAATACAAGGGCTGAAAAATCCTATATTTCTAGGGTACCTTACCTATATTATGGAGCCCTAAATACAAGGACAAAAAATAATGAAACCTTAATCTAATATGTACAAAGATAAGTGGGCTCATACTTAGCCCCTGGGCCCGAAATCTATCCTATGGCTGATGAGAACCCTAGGGCCTTCTCTTGCATCTCTGATCCAATCTTCTTGGAGTCTTCTATCTAATGCCCTTGCATAGTAGGATTGTATCATTACCTCCCCCTTGAAAAGGATTTGATCTCAAATCCCGAGGTTCTTGAAACTTTGGGCTTTTTTCCTCAACACCAGTAAAAAGAACAAAAACATATGTATTAGTGGTGTTTGGTATGTTGAAGTAAGTTAAGGTCTGAAAACCTATTTCCTAGACATCTTCCTATGAAGGAACCTGGTTCCTCACCAACTCAATGAGTGGTGCTACAAGTATAGAAAAATATGGGACAAACCTTTTGTAAAAGTTTGTTAAGTCATGAAATCCCCAAATTTTCCTTATACTTGGTGGAGTAGGCCACTTAGGAATGACCTTTATTCACTTAGGGTTCATGGGAGCCCCTTAATCACTATTTAAAAAATTAAGAAAAGTAATGCAATAAAACATACATTTTTATATATTTTCATGTTGATTATTCCTACCTAAAAGTATGACAAACCTAAGGTGTCCCATATGAGTACCTTAGTTTGTATTGAAACTAAAAATAAGAACAAGCCTACCTAATGAGTCCTTATGTACACAAATCATGAAGATGTTGGGTGCACGAGTGATTTTACAAAAGAGGGTTGCACCACTCAAAACATTCATCATACCACCTATCATACGGATTTGATGCCTCATAATACCTATTTTGGGCACCAACAAAGCACAAGGATTTAAGCTTTTGTGAACCAAAACCTCATCCAATAACTCATTTACTCGAGGAATAATCTCAAGCCCAAGAGGTGTGGTATTGTTAACAAGTGTCTTTTTACAAAGGAGAAGATGTGGAGGTTGTCTCAGAGGGAAGGTTTTTTTTAATGTTTTTCTTTATTGCAAAATGACTTTCCTTCTTTGCTAACCTCTTCGAGGAGATACTTACCTCCTTACACAACTCCTTAACCATTAAAGGTTGTTCTTCTTCTTGGGGTAGATTTCTTCACTAGATTCTTGCCCTTATGCTTCTTCACTTTCACTAGAAGAAGGTGAAGTAGTAGCCTCATCTTGGCTACTATAAATGTCTTGGCACCTCATAATCATGGTTTTCTTGGTGGGGCATTGAGAAGTAGTGTGTCCTCTTCCAATACATTTAAAGCACTTTATAGAGCTAGTTTTTTCTTACATACTAGCCTTAGGGGGTTGCTTTTCTATTGTCTTCCCCTTATCATCTTTGGGCTTATAAGATGCCGCCCCTAAGATGCCTTGACCTTGGTCATCTTTGGATAAGAGTGAGGGCCATAAGATTCTGAAGTAGACTTCCTTTTAAGTTTTTGCTCTACCCTTATTTCCCAATCTAAGTAAGCGTCTACATTGTTCTTCCCATGAAAGTATAAGAGGTTAATGTTAGCCTCTTGAGGCTTTCTTTCCTTTTCTCTCCTATTAGAGTGAGGTCTAAGATGTGACCTATGCCTTCCTTCATAATAGTCACGAAGTTCTTCACTTAGGCTCTTGCAAGGGTCATGACTACTATAGGAGGCATGTTTTTCTTTTCTTAATTATTTTATTTTCCTTCTTTATTCTCCCATTATTTGTTCCCTCTCATCTTGATTTATTTCTACCCTCACTTTCCATAACTTGAGGGAACTCAACACATCTTAGATTCTAGATAGAGGGTCCTTATGACTAGTACCCTCACCATTACCACTAGATGAATGATGACTCATGTTGGTTCCTAAGTTGTGTTTCTTTCTTGTTGGGGGTTTGCAAAAGGTAAAAGCTAGGGTTCAAAAGAACTCAAGATAAGCGTGATAAGCAAGAAGAAAGTATTATGTAATAACAAGATAAACTATGTGTGACTAGTAAAGAAAATATGCTATGAAAGTAAGCAAGAAATTAAAATGGAAGAAATGTAAACTAGGCGGATCCTAAGAGTGTTTGGATGACCACATTTAAGGTTCCCAACAAAATACTCACTATCCTAAAGGAAAAATTGCCTAAAATTATTACACACAAATGGAAGTTTGGTAACCTATTGGAGGCTCTCAACACACTTCCAATGAAAGGCCTTTTTGTTATAAAATTTGAAAGCAATGAAGGTAAGTAAATTGCCAATTATAAAGTTACAAAATAGTCCTCAATTTTTGTGGTTGTGCTCTCTTTGGTGATTCACTCAATTTGGAGTGTTTCTTAGTCCAATAGCTCTTAAGGTGGTTGGCCCCTTGCTTCTTGACTCAAATTCTTCAAGGGATGACACCAATCCTCCTTTCCAATTTCCTATATGGCAACTCACAAACAACGAAACAAAGAGACAAGCAATAACTAAAGACCAAAAAATAAAATTAAAGTTAAACCAATAGATTTTTAAGATGACAAATTTTCAAGGATTTATAAAAAATTAAAGCAATAAAAAGCACAAAAAAGCAAGCTAGGACTCAAAGAGAAACCTAGAATGGTTCTAGAGTAAAGTAAAAAAAAAACAAAAAAATAAGACTCAAGAAACCTCTAGTTTTGGAACTTGTTTTCACACTAATCTTCAATTGAAATTTTAGAACTAAGATTGGTATAAAATAGGCACCAATTATAGAACAAATTTCGAGCCAAAACAACAAGCACACTTCCCTTTCACTTTTTTTCCTGGACACTGATTTTCCTACCGACTTGTGTGATTTTTCGTATTTTTTCCTTTTATCCAAATCACATGGTTATTTTTTTCTAATTTTTTTCCCGATGTCTATAAAATTTAGTAAATATTTCAGCTCAAAATTCGCAGTGACCAATTCCCAGTAATGTTTGCAAGTTCGTATGTTCAAGCTGCCAACACCAGCGATTTCAACCTAGAAATCAAGAGTAGTGTTTATGTTGCTTAAGGCTTGGATAATTACAATTTGTGTTTGCTTATGCTCAAATGTATTGAATAACACAATTCAAGAGAGCTTAAGACTTATTTTGATTCACAAATCCAGCCACAACTCAATTTCTTCATAGGCATTATATAGGAAACTCAAAAAACAAAACAAAGTTCAACAACAAGACTACTTCTAGGAATTGATTTAGAACATTGTTAGTCGTCTCATACGACTAACTTTTGTATAGAATTTTTTTTCCAAAAACTTGTATAGTTCCCCAATTTATGGTTATTTTGTAGTGATTTTGTAAATAAATCTTGTTTTATTGTTAAAGCTATCTCTAGAATATGTCTATTGGATTTAATGATGAAATATGTGCAATTTCAGGTGAAAAAGAGGCTAAGTCATGAAGTGCTAAAAGTGACAATTGAGCTTAGCTCATCAGTGGGCTAAGCGCGCATCCACCGCTAAGCGCAGCTTCAGCGTGACAGAAGAATCTGGTAGAGCATCAATATCATGGCTGTGCGCTAAGCGCGAGATCCGTGCGCTAAACACAATAGTTGTCTTCAGCCAAGCTCAGCGCATGACTGGCGCTAAGCTCAAATTCACTTACTCGCGCTAAGCGCAAGGGTGGCAATAAGCGCAACGTCACAAATTCAGAGCCTATTTAAAGCCTGTCTTGTGTAGAATTTGGGTACACAATAGCCTGAAACAGATTTGTACAACATTCAAGAGCACACCATAATGCCTATTTCGGGGAAAGAGCTTTAGAGGCAGCAAGAGGAGCAACTTTTGTAGAGATACCAGGTTTTGTAATCTCAGTATCATTAGGGGATTTTCTATAATGGCTTGCTAAACACTCTTGTTGGGGATTTCTAAAGAACAATTGATGTAATTACTTTAATATGTAATTAATTGTGTTTCTTGTGTTCAATGCTTTTTTCAGTGCTTAAATTTTGAATGCTCTTGGTCTGATCACCCATTTGTGTGCATAGTTAGGTGAATTTAGCATTGGGAAATGTATTGTTGCCTTTGAACTTGAATGAAGCAGGATTGAAACTTAGTCTTACAACAAGGATCTGCAGAATAAGTTTTGGTTTTAAATATGCTGTCACAATAATGTTGTTTAGTCTAAGTCTAGTCCAACAAGAGGGATCTGAGGACAAAGCTTAGGCTAAATTAGTCTAAACTTTCATGAACTATTTAAGCTAAGTCTAGTCCAATGAGAAGGATCTGAGGATGAAGCTTAGTTTAAGTTAGTCTAAACCTAGGAGGGATGTCTAAATTAAGCCTAGTCCAACAAGAGGGATTTGAGAACGAAGCTTGGATTGATTCAATCTAACTAGGGATGACTAGAAGCAAAGCTGTGATGACTAGAAGCAAAATGGAAATTCAAGCAGATGAAAGTAGAGCTAATAAGAAGGTGGAGGGATTTAAACACAGTTGGTTGATGAACTGGCATTGGAACTGGTTGATGATTTAGTTGAACTTGAAGAAATTGTTGAGAAAGCAGAAGGTGATGAAGAAGGAGCGACACCAATAAGAGACTGGCAAGAGAAAATAAAGAAGAAGGAAGAAAAAGAAAAAGAAGAAGAAGAAGAAACAAAAGAAAAAGAAGAAAAAGAAAAAAAGTTGAAAAATGAAAAGCAAAAAGAGAAGGTTGTTGAGATTGAGAAGAAGAAGGGCAAGAGTGAGGCTAACATAGAAAAGAAGAAAGAGGGTACTCCTATTGAATGCAAGGAGGTACCTTATCCATTGGTACCCTCCCGGAAAGATATAGAGCGACATTTGGCCAGATTTGTTGATATCTTCAAGAAGCTAGAAATTACCTTGCCATTTAGAGAAGCACTTCAGCAAATTCCCCTTTATGCCAAGAAGAACAGGTACATCCATAGTGATTGAATTGTTGTGGAAGGTAACTGTAGTGCTGTTATTCAACGCATTCTTCCACCCAAGCACAAAGATCCTGGAGTTGTCACGATACCGTGTTCTATTGGTGAGGTTGCTGTAGGCAAAGCTCTCATAGACTTGGGAGCTAGCATCAATTTAATGCCTCTTTCCATGAGCCGGCGACTTGGAGAGATAGAGATAATGCCCACACGCATGACCCTTCAGTTAGCTGACCGCTCCATCACAATACCATATGGAGTGATTGAGGATGTGTTAATTCGGGTCAAGCACCTTGTTTTTCCTGTAGATTTTCTGGTTATGGATATAGAGGAGGATCTTGACATTCCCATAATATTGGGTCACCATTTTATGTCCACGACCAACTGCATAGTAGATATGGGGAAAGGCAAACTAGAATTGAGCATGGAGAATCAGAAAGCCTCATTCAACTTATTTGAAGCAATAAATCATCCAAATGATATGAAAGCTTGCTTTGATCTAGACAAGGTAGAACAAGAAATAGAAACATCAGCTATAACCATGGCACTGCATTCTCCTTTGGAAAAGCATTGATTAATCATGTAGAATGTCTTACAAAAGAGGAGGAACATGAAGTGCAGACTTGTATTAAGGAATTAGAGGGTGCAAGAGAAATTTCTGAGGGACATTCGGAATTTGAGGAATTGAAGAACAATGGGCAAATAAAAAAACCAAAAGTAGAATTAAAGACCTTACCTGCACATTTGAAGTATGTGTTTTTGGAGGACAATGACTCAAAACCAGTGATTATTAGTAGCTTGTTGAAGAAAATAGAAGAAGATCAGCTGGTGCAGATTTTGAAGAGACAGAAAGCTGCCATTGGATGGCACATATCTGACTTGAAAGCAATTAGTCCATCTTATTGCATGCACAAAATCAATATGGAATCTGATTACAAACCAGTGAGACAACCTCAAAGAAGACTTAATCCAATCATGAAAGAAGAGGGGCGTAAGGAGATGCTTAAGTTGCTAGAAGCGGGCCTTATTTACCCTATTTCGGATAGTGCATGTGTTAGCGCTGTGCAGGTTGTCCCCAAGAAAGGAGGTCTGACAGTCATTAAGAATGAAAAAGATGAGTTAATATCCCCAAGGACTATCACCGGGTGGAGAATGTGCATTGACTATCGGAAGCTGAATGATGCCACCTGGAAGGACCATTATCCACTTCCTTTCATGGACCAGATGCTTGAAAGACTTGCAAGGCAATCCTATTATTGTTTTCTGGATGGATATTCTGGTTATAATCAGATTGTTGTAGATCCCAAAGATCAAGAGAAGACTGCTTTCACCTGCCCTTTTGGTGTATTTGCATATCGGCACATGCCTTTGGGTCTGTGCAATGCCCTAGTTACATTTCAGAGGTGTATGATGGCTATTTTTTATGATATGGTGGAAAAATGCATTGAAGTTTTCATGGACGATTTATCTATTTTTGGGCCATCTTTTTGAAGGGTACTTATCAAATCTTGAAAGAGTATTACAGAGATGTGAAGAGTCTAATCTAGTTCTCAATTGGGAGAAATGCCATTTCATGGTTCAAGAAGGAATAATGTTAGGGCATAAGACTTCAGTAAGGGGAATAGAGGTGGACAAGGCAAAGATTGATGTGATTGAGAAACTTCCTCCTCCCATGAATGTCAAGGGCATGAGAAGCTTCTTAGGACATGTAGGGTTCTACAGACGATTCATAAAAGATTTCTCAAAGGTTGCCAAAACACTTAGCAATTTGTTGAATAAAGATGTTGCTTTTGTGTTTAATGAAGAGTGTATGGATGCATTTAATGATTTGAAAACCATATTAGTGTCTGCTCCAGTAATTACAACACCAGATTGGGGACAAAAAGCCGATGTGTGATGCAAGTGATTATGCCGTAGGTGCAGTGCTTGGACAAAGGAAGGGAAAAAAATTTCATGCTATATACTACGCCAGCAAGGTTCTAAATGATGCACAGGTGAACTATGCTACCATATAAAAAGAAATGCTGGCAATTGTTTATGCACTTGAAAAGTTTAGATCTTATCTGGTAGGCTCAAGAGTTATCATCTACACTGATCACACAGTTATTAAATATTTGCTCAACAAGGCTGATTCCAAACCCAGATTGATAAGATGGATCTTGCTGTTACAAGAATTTGATTTGGTGATTCGGGATAAAAAGGGATTGGAAAATGTTGTAGCAGACCATTTGTCTAGACTGGTGAATGAAGAAGTCACATCGAAAGAAGCTAAAGTTAGAGATGAATTCCCTGATGAATCTTTATTCGTAGTGAGTGAGAGACCTTGGTTTGCCGATATGGCCAACTTCAAAGCTGCAGGAATCATACCAAAAGACTTGAATTGGCAACAGAGGAAGAAATTTCTACATGATGCTCAATTCTATGTTTTGGATGATCCACACTTGTTCAATATAGGAGCTGACAATCTTCTAAGAAGATGTGTGACACAAGAAGAAGCCAAGCGTATACTATGGCATTGCCATAACTCTCCATGTGGTGGCCATTATGGTGGAGATAAGACGGCGGCCAAGGTTTTGCAATCGGGATTCTTTTGGGCCACACTCTTTAAAGATGCTCACTAGCATGTGCTGCACTGTGATCAATGTCAGAGGATGGGAGGTATATCAAGAAGAAATGAAATGCCTTTACAAAATATCATGGAGGTTGAGGTATTTGATTTCTGGGGGATAGATTTTGTAGGTCCCTTCCCTTTGCCTTTTGGCAATGAATATATACTAGTGGTTGTTGACTATGTTTCTAAATGGGTTGAAGCAGTGGCTGCCCCACATAATGATGCTAAGGCTGTAGTGAAGTTTCTGAAAAAGAATATTTCTCAAGATTTGGGGTGCCCAGAATTCTGATTAGTGATGAAGGTACACACTTCTGCAATAATCAGTTACAGAAGGTCTTGAAATAATATAATGTGACACACAAAGTAACATCACCTTATCACCCTCAGACCAATGGGCAAGCAAAAGTATCAAATAGGGAGGTGAAATTTTTTTTGGAGAAGACTGTAGCTTCTACTAGAAAGGACTGGTCCATCTAATTAGATGATGCTTTATGAGCATACAGAACAACATTCAAGACTCCGATAGGATTATCCCCATTTCAGATGGTGTACGACAAGTCTAGTCATTTACCAGTGGAGATGGAATATAAAGCATATTGGGCCTTGAATATTCCTGTGACAGGTCCTATGACTGAGTATCCTCATCCTGAGTGCCCTCCTCATTTGTAATACGTAGCATAGGAGTGGCCGGAGGAGTGGTAGTCAATCCCAAGACTAGTGTAGAAGGATCCTCTAGAAGATCAAGTAATGGTGTAGACGGGTCTCCTGGTTGCTGAAGAGAAGATTGATCCACCACTAGAGAAGGTGGATCTAGTGAAGTTTGTGGTGATCTCTCTAGAGTAGCAGCCTCCTGCCTTACCTGTGTCTCACCTACTTCAAGAATGCATGGCTCAGGGATGGTGGCCTCAGATGATGCATCCTGTACCTACTGAGGTACCTGAGCACTGGGATCCCCACCTTCTCTATCAAAGAAGGCAGGGTTCCATGCCAGGATACCTTCTCTAAAACTGGTCCACTATCAGAATGGATCCTGGAGGAGCTACAACCTGCAAGCTCTGCATTAACAAAATCTATCCTCTATGAAGACTCTGAAGCATGGATTCAAAGCACTGAGAGTCCTGAGCAGATGGGCCTTGAGGAGCTGGTGTTGGAGTAGTAGAAGTGGAAGGAGTTGGTGGAGTAGAAGAAGAAGGAAACACCAGCTGATTGAACCCTTGCCTTCCTTGCCCTACTAAAGTTAATTGTTAGATCATCCACATTCCAATAGTTTTTCTTAATGGCCGGGCTCAGGCTCTCATAAGTCAGACTGTCGGAGGTAACTCCTCTAGCTCTGCATAGGGCAGTGATCAAGGTTGGAAATCCGAGCCTAGAGGAGTTACTCTAAGCAAACCCCTTACAGGGAATACAAAGCCTGGCTTCAATCTCCTGGTGGTTAGTCCTTAACCTGCAAAATCTAGAGTATGTGGGTAAAGATTCCCCCTCCTGTAACACCATTGGAGTATGAAGGAATTCATTGAGCCTGCCTGCATCTATTTTGATCAGGTGTCCTCTTACTCTGGCTTGCTTTGGAGCTTGTTCCTCTGTGGTGTATAAACGAGCATAAAATTCCTTAACTAGAGCCACGTCTATGCTTCCATCCTGGAGATTGGCGAGGCATTTGTGCAGATTACGCCTCTCCAACTCCACCTTAAACTCATCAAACTCAGTATGATAAAGCTTCACATTTCTCTCCGAAAGGATATTCCAGTCGAGAATGTTGTGAGTGTATCTATTCCAAGCTTTCAAAGATTAGAATCTCCTGGTATCATACTGAGCTACAAGCCTAGAAGTAGTGCTCTTCCTCTTCCTGGATGCCATCTACAATAAAAAAAAACCCATCAATTTATTAAACCAAAAGTTAGCAAAATTGAAATAGAAAATAAAAACTAAAATTGGGAACGTGCGCTTAGCGAGATGGAGCTAGCTTAGCGCGCCTTAGGAAAAACAACACACTGGCTTAGTGCAGCAGGGTTGCGCTTAGCCAGTCATGACAGAAAAAATTTTCTTTGCATAATTGGCTTAGTGAGATAGGCACTCGCTTAGCCCAAAGCACTTTTATTTCGAACAATGGCTTAGCGAGCAGCGCTGGCTTAGCCTTATGCATGCCGCAACGAATAGTGCTTAGCCCACAAGAGCGGTGCTTAGCACGAGCAACACTTCAAAAATTTGATTAAGGTATGTGGGCTTAGCGACTATGCTCGCTTAGCCCAACCACTGCCGCAACCAATAGCGCTTAGCTGGGACAGGTGCGGCTTAGCATGAGGCAGTCAACAAAAAATCTGTCTAAGGTACCTGGGCTTAGCGAGATAGCACTCGCTTAGCCACAGGTTTGTCATTAATGATATGTATAGTGGCTTAGCACACACAGATGCTGCTTAGCCGCGATGTTCATAATGAAGATAAACATTCAACAACCTGGTTGAACTCGCTTAGCACATGCATGCTGGCTAAGCGAGTTCGTCAGGAAATGTATACATTTAAGGCTTAATTGATGAACTCGCTTAGCACATCAACCGCGCTCAGCGAGTTAATCGCGTTTTCCAGAAAAGATGAAGTCTTTCGACTTCCTCTTTTAGGCCTCTAATAGGCCCTATCAGACATGCAACATTGTCTACATTATCTACACATTAAACTCCTAACAAAGTCCTAATTTTTATTTATTCTACTTACAATCTAAACCTAAAAATCAAATTGCTAACCTAATGTCTTCTATCCTAAGGTATTAACAAAAGAAGAAGCAGAAATGAAGTTGAGAACTTACTTGGTTTGAATATGCTTTGTGAAGATAGGATGCACAATGCAAGATGAACTCGAAGATGCAATGCGTGAATTTCAGAAGGCAGAGAGGTTGTAGGAAAGCTTTTGAAAAAAAATGGGGTAAGTGTGAGTGTAACTGTTGTTACACTTTACTTATCCATTTTTCGAGCAACTCGCTTTGTGAGTTAATCCACTAAGCGAGAGAGACGTATGGCTTTCTACCACCTCTCTTGGTGGGCCGACACGGGGCCCATTTAAAATTCAAATTATTATTAATTAAAAAATATTTTTTTGAACTGCGCTTAGCGCAAATCAGCGCGCTAAGTGAATTATGCAGATAAGGAAACCTGCAACTCTCGCTAAGCTGGTTCAATGTCGGCTTAGCGAATATAATGCATCCTATATACAGGGGGGCATGCGCTTAGCGAGTGGTTGCTAGCTTAGTGCTATAAAGCCGCAAGGAATAGCGCTTAGCGTGGGTACATCGCGCTTATCCAACAAACACAATGAGCTTACCGAGTGTACTCTCGCTTAGCCCATTTCAGGTCGAATTGAATTGGGCAAACCTCGCCCATGGCCAGCATAGCGAGCCAATCAGCTTGAGATGTAGGGGTTTTAGCGCTTAGCGCAAGCTAGCCTCGCGTAGCGAAAGAAGGAGATGCGCTTAGCGCATGATATGCCCCTTTTCAGTCGACTTTCTCAAAACATTTAAAACAACCCCCCAATATCTATGACTCATTATAAGTTGATATACCCCTTTTTCAATGATTATAAAGCAAATTCCAAGTTATGCAATGCATGAAAAACAAAATGAAAGGAATCAAAACTTGGTTGCCTCCCAGGAAGCATTCTTTTAACGTCATTAGCTTGATGCATATACCTCAATTGGTGATATCAAATTTGGCCCTCACCTTCAGGACCTCCTATTCAACCTCCCTTACATGTAAGCAAACATTTTGTTCTGGCACAGGCTTGTCTTCTACAAATAAATCAAAATTAATTCTCTGATCTTCAAAGCCCATTTCTAGTTTCTTTCATCCCATGTCAACTACACAACTTGCAGTTAACATAAATGGCCTTCCCAAGATTAAGGGAATGTCATTATCTTCACAGATATCCATTACAACAAAGTCTACTGGGAAGATAAAATGTTTTACTCTGACCAAAACATCTTCAATTACTTTGTATGGTCTGGTAATGGATCGGTCAGCCAACTATAGAGTCATTGTAGTGGGCATGATTTCCAACTCTCCCAATCTTCTGCACATGGAAAGTGGCATCAGATTGATACTGGCTCCCAAGTCAATGAGAGCTTTTCCCATTGTGACTTCACCTATTGAGCAAGGAATGGTCACACTCCCAGGGTCTTTGTGCTTTGGTGGAAGAATTTTCTGAATCACAGCACTGCAATTACCCTCCACAACTATATTTTCCTAGTGAATGTACTTGTGCTTCCTTGTCAACATGTCTTTTAAAAACTTTGAGTAGAGTGGCATTTGTTGCAAAGCTTCTCCAAATGGCATAGTTATTTCCAATTTCCTGAAAATATATAGGAATCTCGCCAGGTGGCATTCCTTATCTTTCATGGAAGGTACCAAAGGGTATGGCACTTCCTTTCCCTCATCTGAAGTTGTTTCTTTACTTTTTTTTCTCTTGCTTTTTCACTTTTACTCTTTTATTCTTCTTTATTTTTTTTCAACTTTTTGTTTTTCTTCTTTTTGTTTTTGTTTTCCTCCCTCATTGCTTTTTCATTGTCTTTTATTTCCTCCCTTCCAACAATTATTGGTTTTTTTCTCCACTGACTCCTCTCATCTCTTACCTCATTCTTTTTTTATCAGTAGTGCCCTTCAAAGCAACAACATCCTTATCCTCAGCCACCACATGCTTCCTATTTCTTGTTATAACAGCTTTGCACTCTTCCTTGCAATTCTTCTTGATATTAGCTCCAAAGTTGCTGAATGACTTCTCAGCTAACTGCTTGGCCAGTTGACCCACTTATATCTCAAGGTTTTTCAGGGCTGACTCAGTACTGTTATGGTTGGACATGGTCACTTGCATAAACTGAGCTAGTGTCTCCTCCAGTTTGGTGGTCCTCTGAAAAATATTTGGCCCTTGTTGAGGTGGCCTGTTGGAAAGTCCACCCTAGTCCTTATTGAATTGATTGCCAGGGTGTGATCTCCATTGCCCTTGCTGATTATAGGGACCTTGTTGGAACCCCGAAAATCCTCCTTGGTTGTATCCTTGTCTCTGTTGATTTCCCTTGTAATGAACTTCCTGAGTGTGCTCTTCAATGGGAATGCAATGACCTGATTCATGAGCCTCACCATAAATGGTACAACCTGTAACTTGGAAAACAGAAGAATGTGAAGGTTGACCGGTAGACAGTTTCATTGGCAACTTACCAAGTGTTTCTATTAAGATCTCAAGTTGCTTAGAAAGCAACTTATTTTGTGCCAAGAAAGAATCTTGTGATGACAACTCCAACAAGCTTTTCTTGGTGGGTTGATGCACTCTATCTCACAGAATGGCATGATCACTAACAGACATATTCTCAATCAATTCAGTAGCCTCTTCAGGGGTTTTCAACTTTATCTTCCCTCCTATTGAAGCATCTAACAACTGCTTGGTTTGCAGTCTCAGCCCATCTATAACATGTTCAATTGAATTGGCTTAGAGAATCCATGTGTGGGAGTCTTTCTTAACAAACCTCGAAACCTCTCCAATGCATCACTCAAGGACTCATTAGGGAACTGGTGAAATGATGAAATAACGGCTTTCCCTTCCGCAGTCTTTGACTTGGGGAAGTATTTCTTCAAAAATTTCTCAACAACTTCCTCCCACGTCTTCAAACTGTTACCTTTGAATGAATGGATCCACTTCTTGGCTACTCATGCCAAAGAAAATGAAAATAAACTAAGCCTGATGGCATCGTCTGACACTCCTGCTATCTTTACAGTGTTACAAATCTCTATGTATGTTGCTAAGTGTGGATAGGGGTCCTCGTTTGGTAATCCATGAAATAGGTTCCTCTGTATCAGATGTATCAAAGAATGAGGGTAGTTTATATTATGTGCTTGGACTTCTGGCCTTGCAATACTTGTAAAGAATTACAGCACTGAGCTACTAGAATAATCCTCAAGGGTAACCCTGTGTTGATGTTCATCAGCCATGACAGAGGCTTCTGGTGAATATGTAGTGGATTCCCTTGATGACGATGAATAAGACGATGTAGGGTCAGAGGATTGAGCTTCTTCTTCTAGAATGGAAGCTATTGTCCAGTCTTGCAACAATTTCCTTCTCCTTTCGGCTATGTTCCTTCTTAATGTGGCTTCAATTTCCAAGTCCAGAGGAACTAAATTACCTGTAGGAGATCTATGCATACAAAACACTGATAGGAATAGTGGTTATCCAATTCAAGAAGAAAAAAACTATAAACAAAATAAGTATTCACAAGTAATAAACGAATAACAAATAGACACTTAAGGAACTAAACTAAACTTCCCAAATAGAAAGAAGTTCCCCGACAACGGCGCCATAAACTTGTTCGACGACCGGCAAGTGCACCTGATCGCACAAGTAGTATAAAACGGTAAGTGAATACCGAGTATCGAACTCTCATGGAACTTGTTTTACTTGGAAAATCTATTGTTTAGTAAATAAGTGCCTTTGGATGAAAGCTTGGTGTGTGGTATGGACAAGTATGCAACTAAACTATTCAAAATTAAATCACGTGAATAGTGGTGTGTGAAGACAGATGAAGAACATGTTGGTCTTCCTACTAGATGACTGATGTTATTAAGGATGTTCTCTATCTAACAATGTTCATGTGTTCTATGTTGTCTCCTGGACTACTAAACCCCGATATCTCGTGCATGTTTAGCCTAATCCTAATTAAGCATCATCCTCAGATCCCTCTTGTTGGACTAAACTTAACCAGAACTGCATTAAGACATAACATAACAAAAACTAAGTTACCATATCCCGATGTCTCGTGAAAATACAATAGCTAGCCTCGTCCTATCAAGTTCTAAGGATCAAACCATTTCCCAATGTTGAGTGAACCTAACTAAGCATGCAAGTGCGTGATCAAGGCAAAAGCACACTAGAATTAAGTACTGATAGCACAGTGAACACATGAAACATCATTAGATAGATATACAAATATTTACATCAAGTACCCCATACGAAGAACCAACTGAGGATTTAGCTCTCCATAGCAGGGTTACAACAATGAGAAGAGAAGATGAAAGATAGAAGAAATACAAGTAGTGGGGATGTCTCCTCCACCTCTAGAAACCTCACAATCTCTCAAAATCTCATCCAAAGTTTCGCAAGACGGCTTCTTCTTCAAGCTCAGTTATCTTTGAGTTGCTCCAAAGCCAAAAACTCTCAAAAAAACTCAACTCCCCTTCAGAAATCGTGATTTCAACTTAAATAGGCACTCCTGTCGGTGGACGTGCCCTTAATAGACGGTGCGCTCAGCCTGAAGGTGAAGACGGTGCGCTTAGCAAGTTGGCCTTCTCTCAGCGCCTCTATACAGCTCATCCGTCTTCAGAATTGTCCATGCACTTAGCCATCAGATTGGGCACTTAGCAAATGATGCGCTTAGTGTTCGCTTCTGGTAAGTGCACCGAATCACGCAAGTAGTATAAAATGGTAAGAACCGAGTATCGAACTTTTGGGGAACTTGTGTTACTTGGTAAAGCTATTTCAATAAACATGTGTCTAGTGTGAAAAGAGATGTATTTATATGAATAGATGTGTAAACTAACTATTAAAAATGGAAAATCACGTGAGAAATGATGTGTGAAGACAAGAAGGTGACACGTTGGTCTTCCTAGTAGGTGCCTGATGCTCAAAGGATATTTTTTATTTAACAATGCTTATGTGTTCTATGGTGTCTCTTGAAATGCTAAACCCCGATTCCTCATGATAGTCTAGCCTAATCCTGATCAAGCAACATCTGCAGATTCCTCTTGTTGGACTAAACTCAACCATGACCACATTAAGACAAACATACAACAACTAGGTTACCGTAACCCAATTCCTCGTGAAAATATGACAAACTAGCCCCGTCCTATCAAGTTCTAAGAATTGGATCAGTTTCCACTATTGAATGATCCTAAGGACACATGCATGTACGTGATCAAGGTAAAGGCATGGTAGAATGAAGTTCTGATAGCACAGTGAACACACAAAACATCATTAAATAGATAAAAAGATATTTACATCAAGTACCTAGAAGGAAGATCCAACAGAGGATTTAGCTTTCCATAACTGGGAAGCTTCCTTTATAACAAAGAAAAGAGAAAGATGAAAGATTGCAGAAATACAAGTGGTGGGGATGTCTCCTCCACCTCTAGGACCTCTCAATCACTCATAAACTCAGCTCACACTCTCAGGACAACTTCCTTTTCCAGCTCTGATCTCTGCAGATCTTCACACGACAAAATCTCTCAAATTCTCTAGAATTTGGACCTCTCTCTCTAGAACTGAAGACATGCACGAGCTCCTCAAGAAAAATGGCCAAACTCCCTTTCTAAATCTGATTTTAGGCTTAAATAGGTGGCTTTGTTCGTGATCGTGCGCTTAGCCCAACTCTGATCCGCTCAGTGCACATTAGTGAATATCGGCTTAGTGCATGGTTTTCTCGCTCAGCGAATGGACTGAAGCGGTGCGCTTAGCGGGATGACCCTTCGCTTAGTGAACATGCACATCTCATCCTTCTTCCAGATTCTTCCTCGCGCTCAGCCGAGGAAGGTTGCGCTCAGTGGATGGCTCTCTAAGCTAGCAGATTGGCTTAGCGAGAAGGTGAAAGTCAGCACTTCACAAACATGCCTAATTAACCTGAAATTGAGAGAAAATGATTATTAAACACACAAAATAGAATTACTAAGTATTTATTACCTATCTTTAACTAAAAGAACTTATAACACTACAAAATAACCATAAATTGGAGGAGTTTGATACAATTTACACAAGTTTTAAACACAAAAGTTAGTCGTATTCATCGACTAACAACTCCCCTAAATTTATTGTTTTGCTCGTCCTCAAGCAAATAAAGAACAGTTCACTGGTCACCAAGTGACAATAACATGCAGTTATTATGTACAAAGGTGTATGCAACAAAATTTACTGATTGCATGAGAAGAGAATGAACCAAAATGCCCTCATCACTTGCCTTTTACAAGGCATGTAGTTATCCAAAGTGAAGAATAAAATGTAACCTGAACAATTAGATGAAGTTAGGCATAAGACAAATATCAAGGAAAGTAGCTTAAACCACAGTCTCACGGCCACTGTTTCACTCACGCACAAGTGTTTAAGTTATTCATTAATAACAACTAGCAAGAGGTCTAATCTTTGCACTTCATCTCATGCCATAAAGTCAAAAATGTATAAACAGAATCAGAAAGACTTTCCCAGGCTTGCAGTGAGGCTTGGCTACAAAATTCATTGGTTTTTCTAGGATTTAAAGGCTTAGATTCTAATAGAGCACAAATCCTAGACTTATCCAAGTGATCTTTTTAATACAATTAGCTTGCTCACTAGCTTTTCACTTTCATTTGCTTTTGACCTTATTACATCAACACACTTTTCATTTTATTGCTTTCTTTTTCTTTCTTCTTTTTTTTAATACACAACTTATGTGTTGTGTGTGCTGATGCTTTATCTCTTTCTTTGCATCCCAATTAGTTCCACTCCCCCAAATTTGTGGTAAATTTGCCTTGAACCATATGCTCTCCTAGGATCTAAACAAGGTATCTGGAGATAATCTTTCAGGTTCAGGGTTCAATTATTGATAAAATCATTTAGCTCACAAAGGGTGCAAATGATACAATTATAATTCAAGGTAAGCTTTTTGGTCAAAAGGCTTGTGTATGCACAATCATGGCCTTCATCATCTCCTCATTTAGACATTTCATTCTAAAATTCAGAAACTGATGCAAAGATTGTTACTCACAGCTAATCGTTCACTCACAGTTTAAGTTCACACTCTCACCGGTTTTGGTTCAAGCTTTTCTTTCACAATCAATCTGTCTACTGACTAACAATTCTAATTGCAAGTTGTCATTCTTGTTCTTTCTTTGTCTAACATACACACTTTCTCAAACTCATGAAAAGAAACACAAACTCCATCACAATCATGCATTCAATTCAAAACCAAGTCATACACCAATTTCACAAAAAGATCAAGTGTTTGCACTGCATACAGAGAATCAAGTTAAGTTGTTCAGTATGCTTCAAAACATGCACACTAATTATTCACAAAAAAAACATAAGTATATAATTATAATTATAAACCAAAATCATAAAAAAAACAATGTACTAAAACATAATAGTTATAATAATTTCCAAAAAGGAAAAATCAGGAATTTAGAATTCCTGTGACTGGTCCTGTGTATCCTCTTCATCTGTCATATGGAAAATAGGGGTAGCAGAAGGAGTAGCAGCTCATCCAGATGCTGACTTTGTAGAGTCTTCAGAGATAATAATAATAGGTGAAGATGGGGGAGCTGCTTCGAGCTTGGAAGAAGATGGATCCGCCATTGGAGATAGTGGATCAGCTGGCACTGGTTTGACCTGTGCAAGTGTGGGCTCAGGAGGAGCAGCCTCGTCGGGTCTCACCTATTGAGGTGCCTAGGCTGTAACGCTTCCACCATT
Organism: Glycine soja; assembly: GCF_004193775.1. Classification (NCBI taxonomy): domain Eukaryota; kingdom Viridiplantae; phylum Streptophyta; class Magnoliopsida; order Fabales; family Fabaceae; genus Glycine; species Glycine soja. Next base: position 16,757,494 of record NC_041020.1, on the reverse strand, counting down.
TCTCACAATCGAAGGTCGAGCTCCAGGCCAGGCCACCTGTGTTCGGCTTCAGGCAAGTGCACCGGATCGTACAATTAGTATAAAACGGTAAGAACCGAGTATCAAACTCTCGGGGAACTTGTGTTATTTGGTAAGCTATTTTAGCAAATAGATGTATGGTGTGTAAAGATAAGTGTGAATATGAACAGGTGTATAAACTATCTGCGCAAAAAGAAAGAAAATCACGCGAGAGAAATGATGTGCAAAAACAAGTAGAAACACGTTGGCCTTCCTAATAGTTGTCTGATGCTGAAAAGATATTCTCTATCTAACAATGCTCATGTGTTCTTATGGTGTCTCCTGAGATACTAAACCCCGATTCCTCATGATAGTTTAGCCTAATCCTGATCAAGCATTGTCCACAGATTCCTCTTGTAGGACTAAACTCAACCAGGACCGCATTAAGACACACATACACAACTAGCTTATCGCACCCCGATTCCTTGTGATAGTACGACAACTTAGTCCTGGACTCTCAAGGACTTTAGAGTCAGACCAGTAAAGGTAAAGGCATGCATCTACATGATCAAGGTAAAGGCATACTGGAATAAAAAGAAGATAGCACAGAGAACACGCAAAATATCATTAAATAGATAGAAACATATTTACATCAGGTACCTACAGGGAAGATCCAATAGAGGATTTAGCTTTCCATACCAGGAAGCCTTCTTTACAACAAAGAGAAGAACAAGATGAAAGATTTCAAAAATACAAGTGGTGAAGATGTCTCCTTCACCTCTAGGATCTCACAATCACTCACAAACTCGTCTCAAGCTCTCAAACCGGCTCCTGCTTCAAGCTCTGGTCTCTGCAGATCTTCACACAACAAAATCTCTCAAAACTCTCTAGAACTTGGACCTTTCTCTCTCTAGAAACTCTAGACATGCAAAGCTCTGAATCTCAGTCCAAACTCTCTCTCTAAAATCTGATTTCAGGCTTAACAAGGTGGCCTTGTTCGTGCTCGTGCGCATAGCGCACTTATGGACCGCTTAACGCACATTAGTGAATTTTGGCTTAGTGCGTGCCTTTCTTGCTTAGCGGATGAACTGAATCAGTGCGCTTAGAGAGATGAAGTGGTGCACTTAGCGAACCTGTACAACTCATCTTCTTCCAGAGTCTTCCTTGCGCTTGGCCCATGAGTGTTGCGCTTAGCGGACGCTCGCTAAGCCAGCAGATTGGCTTAGCGAGAAGGTGAAAAACAACACTTTTCAAAGCTTGCCTAATTAACCTAAAATTGAGAGAAAATGATTATTAAACACACAAAATGGAAGTACTAAGTATTTATTACCTATACTTAACAGAAAATACTTATAACACTACAAAATAACCATAAATTGGAAGAGTTTGATACAATTTACACAAAAGTTAGCCATATTCACTGACTAACAATCTGCTCAAGGAACTGCTCTACATTTGTAATTGGCATATGGTGGGTCAATTCTTGCAGGCTCTGCATAATAATAGCCTGTCCCTGGAATAAGCTATGTAGCATAGCGACTGTAGTTTGGGAGCTCTGGGCATCTGGTCCTGCTGATGCAGATTGAGGAGCTGGAGCGGATGATGAAGGGATGTCATCTACTCTGGCCCTGGTTTTCCTTTTTCTTGATGCCATTTGTAATAAAAAGAACTCACAATTCACATTAGACCAACATTTATTCACGCTCAAAAATAACAAACAAAAAATTTCTTTCTACATAATTGGCTTAGCAAAGTAGATACGTGCTTAGCCAAGTCAAGGCCGCACTGAATTACGCTTAGCAAAATTATCCTTGGCTTAGCGCGCGGCAATTGATTAGAAATTTTTCTAAGTTACTTGGGCTTAGCGAGATAGCACTCACTTAGCCTCAAGTTTGTCAGCATTAAAGCACACAGTGGCTTAGTGACTTCAGATGTTGCTTAGCCATGATGCTCATGTAGAAGATGAACATTCATTAAAAAATTGAACTCGCTTAGTGTAGCAAGGCTGGCTTAGCGAGTGCGTCTAGAAACGCATATATGCACGCTATAATGACGAACTCGCTTAGCGCATCAGACACGCTTAGCGAGTTCATCGTGTTTTCCATAAAAATGCAAAAAACGAACTTCATTTTCTTCCCTTCTTAGGCCTCTAAAAGGCACCTATCAAACATGCAAAACCATCACATTTACATATATAGTACAATCCCTAACACAATCCTAATATTTACCTAATATACTTATAGTCTAACCTACAGATTAACTTGCTAACCTCATGTCTTCTATCCTAAGGTTTCAACAAAAGAAAATGCATAAATCAAGTGAGGAACTTACTTGGATCAATGGTGCTTCATGAGGATTAACAAAGGATGAAAGAAGAATACCCAAATGCAATGCAAAATTTTTGTTTTTTTATTTTTTTGGCTTAGCTCAAAGGGCTTGTCTTAGCGAGTTATGCAGATGAAAAATTCCTGCAACTTTCGCTAAGCCGTGCTCAGGGTCGGCTCAGCGAATTAAATGCATCCTATAGTACAGGGGTCTTTAGCTTAGCGAGAAGTTACTCGCTTAGCCCAATATAGGTCGCATACATATTAGGCTTAGCACAATGACTACTGGCTCAGCCCAATTCAAATCGAACTGAATTCGGCTTAGCTCAATGATGGTCCACTTAGCGCATGACAACTATGCGCTCAGCCAAAGTAATTTGGCTTAGCGAGAGGACTGTTTTTTCATAAAGAAATTTCTAAGTTAAAAAAAAAATCCTCATTCAAGGGAAACCCCTATATCTATCATTCAAAACAAGCTAATATACCCCTTTTTCAATGATCACTAAGCAAATTGCAACTATATGCAATGCATGAAATACAAAATGAAAAGAAACTCAACACTAGGTTGCCTCCCAGGAAGCGCTTCTTTAACATCATTAGCTTGATGCATAGCTTAATGCCTTCAAGGTGGCATGAAAGTCACATAGAACACATCTTCCTTGCAGTTTCGCCTTTTAGCTAGAAATTCCATGAACTTCATGTATTCTAGAAGTACATTCCAAATCATTTCAGGAAAGGTGTTAGTGATTAAAGAAAGAATGGCACTTAAGGTTTCCTCATGCTCTCCTTGCCTTCCTATCTTGACAATCAGTTGATGAGGAAGGTTATTGATTTGGAGAATACTTTCTTGTTAGTTTTCTACTATTGAGTACTTCTCTCATTGTTGTTGTGCTTGTTCCTCATCTTTTTCTCTTGACTCATGCTCTTTTACAGGGTTTTCCTCTTGAGCTTCAACATTTATAGAGTATTTTTCTCATATGGACATAAATTGAGTCGCTTCTTCTGCCAGCTCACAACCTGGATTTCTACACTTTGGAGTGCTCGTTGAGTTGATTTAGTTGTTTCCTTGAATTGCATCAACAAATTATCCATATTGGAACCTCTTTCTGTTTCATTTTGATAGTAAGGTTGTAACTCTGGTCCCCCTTGAAAGTTTTCTATTAAGTAGCTCTTGCCAAAATGAATTTCATGATTTTTCATTGAATTTTGATTGGCTTTTGAGCTAGCATGGTATTCCACGAATTCCTCAAACACACTTTCAAGATTAGGAGTTCTTTCTTCTTCATATTGATTGTAAGGACTTAACTCCTGTTCCCACCTAGAGTCATCAATGGAGTAGAGATGACAATTGTCATTGTAATGCTCTCCTCCACAAAAATCACAATTGATCAATGGTGGTTGGTTGACCCTTGATCGTGTGCTGTCAAGATATTCATCGCACCTCTTAAAAATCTCTTCCATTTCTAAAATTTTGTGATGCAATCCTACCCCGCAAGGGCATTGGATAGAAGACTACAAGAAGATTGGGCCAGAGATGTAAGAGAAGACCCTAGGGTTCTCATGAGCCTTAGGGTAGATTTCGGGCCCATGGGCTAAGTATGAGCCCACTTATCTTAGTATATATAAGATTAAGGTTTCATTATTTTTGGGCCTTGTATTTATGGCTCCATAATGTAGGTAAGGTACCCTAGAAATGTAGGATTTTTCAGCCCTTGTATTTCAAGGCACCAAGACTAGTTTTTGTATTAGGGGTAGTTTTGTAATTTCACATGTATTAAGTGAATATTTGATGTGTGTATTGGAAAATAAATTTAATTGGATTGGGAGATGCAATCCTACCCCCCAAGGGCATTGGATAGAAGACTCCAAGAAAATTGGGCCAAAGATGCAAGAGAAGGCCCTAGGGTTCTCATGAGCCATAGGGTAAATTTCGGGCCCATGGGCTAAGTATGAGCCCACTAATCTTTGTACATATTAGATTAAGGTTTCATTATTTTTGGTTCTTGTATTTTGGGCGCCATAATGTAGGTAAGGTACCCTAGAAATGTAGGATTTTTCAGCCCTTGTATTTTAGAGCACCTAGACTAGTTTTTGTATTAGGGGTAGTTTTGTAATTTCACATGCATTAAGTGAATATTTGATGTGTGCGATGGAAAATAAATTTAATTGAATTGAGAGAAGCCCAATCCAATTAAATTTTAGAGGGGGAGGTAAGCCTTTGCTTGCTACACCCCATTGCCACATCATATAGTCACACTTTGTGCATGTGCTTCATGCTTTACATGCCTCATGCCACCTAAGCATACTTAGTGGAGAATCTTGGACTTGATCTTGAATTAGTGGGCTGAACCATAGCTAAAATTCACTAATCATAATTAGTGAAATTTTGGCTCCAAAATTTGGCTCCAAAAAATTCAAATTTCAAATTCAAGTGAAATTTGAATAGAAATTCAAATTTTCCTCCAATTTTGTGTGACACTTAGGCTATAAATAGAGGCCTTGTGTGTGCTTTTTTTCAACTTTGATCATTTGAAAATTATACTTCAAAGTTCAGAGCTCTCTTAGAGCTCAAAATTTCGTGCTCTCCTCTCCCTTCATTCATCTCCTTCTTCCTTCAAGCTCTTATCCATGGCCTCCTATGGTGGTGAGCTTCTTCTAGACTCATCTTCTCCTTGAAGTGGCATCTCCTCTCTCTCTTCCTTCTCCATTCCCCTGCCATTCTTCTTCCAAGAAGCAAAGGAATCCATTGATGAAGAAGATCCTAGTCCTACAAGCTCCAATGGAGCTTACATCTGATGTTAAGAAAAGTAATGCAATAAAACATGGGAACCCCTTGATCACTATTTAAAAATTTAAGAAAAGTAATGCAATAAAACATACCTTTTTCTGTATTTTCATGTTGATTATTCCTACCAAAAAGTATGACAAACCTAAGGTGTCCCATATGAGTACCAAAGTTTATATTGAAACTAAAAATAAGAACAAACCTACCTAATGGGTCCCTATGTACACACACCATGAAGATGTTAGGTGTACGAGTGATTTTACAAAAGAGGGTTGCACCACTCAAAACATTCATCATACCACCTATTTTAGGGACTTGGTGCCTAATAATACCTATTTTGGGCACCAACAAAGCATAAGGATTTAAGCTCTTGCGAACCAAACCTATTTTGGGCTTGAGGAATAAACTCAAGCCCAAGAAGTGTGGCAATGCTCGCAAGTGTCTTTTTACAAAAGAGAAAATGTGGAGGTTGTCTAAGAGGGAAAGTTTCTTTAATGTTTGTCTTTATTGTAAAATGAGTTTCCTTCTTAGCTAACCTCTTGGAGGAGACACTTACCTCCTTACACTTCTCTTTAACCACTAATGGTTGTGTTTCTTCTTGGGGGTAGATTTCTTCACTAGATTCTTCCCCTTTTGCTTTTTCACTTTCACTAGAGGAAGGTGAAGTAGTAGCCTTATCTTGGCTACTATAAATGTCTTGGCCCCTCATAATCATGGTTTTTGTGGTGGGGCATTGAGAAGTAATGTGTCCTCTTCCAAGACATTTAAAGCACTTTATGGAGCTAGTCTTCTCTTGCATACTAGCCTTAGGGGGTTGTTTTTCTATTGTCTTTCCCTTATCATATTTGGGCTTAGAAGGTGCTGCCCCTAAGATGCCTAGACCTTGGTCTTTCTTTGGATAAGAATGAGATCCATAAGATTTTAAAGTAGACTTTCTTTTAAGTTTTTGCTCTATCCTTATTTCCCGATCTAAGTAAGCCTTTACATTTTCTTTCCCATGGAAGTATGGGAGGTTAATGTTAGCCTCTTGAGACTTTCTTTCATTTTCTTTCATATGGGAGTGAGGTCTAAGATGTGACCTATGCCTTCCTTCATAATAGTCACGAAGTTCTTTACTTAGGATCTTGCAAGAGTTATGACTACTATAGGAGGCATGTTTTTCTTTTCTTAACTCTTTTAGTATTTTCCTTCTTTCTTCTTCCCTTATTTTCTCTTTTTCATCTTGACTTATTTCTTTCACTCTTTTTTTTCCTTTTTCTTTTCTCTCTTGTTTTTCTTTCCACAACTTAAGGGATCTCAACTCATCTAATATCTTATACAAGGGGTCCTTAGGAGTAGAACCTTCACCATTAATATTAGATGAAGAATCAAGACTCATGGTGGTTTCTAAGTTGTGGTTCTTTCTTGTTGGGGGTTTGAAAACAAAAGGTAAAAGAAACTATGGTTGAAATTAGCCAAAATAAACACTAAAAAGAGGTGTGAAAGATAAGGTAAAAACTAAGTGGTAAAAGGCAAGCTATCTAGGCGGTTTAACAATGGAAGGTAAAGGAAATATGATATGAAAGTAAGCAAGAAATGTAAACTAGGCGAATCCTAAGAGTGTTTGGATGACCACATTTAATGTTCCCAACAAAACACTTACTATCCTAAGGGATAATTGCCTAAAATTATTACACACAAATGGAAGTAGGGTGACCTATTGGAGGCTCCCAACTTACTTCCAATGAAAGGCCTTTTAGTTACAAAATTTGAAAGCAAAGCAAATTGCCAATTACAAAATTACAAAAAAAAGTCCTTAATTGTGGTGGCTATTCTCTCTTTGGTGTTTCACTCAATTTGGAGTGTTTCTTACTCCAATAGCTCTTAAGGTGGTTGGCCCCTTGCTAGGACAAATTTTCAAGGATTATTCAACAATTAAAGCAATGAAAAGCACACAAAAGAAAGCTAGGACTGAAAGAGAAACCTAGAATGGCTCTAGAGTATACTAGAAAAAACTAAAATTAAAGACTCAAGAAACCTCTAGTTTTGGCCCTTATTTTCCCAATAATTTTAAATTCAAATTTCAGAACTAGGATTGATATAAAATAGTCACCAATTATAGAACAAATTTTGAGCCAAAATCACAAGCACACTTCCCTTTCACTTTTTTTTCCTGGACACTGATTTTTCAGCCAACTTGTGTGATTTTTCTTATTTTTTTCCTTTACTCCAAATCGCTTGGTTCTTTTTTCGTAATTTTTTTCCAGATGTCTAGAAAATTCAGTAAAAATTTCAGCTCAAAAACGTAGTGACCAATTTCCAGTAATTTATACAAGTTCGTATGTTTAAGCTGCCAGCACTAGCGATTTCAACCTAGAAATCAAGAGTAGTGTTTATGTTGCTTAAGGCTTGGATAGTTACAATTTGTGTTTGCTTATGCTCAATTATCTTGAATTACACAATTCAAAAGAGCTTAAGAGTTATTTTGATTCACAAATCCAGCCACAACTCAGCACCACAACTCAACTTCATCATAGGCATCATGTAGGAAACTTAGAAAACAAAAAAGAGTTCAACAACAAGACTACTTCTAGGAATTGATTTAGAACATGTTATGAACTAAATAACATGCATGAATTTGACTCAAAATTCAAAAGATAGACTAAGAATGACAACAATACATGACCAAATGTATCTAGAATTCAATAAACAAAATAAAAATTCAACACAAACTTAGAACATAATGTGACAATTACTATGACTAAACATGACTCTAAGACAACATGGATTAAGTGATTTACACTAAGATTTTTGTGTTTTTTTTTTCTAATCAATATTTTTGAAGAAAATTTAGATCTAAGGTTCAGCACAAAATATTATGAATGAAAAATGATAGAACCTAAAATCAACACAAAAACATGATTCAAGAGTAGATCTACAAAATTTGAACCATAGAAATGCAAGAACAAGTGTAGATCTAAGATTTAATCGGTTTATTTTTTCAAATCTACTCTAAACAGCACCAAACCACAAGGCAATGGAGGAGATACATGGAGAATAAGATGAAGAACAAGGAATTAAAGAGAATTCACCGAACAAAAACATAGAGGAAGCAAAAGAACATCACCTAGATGAAGGTGCTCTTGATACCACATGATGTAAGCTCCATTCGAGCATGTAGGCCTAGGATCTTCTCCATCAATGGATTCCTTTGCTTCTTGGAAGATGAATGGCAGCGGAATGGAGAAGGAAGAGAGAGAGGAGACGCCACTTCAAGGAGAAGATGAGTCTAGAAGAAGCTCACCACCATAGGAGGCCATGGATAAGAGCTTGGAGGAAGAAGGAGATGAATGAAGGGAGAGGAAGAGAAGAGCATGAAACTTTGTGCTCTAAATGAGCTTTTAAATCTGAATTTTAATTTTCAAATGATCAAAGTTGAAAAAAATGCACACACAAGGCCTCTATTTATAGCCTAAGTGTCACACAAAATTGGAGGGAAATTTGAATTTCTATTCAAATTTCACTTGAATTTGAAATTGAATTTGTGGAGCCAAAATTTAACTAATTATGATTAGTGAATTTTAGCTATGGTTTAGCCCACTAAGTTCAAGATCAAGTCCAAGATTCTCCACTAAGTATGCTTAGGTGGCATGAGGCATGTAAAGCATGAAGCACATGCACAAAGTGTGACTATATGATGTGGCAATGGGGTGTAGCAAACAAATGCTCACCTCCCCCTCTAAAATTTAATTGGATTGGGCTTCTCCCAATTCAATTAAATTTATTTTCCAATACACACATCAAATATTCACTTAATGCATGTGAAATTACAAAACTACCCCTAATACAAAAACTGGTCTAGGTGCCCTAAAATACAAGGGCTGAAAAATCTTACATTTCTAGGGTACCTTACCTAAATTATGGAGCCCTAAATACAAGGCCCAAAAATAATGAAACCTTAATATAATATATACTAAGATAAGTGGGCTCATACTTAGCTCATGGGCCTGAAATCTACCCTAAGGCTCATGAGAACCCTAGGGCCTTCTCTTACATCTCTGGCCCAATCTTCTTGGAGTCTTCTATCCAATGCCCTTGCGGGGTAGGATTGCATCATTTTGTCATGGAATAAGTTCTTCTTAAATTCAACACTGCAAGGATAGACTCTAAAAAAAAGTTAAACAGAATAAGTAAGAAAAATAAAAATACTAAATAATAAAAAAACTTATTGTTGTAAGATCTAATGAGTTCCCTTGAAACTTAGTGGTGTCATTCTGTATTGCAAGATTTTTTTTTCTTCTTTGCTCTATGCTTTTCCTCCTACAATTGGCTTGAATCTCCAAATATCATGGAACTAAATCATTTGCAGAAGATTTACTATGCATACAAAGCACTAACAAGAGCAGCAGTCACCAAGTCAAGAGGAAAACAAACATAAACAAAAACAAATATTCTCAAGTAATAAAAGAATAAAGAATAGACACCTAAGACTGAACTATCTTTCCAAATAAAAAGAAGTTCCCCAACAACGGCACCAAAAAGTTGTTCACTTCCGGCAAGTGCACCGGATCATGCAAGTAGTATAAAACGGTAAGAATCGAGTATCGAAGTCTCGGGGAACTTGTGTTACTTGGTAAAGCTATTTCAATAAATAGGTTTCTAGTGTGAAAAGAGATGTATTTATATGAGCATATATGTAAACTAACTATTAAAAAGGGAAAATCACGTGAGAAATGATGTGTGAGGACAAGAAGGTGACACGTTGGTCTTCCCAGTAGGTGCCTGATGCTTAAAGGATATTCTCCATTTAACAATGCTTATGTGTGCTATGGTGTCTCCTGAAATGCTAAACCCTGATTCCTCATGATAGTCTAGCCTAATCCTGATCAAGCATCGTCCGTAGATTCCTCTTGTTGGACTAAACTCAACCATGACCGCATGAAGACAAACATACAACAACTAGGTTACCGTACCCCGATTCCTCGTGAAAATATGACAAACTAGCCCCGTCCTATCAAGTTCTAAGAATCAGACCAGTTTCCACTGTGGAATGATCCTAAGGACACATTGATGCAATCCTACCCCACAAGGGTATTGGATAGAAGACTCCAAGAGGCTTGGGCTAGAGCTACTAAAGAAGGCCCTAGGGTTCTCATGAACCTTAGTATAGATTTTTGAGCCCATGGGTCAAGGTTGGATCCACTCTTCTTTGTAAATATTAGAATAGGTTTTTCCTTCTTTTTGGCCTTGTATTTTGGCCATTCTAGTAGTATAGGGTTTTAGCCTTGTATTTCAGGGCATTATGAGTAGTCTTTGTAGTAGGGACTTTTTTTGTATTTTCATGTATTTTTGGAATGGGGGTGAGCTTAGCTATTATAGGGGGTATGTAGCTAAGCTCTAGCTTCTCATCTCAAGGAGGTGAGCTTAGCTATTAGAGAGGTGTGTGTAGCTAATCTCTAGCTTCTTTAGGAATCTTCTCAAGGAAGCTTCTCAAGGAGGTGAGCTTAGTTATTAGAGGGGTGTGTGTAGCTAAGCTCTAGCTTCTCAAGGAAGTTTTCTCAAAGAAGCTTCTCAAGGAAGTTTTCTCAAAGAAGCTTCTTGAGGAAGCTACCTAGTTTATAAATAAAAGCATGTGTAACACTTGTTGTAACTTTGATGAATGAGAGTCTTGTGAGACACAACTTAAAGTTCAACTTCTCTCCCTTTTTCTTCCTTCAATTTCGTGCTCCCCCCCTCTCTCTTTCTCTCCCTCTTTCTTTTTCTCCATTAAAGCATCCTCTTCAAGCTTTTTATCCAAGGAACATTCTTGGTGGTGAAGCTCCTTCTTCCATGGCTTATTCCCTTATGGATGGTGCCTCCCCTCTCCTCTTCTCCTTTGCCTTCCACTGCATCTCCATGGTGGAAAATCACCATTGAAGGACCTCAATGAAGCTCAAAGATCTAGCCTCCATAGAAGCTCCACAAGCAAGCTTTCATCACTCATACATCTACGTGATCAAGGTAAAGGCATGGTAGAATGAAGTTCTGATAGCGTAGTGAACACACAAAATATCATTAAATAGATAAAAAGATATTTACATCAAGTACCTAGAAGGAAGATCCAACAGAGGATTTAGCTTTCCATAACTGGGAAGCTTTATTTACAACAAAGAAAAGAGAAAGACGAAAGATTGCAGAAATACAAGTGGTGGGGATGTCTCCTCCACCTCTAGGACCTCTCAATCACTCATATACTCAGCTCACGCTCTCAGGACGGCTTCCTTTTCCACTGCTGATCTTCACACAACAAAATCTCTTAAACTCTCTAGAATTTGGACCTCTCTCTCTCTCTCTAGAACTGAAGACATGCAAGAGCTCCTTAAGAAAAATGGCCAAACTCTCTCTCTAAATCTGATTTCAGGCTTAAATAGGTGGCTTTGTTCCTGCTCGTGCACTTAGTGTAACTCTGATCTGCTCAGTGCACATTAGTGAATATCGGCTTAGCGCATGCTTTTCTCGCTCAGCGAATGGACTGAAGCGGTGCACTTAGCGGGATGACCCTTCGCTTAGTGAACATGCAGATCTCATCCTTCTTCCAGATTCTTCATCGCGCTCAGTCAAGGAGGGTTGCGCTCAGCAGATGACTCGCTAAGCCAGCAGATTGGCTTAGCGAGAAGGTGAAAATCAACACTTCACAAACATGCCTAATTAACCTGAAATTGAGAGAAAATGATTATTCAACACACAAAATAGAATTACTAAGTATTTATTACCTATCTTTAGCTAAAAGGACTTATAACACTACAAAATAACACTCTCTTGATTAATCAGTGAAACACACATGATGTAAGTCCTATCCTACTCCTTATAATAAATGCAGACTGAGCCATGCTGCCGATACATGATGCACAGTTTATAAATGGGTGTAAATTGCTTCTCAATAATTGAAGACTAGATAGCACAAATGTAATTGTAGAATATATTATATTTCAGTTGAATAAAAATTAAAAACAAGAAATGAAATACACATCAAACTAAAAACAAAAACCGGCTCTATTTCCAGAACTTAAGTTAGTAGGTAGCGTAAGTCAGTGCGAGTTGTTATTAAATTTGTGGATTTCAAAATCCGAAACAAAAATAGGGAAACGGAATTGAAAAATGAATAAAAAGGGAGGAAAAGAGAAGGAAAAGGATCCTCTGGTGATCAGAATAGGGAATGGTCCTTTGAAGGCATATCTCTTGCAATCGGTTTTCTCTTCATTCCTTAGCTTTTTCTGTCTTCCCCATCTCTCTCTCTAATTCCCAGCTTCACCACTGCAAGTGCTGGAGCTTGAAGAGAGAGACAGTTTGGTCTAGATTTTGGGTGAATTATTATTTTTTTAACCGAAGGTGAATTAATTATTAAATAAATGATATTAAAAATGGAACATACTATTTTTATACTATTAATTAACTAAAGAATATTTTAAATAAAAGGCAATGCAATTTTGATCTCCTATTTTTTGTATTCCTTGATTTAGATTTTTATTTTAAAATAAAGATATTTAGTTCCTATATTTTTTTTAAATCCATAATTTCATTCTTCTATTTTAAAAAAGAGATATTTAGTTTTACAATTTTGTTAAATATGTAATTTTGGTCCATTCGTCGAAGTGTAAGAGTTGATTGTTATTTGATCAATGGATCAAAATTATGAATTTTAGAAAACTAAAGAATTAAATGTCTCTATTTTTAAATAAAAATTAAAATTATTGATTTTAAAAATAAAGAGACTAAATGTTTCTATTTTAAAATACGTAAATAATTTTAAAACATACACAAAACATAATTTTAATAACACATTCATAAATTTTAGTCATAGTCATATATCAACAAAATAACCAACTTTAAACACATCAACTTAATAACCAAGTTCAGTCATAATCAACTAAGTACCAAATATGTAAACAAAGTAACCAAGTTTAGAAAATAAACAACTAACACAATGTCATAAAATATAGCCAGATTCACTATAAAGAAATATTAATCTAAATCTATGAAGGGGGTGGTGGAAGGTCGAAGCACTAACGGATGAAACTCACATCCTCCTCAAGCTAATCAATATGAGTATCCATGTCTGCAAATTGTGTATCAATGCGGCTTTCTAGGGAGTCAAAACGCTCACCAACATACGTGTGTAGTCCATCCAGTCTATTGAGAACGCTTTGCATAAAGGATGAAGAGTCATCCCTCTAAGGAGGTGGTGATGGAGAGCGGTCCTCTGCTACTTGTGCAGGAATGTCTTTCTTCACCTAAGAGCCATCACACTCTTTGCGGTATTTGAAGGAAGTAACTACTCCCGCCCCAATAGAAAATGATCTCTTGACTTGAACAAATGTCTTAGAGTCAAGAGGGACATCGAAATGACGCAAGATTAGAGTAATTAGATGAGGATAAGGAATGGGTGCATTTGATCGCAATGCCTTTTGCATGCGATATCTAACAAGGTGGGCCCAGTCGATTTGATGACCAGTAAGTAAAACCCACATGAAACCAAGTCTTCCTCAGAAACCTGAGCAAGGTTAGATGATCGAGGAAGAAGGATATGCATAATCAGATAGTGCATGATGCGACATTCAAATGCCAATGATCCGGCAAGTAATCTACTGGTTATATCCGCTTGATTGGTGCAAACCAACCTGCATGCATCATGACTGGAGAAATCAAACTTCCACTCCTCATCAATGGTGCCCTCAAATGGTACACCATCACTAGACAATTAGGTAACTCAAAGAAAAGGGATTCATCAATAACCATTTTAATCCCATATACCTCGAAAACTAGAGTACCCTCTTGAATTTCTAAATTTGAATAAAAAGCTCTAACTAATTCCGGATAGAAAGGAAGTTTCATAGACATGAATTGGGTTAACCCGGAGTTCTGAAATGCTTGAAAACAGTCAAACATTTCATCGTCAATGAACTTCAAGTCAAGAAACTTAGGGTCTAGTATAGAACGAGAGGAGAAAAAGGAAGTGTACCGGATACGTTGTTCTTTCAAAGAAAACAATGTGGAAGATGAAATGGAGGGAGGAATTGGTGTTGTCTACACTCTAGAGGCTCCGTGACATAGAGTTCCAGTGGCCGCAGATGAGGTCGAAACGCTCTTTCTTTTCTTTGATGATTCTACCATATTAGGAGTTTTTTTGAAAGTTTTGATCGATAGAGATAAAAGAGAATAAAAAATGATGAAGAATGGGCTTTGTGGGAGGTGATTTGGTTAAGAAATGAGAAAGTTATACGAATTTTAAGTTTTGGGGGTAAGGAGTCCCGCGGAGAAGAAGAAATGCGACTCTGCATTTCTGTTTGCTTCGTATTTATAGGAAGAGATGAGTTGTAATCGATTACAACTTTCTTGAAATTGATTACATAATCGATTACACAGCTCTTGTAATTGATTACCAGAACCAAGTCTGTTCTATTGTAATCGATTACACATAGTAGTAATCGATTACTAGAGAACTAAACACTAAATACTAAGTATCAAATAACAATCATCAACACATATCATGGTAATTCTTTACTTAATTCAATTATTTTAGCATATCAACAAAATTTAATCATATCAAATTATACATAATCAATTTAAGCATAATCAATTAAAATTTCAATCAATCATGTATATTCAAATTTTTAAAACTAAATATAGTTAATTAATCATAGTAAACTTTAATATAATCAAACAGTTTCAACGATTATTTTCTATTAGCCACAATAATAACTTAACTGAAAATACTAATCATACCTTAATTCATAGAGATAGTTTAGATGTTACCTTTTTTGAGATTTTACCGACAGTGTTGTCAAGAAGATGTTTTAAGAGACAATCTACATTTTTGAGAGTCATCCTCCTCACTTTCATAGTTATTGGTTAAGAGGTTGATCTCTTCTTTCTTAGAGCCTTCAGATGAATCATTATTGTCCCACGCAATGTAGGCTTTCTTAGCCTTCCTTTCTCCATAATTTTTCTTTTCAGTTTTCTCAGTCTATTGCTCATTTGCTGGACAATTTGTCTTTATATGTCCAGGTTGATTGCACTTGTAACACCTTAGGGTTAGAGAAGTCTCTTGTGATCCCTTTTTTTGATTGAAATTTTGAGGTCTTTGATTTCTTCTTGTTTTGATAAATTTGTGAAATCTTTTCATAAATAGAGAGAAGTCTTCTTCATCATTCGAGTCCTCATTGTCAATATCTTCTTGGAAGGAGGATGAGGCTTTAAGTGCTATTCCCCTTTTTCTTTTGTCACTTTCTTCATTTTGATTGAGTCTTTGCAATTCCATCTCATGTTCCTGCAACTTTCCAAATAATGTGGCAAGAGACATACTAGATAGAACTTTACATTCAGTAATGGCAGTTACCTTTGGCTGCCATTCTTTATTTAGACATCTTAGAACTTTATTTATTAAATCCTCATTTGGAAATGTTTTTCCTAGTGATGCAAGATGATTAACTATGTGAGTGAATCTTTTCTGCATATCTTGTATGTTTTCATTTGTTTTCATCCTAAAAAGTTCATATTCATGCGTTAGAGTATTAATCCTAGATCTCTTAATATCAGTTGTGCCCTCATGTGTGAGTTGAAGTGTATCCCACATCTCCTTGGCATTTGTACAGTTTGAGACTCTAAAATATTCATCTATTCCTAGGGTAGAAGTAATGATGTTTTTGGCTTTAAGATTATATTGAAATCTTCTTCTATCTTCTTCAGACCATTGATCTCTAGGTTTTTTTGTTGTTGTGCTTCCATCTACTATGGTGGGTACATAAGGTCCTATTTCTATGGCTTCCCAAATGTTTAAATCTATTGCTTCAATGAAGATTTGCATACGGGTTTTCCAATAGTGGTAACCCTCTCCATTAAAGATAAGAGGCCTATTGATGGAATTTCCTTCTGGGAATAAGAAATTTGCTGAGGCCATATTTCTTGAAGTTTCTAAACTTTCTACAAGAAACCTGCTCTGATACCACTTGATGGACAAGTGGCCTCAGAAATTTTAAGAAAGGGGGGTTGAATTAAGATTTGGTTTTCTATTCCTAATTAAAAATTTCCCTTTCTTAGATATTCACTAGATTCAATTATTTCTTTAATTGTAAGTTACTCGAATAACTAATAAGGAGAAGTAAACTTAAAGAAATATAAACACAACAGAAAGTAAAAGAGATTAAGGAAATAGAGAATGCAAAACTAGATTTATACTGGTTCGGCCACAATCCGTGCCTACGTCCAGTCCGCAAGCAACCCGCTTGAGATTTCAACTATCCTTGTAAAATCCTTTACAAGCAATGAACCACAAAGGACTTCCCTCCTTTGTGTTCAGTGATTACAACCAAGAAGTTATTCCCACTTCTTGCAATGAACCCCAAGGAACGTTGGTCCCTTGTGTCCAGTGATAACAACCAAGAAGTTATACCCACTTCTTGCAATGAACCCAAAAGACATTTGTCTTTTGTGTCCAATGATCAACCAAGAAGCAAATCCTGCTTCTTGCAATAAACCCAAGGAACGTTGGTCCCTTGTGTTCAGTGTTTGCAACCAAGAAGACCTTCTCTTGAAAACAGTCACCAAGAGCAGGTCTCTTGAAAAGCTTTTTGTAAGAATGGAGGAGAGGAAGAAAATAGAATAGCACAAGTTTTTTGCCCAATGAAATTTTCTTGATAAAGCAAGTGTTGAACAAAAACTCTTAGAAAGATGTTGAAAAAATAAGCATTTTGAAATTCGTGCCATGGTCACATATTTGTAGCCATTTGATGGCTCTTGAAGAAACCATGTTAAAAGTTGTGACTTTTGGCAATTTCTTCAAAACTAGTCCCTTTAAAAAAGTTGTGACTCTTGGCAATTTCTTCAAAAACCAGTCACTTTAAAAGTTGTGACTCTTGGCAATTTTTTTCAAGAGTCTAAGAGAAACCTATCCTTAGCCCAAACTAGAAAATCTATTCTATCATACCTTCAGAAATTCATGCACAAACTAACAATGTATAAACCATATGAAAAGAAGAGTCAGAGAAAGACACAATCTGATAAATCATACACAAGATCCTTGCTCGAATGAATGAGTGCCTTCTTCAACTCAAGAAAAATTCATAACTCACTTTTCACAATATGATCTTCATAATCAAAGATTAGAAGTTGTGAGTCACATTGTATCTAAGCACTTTTTTTCTTTTCTCTTTATCTGTTACTTCAACTCATATAATTTCACACTTAATTTTTCCACACTGAAGTGAGAACACAAGGTGGCTATTTATAGAGAAAATAGTTATAATCGCATGTAATCGATTAAATATACAATGTAATCAATTATTTCAAAGAAGTAATCGATTATATTATCATTTCAATCGATTAAAGTATTCTTCCCAAAATCTGGAAAACTTTCAAGAACAATGTAATCAATTAGATTCTCGATATAATCGATAAAGTGTTATTGATCACTTCAGAAACACTTTTAAGAGAGAAGTAATCGATTACATCACCTGGTAATTGATTAAAGTAGAGACTCCTGAAAAACCAGTCATTGTCTAAAAAATAATTATCTAATCGATTACGATAAGCTTGTAATCGATTAAACCAATATGAAAATTTTCCTGCAAGCTACAAACACATGTGTAATCGATTATGATCAGCTTGTAATCAATTAAAATAGAGTTTTAAGCACAAAAGAAATTTTCTAACTTTAGAACCTTTCATTTTACTCCTACATGATGATGCATGATGCACATATGGAAAGATAGAGACTAAGATGCAACACATAATACAACAATTAATACAAATGCCACTCAAGAGAGTTAGGCATGTAAAAGACAAAACTTCTTCAATCTTCTTCAAGCTTCAAAGCTAAGTCTTCATGTTGCTCCTCCTATCTCTAATAGGTAGTTGGCTGCCGATCCAAATCTCGAGTATTAGGGATTTAGTATGATATAAGAGAGTTCAAAATGGGAGGACTATGAGAAAGTAGCGGATCAAATCTCCTCTAAGTTAGCTTTATGGAAAATAAGGATTCTGAATAAACTAGGTAGATTAACCTTGGTTATTTTGGTCTTATCATCAATGTCATTCTATCACATGTCGATTCAATGATTTTTGCAGCATTTATGTGATTCTTTTGATAACATGGCTCATAGTTTTATTTGGAAAATGGTCCTTACATAGAGGGATGCATATGGTGAGTTAGGCTTCCATGACCAAACATCACAAGAAAAGAGGGTTGGGTGTGTGTGTTGCTAGATGGCAAGATGTGGGCTTTCTTGGAAAGTTGATTTAGGAAGTTATGAAAGGAAGTCAGAAGTTGTGGGTTCAAATAGTGGCTAAAAGATATATGAAAGATGGTAACTTACTCACCTCTCTCAAAAAGGTGGGGTCCTCATTTTAGAATGTTTTGGAAGAAAGAGGTGACTGGATGACACTACTTGGATCATCCAATCCAATCTAGTCCTTTATATTGTGATGCAATCCTACGCCCCAAGGGCATTGGATAGAAGACTCCAAGAAGATTGCGCCAGAGATGTAGGAGAAGGCCCTTGGGTTCTCATGAGCCTTAGGGTAGATTTTGGGCCCATGGGCTAAGTATGAGCCCACTTTTCTTTGTAAATATTAGAATAGGTTTTCCTTCTTTTGGGCCTTGTATTTTGGCCATTTTAGTTTTGTAATGTACCTTACAAATTAAGGGTACCCTACCCTATGAGTTAAGGGTACCCTAGCAGTATAGGGTTTTAGCCTTGTATTTCAGGGCATTTTAAGTAGTCTTTGTAGTAGGGACCTTTTTTGTATTTTCATGTATTTTGCCATGGGGTGAGCTCAACTATTGGAGGGATGTGTGTAGTTTTCTCCCTCTAGTTTCTCAAGGAATATGCTAAAATGCCTTTGGCATATCCTTGGAATATCCCTCTAAGATTCACATGAAATTAAAATGAAATTGAATTTCATTTAGTTAGTGACCTAGGCTATAAATAGAAACATGTGTAACACTTGCCATAACTTTGATGAATGAGAATCTTGTGAGACACACTTCAAAGTTCAACTTCTCTCCCTTTCTTCCTTCAATTTTCTGTGTCACTTTCTCTCACTTTCTCTCTCATTCTCTTCCTGTCATACCCTAATGTCGTTCGGGAACCATCCATTGTTGGGATGTGTCGCAACATGCCCTTTTGCGGGCGAGCGAGGCGAGGCTCACGGGTGTGCTTTCTAAAGGAGGAAAGATGTGCGGAGTCGCCACCAACGTTTATTTGTGGAAAGCGTCGGAAAAACCGAAGGAAACCGGTCAAAACGAAAATTCTAAGTTTGGGAGTTGTATTTACGTTTGAGGAAGGTATTAGCACCTCTCACGTTTGTCTCAAAGGACAACAACCTATTTTTTAGAATTGTAAATTGTGTTATCTTACCTTTTATTTCCTTTTTTATTTTTGAGGTCGACAAAAGCGGGGCTCTTGCTCCTACGTACCCTCTATCGAAGAGGAAATCAGACCTACGTAGTTCTTTTTTAAGGGTGAATCAAGCGATTCTTTTTACTTGGAAGGTGGTCATTTTAAGGCGTTGGACCTTAAAAATGATCCATTTACTTGGTAATAAAAATTGAGATATTGAACTTTTCAAATTATTTTTTAGTGACTTTTTTTGTGGACGAGCTTGACTTTGCGAATTGATTTTAGCCTTAGTTTCACTTTAGTTATTAGTCAATTCAATTAAGAAAGAGAAATCCCAAAGAGAAACGTCCAATTGATTTTTTTCGCTTTATTTTACTAAAAGGTATTTTTTATTATTATATTATTATTTTACCTCTTTTTTGATTTCCAACGTGGTTACGGCACGACCAAATTGTCGAATTCCATTTTAACAGAAATTAACGGATATTACAAATCAAATGATCGGTGGAAATTTATTTTATTTTTTTGATTAAGCGAGAAATGACTTAAATAAATGACTGAAGCACGTCAAAAGGGGGTACTGAAAGTAAATGAAAACGAGAATAAAAGTACACGAAAAAAATGGGGACCACCACAGGTACATAGAATGAATCGAAAAGCTCGGTTTGGGGTACTTACCAGTTGAAGATCGACGAACGATGAAAGTCGAAGAACGGTTGAAAATCTTCGAATAATTACTCACGAAAACGTTACGGAAGCGCCTCGGCTTGGATTTTCTTCACGGAAACAATTTTCCTCAGCAATTTCAAATGAATACGAAGTGCCAAGAAGGCTGAACCCCTTTCCTCTTCACTCCTCCCCCTATTTATAGCAAAATAGGGGAGGAGCTTGCCACCCAGCTCGCCCAGGCGAGCTCAGCTTGCCCAGGCGAGCTCAGCTTGCCCAGGCGAGCCAGGTTGCTTCCTCCAGAAGCAACCACCTTCTGGAGGAAGAATTTGGAAGGCCCAAGTGGTGATTCTTTACACCCCTTTTTTTACTAAATACACCCCTTTACTTTTTTTGGTGATTCTTTTTCCGTAACGTTACGAAACTTTACGAATTGCGTAACGACACTTGTTTTCTTTCCGTAAGGTTACGGAACCTTACGGATCATGTATTTACTCTTTTTTAGCTTTCAAAAAAGTTACGGAAACTCATGGATTGCGTAACAATACTTTCTTTTGGTTTCCATCACATTACGGAATTTCACGGATTGCGTAACCACGCTTCCTTTTGATTTTCGGCGCGTCTCAGGACTTCACATATTGTGCAACAAAGGGTGCCAAGTAACTCGAAGTGGCCAATCAAAGGTTGCATGCCATCAAGCAATAGTCCCGGACGAAATTAGGGTATCACAGTTGCCCCTCTTTACTTACCTTTTATCGGAGATAAGAGGAAAGCAAAGATAAGACACTGATTTCGTCCGTCTTCGCCCTTTCCGCGATTAGTCTATGACGACTCCCGTCTCTCCTTCTTCTTTCTCTACACAACACAAAACAAACACAAACCACAAAAACACCAATAACATAATATACATATATACACATTTTTGGCGAAGGAACCGATCCGGAAAATAACAAAAACCACATTTCCCAGTCACCGGAGGCTCCGCACTTGATGGTGGAGGACACATGAACAGCGCTAGGCAATCAATTCATGGGTCTCCAAACAAGATTTCGAGGGTGGAGCATAGGCGAACAGCGCTAGGTAATCAATTCGCGGGGCTCCAGACTCGTCGGTGGAGGATGCATGAATGACAATCAATTCATGGGGCTCCGAACAAAAGTGGAGAATGGAGAATTGGCGAACAGCGCTAGGCAATCAATTCGCGGGGCTCCAGACTCATTGGTGGAGGATGTATGAATGACAATCAATTCATGGGGCTCCGAATAAAATTGGAGAATGGAGAATTAGCGAACAGCGCTATGCAATCAATTCGCGGGGCTCCAGACTCATTGGTGGAGGATGCATGAATGACAATCAATTCATGGGGCTCCGAATAAAAGTGGAGAATGGGGAATTGGCGAACAGCACTAGGCAATCAATTCGCAGGGCTCCAGACTCATTGGTGGAGGATGCATGAATGACAATCAATTCATGGGGCTCCGAATAAAAGTGGAGAATAGAGAATTGGCGAGCAGCGCTAGGCAATCAATTCGCGGGGCTCCAGACTCATTAGTGGAGGATGCATGAATGACAATCAATTCATGGGGCTCTGAATACAAGTGGAGAATGGAGAATTGGCGAACAATGCTAGGCAATCAATTCGCGGGGCTCCACACTCGTTGGTGGAGGACACATGAACAGCGCTAGGCAATCAATTCATGGGTCTTCAAACAAGATTTGTTGGCAGGATCGAATGGTCCACCGGGTTTTTTCCACCTAAAAAGGCAAACATGCTTTTTTCAAAGAAAAATAAATCATTCGCGAGAGCACCATATCTTAGAGAAACAATATACTCATGCCAAGGGTAATCTTCCTTGTAACCGAAAATGAAGGGCAGGATGTCAACATTTATCTTTTAAATGAACATTCAGGGGAAACATCGGGTTAAGCTTAAACTGGGAATAAATCACTCATAGTGTATAAAAACTCACACAGGCAAGTGTTTTACCCTAATCCCAAACCATAACTGCACCATGACTTTATTTTGCACACGATTTCCTATCGAATCAAAGATCACACGTACGATCACGGATCAATAGGATTTTCTCGAGGGTAGTGTTTTTGGAAGGGAAACTGGGTGTTCCGGTCTTTTCCTCTTTGTTTAAGTGGGACGGGATATCACCAGTCGAGAATCACTTTGAATGGCAATCCCAAAGGAAGAACCACCAAAAATGGGTTTTCCTTTGCCGGCAGTCATTTACCTTGCCGAAAATTTATCTGGTCTAAAGACCTCCTGTTCTCTTTCTTTCATTGATCGGGAATTATTCTGTTTTCCTCCGATCTTTTCCTTTTTACTTTCTTTCGATCTTTGATCGGGAATCCTCCTTTTTCTTTCTTTTCATTTCTTCCTTTTCTTTCTTTGGGAAATCGGGTTTTAGCATTCTATTTGCTCTCCCTTGAGGAGATTCTGCTGGCCTTTGCTTCGGGGGAAAGGATGAGGATTCTTTTTATAGGCCAAGGTTCAAAATAGTCTAAAGTTGTGTCTCAATGGGGTCTTTTATTGTGGGAGCCCGATCTTGATATCTGGGGCAAAACAAATTCGTGTGTCAAGGTGTCGGTCTCGGGCCAAACTTCCATATCATTTCCACAAGGCACGCGTAACAATGATGATTTGGAAACAACGTGCAAAATTAGTCATGGCCACAGCTAGATGGGCACTCAAGCATCCAGTTTATGGCATTGTGATACTACGGTTGGGGATTTACACAAACAGACCCAACATTTCCAAATTATGTTCTTTCATCGGTTCAATGAATCCATCCATTCTTATCTCGATTATTCAAGAAAATAAACTCTTAGCGTCAGTCCCTTGTTTCCAAAAGATATGTTTGCTCTCTACGAATGATTTATGCTTCCTAATCATAACATGCCGACCTTCGAGGTCTTTCTTTCGTTTTCCTTTTTGTTTTTTTTTATATTCACAAAACTATACATCCATTGCCATCTACGGGAAAAAATTTTCTTTGTACACCTACATTCCTATACTTGACGAACTTTTTCTGTATACACATTAGAACTCTTTCTCTTTACGTCAACACGGTCTATATACAAACCCTATTCATGTTCAAAGATTTCTTTTTTCGTTTTTCCCAACACACACCTGTGGTTTATACAAAGGTTTCTTTATATACACTCGTCACTCACACACACAAGAATTTCTTTTCACACATTATTTACACACACAAAAATCCTTCTATACACATTTTCCTTTTACATACATATATATAAAAAAAACCCTTTTTCTTTTCTTTATATACGTAGACATTTTATTCACAACGCTTCTTTCTTTTTATCATGATTTTGGTTCATTTTATTTTTAGGACGACGTTCCTAAATGAAAAAACTCTACACGATTCCGGAATTTCAACAAACACTATTGACAACAACGAAATAAGTACTAATGTAACAGTTCAAACGACATGTATGTGCAAAACAAAAGTCAATCAAAATGAAACAAACGTTAGTCCCTCAGTTAAACAAAAATAAAAATGATACGTAATAGATAAAAGAGGAAACATAAAAAGAGAATATGGATCTAGGGATCTCCCAATCATGTGACTCCGCTCCCTCCCAAGAAATCGAGCAAATCTGTCATCTCTTCGTCCATGCGGGCCTCATCTGCATCGCCGGGAGCCTCTGCGGGTGCCTCCCCTGCCTGGGCCTCAGGCCAATCTCCGGGCCGTGCGACCTCTGCCTTGAACTGATCCAGAGTAGGGCATGGAAATGGAGGGAAACCCTGGCTCTGCAGGCTAAGGCTGAGCTAGTAGAGGTAGTCATGGGTCTGCTCATGCGCCCTGTGGTTGGCCGCCTGCTGGTGAACCAAATGCCGTAAATACCGCTCCGTGTCAAATGACCCAGCTGGATCAGCCTGAGGAGGTGGCGGCGGTGCATCTGGGGCCTGCGGGTCACCACCCTGTGCCTGTCTAGCTGTGCAGTACTTCTCTATGAAAGCCCAGGTGATCGGCGGTCGAATCACCTTACTAGGTGTGACAGGAACCCCGAACGACTGGCAGAGACTCGTGATCAATGCCGGAAAACCTAGGGCCCTGTTAGACTTATCTTTGTCTAGAGGGTGCCTGGTAGGTGGCATACCTGGTATGCATAGCAGCTGAGCGATGGCCTCCTCATCAAATCCATCGGCCCGGTTCCTCCTCTGACTGTATTCGCACTTCTGGCCCTCCTCCAATACAAGCGTATATCCCAGGAACTGACTGAGGGCGTCTGCATTGAAAGGAATCCACTGGCCCCTCACCCATGACCGAAGGTCCCGTACGCCCTCCTCTGTAGGCCAAGCATTGGCGTAAAACTCGAGGACTATATATGGATCGAACTTGGCCATGGGAGTGACCAGCGACGTCCAACGCCGGTGAGCTATCTCCTCCTGGAAATCCGTGTACTCATCGTCCCTGAGCTGGACGCGTCTCTCTCGGTGGAAGGACCATCCCTTGACGGCTTCGAAACGCTGCTGGTGCTCAGTGCTCCTGAAACGATGGCTATCGAACTCGGGAGCGGCACTAGTCCCTGCGGCCGCGGTGTCCTTCCTAGATCTCTTTGAGGCAAGCTTCCTCAGGGCCATTTCCTATGAAGACAAACATTTGGAAAGTTAGTCTATAGGATAATGCTTATTTTAACACAAAAATGATATGCTAATCTTTCCAATTTAGAACGAACTCATGGGCACATTTAATGTAACACATTTATGAACATGCGTATGTGTAAAATATCCTACTATTTACGTCAACATACAAGGACATCCAATACATTCTAGTTACCACATATATATACATCTTTGAAAAGAACACACATTCTCGTGCTCAAGGCATTGTGTCAAAATTTACACCTAATCACATCCTAAATATTTTGCTATCACAAACTACCTACACATATTTGAAGTATTTATCATACAAATTTTTGTTGTTTCACTCACATTCATTTATATGCACATTGGAAAGCTAATTACGTCATGCACATACTTGCATTTGAAAAGGAAATTCCATGCCATCATATATTCATTTAGGAAGCATCCTCAGGCCCTTTTTGACATGGGTACATTTTCTAAAAGGCTCCTAATGCTACCTATCCTCAAATACGCACATGTTAAAAGGCATTTTTGCTACTCATTCCCACTTTGCAAGGTATTTTATGCCATGTATTCACATATATTGAAAGGTGTTTTCCATGCTACCTATATTCACACATATACATACATACCATTGAAAGGTATTTTCCATGCTACCTAGATGCAAAGTAACCCTCATGGGGCAGCCAAATTCTAGTAAAAACCCTCTCAACCATGTCCTAATTTTCGTGCCTTTCCACTTTCAAAACCAAAATTTAGATTCTTAGCCATAAGTATGTTTCCTTGCATTGAAACTAAAAGCTTTGGTTCCTAATCTTAGAATTGCATGTGGGCACCTATTTCAAATCCTCTATGCTGTCCCTATGTATATAAAACAGTCCCACAATCCCAATCTTACAAAACTATATTCATATGTCATTGGGGCATTTCACCGAGCACTTGGTGGGCGCGTGTTTAGGCATAAATTGCAAGAGAATGGGGGCAATGTGGCATGCCCCATTGTTTCAGAATACAACATAGGCCTAAGGCCATCCCCTACAACCCCTCAACTCTAAAAAATCAAGCATAAAAAGCAACCCAAAACTGCCCCATAAATATGAGTACATTCTCACAATTTAGAGCACCAAAAGATGAACAAAAGGCACCAATGGAAATCTAAAAACTCAAGGATTGAATACTTACTTGCTGGAGTGAGTAGGAATACCAAAAATGAAAGCAAAATGTGACCAAAAGTGGCTAGGGGGAGCAAAAACCGCAAGCCTCGTGAGTTCTCTCTTTTTGAATGAGGGGGGGGGGGAGTTTTAGGGTGCAGAAAACGTTCCCCTCCCTCCTTTTTTATAATCTGGTGCAGGGGTTGCTCACCCAGGCGAGCTCAGCTCGCCCAGGCAAGCTAACCTGCCAATTTTTTTTTTTAGGGGAAACATAACCATGCCCCCCCTACAAGTTAGCGTTCACCTACTCGAACCTACTTAAGTTAGATCAGGCATCCATTACTTATTTTAAACAAACAATAGTAATAATTACTGTGAATTCAAAGGATACTGGGCTGCCTTGTAGCGACGTTCTCTGTTTGTCCAGCGCCTGGAAGGGACGACGATCGGTCGGTCGTGACCCTATCCTCCATTAGCATCCGTCCCTAAGTACCTGAAAGTAGGAAACAAACAATACGCGGCAAATCGTGACCGGGTCATCGTCTTACCTTGGTTGATTTTTGCTGTCAACTTTGTCTTGACTTCTGACCGTGGCCTAAGACGATTCTGCCCCTGTTATCACAAAATATGCATGTGTATGTGCATGCATGAATGTTTTCAATGCAATGATCTTCTTAGTGAAAGCTGGTTAGGTTCAGTTTTAAATAAGCGTTTGGGGCACCCCATGAACTGAGCGAAAAGGACTCAGGTTATTACAAACTAACACAAGGTTTAAAACCAAAGTGAGGACTGAAGCCTCAACCCATCTTCTTTTCTTTTAAAGAAACGTGATGAGACAATTACAACGGATGGGAACCCCTGGAGGGAACTCAAAAGAACAAAAAACTCAGAAATAAAAGAACATGCAACGGTCCTCTCAATTGCCCCAGACTTCAAGTGTGTGTCGCAACCTACCCTTCGGCGGGAGGGCGACGCGTGACTCGCGGGATGCGTGTTCCACGAAAGGAATACGCGCGGAGTCGCCACCAACGTTTATTTGAGGAAAACGTCGGAAAAACCGGAAAAGACGCGATCTACGAACTTTTTAGTGAAAGGTTCGGGAGTTGTATTTACGCACGGGGAAGGTATTAGCACCCCACACGCCCGTCCCAAGGGACGGCAGCCTTTAATCGAATGTGCAAACATGACTTTGATTTTTATATTCCCTTTTATGTTCTTATATCCTTTATACCCTTTTTATATTTTTTTCTTTTTTGTGGTCGACAAGGGTGTTTCCCTTTGCTCCTACGTATTCCTCAATTTGGGATGAGAAAATCAGACCTACGTAGTTCTTTTGGAACAAAGTGTTTGGTTAAGTTGTTTTTGTCTTTTTTTTGCAAAATATGTTTTTATTGAACAAAAGGTCATTTAAGGTGTTGGACCATTAAACGGTCTTTTGATTTTGAAAGATGAGAAATGTTAAGGCGTTGGACCATTAACGATTTCTTGTTTTTGAAAGGAGAGAAACGTTAAGGCATTGGACCATTAATGATCTCTTGGGGTGGTCGACAAAAGCGGGGCTTTTGCTCCTACGTATCCTCAATGAGGAACTCAGACCTACGTAGTTCTTTCTTATCAAGTGATTCCTTTTTACTTTAAGAGGTGATCATTTTAAGGTGTTGGACCTTAAAAATGATCCTATTTTTACTTAGTGAGAAAATGAAATGACAAACTTCAAAAGCCTATTTTTATGGACGAGCTTGACTAGGCGAATTGATTTTAGCCTTTAGTTTCACTTTAGTTATTAATCAATTCGATTAAGAATGAGAAATCCCAAAGAGAAAACGTCCGATTGATTTTCCGCTTTATTTCACTAAAAGATGTCTTTTTGATTATTATATTATTTTCTACCTCTTTTTGATTTCCAACGTGGTTACGGCACGACCGAACGGTCGGAATTGATTTTAACCGAAGTTAACGGATAATGCAATTCAAATGTTCGGTGGAAATTTATTTTATTTTTAAGTTAAGCGAGAAATGACTTAAGTAAAATGGCTTAAGCACGTCAACAGGGGGTATAAAAAGTAAACAAAACGAGAATAAAAATGCACGAAACACAATGTGGACCACTACGGGTGCATAGAATGAATCGAAAAGCTTGGTTCGAGGTACTTACCCGTTGAAGATCGAAGAACGATGAAGAACGAATGAAGAACGTCGAAGAACGGTTCAAACCTTTGCGAGATTCCTCACGGAAAACGTTACGGAAACGTTTCGGAAGCGCCTCGGCTTAGATTTTCTTTACGGAAACAATTTTTCCAAGCAAATTCCAAAGAGAGCGAAGTGCCTAAGGGGCTGGGATCCCTTCCTTCTTCATTTCCTCCCCTATTTATAGCAAAATAGGGGAGGTGGTTGCCACCCTATTTTGCCCAGGCGAGGGGGGTACTTAGTAAAAATGGGGGTGCAAATAGCACCCAGGCCCACTTGGGCCCTCCAGAAGATTCCTCCAGAAGGCGGTTGCTTCTAGAGGAAGCAACCCTGCTCGCCTGGGCGAGCTGGGCGGCAACCACCTCCCCTATTTTGCTATAAATAGGGGAGGAAATGAAGAAGGAAGGGATCCCAGCCCCTTAGGCACTTCTCTCTCTTTGGAATTTGCTTGGAAAAATTGTTTCCGTAAAGAAAATCTAAGCCGAGGCGCTTCCGAAACGTTTCCGTAACGTTTTCCGTGAGGAATCTCGCAAAGGTTTGAACCGTTCTTCGACGTTCTTCATTCGTTCTTCATCGTTCTTCGATCTTCAACGGGTAAGTACCTCGAACCAAGCTTTTCGATTCATTCTATGCACCCGTAGTGGTCCACATTGTGTTTCGTGCATTTTTATTCTCGTTTTGTTTACTTTTTATACCCCCTGTTGACGTGCTTAAGCCATTTTACTTAAGTCATTTCTCGCTTAACTTAAAAATAAAATAAATTTCCACCGAACATTTGAATTGCATTATCCGTTAACTTCGGTTAAAATCAATTCCGACCGTTCGGTCGTGCCGTAACCACGTTGGAAATCAAAAAGAGGTAGAAAATAATATAATAATCAAAAAGACATCTTTTAGTGAAATAAAGCGGAAAATCAATCGGACGTTTTCTCTTTGGGATTTCTCATTCTTAATCGAATTGATTAATAACTAAAGTGAAACTAAAGGCTAAAATCAATTCGCCTAGTCAAGCTCGTCCATAAAAATAGGCTTTTGAAGTTTGTCATTTCATTTTCTCACTAAGTAAAAATAGGATCATTTTTAAGGTCCAACACCTTAAAATGATCACCTCTTAAAGTAAAAAGGAATCACTTGATAAGAAAGAACTACGTAGGTCTGAGTTCCTCATTGAGGATACGTAGGAGCAAAAGCCCCGCTTTTGTCGACCACCCCAAGAGATCATTAATGGTCCAATGCCTTAACGTTTCTCTCCTTTCAAAAACAAGAAATCGTTAATGGTCCAACGCCTTAACATTTCTCATCTTTCAAAATCAAAAGACCGTTTAATGGTCCAACACCTTAAATGACCTTTTGTTCAATAAAAACATATTTTGCAAAAAAAAGACAAAAACAACTTAACCAAACACTTTGTTCCAAAAGAACTACGTAGGTCTGATTTTCTCATCCCAAATTGAGGAATACGTAGGAGCAAAGGGAAACACCCTTGTCGACCACAAAAAAGAAAAAAATATAAAAAGGGTATAAAGGATATAAAAACATAAAAGGGAATATAAAAATCAAAGTCATGTTTGCACATTCGATTAAAGGCTGCCGTCCCTTGGGACGGGCGTGTGGGGTGCTAATACCTTCCCCGTGCGTAAATACAACTCCCGAACCTTTCACTAAAAAGTTCGTAGATCGCGTCTTTTCCGGTTTTTCCGACGTTTTCCTCAAATAAACGTTGGTGGCGACTCCGCGCGTATTCCTTTCGTGGAACACGCATCCCGCGAGTCACGCGTCGCCCTCCCGCCGAAGGGTAGGTTGCGACAGTTGGCGACTCCACTGGGGACTGTTTTTAGAGAGTTAGGCCATTTAATTTTGTGCAATGTTTTACCGTGACTTACCCCTTTGTTGGTTTCCTTTCATTATGTTCTTGTATATATAAACTCTTTGTTGCTTTTAGTGCGTTTTAAATGTATGCATGAAGTAAATATTTATTCATTTGATGCACACAAACACTAACACTATTTGCACACACTGTGAATGAAAAAGGGCCCTATACCCGGGTTCATGGGAACATAAGGAGTGGAGGTGAATCTGTGATCATGCTAGGTCTCCGACTTGCTTGGTTACAGTGAACCCTCATCTAGAGCTTTTCTCTTTGAAAACTTATTGTTGCTAGTAGTCCCTACTGCTGCAATATGTTCTTCGAAGGGGATGATACCTCTAGAAACCATCAAGAGAGATATGACTACCTTGGGGGTTATCACTAAAAGCCTAGTTAGCTCTCTCCCTTATAGGTCCCTTAAATAGGGGCACGAAGCAAACACGCTGCGTGCCATTTTTCACACTGCCATGCATGAGTATCATATACCCTTTTGTTTATGTTCGGTAAATATTGTCATACTGTGCACATTTCAGCATTGTGTCTTTTGCATAGGCATTGCATATGGGTTCTTTCTTGATCCCTTCTGTAAACAAACCAACGGAGGGTCCGTGTCGCCTTCTTAAAAAACGTGCGTTGGGGCATTTCGCTACCCCTAGACGCCGTATCTAAGAAGGGGACAAATTCCCCGGACCCCCGCATTCCTAGATTGCATCTGTGTCATATGCATTCCGTCATGCATTCATCCATCCCACCCATGAGATATCGGAGTTTTGATTTGCACCAGCTTTTATCTCACTTTGGTAAGCATGGGAACAAATCAAACCGGCAAGAGGTTCTACCAAGTCAAGGTCAAAAGCCTAGATACCACCAGCATCAAGGAATTAGGGCGGTTGATGGAACCCCTCCAAATGCAAACCTTCCGCAAGACTTACGGAAAGATCTTAGAGTTGACCATAGCAGAGGTGTCCATAGAAGCCATTGCATCACTTACCCAATACTACGACCAGCCTTTGAGGTGCTTCACATTCGCAGACTTCCAATTAGTACCAACCATTGAAGAATTTGAGGAAATTCTAGGATGTCCTCTCGGGGGAAGAAAACCATATCTTTCCTCCGGATGTCTCCCCTCTTTGAGCAGAATTGCAACTGTGGTCAAGGATTCAGCAAGAGGTTTGGACCGCATAAAACAGACTCGGAACGGCATAGCGGGCCTACCACAGAAGTACCTAGAAGACAAGGCGAGGGGTATGGCCAATCAAGGAGACTGGGTCCCGTTTATGGATGTGTTAGATTTGCTAATTTTTGGGGTCGTCCTCTTTCCAAACGTGGATGGTTTGATAGACCTAGTAGCAATCGACGCTTTCCTTGCCTACCACCATAGCAAGGAAAGTCCAGTGGTAGCTGTCTTGGCAGATCTATTTGACACATTTGACCGAAGGTGCGAAAAGAGTAGCGCACGGATCATCTGTTGCTTACCCGCCCTCTGTGTTTGGTTGGTTTCACACTTGTTCCAACAAGACACAAGACATCCATGTCCGCTCTTGAGCCATCGCTCGTGTACTGAAAAGAGGAGAATAGATTGGGACCAGCTCTTGGCCGGGATAGGAGGTAGAACAATCAGTTGGTTCCCCCGATGGAAGGAAGGAAAAGAAGGAGTCCTTTTCTCATGTGGAAGATACCCAAACATTCCGTTGGTAGGAACGAGGGGTTGTATTAACTACAATCCCGCGCTCGCTATAAGACAACTAGGGTACCCCATGAGGGGAGCACCGACGGAAGAAAGCATGTCTCCTTTCCTTGTGAGGGATTTCGGCGCACAAAATTCCAAGACTATACAAAGAATCCATAAGGCATGGGAAACCCCGTTAGGGAAAGATCAAGAGCTTAGGGGCATTCGTAATGGCATCATTGATGGGTACCACGAATGGCTGAAAGTTCATATACGAGGTTTAGATTGGCTCGCCAAGTTAAAAGTCGTCAGCGAAGAGAATTTTGAAGCACCGGAAGAAGACAAAGAAGTCCAAGCTCTCAAAAGCGAGTTAGGAAAGGCAAAACTTGCCAAGGAGAAGTTCAAGTTGGCCGCTACACACGTTCGGAAGGAGTGTGCCGGGTTACGGGAAGAGAATGCAATTATCGCAAGAGCCCTTGAACAAGAGACCAAGAGGGCTCGCAAGGAAGAGTATGGCCGGAACAAATTTCGCGGAGCTCTATGGGGTAGCAATAGTGAACTCAAGTTGCGAAGGGAAGAAAGGGACCAGTCGCGAGCACATGGCATGGTTTTGAAAGAGGAGTTAGTTGCCTGTTCAAGGTCCAAAAGAAGCTTGTCTCAGCGTTTATGCGAGACGGAGACCAACATGCTAGCTATCATCGCCAAGTACCAAGAAGAGTTAGGTCTAGCCGCGGCCCACGAGCATAGGATTGCGGACGAATATGCCCAAGTATACGCGGAAAAAGAGGCTAGAGGAAGGGTGATCGACTCTTTACACCAAGAGGCAACCATGTGGATGGATCGGTTTGCTCTTACCTTGAACGGGAGTCAAGAACTTCCCCGATTGTTAGCCAAGGCCAAGGCGATGGCAGACACCTACTCCGCCCCCGAAGAGATTCATGGGCTTCTCGGCTATTGTCAGCATATGATAGACTTAATGGCCCACATAATTAGAAATCGTTAGGAAACTTATATGGTCTCTAAGAACTTGACTAGATACGACTTCCTTTTTGAAATAAAATGAGTTGGTCCCATGTTTCTACTCCAAAAAGCTTGTGCAAATCAAATCACTCCCGCATTTTATCTCTAGCATGCATTGTATGTGGGTCTCGTCCTTTGTCACGGGAAGCTGGAAGGTCCATATCACCTTCTTAATTGTACACATGGGGCACTGCGCCCCCAAATGCGCAAGTAAGAAGAGATAATTTTCCGGGCTCTCGTGTCCGTAAAATGCATTCATATCATGCATCGCATAAGCATCTCTTCATAACATCATAATGGACATATCCTGCATTTGTCCGTTATCATATTCCGGCCTCACATTTTGCATGAGTCATGGCATCATCATGCATATGCGTTCAACAAACTTTTTGATCTGCAAAATTGCATACCATTTGTTTTCATGTTTGCTCATCCTTGTGTTTTCCTCTACAAAACAAAAACAAAAAAGGGGGAAGCGTGAAACTTCACACTACATTCTTAGTTTCATGTGTTAGGCACCACGAGCCAACCATGTTGGGATCATAAACCCATTTCACTTAAAAACAAAATAATTGAACATGGTACCTAATGCATGGTTAACTAGGAAATGGTGTTTCTTCGGGCATCTCAATTTCATAATTACATTTTCCATGCATAAGCTTAAAGTATGCCCGAGTCATTCATCCCTATGAGATGTTGTTGAAGTATTGGCGATCAGAATTGCCATTCCTTGGATTATAGAGTTGAACCAAGCTCATGCTTTTACAAAAAGGTTCATCAAGTCAAGTTGAAATATGGAAGTAACCGTCTTGCAAAATTGGGGCAAAAGATGAATCGAGTCACATCACTGCTTCGTCTACTGCCAAACATATTTAGGATTATTGATATCCTTGTTACTTCCAGTTTCACCTTGACAAAGATGTCATGGACCATGTTGAAAATCTAAATTGATTCAACCCCATATCTTGCGTAAAAATTCGCAATACTTCAACTGTACATCATTCGCATGCATCCATGCTTTTCATTGGTTGCATTGCTCGTTGCATTCTTTCCTTGAAAAATAAAATAAAATGAACTTAATCATTGTTATAAAAAAGAAAAAAACATGCTTTACGGCGTCCTCACCGAACTTGTGCTAGAGCTAGAGTAATGGGTGAAGTAGAGGAGATACAAGAGAAGGTGAAGGCCGACATGGAGGCCATTAAAGAGAAAATGGCCACAATGATGGAGGCCATGATGAGCGTGAAGAAGATAATGGAAGCCAATGCGGTTGCAATTGCCGCTACCAGCGTTGTTGCTAAGGTGAACCTGATGTCCCCATCCGGCCTCAAGCAAATGAATCATCCAACCTCAAATATGGTAGGCAAAGATTTGGGAAGTACGGATGACCCCATGATGTGCAAATTCAAAACGAGCACGCCTTCCCATCATATGGCTTGCCTCCCAACTATACACCACCCAATGTGGCATACACTCTCAATGAAAATCTCAACAACTCCACTCCGATACTCATTG
Organism: Glycine soja; assembly: GCF_004193775.1. Classification (NCBI taxonomy): domain Eukaryota; kingdom Viridiplantae; phylum Streptophyta; class Magnoliopsida; order Fabales; family Fabaceae; genus Glycine; species Glycine soja. The sequence goes on along the minus strand of NC_041020.1, from coordinate 16,723,341 downwards.
AGAACAAATAACCTCATCAGGCACATATCTCTCAAACCATGGGGGAGACACATGAAATTCCCCACCACAATCTAGCTGACTTTGAGCCTTGGCTCGGATATGCCACTGAAGGGCAAGCAGTTGGTGGTATACCCTTTGAAAACACTTTGGAGGGCCCTCAGTTTCGCCCACAACCACAACCATTGCATTTTGTGGTGGGAAGAGCCCCTCCTGCTATGGCCGAAAAGGGAAAGGCGGATCATCTAAAGGAAAGACTCAGGGCTATTGAAGGAGGTGAAGATTATGCCTTTGCTAACCTAGAAAAGTTGTTCCTAATACCCAAACATAGTCATTCCCAAGTTCAAGGTGCTGGACTTTGACAAGTACAAGGGGGCTACTTGTCTCAAGAACCATCTAAAGATGTATTGTCAGAAGATGGGGGAATACGCAAAAGATGAGGAATTGTTGATACATTCCTTCCAAGAAAGTCTTACTGGGGTAGCTGTTACCTGGTACACTAACTTGGAATCTTCCCGAGTCCATTCTTGGAAGGACCTAATGGTTGCCGTTGTTAGGCAGTATCAATACAATTTTGATATGGTTCTGGATAGGATGCAACTACGAAACATGTGCAAAAAGGGGGACGGATCATTCAAAGAACACGCCCAAAAGGTGGAGGGATCTGGCGGCCCAGGTGGTACCCCCAATAATGGAAAGGGAGACGATAATCGTGATGGTAGACACATTATCGGTACTCTACTATGAAAAGATGGTGGGCTGCGCACCCTCAAAGCTTTGCAGATTTGGTCTTCGCCAGTGAAAGGATCAATGTGGGTCCAAAAAGAGGCAAATTTGATCATCCTACTAGGACGACTGAGAAAACTGGGGCAAATAAAGAGGGTGAGGATGAGGGAGAAACCCATGCTGTGACTGCCATTCCTGTACGGCCAAATTTCCCACCAACCCAACAATATCTTTACTCAGCCAATAACAAACTTTCTCCTTACCCACCACCCAGTTATCCACAAAGGCCATCCCTAAATCTACCACAAAGTCTGTCTATCGCACTTCCAATGACGAACACCACCTTTAGCACAAACCAAAAACACCAACAAAAAGGAATTTTGCAGCAAAAAGCTTGTAGGGTTCACCCCAAATTCCGTTGTCATATGCTAAGCTTGATCCCATATCTACTTGATAAATTCAATGGTAGCCATAACCCTAGCCAAGGTTCATCAACCTCCATTTCTCCGAGAATACGACTCGAACGCAACGTGTGCTTGTCACGGAGAAGCCCCGGGGCGTTCCATTGAGCGTTGTAGGGCTCTGAAGTGTAGGGTGCGAGGTCTAATTGATGCTGGCTGAAATTTGAGGAGAATTGTGTGTAAATCCTGACATTGACAAGAGATGCCACACATGGGGCAATTTTGAAAGCTGTTGTTAGATGTCTCTAATGACTCACCAGGATTTTCAACTTTCACCGGAATGTGAGTGTAAGCCATTGGTCTGTTTGCTCAAGCAACCTGCGCTCCTGAGTGTTGACTTCCAAGACCGTTCAATCAGAGATTACTCATCTTGCACGTTGGTGGAGGTGCCGTAAAACAATGGGCAAAGTTCAAAACAAATAAGTTTCAAAATAAAAAATAAAAAGGCATTTGATTGACTGTGTTTTCAATATAGACGTTCATGTGACCTCATTTTGTCTTTTTAGAGAGAAGTGAGTTATCAAGAATAGGATGTTGGACAAATGGCCTCAGTTACCTTAAGAAAAAGGGGGGTTGAATTAAGATGCAAAGACTATTCCCCAATTGAACTATCACTCTCTCTTTTCGGATTAACAATGCACACAGGGATAACCCTTCCCTTGTGTTCAGGAATCCTCTACAACAAGAGACCCACGGTCTCTTAATCCCTTTTCAGAAATAAGAAGAAGAGAAGAAGAGGTCTCTCGTAAAAGAGGTAGATTGTAAAATGAAGATCAATCAAAAATTCCTTATTGAATAAGCAAGTGGTTGACCAAGGAATCTTTTTGAGAGGATAAGACATTTCAGTTCAGAAAAACTCTTGATCTTTCGAGAGGATAAAACTGTTTGGGCAATAAAAACTCTCTTTAAAGCATTTGAATGGCCATTCATAAAACATTTGAATAGATATGTCTCTTGGAAATTATTTTCTGAAAATCCCCTCTGGTAATCAATTACAAGACTTATGTAATCGATTACAGGTTTTAAAAATTTGAATTAAAACATTTTCAACTACTGGTAATCGATTACCAGAGAGCAAATCTCAATTTGAAAGGATAGAATTCCTTGGTCAAACCTTTTGCTTCTTCAGTTTGGAAACTTCTTCCTAAGATTCTAGAGATCAACTTGATCATATATCTTGATTTTCTTGGATTCTTGTCTTGAATAAAACTTAGAAGTACTTGATCCTTTAGCATCATCAAGACATCAAAACATCTTGCTTAAATCCATCAGCTGAAAAAAACCTTCAACTATTTCTCGTCCTTGGAAAATTCTTTTTGCAAGAATCAACTGCTTCTTTCATTCTTCCCCACTACGAGGTCGTGAAAACAAGACAACACTTGGTACCTCTAAGCCCTACACTGGGGCAACGAAAGACACCATGCAAAAACCTCAAGCGAACCTAGGGGCAGATTAGAAGTTCTCACCCAATAGGTTCCCTCCTACAAGGTCATGACGAAAGACAACGATTGGTACCTCAAAGCCTTACACTGGGGCAATGAGGGGCATCGTGCATGAGCCTCAAGCGAACATAGGGGCAGATCAAAAGTTCTCACCTGTCGATGTTTTTAAAAGAAAAGGGGGGACAAACCCTAGGATTTCAATGGATTGATCAAACATCAAACGACTCCATTGCCGTCACTCCAAAATGGTCAAGTGACTAAATCAAACAGAACACACACTCTGAGGGAGTTCCCGGAGAGATTTGCAAAAAAGGATAGGATGAGGTTACATGAATTATCACCTCTTTCAAAAGGACAATCAATCTGTGTTTTCCAAAAAAATTAAATCAAAATCAAAATCACAAAATAGGGAAAGAATGTCATACAACTTTCCATTACATTGCATTGTTTCATATGAAGTTCGCATTTACCAAATTTCATGACAAAGGTTGCATGCATCTGCATCCCTAAAAATAATGTTAACTGCATAGATTTCCTACATCTAATGTCCAAATCTTGTGGATTTGGGATGACCGGCCCTCTCGATGAGTCGATCTCTTGCTTTCTCATAAGGGTGGACCCTTGGGTACTTGTACCTATCACCTTGAGAGGACTACATGTCCTCGCCATCAGAGGACCTCATGTCCTCGCCTTGAGAGGGCTACACGCCCTCACCTCCAGAGGACTACATGTCCTCGCCTTGAGAGGGCTACACGCCCTCACCTTGGGTACTTGTACCTATCACCTTGAGAGGACTACATGTCCTCGCCATCAGAGGACTGCATGTCCTCAACTTCAGAGGGCTTCACGCCCTCGCCATCAGAGGACTACACGTCCTCGCCTTGAGAGGGCTACACGCCCTCATCTTGGGTACTAGTTACCCTCACCGTTGAGAGGACTACACGTCCTCGCCTTGAGAGGACTACATGTCCTCGCCATCAGAGGACCTCATGTCCTCGCCTTGAGAGGACTACACGTCCTCACCATCAGAGGGCTGCACGCCCTCACCATCAGAGGACTACACGTCCTCGCATTGAGAGGGCTACACGCCCTCACCTTGGGTACTAGTTACCCTCACCATTGAGAGGACTACACGTCCTCGCCTTGAGAGGGCTACACGCCCTCACCTTGGGTACTAGTTACCCTCACCTCTAGAGGACTACACGTCCTCGCCTTGAGAGGACTACACGTCCTCACCATCAGAGGGCTGCACGCCCTCACCTCTAGAGGACTACATGTCCTCGCCTTGAGAGGGCTACACGCCCTCACCTTGGGTACTAGTTACCCTCACCGTTGAGAGGACTACACGTCCTCGCCTTGAGAGGACTACACGTCCTCACCATCAGAGGGCTGCACGCCCTCACCTCCAGAGGACTACACCTCCTCGCCTTGAGAGGGCTGCATGCCCTCACCTTTAGAGGGCTACGTGTCCTCATTTTCAGTGTGCTCGACATCCACACCTTAAAAGAATTTAAGGTCCTCAGCCCTTAAATGCTTAACCGAGACTTGCACTTCCGGTTAAGGAGCCAGTAGTTTCCTTTTAACGGTTCCTGGGCCACCCCCTGATATTGGAGGAGGGCCAACTGTGCAAGCACAACCAGAGAGGGAGGCTATCACACAGCTATTATGCATACCGGGGCAAGATTTCACCCGGGCCACTGCAAAGAGACGAGTGTGGATCATGTGCACCAACATGACCACTCTTACACAGATATAGATGACATTGCTACTTAGCAACATTCTGCCCAGCGACCGCAATGCCAATCTCCCCCTGCAAAAGTATCAGTTGGTCTGTGTCGTCCCGACATGGGTAAGTATGCATATGGTTCAACTGATTTCTGATGCCATCTATTGTTTGCAGGGATCGCACCCACAAAGACACCCAGTGGACCTGAAAAAGTCAAACAGGGCCCTGGGGTTTTCAGCTCTGGTTACGGGCCTCTATCAGTCCTACAGGGTGCCCGTACCCCCCCGGCAAGGTCACGTCATCATAGGTAAGTATGCACATCGCTCAACTGATTTCTGATTTTATCAATTGTTTGCAGGGATCGCACCTGCAAGACACCCAGTGGACCCGAAGAAGTCCAACAGGGTCTTGGAGTTGTCAAGCTCTAATTACGGGTCTCTGTCAGTTCTACGGAGTACCTGTCACCTCCAGCAAGGGCATCATGCCCCCTACTGATCGAGCTTTCATCAAGAAGTACTGCGTCCCCAGGCAGGCGCAGGGCGAAACACCACAGCAGCATTGGGATGGCCGGTAGCGGGCAATAGACACACCGCCACCACCTCTAAAGTTCACCTCAGCTCATCCATAAAAAGGTTAGAGTGTTGCCTACGACACATGGCCGACCAGTAGGTGACCAAGTCCAAAGCCAAAGGTAAGCGAAGTACTAGGTCCGTGACCAACAAGTCATAAGGCGTCCAGCTAAAGACGTTAAAGAAGCGCTACTAGGAGGCAACCTAGTACCTTTTGAATCTATGCTTGTTATTTGATCACTTTTTATAGTAGGACGCACCTAGTTGCTCATGATCCTGGGGATTTAAATAAAACAAGCGCAAGCTCGGAAGGTAGTCATACCTCACAAAATATAAATATGTATGTTTAGGTAGTGAAAATACCTTAGATATGCATGTATGTAAACAAAAAAATACTTCACAAAATATATATATGTATGTTTAGGTAGAGAGATACCTTAGATGTGCGTGTATGTAAACAAAAAAATACTTCACAAAATATATATTTGTATGTTTAGGTAGAGAGATACCTTAGATGTGCGTGTATGTAGCAAAAAAATACCTCACAAAACATATATATGTATGTTTAGGTGGCAAGATACCTTGGATATGCATGTATATAGCAAAAATACCTCACAAAAATATGCACATGTTTAGGTAGCAAAATACCTCATGAAAAAAAAAAGAAAAAAAAACAAACAAGAAAAAGAAATAAACAAATGATAATGATAAAAAAAAGAAGGAGAAAAAAGAAAAAATAAGTTGTCAAGCTGAAAAACCAACATGCTTTTGAAAAGAGATGACTTCCAACTTTTCTTTGGAAAAATTCACTGATCATAACTAGTTTTTGAAAAAATGTGTATACACCTGAAGGGTGAATGCTGTGAAGATTTTCCCAGACGCCCAAAATGGACTCGGATGAATGCACAAATTGATAAAAGAACATATTTTGGAAACGTTGGGTTGACTAAAATAGAGGAAATGAATCCTGAGCCCTAGCATCACATGACCATAAAAATTTGACACTTGAGTGTCCGCATAGGTGCATGCATGACCAGTTTTGCATAAAGTTTCCAAATCATCATTTTTGCATTTGTGTCATGGAAATAATGTGGGGCATCCCTTTTTATCCTTGAACCAAACCAAACCCTGACATGTATCATGTCTAGCCGTTCTACAAGCCTTGAGCCAAAATCCTGACTCACCATAAACCTTACCCTCGGAAGCAAAAAAAAAAAAAAAAAGAAGGAAAGGAAATTTCCAATCAAAGAGAAAGCAAAAAAGGAAGGAAAGGAAATTCCCAATCAAAGAGAAAGCAAAAAAGGAAGGAAAGGAAATTCCCAATCAAAGAGTGGGAGAAAGCAAAAAGAAAAGAAAGGAAATTCCCAATCAAAGAGTGGGAGAAAGAAAAAAGAAAAGAAAGAAAATTCCCAACCAAAGAATGGGAGAAAGTAAAAAAGAAGGAAGCTCCTGGTCAAAGAAACCAGAAGAAATGTGCAGAGAGGTCTTTAGACCGGACAATATCTGAACAATACAGAATTGTCACCAAATGAACAAAAAGAAGGAAAGGAAACCACGACCTAAAATGGTCTTCTCCCTTTAATTGCCAACCAAAATCAGTGCACTAGCGACTTTTTCGCCCCACACTAAACAAAAACAGAAAAAGAAAAAGCCAGAAAAATCAAAAGCCAAAAACACACAAAAGCTGAAAGAAGAAACCACCAAAAGAACCCATTCCCAAGGGAAGCCCTATTGATCCATGATCACGCATGTAATTTTTGATTTGATAGGAAATAATTTGCAAAGTCAAGTCATGACATATCTATGGTTCGGAATTAGGATGAAACACTTACCTGTGCGAGATTGATACACTTTGAGTGGATTTCTTCTATTTTTGTCGAACCCAGTGTTTCCTCTAAATGGTCATTTAGAAACGAAATGCTAACATCCAAGATCTCATTTAGGGTTATGGGGGATCCCATCAGCAGACTCTCCTTCCCTGGTAGACGCATTGTTTGTCACTCAAAAAAGCATATGCTGCTCTAAATCAGTTGGAATATTGGTCTCTTTGCTAAAGCATGTTTGCATTTTAGTGGAGAAAACAACGAGACTTTTTCAAGTCTCACAAGTTATCCAGAACTACGTAGGTCTGAGTTCCTCATTGGAGGATACGTAGGAGCAAGAGCCTCGCTTTTGTCGACCACACCGCCTTTTGTCGCCATAACTCAAGAGCTGGTAGCCCGCGGAGATACCTTACGGTTATCCGCACCCCTTTGCCATTCAGACACAGTCGTGTCCGTTGGCACGCAGAGACCAAGTTTGGTCATTCTGCACCCATGATACGCGGAGATACCTTACGGTTATCCGCACCCCTTTGCCATTCAGACACAGTCGTGTCCGATGGCACGCAGAGACCAAGTTTGGTCATTCTGCACCCATGATACGCGGAGATACCTTACGGTTATCCGCACCCCTTTGCCATTCAGACACAGTCGTGTCCGATGGCACGCAGAGACCAAGTTTGGTCATTCTGCACACATGATACGCGGAGATACCTTACGGTTATCCGCACCCCTTTGCCATTCAGACACAGTCGTGTCCGTTGGCACGCAGAGACCAAGTTTGGTCATTCTGCACACATGATACGCGGAGATACCTTACGGTTATCCGCACCCCTTTGCCATTCAGACACAGTCGTGTCCGTTGGCACGCAGAGACCAAGTTTGGTCATTCTGCACACATGATACGCGGAGATACCTTATGGTTATCCGCACCCCTTTGCCATTCAGACACAGTCGTGTCCGATGGCACGCAGAGACCAAGTTTGGTCATTCTGCACACATGATACGCGGAGATACCTTACGGTTATCCGCACCCCTTTGCCATTCAGACACAGTCGTGTCCGTTGGCACGCAGAGACCAAGTTTGGTCATTCTGCACACATGATACGCGGAGATACCTTACGGTTATCCGCACCCCTTTGCCATTCAGACACAGTCGTGTCCGTTGGCACGCAGAGACCAAGTTTGGTCATTCTGCACACATGATACGCGGAGATACCTTACGGTTATCCGCACCCCTTTGCCATTCAGACACAGTCGTGTCCGTTGGCACGCAGAGACCAAGTTTGGTCATTCTGCACACATGATACGCGGAGATACCTTATGGTTATCCGCACCCCTTTGCCATTCAGACACAGTCGTGTCCGATGGCACGCAGAGACCAAGTTTGGTCATTCTGCACACATGATACGCGGAGATACCTTACGGTTATCCGCACCCCTTTGCCATTCAGACATAGTCGTGTCCGATGGCACGCAGAGACCAAGTTTGGTCATTCTGCACACATGATACGCGGAGATACCTTACGGTTATCCGCACCCCTTTGCCATTCAGACACAGTCGTGTCCGATGGCACGCAGAGACCAAGTTTGGTCATTCTGCACACATGATACGCGGAGATACCTTATGGTTATCCGCACCCCTTTGCCATTCAGACACAGTCGTGTCCGATGGCACGCAGAGACCAAGTTTGGTCATTCTGCACACATGATACGCGGAGATACCTTATGGTTATCCGCACCCCTTTGCCATTCAGACACAGTCGTGTCCGATGGCACGCAGAGACCAAGTTTGGTCATTCTGCACACATGATACGCGGAGATACCTTATGGTTATCCGCACCCCTTTGCCATTCAGACACAGTCGTGTCCGATGGCATGCAGAGACCAAGTTTGGTCATTCTGCACACATGATACGCGGAGATACCTTACGGTTATCCGCACCCCTTTGCCATTCAGACACAGTCGTGTCCGATGGCACGCAGAGACCAAGTTTGGTCATTCTGCACACATGATACGCGGAGATACCTTATGGTTATCCGCACCCCTTTGCCATTCAGACACAGTCGTGTCCGATGGCACGCAGAGACCAAGTTTGGTCATTCTGCACACATGATACGCGGAGATACCTTACGGTTATCCGCACCCCTTTGCCATTCAGACACAGTCGTGTCCGTTGGCACACAGAGACCAAGTTTGGTCATTCTGCACACATGATACGCGGAGATACCTTACGGTTATCCGCACCCCTTCGCCATTCAGACACATTCGTGTCCGTTGGCACGCAGAGACCAAGTTTGGTCATTCTGCACCCATGATACGCGGAGATACCTTACGGTTATCCGCACCCCTTTGCCATTCAGACACAGTCGTGTCCGTTGGCAAGCAGAGACCAAGTTTGGTCATTCTGCACCCATGATACGCGGAGATACCTTATGGTTATTCGCACCCATTCTTTTGCTATCTGTAAGACAGAACGCTTGATAGCATGCAGGGGCTGGCACAGTCTTCTGCACCTTTTTTTCCTCCGGGAACAACAAAGTCATTTGCATGTGGAGATTTTATGGTCACCCGCGACTCTCGTCAAATCGAGAGGGACGAAATTAGTGTCTTATCTTTACTTTTCTTTTATCTCCAATAAAAGACAAGTAAAGAGGGGCAACTGTCATACCCTAATTTCGTCCGGGGACCTTTGCTTGATGACATGCGACCATTCTTTGGTCCTTGTGAGGTGCTTGGCACCCATCATTAGGCAATTTATGAAATTCCAGGACATGCCGAAAAAAACCAAAAAAATATTGATGCACAATCCGTAAGTTTCCGTGACACACCGGAAATCAAATGGAAGCATCGTTGCATAATTAAGTGAGGTTCCGTAACATTCCGTAGGTCAAAAAGGGGATGATTATGTAATCCGCAAGGTTCCGTAACATTACGGAAAGAAAACAAGTATCGTTACGAAATTCGTAAGTTTCCGTAACTTTACGAAAAAAGAATCACCAAAAAACAGCAGAGGGGGGTGTACTTAGTAAAAATGGGGGTGCAAATAGCACCCAGGCCCACTTGGGCCCTCCAGAAGATTCCTCCAGAAGGCGGTTGCTTCTGGAGGAAGCAACCCTGCTCGCCTGGGCGAGCTGAGCTCGCCTGGGCGAGCTGGGCGGCAACCACCTCCCCTATTTTGCTATAAATAGGGGAGGAAATGAAGAAGGAAGGGATCCCAGCCCCTTAGGCACTTCTCTCTCTTTGGAATTTGCTTGGAAAAATTGTTTCCGTAAAGAAAATCTAAGCCGAGGCGCTTCCGAAACGTTTCCGTAACGTTTTCCGTGAGGAATCTCGCAAAGGTTTGAACCGTTCTTCGACGTTCTTCATTCGTTCTTCATCGTTCTTCGATCTTCAACGGGTAAGTACCTCGAACCAAGCTTTTCGATTCATTCTATGCACCCGTAGTGGTCCACATTGTGTTTCGTGCATTTTTATTCTCGTTTTGTTTACTTTTTATACCCCCTGTTGACGTGCTTAAGCCATTTTACTTAAGTCATTTCTCGCTTAACTTAAAAATAAAATAAATTTCCACCGAACATTTGAATTGCATTATCCGTTAACTTCGGTTAAAATCAATTCCGACCGTTCGGTCGTGCCGTAACCACGTTGGAAATCAAAAAGAGGTAGAAAATAATGTAATAATCAAAAAGACATCTTTTAGTGAAATAAAGCGGAAAATCAATCGGACGTTTTCTCTTTGGGATTTCTCATTCTTAATCGAATTGATTAATAACTAAAGTGAAACTAAAGGCTAAAATCAATTCGCCTAGTCAAGCTCGTCCATAAAAATAGGCTTTTGAAGTTTGTCATTTCATTTTCTCACTAAGTAAAAATAGGATCATTTTTAAGGTCCAACACCTTAAAATGATCACCTCTTAAAGTAAAAAGGAATCACTTGATAAGAAAGAACTACGTAGGTCTGAGTTCCTCATTGAGGATACGTAGGAGCAAAAGCCCCGCTTTTGTCGACCACCCCAAGAGATCGTTAATGGTCCAATGCCTTAACGTTTCTCTCCTTTCAAAAACAAGAAATCGTTAATGGTCCAACGCCTTAACATTTCTCATCTTTCAAAATCAAAAGACCGTTTAATGGTCCAACACCTTAAATGACCTTTTGTTCAATAAAAACATATTTTGCAAAAAGACAAAAACAACTTAACCAAACACTTTGTTCCAAAAGAACTACGTAGGTCTGATTTTCTCATCCCAAATTGAGGAATACGTAGGAGCAAAGGGAAACACCCTTGTCGACCACAAAAAAGAAAAAATATAAAAAGGGTATAAAGGATACAAGAACATAAAAGGGAACATAAAAATCAAAGTCATGTTTGCACATTCGATTATAGGCTGCCGTCCCTTGGGACGGGCGTGTGGGGTGCTAATACCTTCCCCGTGCGTAAATACAACTCCCGAACCTTTCACTAAAAAGTTCGTAGATCGCGTCTTTTCCGGTTTTTCCGACGTTTTCCTCAAATAAACGTTGGTGGCGACTCCGCGCGTATTCCTTTCGTGGAACACGCATCCCGCGAGTCTCGCGTCGCCCTCCCGCCGAAGGGAAGGTTGCGACAGTGGAGTCGCCCTCCCCAGTGGAGTCGCCAACTGTCGCAACCTTCCCTTCGGCGGGAGGGCGACGCGAGACTCGCGGGATGCGTGTTCCACGAAAGGAATACGCGCGGAGTCGCCACCAACGTTTATTTGAGGAAAACGTCGGAAAAACCGGAAAAGACGCGATCTACGAACTTTTTAGTGAAAGGTTCGGGAGTTGTATTTACGCACGGGGAAGGTATTAGCACCCCACACGCCCGTCCCAAGGGACGGCAGCCTATAATCGAATGTGCAAACATGACTTTGATTTTTATGTTCCCTTTTATGTTCTTGTATCCTTTATACCCATTTTATATTTTTTCTTTTTTGTGGTCGACAAGGGTGTTTCCCTTTGCTCCTACGTATTCCTCAATTTGGGATGAGAAAATCAGACCTACGTAGTTCTTTTGGAACAAAGTGTTTGGTTAAGTTGTTTTTGTCTTTTTGCAAAATATGTTTTTATTGAACAAAAGGTCATTTAAGGTGTTGGACCATTAAACGGTCTTTTGATTTTGAAAGATGAGAAATGTTAAGGCGTTGGACCATTAACGATTTCTTGTTTTTGAAAGGAGAGAAACGTTAAGGCATTGGACCATTAACGATCTCTTGGGGTGGTCGACAAAAGCGGGGCTTTTGCTCCTACGTATCCTCAATGAGGAACTCAGACCTACGTAGTTCTTTCTTATCAAGTGATTCCTTTTTACTTTAAGAGGTGATCATTTTAAGGTGTTGGACCTTAAAAATGATCCTATTTTTACTTAGTGAGAAAATGAAATGACAAACTTCAAAAGCCTATTTTTATGGACGAGCTTGACTAGGCGAATTGATTTTAGCCTTTAGTTTCACTTTAGTTATTAATCAATTCGATTAAGAATGAGAAATCCCAAAGAGAAAACGTCCGATTGATTTTCCGCTTTATTTCACTAAAAGATGTCTTTTTGATTATTATATTATTTTCTACCTCTTTTTGATTTCCAACGTGGTTACGGCACGACCGAACGGTCGGAATTGATTTTAACCGAAGTTAACGGATAATGCAATTCAAATGTTCGGTGGAAATTTATTTTATTTTTAAGTTAAGCGAGAAATGACTTAAGTAAAATGGCTTAAGCACGTCAACAGGGGGTATAAAAAGTAAACAAAACGAGAATAAAAATGCACGAAACACAATGTGGACCACTACGGGTGCATAGAATGAATCGAAAAGCTTGGTTCGAGGTACTTACCCGTTGAAGATCGAAGAACGATGAAGAACGAATGAAGAACGTCGAAGAACGGTTCAAACCTTTGCGAGATTCCTCACGGAAAACGTTACGGAAACGTTTCGGAAGCGCCTCGGCTTAGATTTTCTTTACGGAAACAATTTTTCCAAGCAAATTCCAAAGAGAGAGAAGTGCCTAAGGGGCTGGGATCCCTTCCTTCTTCATTTCCTCCCCTATTTATAGCAAAATAGGGGAGGTGGTTGCCGCCCAGCTCGCCCAGGCGAGCAGGGTTGCTTCCTCTAGAAGCAACCGCCTTCTGGAGGAATCTTCTGGAGGGCCCAAGTGGGCCTGGGTGCTATTTGCACCCCCATTTTTACTAAGTACACCCCCCTCTGCTGTTTTTTGGTGATTCTTTTTTCGTAAAGTTACGGAAACTTACGAATTTCGTAACGATACTTGTTTTCTTTCCGTAATGTTACGGAACCTTGCGGATTACATAATCATCCCCTTTTTGACCTACGGAATGTTACGGAACCTCACTTAATTATGCAACGATGCTTCCATTTGATTTCCGGTGTGTCACGGAAACTTACGGATTGTGCATCAATATTTTTTTGGTTTTTTTCGGCATGTCCTGGAATTTCATAAATTGCCTAATGATGGGTGCCAAGCACCTCACAAGGACCAAAGAATGGTCGCATGTCATCAAGCAAAGGTCCCCGGACGAAATTAGGGTATGACAGTGTGATATCGCTTAACGACATCAGAGTTCACAGGCGAGGGTAGCTCTTCGCCATCCATGTTGGTTAGTATCAGAGCACCCCTAGAAAAAGCCCTTTTCACAACGAAAGGCCCTTCGTAATTCGGGGCCCACTTCCCTCGATTATCCTTAACAGCGTGGGATATTTTTTTCAGCACAAGGTCCCCCTCGTTGAACATGCGCGGGCGTACCTTCTTGTCGAACGTGTTCTTTATCCTTTGTTGATATAGGCGCCCATGGCTCATGGCTATCAAACGCTTACCTTCAATAAGGTTGAGTTGGTCATAGCGTACTTGAGCCCATTCTGACTCTTCTAGGCCTGATTCCGCTATTATCTTCTGGGAAGGGACCTCTACCTCAAATGGGAGTACCGCTTCCATCCCATAAACCAAGGAATACTGCGTTGCCCCAGTAGAAGTTCGTACCGAGGTTCTATATCCGTGCAGGGCGAAAGGCAACATCTCATGCCAATCTTTGTATGACACCGTCATCTTCTGAACAATCTTCTTAATATTCTTATTTGCAGCCTCTACAGCCCCATTCATCTTTGGCCGATTAGGGGTGGAGTTATGATGCTGGATCTTGAAATCCTCGCACATTTCCTGCATCATTTTGTTGTTCAAATTGGTGCCATTGTCAGTAATGATCTTCCTAGGGAGTCCGTATCAACAAATCAGCTCCCTCTTTATGAATCTGACCACCACACTTCTCGTGACATTAGCATAAGAAGCCGCTTTGACCCATTTCGTGAAGTAATCTATCGCCACAAGGATGAAGCGATGACCATTCGAAGCTTTCGGTTCGATGGCCCCAATGACATCTATCCCCCACATGGAAAAAGGCCAAGGGGCGGACATAACATTCAGAGGATGTGGCAGAACATTGACATTGTCCGCATACGCTTGACATTTATGACATTTCCTTACATGAGCACAACAATCACTTTCCATAGTGAGCCAGTAATAACCAGCCCTAAGAATCTTCCTGGCCATAGCATGCCCATTGGCATGTGTCCCAAATGAACCCCCGTGGATTTCCTCAATCACGAAGTTCGCCTCTTTGGCATCTACGCATCATAGGAGGGTCATGTCGTGGTTTCGTTTGTACAGGATGGTACCACTCACAAAGAAACCAGTAGCCAATCTCCTTAACGTTCTTTTGTCATTGTCGGAAATCCCTGGTGGATATTCTTTGTTCTCAACATATTGTTTGATGTCGAAGTACCACGGTTTCCCATCCCGCTCTTCCTCTATCGCACAACAATGTGCTAGCTTGCCCTGAGATCTGAACTCGATGTACGGCAGATCTCCGTGTGGGGCAAGTTGAAACATGGATGCCAGGGTGGCCAATGCATCGGCCATTTGGTTCTCTTCCCGAGGTATGTGGTGGAAAGAAATGTCGTCAAAGAATTCGACTAACTTCAAGATGTGAGTTTGATAGAGTATCAACTTTGGATCCCTAGTTTCCCATTCTCCTCTCAACTAGTGTATCACCAAAGCCGAGTCTCCGTACACTTTGAGTAACTTTACATCAAAATCAATGGCCGCTTGAATCCCAAGGGTGCATGCTTCATATTCGGCCATATTGTTGGTACAATCGAAACCTAGCCTGGTCGTGAAAGGAATACACTGATCATCCGGGGATACAAGGACTGCCCCTACTCCATGGCCCAAAGCATTAGATGCCCCATCGAAGCAAACAATCCATTTGTCTATGTCCTCGTGCGTCCGCTTCTCTTCGAACAGGGCCATGATGTCTTCATCCAGGAACTCAGGGTGCATCGGCCGATAATCCTGGAGGGGTTGTTGGGCCAAATAATCTGCCAAGGCGCTTCCCTTTACCGCCTTTTGGGTGACGTACACGATATCGAATTCAGATAATAGTACCTGCCACCTAGCGATTCGTCCCGTGGGGGCCGGTTTCTCAAAGATGTATTTCTTGAGATTCATTTTGGAAATAAGCCACGTGGTATGACTGAGTATGTACTGCCTAAGCCGATGTGATGCCCATACCAGAGTGCAACACGTCCTTTCCAGCATTGAGTAATTCATCTCACATGGGGTAAACTTCTTGCTTAGATAGTAAATGGCTTGTTCCTTTTTCCCAGAGTCATCATGCTGACCCAACACACACCCCATAGACTCGTCTAACACAGTCATGTATAAGGAAAGAAGTCTTCCCGTTACAGGTGACATGAGCACCGGGGGGTTCGCGAGGCTCTGTTTGATCTTCTCGAAGGCCTCTTGGCAGTCGCTGTTCCACAGGACCGCCTGGTTCTTACGTAATAGCTTGAAAATGGGTTCACATGTAGGGGTGAGTTGTGAGATAAATCTCGCAATGTAATTCAACCTGCCCAAGAAACCTCGAACCTGCTTCTCCGTGCGTGGTTCCGGCATTTCAAGAATGGCCTTCACTTTCTCGAGATCTATCTCTATCCCTTTCTGACTTACGATGAATCCTAGCAACTTCCCTGACTTTACCCCGAAGGTGCACTTGGTTGGGTTTAGCTTCAGTTGGTATTTCCGCAACCTTCCAAACAGCTTACGCAGATTGACGAGGTGTTCGTCCTCAGTCCGAGACTTGGCAATCATGTCATCTACGTAGACCTCTATCTCCTTATGCATCATGTCATGGAGCAATGCTACCATGGCACGCTGATAGGTTGCCCCAGCATTTTTCAGCCCGAAGGCCATTACTTTGTAGCAGAACGTTCCCCATAGGGTGATGAAAGTAGTCTTCTCCACATCTTCGGGTGCCATCTTTAACTGATTATACCCCGAGAAACCATCCATAAACGAGAAAAGAGCGAGCTTGGCCGTATTATCTACCAGTATATCAATGTGTGGCAGGGGGAAATTGTCCTTAGGAATGGCTCGGTTTAAGTCCCGATAGTCTACACACATTCCCACCTTGCCGTCCTTTTTTTGGACCGGAACAATGTTGGCCACCCACTCCGGGTATCGAGCTACAGCTAAGAAACCCGCATCGAACTGCTTTCTTACTTCTTCTTTGATTTTTAAAGACATCTCGGGTCTCATCCTTCGTAGCTTTTGCTTAATTGGGGAAGACCCAGGATTCAATGGCAACTTATGCTGCACAATGTCGGAGTTCAGACCGGGCATGTCTTGGTATGACCACGCAAAGACGTCTTGATATTCTTCAAGAAGGGTTATCAAGCCTTGGCGGATAGGTGCGGTCATACCGGTTCCTACTTTTACTTCTTTCTTTCCCTCTTCGGTCCCTAAGTTTACCAGTTCGGTTTCCTCTTGGTGAGGCTTCATTTCAAGTTCTTCCTGAGCGATCAACCTCTCCAATTCTGGTGAAAGGATGTCCTCTTCCTCTTCTTCGTTCATCATCTGGCTTACATCTCGGTCGAAATCGATTGTCAAACCCTCGTTGTTAGGATCCACAAAGAATCGACCCTCACATCTATACCAATCAAGACAAAAGAACAAAAACATGCAAAATGATATGAGAAAAGGTGGAACTGCAAGAACAGATGAAACAATATCTCTTTGTTTATTTAATAAGGTAGGTTTCACAAAACAAAAGAGAAAGGAATCTATAGCCTCTAATTACATTGAATCAGCGGTATAGACCTCTGACTGGCTTATCACGCGCCAGTTCCCCACTTGGGAATCGGGATGGCATGGTTGCACGAAATTTGGCGGGTCTTGAGGGAACTCCTCTCCTATTGCTGCCACCTCCTCCTCGAACATTATTCCAGCACTGGTGAAACACTGGCTAACATGGTTGGGCCATGCCCTATCCGCCCGGAGTCTTGACGGCACATTCCTCCTTCCCAGCATCCCGGGTTCATACCCCAATCCATATTTGTATGGATTTCCCCTAATATCGACTATGTCGGCATTCCCGAGGCCGTCCTTGCCTAGACCCATTTCGGGATCATAACCATGCTTGAGCATCACCCGTGCCACCATTATGGCCGCATTAGAGAGAGAAGGTAGCAACGGGCTCGTTTCCACATAGGCACAACTCACCACCTCGAAGGATTGGAAACCTGTTTCCAATGATTCTTCTGTTGCTTCTACATACGGTGCAGAGGAGGGGCAGCTCACCAACATATCCTCTTCGCCCGACACTATCACCAAAAGTCCACCAACCGCGAACTTCAATTTCTGGTGAAGCGTCGAAGGGACCACTCCCAGCGCATGAATCCAAGGTCTCCCCAAGAGGCAGCTGTAGGCGGGATTTATGTCCATCACTTGAAACACCACATTGCAAGTGTGGGGGCCTATCTGAATGGGGATGTCGATTTCCCCCATCACTTCCCATCGACTACCATCAAAGGCTCGTACCACCATCGAACTTGGTTTTAAACATGACGCACTAAAAGGAAGCTTCTCCAAGGTGGTCTTCGGCATCACATTTAAACTTGAACCATTGTCGATAAGTACCTTTGCGACGACATGGTCCATACATCTTACAGACACATGTAGAGCCTTGTTGTGTCCTCTCCGCTCAACGGGAATCTCTTATTCCGCAAACGCGATATAGTTATTGGTGGTTATATGATTAACGATTCCTTCAAAACCCTCAACTGAGATATCGTGTGCTATGTGGGCTTCGTTGAGGACCTTTATCAATAGTGCACGATGAGGCTCGGAGTTTATAAGCAGTTCAGCCAAAGAGATCGTTGCTGGAGTTTTATTTAGTTGCTCAACTACTTTAAACTCGCTTTGTTGGATGAGACGAAGGAACTCATGAGCCTCTTCCAAAGTCATCGTCTTTCCTTGAAGACCTTCTTTCATTTCAGCCCCTCTTTCCACCAGAGGATCCACTTCTTTTGAGGGGGTGGCTACGTCTGTGGGCTCTTGGATCATGCGCGCCTTCCCCTTGGAGGGAAATTCTGTCGAGTGAGGGGAAGCGAACACCCAGCCACTGCGGGTTACGCCACTGGGGCCGGTGATGTTAGTCACCTTGGCTGACAAGGAGTCAACTTTGGTTGCCCTATGATGGCTAGCATGCTTCGCTCCGTGGCTTCCAAGTGTTGAGCCAAATTCCTCTTGGATCTTGAGCAAGCAGCTAATTCTTCCTTTAAGATCATGCCATGTACCCGTGACTGGTCCCTTTCCTCTCTCCAGAGCTTGAGCTCATTGTTGCTGCCCCACAAAGCTCCTCAGAATTTATCTCGGCCATGCTCCTCCTTGCGGGCCCTTTTGGTTTCTTGTTCAAGGGCTCTTGTAGTGGCCGCGTTTTCCTCTCGTAACTCGGTGCACTCTTTCCGGATGTTTGTAGCGGCTGACTTAAACTTTTCTTTGGCGAGTCTTGCCTTCCCTAACTCTAATTTTAGAGCTTGGACTTCTTCATCTTCCTCCGGAGCTTCGAAGTTCTCCTCATTGATAACTTTCAACTTGGAGAGCCAATCTAACCCTCGCGTATGAACTCTTAGCCATTCATGATAACCTCCGATGATGCCATTACGGATGCCCCTAAGTTCTTTATCCTTCCTCAATGGACTTCTCCACCCCTTGTGGACTCTTGGTACAACCTAGAGATTTTGCGCGCCGAAATCTCTCACAAGGAAAGGCGAAAGGCTCTCTTCCGTTGGCGCTCCCCTCATGAGGTACCCTAGCTATCTTATGGCAAGTGCGGGATTATAGTTAATACAACCCCTCGTCCCTATCAACAGAACATTAGGGTAGTCCCACATGAGAAAAGAACTCCCTCCTTTCCTTCCTTCCATCGAGGAAACCAATTGATTGTGCTGCCCCCTATCCCAGCCAAGTGTTGGTCCCAATCGACTCTTCTCTTTTCGATGCACGAGCGATAACTTTGAAGCGGACACGGGTGTCTTATGTTGATCCAAGCTCCATTGGAGCTTGTAGGCCTAGGATCTTCTTCATCAATAGATTCCTTTGCTTCTTGGAAGATGAATGGCAGCAGAATGGAGAAAGGAAGAGAGAGAGGAGACGCCACTTCAAGGAGAAGATGAGTCTAGAAGAAGCTCACCACCATAGGAGGCCATGGATAAGAGCTTGGAGGAAGAAGGAGATGAATGAGGGGAGAGGGAGAGAAGAGCACGAAATTTTGTGCTCTACAAGAGCTCTGAAATCTGAAGTTAATATTCAAATGATCAAAGTTCAAAAAAATGCACACACATGACCTCTATTTATAGCCTAAGTGTCACACAAAATTGGAGGGAAATTCAAATTTCACTTGAATTTGAAATTGAATTTGTGGAGCCAAAATTTCACTAATTATGATTAGTGAATTTTAGTTATGGTTCAGCACACTAATCCAAGATCAATTCCAATATTCTCCACTAAGTGTGCTTAGGTGTCATGAGGCATGAAAAGCATGAAGGACATGCACAAAGTGTGACTATATGATGTGGCAATGGGGTGTAGTAAGCAAATGCTCACCTCCCCCTCTAAAATTTAATTGGATTGGTCTTCTACCAATTCAATTAAATTTATTTCCAACCACACACATCAAATATCCACTTAGTGCATGTGAAATTACAAAACTACCCCTAATACAAAAACTAGTCTAGGTGCCCTAAAATACAAGGGCTGAAAAATCCTATATTTCTAGGGTACCCTACCTACATTATGGAGCCCTAAATACAAGGCCCAAAATTAATGAAACCTTAATCTAATATGTACCAAGATAAGTGGGCTCATACTTAGCCCATGGGCCCGAAATCTAGGGCCTTCTCTTGCATTTTTGGCCCAATCTTCTAGGAGTCTTCTATCCAATGCCCTTGGGGGGTAGGATTGCATCATATGTCTTGTTGGAATAGGTTTGAAACCAACCACACACAGAGAACGGGTAAGCAACAGACAATCCATGCGCTGTTCTTCTCGCACCTTCGGTCAAAGTTATCAAATAAGTCCGCCAAGATAGCCACCACTGGACTCTCCTTGCTATGGTGATATGCAAGGAAAGCATCAATTGTGGCTAGGTCCACCAAACTGTCCATGTTCAGAAAGAGGACAACCCCAAAGATCAGCAAAGCTAGTATATCCGCAAACGGGACCCACTTCTCTTGGCTTGCCATATCCCTTGCCTTGCCTTCCAAGTATTTCCGTGGCAGGCCTACTACGCCGTTCCGAGTTTGCTTCATGCGATCCAACTCTTTTGCCGAATCCCCGACCACAGTTGCAATCTTACTCAAGGCGGGAAGAAACCCGGAGAAAAGATACGGTTTTCTTCCCCCAAGAGGGCATCCTAATATCTCCTCAAACTCTTCTACAGTCGGTACCATTTGGAAGTCCCCAAACGTGAAGCATCGCAACGACTGGTCATAGTATTGGGCGAGGGATACAACAACTTCCGTAAATACCTCCATTGCGGTCAAATCTAAGATCTTTCCGTATACTTTGCAGAAGGCTTGCCTTTGGAGAGGTCCCATCAATCGTCCTAACTCCTTAAGGCTGGTGACATCTAGACCCTTAATCTTGACTTGATAAAATCTTTTTCCGTTTTGATTTGTCCCCATCATTTACCTAAAAAAGGGGTGGATCAAGACTCCGATATGAATGATGCAATGCGCATGCATGAAATGAAAAGAAAATAAAAACAAAAGAGTAATTTACATATACGAGACCAAAAAGATCCATCTTTTTAATACTACGTTTTAGGCATTACGGCGCCTTAACGTATGTATTAAAAAGTGACCTATTACTCTAGAGACACAAAATATCACTAGTAAAACTATAATTTACGTGCTATTCGCAAAAAAATGCATGAGAACAAATGGCACGGAGCGTGTTTGCTCTATGCCCCTATTTGGGAACCTATAGGACAATATCTAGGGGTCTCTAGTAACTACTCCCAACGATTCATAACTCACAAGGCTGTTTTCTAGAGGTATCATCACTCAAGATAATAATATTGTGGCGGTATGGAATATCAGCGACAACATATTATAAAGAGAGAAAGCTCTAGACGAGGTTTCACTATTATCAAGCAAGTCGGAGACCTAGCATGATCATAGATTCACCTCTACTCCTTAAATTCCCATGAACCTGAGTATAGGGCCCCTTTTTACTCAAACCCGTGGGTGCTTAGAATGCAGTGTAAAAATGTGGAAAAGACAGCAGTTATTACATTTTACACAGTTCAATAAATGCACACACAAAGTTTCACAATTCCACAATTCCTTAAAATAGGCCTAACTCACAAAAAATAGTCCCCAGTGGAGTCGCCAACTGTCGCAACATGCCCTTTTGCGGGCGAGTGAGGCGAGGCTCACGGGTGCGCTTTCCAAAGGAGGAAAGATACGCGAAGTCGCCACCAACGTTTATTTGTGGAAAACATCGGAAAAACCGAAGCAAATCGGTCAAAACGAAAATTCTAAGTTCGGGAGTTGTATTTACGTTTGAGGAAGGTATTAGAACCTCTCACGTTTGTCTCAAAGGACAACAACCTATTTTTTAGAATTGTGAAATTGTGTTATCTTACCTTTTATTTCCTTTTTTATTTTGAGGTCGACAAAAGCAGGGCTCTTGCTCCTATGTACCCTCTATCGAAGAGGAAATTAGACCTACGTAGTTCTTTTTTAAGGGTGAATCAAGCGATTCTTTTTACTTGGAAGGTGATCATTTTAAGGCGTTGGACCTTAAAAATGATCCATTTACTTGGTAATAAAAATTGAGATATTGAACTTTTCAAATCCTTTTTTAGTAACTTTTTTTGTGGACGAGCTTGACTTGGCGAATTAATTTTAGCCTTAGTTTCACTTTAGTTATTAATCAATTCAATTAAGAAAGAGAAATCCCAAAGAGAAATGTCCGATTGATTTTTTTTCGCTTTATTTTACTAAAAGGTATTTTTTATTATTATATTATTATTTTACCTCTTTTTTGATTTCCAACGTGGTTACGGCATGACCGAACGGTCGATTCCATTTTAACAGAAATTAACGGATATTACAAATCAAATGATCGGTGGAAATTTATTTTATTTTTTTGATTAAGCGAGAAATGACTTAAATAAATGACTGAAGCACGTCAAAAGGGGGTACGGAAAGTAAATGAAAATGAGAATAAAAGTAAACGAAACAAATGGGGACCACCACGGATACATAGAATGAATTGAAAAGCTCGGTTTGGGGTACTTATCGGTTGAAGATCGACGAACGATGAATATCGAAGAACGGTTGAAAATCTTCGCCTTCTGGGGGAAGAATCTGGAAGGCCCAAGTGGACCTGGTTGCTATTTACACCCCTTTTTTTTACTAAATACACCCCTTTTACTTTTTTTGGTGATTCTTTTTCCGTAACGTTACGAAACTTAACGAATTTCGTAACGACACTTATTTTCTTTCCGTAAGGTTACGGAACCTTACGGATCATGTATTTACTCTTTTTTAGCGTTCGAAAAAGTTACGGAAACTCACGGATTGCATAACAATACTTTCTTTTGGTTTTCGTCACATTACGGAATTTCATGGATTGCGTAACCACACTTCCTTTTGATTTCCAGCGCGTCTCGAGACCTCACATATTGTGCAACAAAGGGTGCCAAGTATCTTGAAGCGGCCATTCAAAGGTTGCATGCCATCAAGCAATAGTCCCGAACGAAATTAGGGTATGATAGGATACAACCCTCGTTTGACCACTTCGAGGTACTTGGCACCCATCGTTAGGCAATTCGTAAAGTTCTTTAACATTCCGAAAGGCAAAAAAGGGATGATTACATAATCCGTAAAGTTCCTTAACATTCCGGAAGGCAAAAAAGGGATGATTACGTAATCTTAAGGTTCCGTAACATTACGGAAGGAAAAAAAAGTATCGATATGTAATTTGTAAGTTTCCGTAACGTTACGGAAAAAGAATCAGCAAAAAAAAGGCAATGGGGGTGTATTTAGTTAAAAGGGGGGGGGGGTGCAATCGTAAGTTTCCTAGGTAGTCATACCTCACAAAATATATGTATGTGTTAAGGTATGAAAATACCTTAGATATGCATGTATGTAGCAAAAAGATACCTCGGCAATATATATATATATATATATATATATATATATATATATATATATATATATATATATATATATATATATATATATATATATATATATATATATATATATATATGTGTGTGTGTGTGTGTGTGTGTGTGTGTGTGTGTGTGTGTGTGTGTGTGTGTGTGTGTGTGTGTGTCTTTAGGTAGCAAGATACCATGGATATGCATAGCAAAAATACCTCACAAAAATATACATATGTTTAGGTAGCAAAATACCTCATGAAAAAAAAAAACAAGAACAAAAAATATATCTTTTAGCTGAAAAGCCAACATGCTTGTGAAAGAAGATAACTTCCATCTTTTCTTTGAAAAAATTCATTGATCACAACTAGTTTTTGAAAAAAATGTGTATACACCTGAAGGGTGAATTGTAACACCCTGATATATATATCTATATATTATTAGTAATTATGTTTGATTTTTGATTATTTGTTGTGTTATTTTTATCCGTAATTATTTTTAAGGAAGTTAATTTAGTTAATAGAAGGGTGTGGATAGATAAGGATCTAGCTTCTCAAAGAAGCCTCTTGAGAAAGCTTCTCAAAGAAGCCACCAGGAAGCTTCTGGAGGAAGCCTCTTAATGAAGCTTCTAGAGAAAGCTACATGGAGCTGTCTCGGTAAAAACGCTTTCCAGCCTTTGTTAACCGTTGGATCTTCTCGAAATTGGGTCTGCAACTTCACAAAACATTTATCCATGATCTGACCGTTGGGATCTTCACGAAGATATCTGGAGTGTGCTAGAAGCCTCTTAATGAAGCTTCTGGAGGAAGCCTCTTAATGAAGCTTCTAGAGAAAGCTACATGAAGCTGCCTCGGTAGAAACGCTGCTCAGCTTTCGTTCACCGTTGGATCTTTTCAAAATTTAGTTTGCAACTTCAAAAGACAATTGTCCATCATCTAACCGTTGGGATCTTTGAGATGATGTCTGGAGTGTGCTAGAAGCTTCCATTCCCGAGAGCATTTCTTATTTAAGCATTTCAGTCTTTGCTTTCGTGTAGCTTAGGAAAAACGTCATTTCTTCTTCTTTCTTTCTTCCAAAGCCATTTCTAAAGTTCCAAGCACTTTCTCCATCACCCACAGCCACCATTAGCCACCACAAACCATCATTGTTCTCCATTGAAAACCCACACCGAGAAGAACCCTTCAACCGAAGCGGAATCTTCCAACTTGGCTTGCGGTTCCGATAGAGAACGAAAACCCTAATCTGACCTTTCGTTTTCTTTCGAGGTAACCATGGTTCTATGCTTGTTTCTTGTTAGTTTCATCTTGTCTTTGCATCTTTTCTGTCTTTGGAACCGCCATTGCATGTCTTATGCTTCCTTTGAAAAACCTTAGAGAAAGAGACTTTGTAAACGTTATCCTTTCATGAAATGCATGTTATTTTCGTAACCTACACTGAACCCCGGTCACATTGGCGTGGTCGGAATTTCCAAATGACGTTCCTTTGTAAAACCCGAAATGTTCTCAGCTCTTTCATGTAGTGATGTAGGTGTTTGACCCAGAGCACTGTTACTAGCTTTGTTTTCTGAAATCCATACCAAGTCTCCTTTGTTTTGGCACGGTAGAGGCTTGTGTGGAATCAACAAGCAAGGACAAAAAGGAATCTTCAAGTGACGCGACGAGGAATCCGCGGGGTAGCACACGATAGGTAAGGGGATTTTATTATAAAATTTACCGTTTTAACATCATAGTTAGGGTCAGGGAACCTAGCTATGAGGATATCTGCCTGTCCCTGTTGCATGCTGATTTTTCTTCAAAGAAAATTACGTTTTAACTAATGGGATGCGATATATATATATATATATATATATATATATATATATATATATATATATATATATATATATATGTGTGTGTGTGTGTGTGTGTGTGTGTGTGTGTGTGTGTGTGTGTGTGTATTGTGATGAATGATATTGTTTTGGTTGTTTGAAATGTGTTGTTTGAAGACCATGCGACTGGAAATGATATTGTTGTGTTTGTTTGAATTGTTGTTGATGTTGCTATTGAGGATTTTAATTGATATGTGATGATAATGATAATTATGATGATATTGATTTAAGATGATGTTGTTAATAAAGACCATGTCAACATGAATTGTTATTATTGATGAATATGTGAATATGAAATGAGGTTGTTGTTGTTGTTGATAACATCATTGAGATGAGATGATATTTATGTTGTGAATGACATGGAAATACGATTTTTTTGATTGATGTTGGAAATGCATTGGCATGTGCATGTTGTGTATGTTCGTGGGGGGCATTGTGCACTGACCTTTCAGGGTCTTTGGCACTAGCTTTTGGCCACGTTCATACGTTGGATGTTGTGTATGATCGTGGGGGGCACTGTGCACTGACCTTCCAGGGTCTTTGGCACTAGCTTTTGGCCACGATCATACGTCATATGAAGTGTATGTCATGAGGGGTAGAGTGCACTGACCTTGTCGGATGGCCCAGATGTGGGTAACTAGCGTGGTTAGAGAATCTAAGCATTCCTGAAGGGATGCTTAGGCGCTTTAATTGGTCCATGGTCTTTGGCACTTACTTTTGGTCGTGATCATAGCTCATACGACACAGGAAATAGAGTAACTGTGGCCAAGTGTACTTTGTACTAGGGGGCTGTCACCTGGTAGGGAACACCTTTGGGCTCCCAGGCTGATCACCTATGGGAGGGGGGCTGTTACGTGCACAACCAGGTGGTCTCGATAAACTCAACACAGTTCCCTAAGTGAGAGTGTCGTATGGACACGCTTAGGCTATTTCCTGAGATTTGGTTGTTGTTGGTACGTACCACATTGCATCTGAGTGTTGAGTCAGGTGCATGCATCATTTTGTGCAGTCTTAATTGGGTCCATGGATGGATGATGAGTAATTGTTGGATGTGAATGATGAATATTTGTTGGATATGAGTGTTGAATAATGATTGTTTTGTATGCTTATCATGTTTGCCTAGGTTCCTTGCTAATTGTGGTTATTTGGAATTGGTATTGGTTCTTTAATAATAAACTCACCCTTGCAATTTTGTATCGTGTGGTTGATACCTGTGATGATCATGAACCTTGTTCGTGGGAGCAGAATGACAGTGGCAGGGTGTAGGGAGTAAGATTCTGGTGAGGAGCCGCCGAGTCGACGTGATGACGTTGGCGTTATTTTGGGAGAGAGTTGTGTTTTGTAATCAACTCCTCCGTAGTTGGTTTTTAAGTTTTATTTTGTTGAGTTAAAGATGTAAAACTGGAATTTTAATTATATATATATGAACATATTTAATTTTCGTTATGTGTATGACATGTACCAAATTATTGTTTCTATGTAATTATGCATATTCACTTAAGTAATGGCGTGTTGTTGGATGAATTTATGTTGTGACAAAATCACTTCTATTTTCATAAGCAAAAACTAAGGGAGTTCTTTTTATAAAAATTGAAATTATCGAATATTAGAGTGTGGATACCGTAGCGATGAGGCGGGTCGTTACATGAATGCTGTGAAAGTTTTCCCGGACGCCCAAGAATAAACTTGGATGAATGCACAAATTGATAAAAGAACATATTTTGGAAACACTAGGTTGACTAAAGTGGAGAGAATGAATTATGAGCCCTAGCATCACATGACCAAAAAATTTTCGACACTTGAGTGTCCACATAGGTGCATGCACGACTAGTTTTGCATAAAATTTCCAAATCATCATTGTTGCATTTGTGTCATGGAAATAATGTGGGACATCCCCTTTTATCCTTGAACCGAACCAAACCCTGACATATATCATGTCCAGCCGTGCTACAAGCCTTGAGCCAAAATCCCAATTTACCATAAACCTTGACCCAGGGTGAGAATGTCGATCCTTGCCCTCAGAAGAAAACAAAAAAAGAAAGGAAATTCCCAATCAAAAGAGCAGGAGAAAACAAAAAGAGAAAATTCCCAATCGAAGAGTGGGAGAATGCAAAAAAAAGGAAAGAAAATTCCCGATCAAAGATCATAAGAAAACAGAAGAGATATACAGAAAGGTCTTTGGACCAGACGACATCTAAATAAATATAGAGTTATCACCAAGTAAGCACAAAAAGAAAGGAAACCACGACCTGAAGTGGTCCTCTCCCTTTGATTGCCAACCAAAATCCTATGCGTTGGTGACTTGTTCGCCTCACCCTAAACCAAAACAGAAAAGGAAAAGGCTAAGAACACTCAAAGCCAAAGTTCCCACCAAAAAAACACCATTCCCAATTAAAAGTCCTATTGATCCATGATCACGCATGTAATCTTTGATTTGATAGGAAATAATTTGCAAAATCAAGTCATGGCATATCTATGGTTCGGATTTAGGATGAAACACTTACCTGTGTGAGATTGATACACTTTTGAGTGATTTTCTTCTATTTTCGTTGAACCCAGTGTTTCCTCTAAATGGTTATTTAGAAACAAATTGTTGACATCCTAAATCTCATTTATGGTTATGAGAAAATTTCATCAGCATACTCCTCTTCCCCGGTAGAAACATTGTTTTTCATCCGAAAAGCATATCTTGCTCTGATTAGTTGGAAGTTTTGTCTCTTTACAAAAGCATGTTCGCATTTTAGTGAAGAAAACACCGAGACTATTTTTAGTCTCACAAGTTATCCATAATTACGTAGGTCTGAGTTCCTCATTGAGGATACGTAGGAGCAAGAGCCTCGCTTTTGTCGGCCGCCCCACAATCTCTGTCACACTGACCCTGGAGTCATGTGACAGGCGGAAATACCCAAGCAGTTATCTGTTTAAACTTTTTTTTGCTATCTCTAAGACTCAAAGCATGATAGCACGCAGAGACTAACATCGTCTTCTGCGCCTTTTGTCATCCAGAGGCGGCGGGCCCGATGACATGCGGGAACCATTTGGTCCCGCACTTTTAAACTTTCTTTTGCTATCTCTAAGACTCAAAGCATGATAGCACACAGAGACTAACGTCGTCTTCTGCGCCTTTTGTCATCCAAAGGCGGCGGGCCCGTTGACATGCGGGAACCATTCGGTCCCGCACTTTTAAACTTTCTTTTGCTATCTCTAAGATTCAAAGCATGATAGCACACAGAGACTAATGTCGCCTTCTGCACTTTTTGTCATCCAGAGGCGGCGGGCCTGATGACATGCGGGAACCATTTGGTCTCACACTTCTTTTGCTATCTCTAAGACTCAAAGCATGATAGCACGCAGAGACTAATGTCGTCTTCTACGCCTTTTGTCATCAGAGGCGGCGGGCCCGATGACATGCGGGAACCAATTGGTCCCGCACTTTTAAACTTTCTTTTGCTATCTCTAAGACTCAAAGCATGATAGCACACAGAGACTAACGTCGTCTTCTGCGCCTTTTGTCATGCAGAGGCAGCGGGCCCGATGACATGCGGGAACCATTTGGTCCCGCACTTTTAATCTTTCTTTTGCTATCTCTAAGACTCAAAGC
The DNA here is from genome assembly GCF_004193775.1 of Glycine soja. Classification (NCBI taxonomy): domain Eukaryota; kingdom Viridiplantae; phylum Streptophyta; class Magnoliopsida; order Fabales; family Fabaceae; genus Glycine; species Glycine soja. The sequence goes on along the minus strand of NC_041020.1, from coordinate 16,694,591 downwards.
ATGATAGCACGTAGAGGCTAACGTCGTCTTCTGTGCCTTTTGTCATCTAGAGGCGGCGGGCCCGATGACATGCGGAGACCAATTACGGTCATCCACACGCTTGATGAGTGATAAGCGCGCAGAGACAAATTCTGCGCCCTTTGTCATTCAAGAGAAGCAAGTTGAGTGATAAACGCGCAGAGACAAATTTTGCGCCCTTTGTCATTCAAGAGCAGCGAGTCGAGTGGTAAACACGCAGAGACAAATTTTGCGCCCTTTGTCATTCAGATTTCGCAAGTCGAGTGATAAACGCGCAGAGACAAATTATGGTCATTCTGCGCCCTTTGTCATTCGGGGATAGTAAGTCGAGAAGTGGGCGGAGACAAATTATGGTCATTCCGCATGCCTTTTCGCCATCCAGAGGCGATCGTGTCCGGTGGCACGCAGAGACAAATTATGGTCATTCTGCGCCTTGCCACCCAGGCTCGATCGTGTCCAAAAACACGCAGAGACAAATTATGGTCATTCTGCGCCTTGTGTCAACTAGGAGGAACGAATTCGACAGTATCAGGATGATGTGTCGGTATTGATCATTTTCAAATTTTTGCAGGTTCCGCTGATAGGGAGATTCACCGGCTGAATGTTGTTTTGCTCGAACGAAATTAGTGTCTTATCTTTACTTCCCTTTTATCTCCAATAAAAGACAAGTAAAGAGGGGCAAGTGTCATACCCTAATTTCGTCTGGGGACCATCCATTGTTGGGATGCAACCCTCATTTGACCACTTCGAGGTACTTGGCACCCATCGTTAGGCAATTCGTAAAGTTCCGTAACATTCCGGAAGGCAAAAAAGGGATGATTACGTAATCCGTAAAGTTCCGTAACAAGGGGGGTGCAAATAGCAACCAGGCCCACTTGGGCCTTCCAGGAAGTTCTCAGGTGCCTTTTGGAGGAAGCAACCTAGCTCGCCTGGGTGAGCTGGGTGGCTAGCTTCTCCTTCCTTTTCCTATAAATAGAGGAGGAGGGAAGAACAAAAATGTTCAACCCTCCTAGTATCTGAGATTCACTTAAAATTAGTGAGAAAAATTGTTTCCGTGAAGAAAATCCAAGCCGAGGCGCTTCCGTAACGCTTCCGTGACGTTTCCGTGCGTGATTTTGCAAAGATTTTCAACCGTTCTTCATTTGTTCTTCGTCGTTCTCCGGTCTTCAACCGGTAAGTTCCAAAAATCGAACTTTTCAATTCATTCTATGTACCCTTAGTGGTCCCCATTTGTTTCACCTGCTTTTATTTTCATTTCATTTACTTTCCGTACCCCCTTTTGACGTGCTTTAGTAATTTATTTAAATCATTTTCTCGCCTAATCAAAAATATCTTTTAGTAAAATAAATGAAAAAAAAAAATCAATCAGACGTTTTCTTTGGGATTTCCCTTTCTTAATTGAATCGACTATTAACCAAAGTGAAACTAAGGCTAAAATCAATTCATAAACCAAACTTTTTGTCATTGCCTAAAAAGCCATTTTTTAAAGGTCCAACGCCTTGAAATGGTCTTTTCCACTTTTATTAGTTAGATGTAAATTTCTAAAAAGCCTAAAATCAACATGTAACTTTTTTTCCTCTTTCAAAAATAAAGAGATCATTAATGGTCCAACGCCTTAATGTTTTCTCTCTTTTCAAAAAGAATCGAAAGATCATTTAATGGTCCAACGCCTTAAATGACCTTTCATTCAATCAAAAACATATTTTGCAAAAAAGGATAAAAACAACTTAACCAAACACTTTGTTCTCAAAGAACTACGTAGGTCTGATTTCCTTATCACAATTGAGGAATACGTAGGAGCAAAGGGAAACACCCTTGTCGACCACAAAAAGATAAAAATATAAAAAGGCATAAAAAGACATAAGAACGTAAAAAGGGAAAATAACATAAATTGAAGTCATATTTGCACATTTGATTAAAAGCTGCCGTCCCTTGTGATGGATGTGTGGGGTGCTAATACCTTCCCCGTGCGTAAATATAACTCCCGAACCTTTCACTTAAAGTTCGTAGACCATGTCTTTTCCGGTTTTTCCAACGTTTTCCTCAAATAAACGTTGGTGGCGACTCCGCACGTATTCCTTTCTTGGAAGATGCATCCCGCGAGTCACGCGTCGCCCTCCCGTCGAAGGGTAGGTTGCGACACTTCCTCCATTAAAGCTTCCTCTCTTAGCTTCTTATCCAATCTCTTGGTGGTGAAACTTCTTCATCCAAGGCTTATTCCCTAATGGATGGTGCCTCCTCTCCCTTCTTCTCCTTTATCTTCCACTGTAACTCCATGGTTGAAAATCACCAATGAAGGACCTTAGTGAAGCTCAAAGATCCAGCCTCCATAAAAGCTTCTCAAGCAAGCTTCCATCAAGTGGTAATCAGAGCACAAGAGCTTCAAGTAGGTGCTCCTTAAACCTCCATTGTTGTTTCTTCATTTTTCTCCATGTATTTCCTCACATATCTTGTGTTGAATGTTGTTAACATGATTCTTTAGAATTTCCACTGATTAAACTTGCTATAGAAGCTAGATTTGATTTCCTATGGTTCAAATTTCTTGTTCAAGCAAATGCTCACCTCCCCCTTAGGATGGTTGTTCGCTTCCGGCAAGTGCACCAAATCGCACAAGTAGTATAATACGGTAAGAACCGAGTATCGAACTCTCGAGGAACTTGTATTATTGGATAAGCTATTTTAGCAAATAGGTGTCTGGTGTGTAAAGATAAGTATGAATATGAATAGGTGTATAAACTATCTGTGCAAAAAGGAAAATCACACAAGAGAAGTGATGTGTAAAAACAAGTAGAAAACACGTTGGCCTTCCTAATAGGTGCCTGATGCTAAAAAGATATTCTTTATCTAACAATGCTCATGTGTTCCTATGGTGTCTCTTGAGATACTAAACCCTGATTCGTCATGATAGTTTAGCCTAATCCTGATCAAGCATCATCCGCAGATTCCTCTTGTTGGACTAAACTCAACCAGGACCGCATTAAGACACACATACACAACTAAATTATCGCACCCCAATTCCTCATGATAGTACGACAACTTAGCCCTGTACTATCAAAAACTTTAGAATCAGACCAGTTTCCACTATTGAATGATCCTAACAAAGCATGCATCTACGTGATCAAGGTAAAGGCATACTGGAGTGAAAATCAGATAGCACAGAGAACACACAAAACATCATTAAATGGATAGAAATATATTTACATCAGGCACCTACAGGGAAGATCCAACAGAGGATTTAGCTTTCCATAACCAGGAAGCCTCCTTTACAACAAAGAGAAGAACAAGATGAAAGATTGCAAAAATACAAGTGGTGAGGATGTCTCCTTCACCTCTAGGATCTCACAATCACTCACAAACTCATTCCAAGCTCTCAAATTGGCTCCTACTTCAAGCTCTAATCTCTACAGATCCTCACATAGCAAAATCTCTCAAAACTCTCTGGAACTTGGACCTTTCTCTCTCTAGAATATCTAGACATGCAAAGCTCTGAATCCCAGTCCCAAAACTCTCTCTAAAATCTGATTTCAGGCTTAAATAGGTGGCCTTGTTCTTGCTCGTGCGCTTAGCGCAATTATGGACCGCTTAGCGCACATTAGTGAATTTTGGCTTAGCGCGTGCCTTTCTCGCTTAGTGGATGGACTGAAGCAGTGCACTTAGTGAGATGAAGCGGTGCGCTAAGTGAACCTGCACAACTCATCTTCTTCCAGAGTCTTCCTCGCACTTAGCCCATGAGTGTTGCGCTTAGCAGACGCTGGCTAAGCCAACAGATTGGCTTAGCAAGAAGGTGAAAAACAGTACTTTTCAAAGCTTGCCTAATTAACCTGAAATTGAGAGAAAATGATTATTAAACACACTAAATGGAAGTACTAAGTATTTATTGCCTATACTTAACAGAAAATACTTATAACACTACAAAATAACCATAAATTGGAAGAGTTTGATCCAATTTACACAAGTTTTATACACATAAGTTAGTCGTATTCATCGACTAACAATGGTCCAAAATTTAATTGGATTGGGCTTCTCCCAATTCAATTAAATTTCTCTCCCAACACACACACATCAAATAGTGCACTTAATGCATGTGAAATTACAAAACTACCCCTAATACAAAAACTAGTCTAGGTGCCCTAAAATACAAGGGCTAAAAAATCTTACATTACTAGGGTACCCTCCCTACACTACGGAGCCCTAAATACAAGGACCAAAAATAATGAAACCTTAATCTAATATGTACAAAGATAAGTGGGCTCATACTTAGCCCATGGGCCCAAAATCTACCCTAAGGCTCATGAGAACCCTAGGGCCTTCTCTTGCATCTCTGACCCAATCTTCTTGGAGTCTTCTATCCAATGCCCTTGGGGGGAGGGGGTAGGATTGCATTATCCCCTCCCCCTTGAAAAGGATTTGACCTCAAATCCATAGGTTCTTGAATCTATGGGCTTCTTCCCTCAACACTTTTAAAAAGAATAAAAATATATATATTAGTGGTGTTTGGTATGTTAAAGTAGGGTAAGATTTGAAAATCCCTTTCCTGGGCATCTTCCCATGAGGGAAGATGGTTCCTCACCAACTCAATGAGTGGTGCTACAAGTATAGAAAAATATGGGATAAACCTTTTGTAAAAGTTTGTTAATTCATGGAAGCCCCAAATTTTCCTTATACTTGGTGGAGTGGGCCACTCAAGAATAACCTTTATTCTCTTAGGGTCCATGAGAACTGCTTGATCTTTATTTAAAAAATTAAGGAAAGAAATGCAATAAAACATACCTTTTTCTGTATTTTCATGTTGATTATTCCTAGCAAAAAGTACAACAAACCTAAGGTGTCCCATATGAGCACCTAATTTTGTATTGAAACTAAAAATAAGAACAAAGGTGTATGCAACAAAAGTTACTGATTGCATGATAAGAGCATGAAGTAAAATGACCTCATCACTTGTCTTTCACAAGGTATGCAGTTATCCAAAGAGAAGAATAAAATATAACCTGAACAATTAGATGAAGTTAGGCATAAGACATAAATCAAGGAAAGCAGCTTAAATCACAGTCTCACGGTTACTGTTTCACTCAAGCACAAGTGTTTAAGCTATTGATTAATAACAACTAACAAGAGATCCAATCTTTGCACTTCATCTCATGCCATAAAGTCAAAAATGTATAAACAAAATCAAAAGGACTTTCCCAGGCTTGTAGTGAGGCTTGGCTACAAAAATTCATTGGTTTTTCTAGGATTCCAAGGCTTAGATTCTAAGAGAGCACAAATCCTAGACTTATCCCAATGGTCTTTTTAATACAATTGGCTTGCTCACTAGCTTTTCACTTTCATTTGCTTTTGACCTTGTTACATCAGCATACTTTTCTTCTTTCTCTTTTTTTTTTAACAGACAACTTGTGTGTTATGTGTGCTGATGCTTTATCTCTTTCTTTGCATCCTAATTAGTTCCACTCCCCCAAATTTGGGGTAAATTTGCCTTGAACTATATGCTCTCCTAGAATCTAAATAAGGTATCTAGAGATAATTATTTAAGTTCAGGGTTCAAATTTTTAACAATATCATTCAACTCAAAAAGGGTGCAAAGGATATAATTATCATTCAAGGTAAGCTTTTTGGTCAAAAGGCTTGTGTATGTAGAATCATGGCCTTCATCATGTCCTTATTTATACATTTCATTCTAAAATTCAGAGATTAATGCAAAGATTATTACTCACAGCTAGTCGTTCACTCACAGTTTAAGATCACACTCTCACCGGTTTTGGTTTAAGCTTTTCTTTCTCAATCAATCTGTCTATTGACTAACAATTTTAATTGCAAGTTCACATTCTTGTTCTTTCTTTGTCTAACATACACACTTGCTCAAACTCACGAGAAGGAACAAAAAATCCATCTTAATCATGCATTCAATTCAAAATAAAAGCATACAACCATTTTCATAAGTCAATAAAAGTGCTTCACTGCCATATCATTAAAAACCAAGTTAAACTGTTCAAAATGCTTCAGAATAAGCAAACCAAATATCCAAAAATAAGACTAGCAGTGTATATAAACATAAAAGAAATACTGTATTAAAACCATAATTAAAATAATAATAAACCAAAAAGCAAAAAGTGTCATCAGGAATCATTAATTTCAACAGTGTTTAAACTGGGGAATCAGTGAGAGCAACATCTTCTCCAGATGACGAATCAGAAAGATCGGCAATTCCTCCAACTAGGGAAGTAGGAAGGTCAGCTATTTCTTTGGCTGGTGAATCGGGAGGGGCAGCCGCTTCATCTGATGATGCATCGGAGATGATAATAAGAGGTGGAGATGGGGGAACTACTTCACGCTCAGGAGAAGATAGTGGATTCACCACTGGAGATTGTGGGCCAGCTGGCTCTGGATCAACCTGCACAGGTGTGGGCTCAGGCGGACCTGCCTCCTTAGGTCTCACCAATGGAAGTTGAGCTTTAGGTCAAGCTACTTGCTCAAGAAAATGCTCCATAGTTATGATTGGCCTGTTATGAGCCAACTCTTGCAGGTTGTGCATGATAATAAATTGTCCTCGGAATAAGCTTTGTAGCATAGGGACTAAAGTTTGTGAGCTTTGGACATCCTGTCCTACGGTTACTGTTGGAGAAGCTAGAGTGGATGATGAAGGGATGTCCTCCATTCTAGCTCTTTTTCTTGATGCCATCTGTAACTAAAAAGAACTAAAAATTCCTTAGACCAAAATTACTCAGGTTTAACAACAGAAATAAAGGTTGAAATTATCAATAGGTGCTTAGCGGGATACAGCTCGCTTAGCTCACCCTCAGAAACATAACATATTGGCTTAGCTAAAGCCAAGCTCGCTTAGCCCAATAATTGCTGTAACGAACTACCCTTAGCTCAGATAGACTCGGCTTAGCTCGCGGTGATCAATACAAATTTTTACTAAGTTACATGTGCTTAGTGATTTAGCCTCGCTTAGCCATAAGTATCTCAATAGGAGGATGAGTGTTCATCCTCACAAGATGAACTAGCTTAGCGTGATATGCGCACTTAGAGAGTTCGTCTGCAAACGCATATTTTCAACAAAAATCGATGAACTCGCTTAGTACCGCATGCTGACTTAGCAAGTTCATTGCGTTTTCCAGAAAAAACACAGAAAACACAATTCGTTTCTTTGTCTTTTAAGCCTCTAAAAGGCATTATCAAACATGCAAGTCAATTGAAAATATCTACATAGCACAATCATATATAAAGTCCTAATTTTTACCTATATGAGAACCCTAAAGATTGAAAGCTAAAATCTATGGTTTCCTACCCTAAGGTTCAACAACTTAAAAGAATGAAGGGAGTAAGGAACTCACTCGTATCGACGATGCCTTGATGTAGAAGAAGGCAAAAATGATGGCAAATGAGTGCGAGAGAGAAGATGCAGGTTGTTCAGTAGTTTCCAACAAATGTGAGTGTAATTGCCATTACACTCACATAAGCTGTTTTGCTTTCTCGAAGTGACGTTTGCTTTTTCGAAGATGGTCACTTAGCGGCTCTATGCGCTTAGCCTAACTTTGAAATTCAAGTTCTTTTTTTTAACACAAGCCTCGTGGCTTAGCGCGCAAAAGGACCGCTGAGCGAGATTTGCAGATCAAAAATCTGCAACTCTCGCTAAGCCAGGCTCTGGCCAGCTTAGCTAAAATGATGCATCTTAAGTACAGAGGAGCATGTGCTTAGCTGATAAGGACTCACTTGGCACTCACATTGCTACAGGGAATTCAGCTTGGCGGCAATGACTCGAGCTTAGCCAAATTGTATGATGGGCTTAGCGATCAGGCTGTAGCTTAGCCGAATTCAGATCAAATTGATGTTGGCTTAGCTTAGCCTTGTCTAGCTTAGTGGACCAAATCAGCCTCAGATGCAAGGGTTGGGCGCTAAGTGCTTGAGACTCGTGGCTTAGCGCATGAACAAATATGCGCTTAGCGCGAGGCCTGCGCTTAGCGAAAAAACTATTTTTTTTTCAAAAAATATTTTCTAAGTTATTTTTCAGTCCTTTTTCCAAGAAATTGAAACCCTTATGTTCAACATTCAAGGATAAGCTGATATACTCCACTGCACAAATTATAAAGCAAGTTCCATATGGTATAATGCATAAAAAGCAGAGATAACAGAAATTAAAACTAGGTTGCCTCCCAGGAAGTGCTTCTTTAACGTCATTAGCTTGACGCATAGCTTAATACCTTCAAGGTGGCATGTAAGTCACATAGAACACATCTTCCTTGAAGTTTCGCCTTTTAGCTGGAAAATCCATGAACTTCATATAGTCTAGAAGTACATTCCAAATCATTTCAAGAAAGGTGTTAGTGATAAAAGAAAGAATGACACTTAAGGTTTCCTCATGCTCTCCTTGCCTTCCTTTCTTGACAATCAGTTGATGAGGAAGGTTATTGATTTGGAGAATATTTTCTTGTTGGTTTTCTACTATTGAGTACTTCTCCCATTGTTGTTGTGCTTGTTCCTCATCTTTCTCCTCATCTTTTTCTCTTGACTCATGCTCTTTTACAGGGCTTTTCTCTTGAGCTTCAACCTCTACAAAGTATTTTTCTCATCTGGACATAAATTGAGTCACTGCTTCTACCAATTCACCAACCTGGATTTCTACACTTTGGAGTGCTCGTTGAGTTGATTTAGTTGTTTCCATGAATTGCATTAACAATTTATCGAGATTGGAACCTCTTTCTACTTCATTTTGATAGTACGGTTGTAACCCTGGTCCCCCTTGAAAGTTTTCTATTGAGTAGCTCTTACCAAAATGAATTTCATGATTTTTCATTGAATTTTGAATAGCTTTTGAGCTAGCTTGGTATGCCATGAATTCCTCAAACACACTTTCAAGATTAGGAGTTCTTTCTTCTTCATATTGATTGTAAGGACTTAACTCCTGTTCCCACCCTTGATTGTGTGCTGTCAAGATATTTATTTCACCCCTTAAAAAGCTCAAAATCTCATGGAACTAAATCATCTGCAGAAGATTTACTATGCATACAAAGCACTAACAAGAGCAGAAATCACCAAGTTAAGAGGAAAACAGACATAAACAAAAACAAATATTCTCAAGTAATAAAAGAATAAAGAATAGACACCTAAAAACGAACTAACTTCCCAAACAAAATGAAATTCCTCGGAAACGGTGCCAAAAACTTGTTTGCTTTTGGCAAGTGCACCGGATCACACAAGTACTATAGAATGGTAAGAACCGACTATCGAACTCTCGGGGAACATGTGTTATTTGGTAAGCTATTTTAGCAAATAGGTGTCTGGTGTAAAGATAAGTATGAATATGAACAGGTGTGTAAACTATCTGTGCAAAAAGGAAAATCACACGAGAGAAATGATGTGTAAAAACAAGTAGAAAACACGTTGGCTTTCCTAATAGGTGCCTGATGCTAAAAAGATATTCTTTATCTAACAATGCTCATGTGTTCCTATGGTGTCTCTTGAGATACTAAACCCCGATTCCTCATGATAGTTTAGCCTAATCCTGATCAAGCATAGTCCGCAGATTCCTCTTGTTGGACTAAACTCAACCAGGACCGCATTAAGACACACATACACAACTAAATTATCGCACCCCGATTCCTGGTGATAGAACGACAACTTAGCCCTATACTATCAAGGACTTTAGAATCTGACCAGTTTCTGCTGTTGAATGATCCTAACAAAGCATGCATCTACGTGATCAAGGTAAAGGCATACTAGAGCGGAAATCAGATAGCACAGAGAACACACAAAACATCATTAAATAGATAGAAATATATTTACATCAGGTACCTACAGGGAAGATCCAACAGAGGATTTAGCTTTCCATAACCAGGAAGCCTCCTTTACAATAAAGAGATGAACAAGATGAAAGATTGCAAAAATACAAGTGGTGAGGATGTTCAAGCTACCAGTGACCAGCGATTTCAACCTAGAAATCAAGAGTAGTCTTTGCAAGTTCCCAGTGACCAATTCCCAGTGCAAAATATTAAGTAAATATTTCAGCTCAAAATTCACAATGACCAATTCCCAGTAATGTTTCCAAGTTCATATGTTCAAGCTGCCAGCACCAGCAATTTCAACCTAGAAATCAAGAGTAGTGTTTATGTTGCTTAAGGCTTGGATAATTACAATTTGTGTTTGCTTATGCTCAAATGTCTTGAATAACACAATTCAAGAGAGATTAAGACTTATTTTGATTCACAAATCCAGCCACAAATCAGCACCACAACTCAATTTCTTCATAGGCATCATATAGGAAACTTAGAAAACAAAACAAAGTTCAACAACAAGACTACTTCTAGGAATTGATTTAGAACATGTTATGAACTAAATAACATGCATGAATTAGACTCGAAATTCAAAAGATAGGCTAAGAATGACAAGAATACATGAACAAATGTATCTAGAATTCAATCAACAAAACCAAAATTCAACACAAACTTAGAACATAATGTGATAATTATTATGACTAAACATGACTCTAAGACGACATGGATTAAGAGATTTACACTTAGATTTTTTTTGTTTTTTTCTAATCAATATTTAAGAAGAAAATTTAGATCTAAAGGCTTAGCACAAGAAGATTATGATTGAAAAATGATAGAACCTAAAATCAACACAAAAACATGATTCAAGAGTAGATCTATAAAATTTGAACCATAGAAATGCAAGAACAAGTGTAGATCTAAGATCTACGCGCCTTTAGGGGCCCTCTTTGTTGTTTCGTGCATCTTCATGTCATTCTTCTATCATCAGTAATCTCCTTTCTTTAAAGTTTAATCTTAATCGATCATTAGCATCGTAAGTTGTTTTTTTTAAAAAGATCGGAAGTTAATAAACAAAACCAAGATAAAACCAATTCATAACTAACTTCTTTTCATCAAATATCACTTGAAATCTTTTAAGGGTCCAATGCCTTAATGACTCTCTCCTCTTTTCAAAATTAAAAGATTGTTTCAAGGTCCAACCCTTATCAACCCAAAAAAAATAATAAACATAAAAAGGAAAATACATAATTTAGAAGTCATGTTTTGCACACTCGATTAAAGGCTGCCGTCCCTTGTGACGGGCACATGGGGTGCTAAGACCACTTTTTTGCAGACCTCTCTCGAATAAACGTTGGTAGCGACTCCACGAGTTTTCTTCATGAGAAGACAATCTTTTTCTTTTCTCCTCGCTCTCCCGCTGAAGGGTAGGTTGCGACAGTTGGCGACTCCACTAGGGAATTGTCAGAGAGTTAGGCCATTCGATCAATGTGCAATGTTTTTATCGTGACTTTTTCTTTATTTATGTTCCCTTTTCCCTTTTATCTTTTATTTTGTCCATACTTGTATATAACCTTTACTTTGTTGTTTTGTTTGGTGTGTGTCTATTTATCTATTACATTCATAGTTAGAAATATTTTTTGTTTTATGCACACATGGCACCTCGCACACACATTGAGATATTTGGCCTTATACTCGGGTCTATGTGAGCCATAAGGGGTGGAGGTCAATCTGTGGTCGTGTTGGGTCTTCGACTCGTTTGATAACAGAGAAGCCTCATTTGGAGTTTTCCTCTTTTGATGATACATTGTCTCTGATGGTCCCTATCGCCACAATGTATTATCTAAGAGGATGATATCTCTAGAAGCCAATAAAGTTACATGAAACCACCCGTGGGAGTTGTCACTAGAAGGAGACTTGTGGATCCTTTCCATTAGGTTCCTAAATTAGGTAGGCACATAGCAAACTCACTCTGGCTTGTTCCTTGATCGCATCATGCATCTCTTCATGGCATCATAATGGACATATCATTCCTGCATTTATCATTTATCATCCTTTTGTAGTTAATAAGGTTAAAGAATAAAAGAAAAAATATTCATGCATTGCATTTGCATAAGTCATTGCATTATCATACATCTTCATTTAACATCCTTTTGTTCTGCCAATTTCATACATTTTGTTTTCATCATTCACATGTTATGTTCACTCATGCATGATCATGGCACATAGTTGCTCATGCTTTGCATTTTCCTCTACAAAAAAAAAAGAAAAACAAAAGAAAGTCACAATGAAGCATGAAAGTTTACACCACATTCTTAGTTACATGTGTTGGGTACCATGATGATAGCTATAAACCAACCATGTCAGGATTATACACTCATCTCTCTAAAAAAATGATTGAAAATCATGTGAACATTGTACGTAATGCATTGTTAACTAGGAATGGATTGTTCTTTGGGCGTCTCATATCGATCTCATAATTACATGTGTCATGCATAGCATGAGTATGCCCTAATCATTCATCTCTATGATAGGTTTTCGAAGTATTGGCAATCAAAATTTCTATTCTTGCGAACATAGGGTCAAACCAAACACATGATTTTAAGAATAGGTTTTCATCAAGTCAAGGTCAAGTATGGAAGTAACCAGCTTGTAAAAGTTGGGGCAAAAGATGGATCGAGTTTTACATAGTTTCTTTGTCTACTACCAACACATGACTGAGCTAAATAATTTAAAAAATTAGGGATTGTTGATGTCCATTTTTTATTTTCAGTTTCACTTTGACTCTGACAAGATGTGATGAACCATGTTGCTTTAATGAAAATCTGAATTGATTCGATCCTATGTTCTACTGCATGTCCTTTGTAAAACTTGCAATACTTTAACAATATATCATTCACATACATCCATGCTTCTTTTTCTTTTCACATTTGGATGCATTGCTCATTGCATTATTTCCTTGAAATAAGAATTGTAATCATTGTAATAAAAAAGAAAGAACACGCTTTACGACGCCTTTACCAAACGCGTGCCAGAGATAGAGTAATGAGTGAAATAGAGGAGGTGCAAGAGCAGATGAAGGCTGACATGGAGGCCATGAAAGAGCAAATGACCACATTAATGGAAGCCATGATGAGTATAAGAAGGATGATGGAGGTCAATGCAACTACAGTTGTTGCCACAAGTATCACCATAGAAGTGGACCCGACTCACCCACCTAGTTTCAATCAAGTAAAACATCCAGCCTCAGATATGGTAGGTCAAGGAAGCAAAGAGTTGGGAAGTGTGGGCGGCCCCCATTTTGTGCAAGTTCAGAACAAGCATTCCTTCCCACCATATGGCTTGCCTCCCAACTATACACCACCCAATGTTGCACAAACTCCCGATGAGAATGTTGACAACTCCGCGCCCATACCCATTGAGAGCCAACAACCCCAATATGATCATGCACATGTCTCTCTACCCCTGGGGGACACACATGAAGCACCCCGAGACCACAATCTAGCCAACTTTGAGCCTCACCTCGAATATGCCGCTAAGGGGCAGACATTTTGCGACGTACCCATGCCAAACACTTTGGGGGGCCCTCAGTATCGCCCACAACCACAACCCTAGCATTTTGTGGTGGGAAGAGTTCCTCTTGCTGACATGGCAGAAATTTGCCTAGTGCCCAATTTCGTTATCCCTCCGAAGTTCAAGGTGCCGGATTTTAATAAATACAAGGGGAATACTTGCCCCAAGAATCACCTGAAGATGTACAGCAGGAAAATGAGGGCATACTCAAAAAATGATAAATTGTTGATGCATTTCTTCTAGGAAAGTCTTACTGGGGCAACCGTCACCTAGTATACTAATCTGGAACCTTCCCAAGTCCATTCTTGGAAGGACCTAATGGTTGCCTTCATTAGGCAGTATCAGTATAATTCTGATATGGCTTCGAATAGAATGCAGCTACAGAACATGTGTAAGAAGGAGCATGAATCTTTCAAAGAATACGTGGAGGGATCTGGAAGCTCAAGTAGCGCCCCCAATTATGGAGAGGGAGATGATAACAATGATAGTAAACACGTTACCGGTGTTCTACTGTGAGAAGATGGTGGGTTACATGCCTTTAAGCTTTGCCGATTTAGTGTGAAAAGTGAGTTATCAAGAACAGGAGTCATTTGACTTAATATGTCAATTGAAAATCTTTTAAATATTTCTCGTCCTTGAAAATTCATTTTCGAAAACCTGCACAGTTTCTTTTATTGCTACAAGGTCATGACAAAAGACAACAATAGATACCTCAGAGCCCTACATTGGGGCAATGAAAGGCACCATGCAAGATCCTTAAGTGAACCTAGGGGTAGATAAGAAGTTCTCACCCGGTAGGTCGAAAAACCGAAAAGGCGGCCTAGGCAAAAATTAGGGTTAATAAAAAATAAAAAAAAAGGAAAAAACAATCAGGAGCATGTTTATCAGGGATTGATCTTGAAATCCAAACTGCAAAATGATCCAAGTCAAGATTTGAAATGACACATGGCCGTGTTTCAACATCCCAAACACTAATTTATCCCTTGCTACCCCCTCCAAGCCAAAGTATATTTGTTTTCTAAAAACAACAAAAACAAAATAGAAACCCCAAGTAGGAACCACCACTAAACCAGCGGGAAGAGCAATGCAAACTACACACACATGAAGTTGGGCAACAATGAAAAGAAAAAGAAAATAAAATTTTCCAAAGGCAAGTGAAGAAAAGGAGAGACAAAAGATCTCCAAATTTTACAAGGAAGGCACAAAAGTGCAATAAGGATTAATGTATAAGACAAAAAGAGTAGAGCTCAACCCAAAAGTTGAAATGAATAAAAGTACAAGTAACACTCTTGAAGTTTTTACTCAATATAACCCTTAAACTCTCTTTGGGCCTCTCTGATCTTTTCTTTCATATCCTTCTTACCCTTTACCACATTACAAGCCCAATAAAGTCCATGTGGATCGAGGAATGACTAATTTTGCTTTTAAGTTTGGATTCTGGAATGGAACCTGCACACGCTTGTGATTGTTGAATATATATATATATATATATATATATATATATATATATATATATATATATATATATATATATATATATACCTGAGGTTCGCACTTGCACATTTGAGAAGAAAACTCATTTGACTAGAAGCTCATGGAAGATTCCCAAAGATAATTGTGATAGTAGGGTACATCTGATGTTAGTCTCACATGCAAACTCTTTGGGATTCCTTTCGAATCCAAGGGTAACTTTGTTATATAAATTCTTTCGTGATCAACACATGTCATAGAGTTTCAGCAGGATCGACCGACCCTTGGCATCACTTTATGACCTTAAATCAGGAAAGTTTCACTTGGTCACATACCAAAGCCTTATGTTTCCTTGTTGTGCAAAATAATAAAAGGTTTTAAACAGAAAAAGAAAGGGTTGATTGATTAAATTTCAAATGACTCCATTGCCGTCACTACAAAATTGTCAAGTGACTAAATCAAACAAAACATACACTCTGAGGGAGTCCCCGAAGAGATTTGCAAATAGATAGGATGAGATCTCATGAGTTATCACGTCTTTCAGAAAGAGATAGTCAATCTGTGTTTTCCACAAAAAGAAAAAAAGCAAAAAAATCAAATCAAAATCAAAATCACAAAAATAGTAAAGAATGTCATGAGCATTACAAAATTTTCATGATTCAAAACCTTTTACATTTTACTACATTTCAAGATAAAGGTTGCATGTGTCTGCATCCCAAAAATCATGTTAGGTTATAAGTGCATAGATTTCTCTTTATATACCTAATTCCCAAATCTAATATCCTATCTTTTGCGTTTAGGATGAGAGGCCTTCTCAAAGAGTCAATCTCTTAAGCCCTTTGGTACTATCGCCTGGATGAGCTGCCATTGCCCCAAGTGCCTATTTTCCTATAAATAGGCATGCTAGGAAGGCTAAGGAGAGGTTCCAAGGTTAGAAATTGAGGGAATTGAGAGAGGAGGGAAAGAAGAAGAAGAAAGAAGAGAAAACAAGGTTGAGGCACTACTAAACCGCGATCGCAATCATTCCTTACTTCGTTTCTTGTTCTATGCTCTTCGTGCGACCGTCGGTTAGTTTTGTTTTTAAGATTTGAATATGATCTATGTACCCTTAGGGGTCCTCCTTGTTATTATGTGCACATTCATCTTCTTTATCTATTACCGGCGATCTCGTTTTTCTTTGTAAAGTTCAATCTTAACCAATGACTAGTGCTGTAAAGTCGTCTTTAAAGAGATTGAAAGTTAAAACAAAACCAAGATAAAAACAACTCATAACTAACTTATTTTTATCAAATATCACTTGAGATCATTTCAAGGTCCAACGCCTTAACAATTCTCTCCGCATTTCAAAATTTAAAACATTATTTCAAGGTCCAACGCCTTACACGACTTTTGTTTGCAATTAAAATCAATCTTTCAAAAAACATAAAATCAATTTACCACACAAACTTTCAAACTTAAAGAACTACATAGGTCTGAATTCCTCATTGTACCTGAGGATACGTAGAAGCAAGGGAACACCCTTGTCGACCCCAAAAAAATAATAAACATAAAAAGGGAAAATACATAATTTTGAAGTCATGTTTTGCACACTTGATTAAAGGTTGTCATCCCTTGGGACGGGCATGTGAGGTGCTAATACCTTCCCTGTGCGTAAACAATTCCCAAACCCTTATTCTCATATTTTGCATACCTCTTTTTGCTTTTTCTAACGTTTTCCCTCAAATAAACGTTGGTGGCGACTCCAAGCATTTTCTTCATGAGAAGATGCACTTTTTCTTTTTGCCTCGCTCTCCCACCAAAGGGTAGGTTGCGATAGCCATCCTTCAATGGGGCGCACGATCGATCCCAAAGCCTTATGTTTTCTTGTTGTGCAGAATAATCGAAGTTTATAAAAAGAAAGGGGAAAACCCTAAGATCAATATTTTGGTTGATTGATTAAATGTCAAATGGCTCCATTGTCGTCACTCCATATTAGGCTATAAGTGCATAGATTTCTCTTTATATACCAATTTCCCAAATCTAATGTCCAATCTTTTAATTTTAGGATGAAAGGCCCTCTCAAAGAGTCAACCTCTTGCTTTCTCATAAGGTTGAGCCCTTTGGTACTGTCACAACCTACCCTTCAGTGGGAGGGCGAGGCGAAATAAAAGTGCGTCTTCCAAAAAAAAGGAAAACGTGTGAGAGTCGCCACCAACGTTTATTCGAGGAAAACGTTAGAAAAACCAAAAGTAAGGTCTGCGAATATTGAAGAGTAGGGTTCAGGAGTTGTTTACACATAGGGAAGGTATTAGCACCCCACGTGCCTGTCACAAGGGATGACAACCTTTTAATCGAGTGTGCAAAAACATGTCTTCAATATTATATAGTTTCCCTTTTTATATTTGTATTTTTTTGGGGTCGGCAAGGGTGTTTCCCTTGATCCTACATATTCTCAGGTGCGATGAGCAACTCTGACCTACGTAGTTCTTTAAGTTTGAATGTTTGTGTGTTAAATTGATTTTATGTTTTTGAAAGATTTATTTTAATTGCGAACAAAAAGATGTTTAAGGCGTTGGACCTTGAAATCATGTTTTAAATTTTGAAAAGCAGAGAGAATCGTTAAGGCGTTTTTCCTTGAAACGATCTCAAGTGATATTTGATAAAAAGAAGTTAGTTATGAGTTTGTTTTATCTTGGTTTTGTTTATTAACTTTCAATCTCTTTAAAGACGATGTTACAACACTAGTGATCGGTTAAGATTGAACTTTACTAAGAAAAATGAGATTGCTGATAGGGTGATGGGTGCTAGTCGGTCAATACGACTAACTTTTGTGTAGAAGACTCCAAGTAGATTCGGCCAGACATGCAAGAGAAGGCCCTAGGGTTCTCATGAGCTAAGGGTAGATTTCGGGCCCATGGGCTAAGTATGAGCCCACTTATCTTGTACATATTAGATTAAGGTTTCGTTATTTTTGGGCCTTGTATTTAGGGCTCCATAATGTAGGTAGGGTACCTTAGAAATGTAGGATTTTTCAGCCCTTGTATTTTAGGGCACCTAGACTAATTTTTGTATTAGGGGTAGTTTCGTAATTTCACACGCATTAAGTGAATATTTGATGTGTGTGTTGGAAAATAAATTTAATTGAATTGGGAGAAGCCCAATCCAATTAAATTTTAGAGGGGGGGTGAGCATTTGCTTGCTACACCCCATTGCCACATCATATAGTCACACGTTGTGCATGTCCTTCATGCTTTACATGCCTTATAACACCTAAGCACACTTAGTGGAGAATCTTGGACTTGATCTTGGATTAGTGGGCTGAACCATAACTAAAATTCACTAATCATAACTAGTGAAATTTTGGCTCCAAAATTTGGCTCCACAAATTCAATTTCAAATCCAAGTGAAATTTGAATAGAAATTCAAATTTCCCTCTTATTTTGTGTGACACTTAGGCTATAAATAGAGGTCATATGTGTGCATTTTTTTGAACTTTGATCATTTGAAAATTAAACTTCAGATTTCAGAGCTCTCTTAGAGCACAAAATTTAATGCTCTTCTTTCCCTCTCCCTTCATTCATCTCCTTCTTCCTCCAAGCTATTATCCATGGCCTTCTATGGTGGTGAGCTTCTTCTAGACTCATCTTCTCCTTGAAGTGGAGTCTCCTCTCTCTCTTCCTTCTCCATTCTGCTGCCATTGATCTTCCAAGAAGCAAAGGAATCCATTGATGAAGAAGATCCTAGGCCTACAAGCTCCAATGGAGCTTACATCTCTAAGGGTGCATAGATCTCATTCAAATCTTAGAAACAAAACTAACCAACGGTCGCACAAAGAACACCAAACAAGGAACGATGTAGGGATTGGTCACAGTCGTGATTCGACAGTGCCTCAGCATCGTTTCCTCTTCTTTCTTCTTCTTCTTTCTCTCTTCTCTCATTTCTCTCCACTTCTGAGCCTTGGAACCTTTTAAAACACCCCTAGGATGCCTATTTATAGGCAAAGGGTCACTTTGGGGTAGTTGCAGCTCGCCCAGGCGAGCTGAAACTTAACCCTGAAGTAATGAGCTCGCCGAAGCAAGCTGGTTTCTTCACGATGAAGTTATTAGGTGGCCCACGCGAGCCAGATGCTAGCCTGTGTGAGTTGGGGTTCAAAAAAATCAAGAAAAAGGACATCAGTGAGTGATCCTCTGCTTCATGCGGTAACTGCTGCCGAACACCGCAATTCGGGAAGTGAGAATCAAAACATCATTGAATGATAGTTCCCAGACGAAATTAGGGTCTGATAGTTGCCCCTCTTTACTTATCTTTTATTGGAAATGAAAAGGTAAGTAAAGATAAGGACACTAATTTTGTTTGAGCAATCTTGCTATTCGACCGGGCAACTAGCGAAAGCCAAAGAAGTGAAACATGTAAACAAAAGGACATTGAAGTCCTATGAAAGGTAAAATGGAGTACATTGAAGTCATGTATAGCAGAAGACATTTGAAGTTTTTTTTTGAAAGCACAAAGATAGAGAACATTGAGTCCTGACAAGCACAAAGACAAGGACATTGAGTTCTATAAAAGACAAAAGATGTTGAAGTCTTATAAAGTGTAAAAGACAGAAGACATTGAAGTCTTGTAAATGTAAAAGACAGAAGACATTGAAGTCTTTGAAATGTAAATGAAGACATTGTAGTCTTCGAAAGCGTAAATGACTGAAGACATCGAAGTCTTTGAAATGTAAATGAAGACATTGTAGTCTTTTGAAAGCGTAAATGATTGAAGGCATTGAAGTCTTTGAAATGTAAATGAAGACATTGTAGTCTTTGAAAGCGTAAAGATAAAGGCGAGGACTTTGAGTCCTATGAAAGATAAAGGTGAGGACTTTGAGTCCTATGAAAGATAAAAGTGATGACTTTGAGTCCTGTGAAAGATTAAGGCGAGGACTTTGAGTCCTATGAAAGATAAAGGTGAGGACTTTGAGTCCTATGAAAGATAAAAGCGAGGACTTTGAGTCCTGTGAAAGATAAAAGTGAAGACTTTGAGTCCTATGAAAGATAATAGTGAGGACTTTGAGTCCTATGAAATCGTAAAGCAAAGGACGTTGAGTCCTATGATACAAGCGAATAGGTACTAGTACCAAAGGGCTCAACCTTGTGAGAAAGCAAGAGGTTGACTCTTTGAGAGGGTCTCTCATCCTAAACTCACAAGATAGGACATTAGATTTGGGAAATTGGTATATAAAGAGAAAACTATACACTTATAGCCTAGTATGAACATGATTTTTGGGATGCAGATGCATGCGACCTTCACCTTGAAATGCAGTAAATATAGGTTTTGTATCTAGTAATGCAAAAGGTTTTGAATCATGAAACTTGTGTAATGCTAATGAAATTCTTTCCTATTTTGTTGCTTTTGTTTGCTTTTCTATTCTTTTCTTTTTTTCGTGTGAAAAAACACAGATTGATTGTCTCTTTCTAAAAGATGTGATAACTCATGCAACCTCATTCTATCTTTTGCAAATCTCTTTGGGGACTCCCTTTGAGTGTATGTTTTGGTTCAATCACCTGAGAATTTTGGGTGACGACAGTGGAGCCATTTGACAATTAATCAATCAACTGAAATATTGATCCTAGGGTTTGTCCCTTTCCTTCTTGTTTGAAAACTTTGATTATTCTGCACAACAAGAAAATATATGGCTTTGGGATCGATCGTGCGCCCCATTGAAGGATGGAAATGGATCGTCACACTTTGGTATGTGACCAAGTGAAACTTTCCTGATTTGAAGTCATAGAGTGATGCCAAGGGTCTGTCGATCCTGCTGAAACTTGATGACATGGGTTAATCCCAAAAGAATTTATACTACAAAGGCCAACATGGGTTGATCCACATGGGCCTTATTGGGCATGTAACGTGGTCAGGGGTAAGAGGGCTATAAAGGAAAGGATCGAAGAGGCTCAAAGAGTGTTTAAAGGTTATATTGAGTAAGAACCTCGAGAGCGTTGCTTGTACCTTTATTCATTTCATCTTTTGAGTTGGGCTCTACTCCTTTGGTCTTATACATTAATCCTTATTGCACTTTTGTGCCTTCCTTGTAAAATCTGGAGATCTTTTGTCTCTCTTTTTCTTCACTCGCCTTTGGCATATTTTATCTTCTTTTGCTTTTCATTGTCGCCCAACTTCATGCATGTGTTGTTTGGATTACTCTTTCCTGCCGATTTAGCGGTGGTTCCTACTCAGGGTTCCTATTTTGTTTTTGTTGTTTTTTTGTGTTGTTTTTAGAAAACATATATGCTTTGGCTCGGAGGGGATAGTAAGGTATAAATTAGTGTTTGGGATGTTGAAACACTGCTATGTGTCATTTCAAATCTTGACTAGATACTTTTGTAGTTTGGATTTTGGAACGAAACCCTTGATAACATGTTCCTGATTCTTTCTTCTTTTTTATTCTTTATTAACCTTAATTTTTTGTTAGGCCGCCCTTTCAGATTTTCGACCAACCGGGTGAGAACTTCTGATCTGCCCCTAGGTTTGCTTAAGGCTCATGCATGGTGCCTGTCATTGCCCTGGTGTAGGGCTCTGAGGTATCTATTCATGTCTTTTGTCATGACCTTGTAGCAAGGAAAAATGAAAGAAATTGTGCAGGTTCTCAAAAATGAATTTTCAAGGACGAGAAATATTTAAAGGATTTTCAATTGATAGATTAAGTCAAATAACTCTTGTTCTTGATAACTCACTTTTCTCTCAAAAAGAAAACTTTTAAGAACGATAAAATGAGGTCACATGAATGTTTGTACTTCGTATTTTTTTTGGAAACACAGTCAACAAAACATTTTTTTTTTAACTTTTTAGTTTACTCATCGTTTATAGCACCCTCACCAAACGTGGAGAACGAGCAATTTCTGATTGAACAAACTTGGAGATCAACCCAAGAGCGCAGGTCACTTGAGCAAACAAACCAACGGTTTACATTCACATTCTAGTGAAAGTTAAATAAGCAAAGATGTAATTGTGAGAGAATGAGAGACAATGACATCAAAATTATCCATATTATTAGCATTGTGACTGTTGTTTACAGTAATGGCATAAACCTGAAAATCCTAATGAGTCATTGGAGACATCTAACAACAACCTTCAAATTGCCCCATACATAGTATGGTTTGACAATGTCAGAATTCACAAGCAATTGTGCTTCACGAATCTTAGCCAGCCTGCATCAATTAGACTTTGCACCTTATGTTTCAAGGTCATACAATGCCCAATAGAATGCCCCGGAACTCCTCCATGATAAGCACATGTTGCATTCGAGTTTTATCCTCAGGAAAATGGAGGTTGAGGAACCTTGGCTAGGATTATGGCTACCATTGCATTATTGAGTAGATATGGGAGTAAGTTAGCAAACGACACCATAATTGGGGTGAATTCTACAGGCTTCTTTTTTGGAAAATTCTTTCCCTGATTGGTGTTTTGGTTTGTGTTATGGGTGGTGTTTGGTATCGGATGTGCAGCAGGCGGGTTTTGTGGTTGATTTAGGGGTGGCCTTTGTGGATGATTTGGTGTTCTTGGCTGATAGGGTGATGGGTGTTAGTCGGTCAATACGACTAACTTTTGTGTAAAAAAACTATTGTAAATTGTATATTGTTGGATCAAGTGGCCTCGGAATAATTAAGAAGGGGGGTTGAATTAATTATGAATGTGCCTTGACTAACTAAAAATTTATCCTTCTTAATATTACTAGATTCAATTAGGCTTTACTACTAAGTTATGAGAAAGTAAAGAACAAAAACAATAACTTAGACAAAAGTAAAGCGGAAATAAAAAGTGCACAGCAGAAAGATAAAGAGTGTAGGGAAGAAGAAGACAAACACAAGATTTATACAGGTTCGGCAACAACCCGTGCCTACATCCAGTCCCCAAGCAACCACCGGTTCTTGAGATTTCCAATAACCTTGTAAAATCCTTTACAAGCAAAGATCCACAAGGGATGTACCCTCCCTTGTTCTCTTTGAACAACCAAGTGGATGTACGCTCCACTCAAGTTGATCCACAAGAGATGTACCCTCTCTTTTTTTCAGTATTACAACCCAAGTAGATGTACGCTCTACTTGTACCACAGAGGATGTACCCTCCAATGTGTTAAGACAAAGAATTCTTAGGCGGTTAGTCCCTTGAATCTTTGTAAGGGGAAACAAAAGATATCTCAGGCGGTTAGTCCTTTGAAATCTTTTGTTTAAAGGAAACAAGAAAAATCAAAAGAATTCTCAGGTGGTTAGTCCATTGAATCTTTTGGCAAGAGGGAGAAGGAAGGAAAGATAGCACACTTTTGTTTTCTGCAAAATTTTCACTTGCAGAAAAACAAAGTTTTGGAAACAAAGTTTAGAAAGCTTTTTGGCAAAGAAAAAGCAATGGGCAATGGTTAGAGAAAGATTGTGAAAAAGGATTGTTTGGAAGAATATCATATATCTTGAAACGAGTGCCAAAGTCATGCTTTTATAGACTCTTCATGTCTGGTCAAAGAAATCATAGGAAGAGTTATGACTTTTGAGAAAACCATGTTAACAGTTATAACTCTTAACTTTTTCTTCAAAACTATCCACTGGTAATCGATTACCACAAAGGTGTAATCGATTACACAATGTATTTTATGAAAAGTTGTGACTCTTCAAAATTGGATTTGAATTCCAACGTTCAGATTCACTTGTAATGGATTACTAATATAGTGTAATCGATTACACTATTTGAAAATCATTTTCGAACGTTACAAACCATTTTAAAATATTTTGAAAACCAAAATGGTCACTGGTAATCGATTACCATAGAGACAATATTTTGAACGCTCTAGCCTTTTTATGGATGAGTTGAGGTGTACTCTGTAGGTGGTGGCGGTGTGTCTGTTGCCCGCTACTATGATGCCTCGCCCTGCGCCTACCTAAGGGCGCAGTACTTCTCGATGAAAGCCCTATTAATAGGGGCCTAATGACCCTGCTGGGGGCGACGGGCACTCCATAGAACTGACGGAGGCTCGTAATCAGAGCTGGAAATCCCAAGACCCTGTTGGACTTCTCTGGGTCCACTGGGTGTCTTGCGGGCGCGATCCCTACAAATAGTAGTTGACAATAGAAATCAGTTGAGCCATGTGCGTACTTACCTATGTCACGATGGCATGACCTTGCTTGGGGGGAAGGGCACCCTATAGGACTAGCAGAGGCCCATAACCAGAGCTGGAAACCCCAGGGCCCTGTTGGACTTCTTTGGGTCCATTGGGTGTCTGGTGGGCGCGATCCCTGCAAATAGTGGATGGCATCAAAAATCAATTGAGCCACGTGCACACTTTCCTATGTCATGACGACACAAATCAACTGACACTTTGGCAGGGGGAGATTGGAGTTGTGGTGGTGCGCATGATCCGCACTTGTCTCCTTGTGGCAGTCTGGGAAAAATCTTGCCTTGGTATGCATAGTAGCTATGCGATAGCCACCTCCTCGAAGCTGGAGACCTGCCTCCTCCTCTAGTTGTGCTCGCACAGTTGGTCGCCCTCTAATATCAGGGGGTGGCCCAGGAACTGATAAAAGAACAATAGTAGCCTCTCACCCAGGAGCGCAGGCCTCGATTAAGCATTAAGGGTGGAGGACCTAGAGTTCTCTGAAGGTGCAAATGTGGAGCCCTCTGAAAGCGAGGACGTGCAGCCCTTTGAAGGCGAAGACGAGTAGCCCTATGAAGGCGAGGGCGTGTAGCCCTCTAAAGACGAGGGCATGTATCCCTCTGATTGCGAGGACGTGTAGTCCTCTGAAGGCGAGGGCGTGTAGCCCTTTGAAGGTGAGGACGGGTAGTCCACTGAAGGCAAGGGCGTGTAGCCCTATGAAGGCAAGGACGTGTAGTCCTCTGAAGGCGAGGGCGTATAGTCCTCTAAAGGTGAGGGCGTGTAGCCCTCTAAAGGTGAGGGCGTGTAGTCCTCTAAAGGTGAGGGCATGTAGCCCTCTGAAGGCGAGGACGTGTAGTCCTCTAAAGGCGAGGGTGTGTAGCCCTCTGAAGGCGAGGGTATGTAGCCATCTAAAGGCAAGGACGTGTAGTCCTCTAAAGGGGAGGACATGTAGTCCTCTAAAGGTGAGGGCCTATAGCTCTCTGAAGGTGAGGGCGTGTAGCCCTCTAAAGGTGAGGACGTGTAGTCCTCTGAAGGTGAGGGCGTGTAGCCCTACGAAGGCGAGGGTGTGCAGCCCTCTGAAGGTGAGGACGTGTAGTCCTCTGAAGGCGTGAAGGCGAGGATGTGTATTCCTCTGAAGGTGAAAACGTGTAGCCCTCTGAAGGTGAGGACGTGTAGTCCTCTAAAGGTGAGGGTGTGTAGCCCTATGAAGGCGAGGGCGTGCAACCCTCTGAAAGCGAGTGCGTGTAACCCTCTAAAAGTGAGGACGTGTAGTCCTCTAAAGGCGAGGGCGTATAGCCCTCTAAGGTCGTGTAGTCCTCTGAAGGCTGGGACGCGTAGTCCTCTGAAGGGGAGGACATATAGTCCTCTAAAGGTGAGGACATGTAGCCCTCTGAAGGCGAGGACGTGCAGTCCTCTGAAGGCGAGGACGTGTAGTCCTCTGAAGGCGAGGGCGTGTAGCCCTCTGAAGGCGAGGACGTGTAGTCCTCTAAGGCGAGGATGTGTAGTCCTCTAAAGGTGAGGACGTGTAGCCCTCTGAAGGCGAGGACGTGTAGTCCTCTAAAGGCGAGGACGTGAAGCCCTCTGATGGCAAGGTCATGTAGCGCTCTGAAGGCGATAGGTACTAGTACCCAAGGGTCCACCCTTATGAGAAAGCAAGAGATTGACTCATTAAGAGGGTTGGTCATTCCAAATTCAAATAGATTGGACATTAGATGTAGGAAATCTATGCAGTTAACATGATTTTTAGGGATGCATATGCATGCAACCTTTGTCTTGAAATACGGTAAATGCGGACTTCGTATGCAACAATGCAATGTAATGGAAAGTTGTACAATGTTCATGACATTCTTTCCCTATTTTGTAATTTTTATTTGATTTTTGAAAGAGGTGATAATTCATGCAACCTCTTCCTATCTTTTGCAAATCTCTTTGAGAACTCGCTTAGAGTGTATGTTCTATTTAATTTAGTCACTTGACCGTTTTGGAGTGACGACAATGGAGCCGTTTGACATTTAATCAATCCATTGAAATCCTAGGGTTTATCCCCCCATTTTTGTTTAAAAAAATCGACGGGTGAGAACTTTTGATCTGCCCCTAGGTTCGCTTAAGGCTCATGCACGGTGCCCCTTATTGCCCTTGTGTAGGGCTTTGAGGTACCAATCGTTGTCTTTCATCATGACCTTGTAGCAGGGAACCCATTGGGTGAGAACTTCTAATCTGCCCCTAGGTTCGCTTGAGGTTTTTGCTTGGTGCCTTTCATTGCCCCAGTGTAGGGCTCTGAGGTATCCATCGTTATTTTGTTTTCACAACCTTGTAGCAAGGAAGAATGAAAGAAGCGATTGATTCTCGCAAAAAGAATTTTTCAAGGACGAGAAATAGTTGAAGGATTTTTTCGGTTGACGAGTTAAGTCAAATGACTCCTATTCTTGATAATTCACTTCTCTCTAAAAAAGATAAACTTTCCAAAATAATAAAATGAGGTCACATGAACGTCTATATTTTACTTGAAAACACAGTCAATCAAATGCTTTTTTCCTTTTCTTTTTGAACTTTTATGCTTTACTCGTTGTTTACGGCATCCTCACCAAATGTGTAGCACGAGTAATTTCTGCTTTACTCGTTGAACGGTCTTGGAACTCCAAACTCAAGAGCACAAGTCGTTTGAGCAGACAAACCAAATGGCTTACACCCACATTCCAGTGGAAGCAAAGATGTAATTATGAGAGGATGATGGACAAAGATGTCAAATTTATCCATTTTATTTAGCATTGTAACTGTGGTTTACAATAATGGCATAAACTTGAAAATCCTAATGAGTCATTAGAGACATCTAACAACAGCTTTCAAAATTGCCCCATGTGTGGTGTCGCTTGTCAATGTTAGGATTCACAAGTGATTCTCCTCAAATTTCAGCCAGCCTACATTAATTAGACTTTGCACCTTACGCTTCAAGGTCATACAGTGCTCAATGGAATGTCCTGGAACTTCTCCATGATATGCACATGTTGCGTTCGAGTTGTATCCTCGGAAAAATGGAGGTTGAGGAACCCTGGCAGGGGTTATGGCTACCATTGCATTATCAAGTAGATATGGGAGCAAGTTAGCATATGACACCGGAATTTGGGGTGAATCTTACAGGCTTTTTCACTGCAAAATTTATTTCTTGGTTAGTGTTTTTGTTTGTGCTAAAGGTGGTGTTTAGCATTGGTTGTGTGGTAGGTGGGCTTTGTAGTTGATTTAGGGATGGCCTTTATGGATAACTGGGTGAGAGGGACTGTTATTGGCTAAGTAATGACATTGTTGGGCTGATGGGAAATTTGACTGTGTAGGAATGGCAGTCATAGTAAGGGTTTCTCTCTCATTCTCATCCTCTTCATTTGCCCCAGTTTTCGCATTCATCAAAGCAAGATGATCAAATTTGCCTTTTTCCAGACCCACTTTGATCCTTTCGCCGGCGAAGACCAAATCCGCAAAGCTTGAAGGTGTGTAACCCATCATTTTTCCATAGAAGGGTTGTGGTTGGGAGCGAAATTAAGACCCCTCCAAAGTGTTTTGCAGGGGTATACCACCAACTGCTTGCCCTTCAGTGGCATATCCGAGGCAAGGCTCGAAGTCGCTTAGATTGTGGTGGGGAATTTCATGTGTCTCCCCCATGGTTTGAGAGACATGTGCATGATTAGTTTGAGGTTGTCGGCTTTCAATGAGTATGGGAGCGGAGTTATTGACATCCTCACTGGGAGTGTATGCCACATTGGGTGGTGTATAGTTGGGAGGCAAGCCATATGGTGGGAAGGCATGCTTGTTTTTCACACTAAATGAGGGCCATCCATACCTCCCAACTCTTTGCCTTCCAGACCTACCATATCTGAGGTTGGATGATTTATTTGGTTGAGGCCATATGGGGGGTCAGGTCCACCTCAACAATGGTGCTGATAACGGCTATTGCAGCCACATTGACCTCCATTATCTCCTTTATGCTCATCATGGCCCCCATCATTGTGGCCATTTGCTTTTTCAAGGCCTCTGTGTCGGCCTTCATCTGTTCTTGCACCTCCTCTACTTCACCCATTACTCTAACTCTAGCACGGGTTCGGTAAGGGCGCCGTAAAGCATGTTTTTTCCTTTTGATAACAATGATTAAGTTCATTTTTTTTCAAGGAAAGAATGCAATGAGCAATACAACCAATGAAAAGCATTGATGTATGCGAATGATGCAAAGTTAAAGTATTATGAATTTTTACGTAGGACATGGGGTTGAATCAATTTAGATTTTCAACATCGTCCATGACATCTTTGTCAAGATGAAACTGGAAGTAACAAGGACATCGACAGTCCTAAATGTGTTTGGCAGTAGATGAAGTAGCGATCTAACTCGATCCATCTTTTTCCCCAATTTTTTGCATGATGGTTACTTCCATACTTCAAATTGACTTGATGAACCTTTTCGTAAAAGCATGAGCTTGGCTAAACCCCATAACCCAAGGAATGGCAATTTTGATCGCCAGTACTTCGACAACATTTCATAGAGATGAAAGACTCGGGAATATGTATGTTATGTATGGAAAATGTAATTATGAGATTGAGATGCCCGAAGAAACATCATTTCCTAGTTAACCACGCATTAGGTATCATGCTCAATCATTTTGTTTTGTTGTTTATTTCTTAGAAATGGGTTTATGATCCCAACATGGTTGGCTCATGGTACTTAACACATGCAACTAAGAATGCAGTGTGAATTTTCACGCTTCCTTTTTTTGTTGTTGTTTTGCAGAGGAAAACGCAAGGATCATGCATGAGTAAACATGAAAATAAAAGGTATGCAAAAAGCATGTTAGATGCATATGCATGGTGATGAAATGACTTATGCAAAATGCAATGCATGAAATGATAAGTGACAAATGTGGGAACGATACATCCATTACGATGCCATGAAGAGATGTTTATGCGATGCATGATATGAATGCATTTACGCACACGAGAGCCCGGAAAATCATCTCTTCTTACTTGCACATTCGGGGGCGCAGTGCCCTATGTGTGCAGTTAAGAAGGTGATATGGACCTTCCGGCTTCCCGTGACAAAAGACGAGACCAACATACAACACGTGCATGATGACATGATGCAGATGCACAAAAGCGTAAAAGGGGGATGTACACAACATGGCAATATCCACAAAATAATCATACAACAAAGGCGTACATGACATTTAGGTTATATGCATGGTAGTGTTTAAAAGGCACGCAGCGTGTTCACTTCGTGCCCCTATTTTAGGGACCTAAACGGGAGGAATTAAAAGGATTTTAGTGATAATTCCCAAGGTGGTCATATCTCTCTTGATGGTTTCTAGAGGTATCATCCCCTTCGACAAACATATTGCGGCAGTAGGGACTACCAGCAACAATATGTTATCAAAGAGAAAAACTCAAGATGAGGGTTCACTATTATCAAGCAAGTCGAAGACCCAGCATGACCACATATTCACCTCCACTCCTTATGTTTCCATGGACCCGGGTATAGGGCCCCTTTTCAACTCACCGTGTGTGCAAAAAAGGTGTTGGTGTTGTGTGTATCAAATGAATACATATTTATCACATGCATACATTAAAACACGCTTAAAGCTTCAAAGAAGTTTATACAAGAACATAAAGGAAAAGGGAAACCGATGAAAGGGAAAACACAACTTTTGCGCAAAAGATTAATAGGCCTAACTCTCTAAAAACATTCCCCATTGGATTCGCCAACTGTCGCAACCTACCCTTTGGCGGGAGGGTGACGCGAGGGCTCACGGGTGCGTCTTCCAAGGGAGGAAGGCACGCGGAGTCGTCACCAACATTTATTTGAGGAAAATGTTGGAAAAACCGGAAAGGTGTAGTCTACGAACTTTAATTTGCGAAAGGTTCGGGAGTTGTTTTTACGCACGGGGAAGGTATTAGCACCTCACATGTTCGTCACAAGGGACGGCAGCCTTTAACCAAGTGTGCAATATCATGTCTTTGATTTATTTTTTTCCCTTCTTTGCGTTCTTATATCTTTTTATGCCTTTTGTATTTTTATCTTTTTGTGGTTGACAAGGGTATTTCCCTTGCTCCTATGTATTCCTTAATTGCGATGAGAAAATCATACCTACGTAGTTCTTTGAGAACTAAATGTTGGTTAAATTGTTTTTATCTTTTTTCGCAAGATATATTTTAATCGAACAAAAGTCATTTAAGGCGTTGGACCATTAAACGATCTTTTGATTCTTTTGAAAAGAAAGAAACGTTAAGGCTTTAAACCATTAACGATCTCTTGTTTTTGAAAGGAGAGAAACGGTTAAGGCGTTGGACCATTAACGATCTCTTGGGGTGGTCGACAAAAGCGGGGCTTTTGCTCCTACGTATCCTCAATTGCGATGAGGAAATCATACCTATGTAGTTCTTGCAAAAGCAGTAAAGTTACATGTTGATTTTATGCTTTTGAAAGGTCCATGTTAACCGATAAAAGCAAAGAGGATCGTTTAAGGCGTTGGACCTTAAAACGGTTTTAAGTGACTTTTGCGAACAAAGCTTGATTTGTGAGTTGATTGAAGTCTTAGTTTCACTTTGGTTATTAGTCAATTCATTCAAGGAAACTTCCAAAGAAAAACGTCCAATTGATTTTTTTTATTATTTTTTCAAGATATTTCTTTTATTTTATTATTATTTTGCCTTTTATGATTTAACCAAGGTTACAGCGTGAACGATCGGTTGGATTTTATTTTAATAGTGATTAAATGAGATTACAATACAAATGATCGGTTGAAATTCATTTTATCATTTATTAAGCAAGATAACGACTTAAATAAACGGTAAAAAGCTCGTTAAAAATGGAAGAAAAGAAAACCAAAAGTGAACGAAATCAAGATGAAAGCCAACAAAATAAGAAATGAATTGAAAGTCTCGGATTCGAAAACTTACCAGTTGAAGAACGAAGAACGCACGAAGAACGAACGAAGAACGGTGAAGAACGGCGAAAAATCTTCGCGAAATTGCTCACGAAAACGTCTCAGAAGCATTACAGAAGCACCTCGGCTTGGATTTTCTTCACGGAAAACACGTTTTTCACCCAGAATAGCTGAAATGCATAGCCAAAAGGGTTAGAGACCCTTTGGAACAGCCCCCATTCGCCTATTTATAGGAAAAGGGGGAGGAGGTTGCCGCCCAGCTCGCCCAGGCGACGTAGGTTGCTTCCTCCTTAAGCAACCCAGCTTCAAAAATGTTTTGAAAGGGCCAAGATTCGAAAATTTGAAAATTTCTATTTGCACCCCCATCCTGAGAAGTTCACCCCTTTTTCATAATTTACGGAAAAGTTACGGAAGCCTTATGGAAGCATATAGGACATGATTTTCATCTTTTTTCTCTTCCCTTTCACCAATATTAAGTGAAATATGCTTAGCCAAGGTTTTCAGAAATTTTACGAAAGCATTACGGAAGTCCCGGAAACCATTTTTTTCAACAAAAAGTGGAGGTGCCTGCCGCCCAGCTCGCCCAGGCTAGCTGGTTGCTTAGCCAGGAAGGAAGAAAAGGTCCAGAATCCTCTAGATGGGCCCAGATTTAAAAATTTCTATTTGCACCCCCATTTTACGAAATACACCCCTATTTTACTAAATACACCCCCCTTTTGTGTTTTCCTACCAATTTCTTTCCGAAACCTCCCGAAACTTTACGGGTTTTGAAATGATGCTTGATTGTCCTTTTGTAATGTTGCGAAACTCTACGGATTCCACAACAATGCTTGTTTTGACTTCCGGAATGTTTGCAAAACTTTACAGATTATTTAATAATGCTCGTTTTGAGGGTCCCAAAGGGAACAAACAAGGTTTGAAAGCCGATCGCAAGTGTCCCCGGATGAAATTAGGGTATGACATCATTCTTTGAGAAAAGTGTTGTTGTCATCACATTTCACAAATAGTAGTAATTTATATATATTGACCATATCAGGGAACTAAATTAGGACTATAAAGTTGTTCGATTACAGATTTGCCATAAAAGCAATCAAGTATATACATGGTCGTGGATGAATTTAAAAGAAAAAATCTAGACTAAGTCTAAAGCAAAAGTATATTTGGAGGCTAAGTAGCTAGGGAAAAACAAAAATCACTAATTGACCGCATATGAAAACAAAAAATTTAAAAGCCAAAGCTAGACTAAGTCTAAAACATATTGTATTTAGCAAATTTTCTTGTATTGGTTTGGATTGTCTTTTAAAAAAAATAGATCTAAATACATAAAGGGCCTAAGAAATGTAAACCAGGCATTAGAATGAAAAATTCAAAAAAAAAACTATAGTTAAGTCTAGAAACATTGAACCCAGTGAAAATGAGTAATGTCCATAAATCTATCTTGTGGTGTATTATGTCAGCAGATCCATCCAACCATCACAGCTAAGCAATCTCTATGATCTGTCTACTAGTATTTACTATTTTTTTCCTGGGAATATCAAATCAGCCTAGAAAATGAAAGCCTATAGTCTTGTATGAGCAGCCTATAGAACTAGAAAATCAAAGTCTCAACTCAATGGTAGCCTTCTTTGGTGTTCTGCAAACGGGGCAAGCCTCGAGGAAAGCGTTGCAAACTTTGCAGCAAGAAAGGTGTCTACATGGAAGAAACAGAAAGCTCGAGCTCCTAGAATGACAACTTTTACAAACCATTACTCCTCTTCCTCTCATATTCATTTCAAACTCACCACAACATTCTATATGTTTTTTCTCTTTCTCTAATGTTTCATCTTCTCCCATCTCTTCTTCTTTTCCCCTAGTTTTGCCACAAAAGGACACTGCATCATTTGGCACCACCCCGTTGTTCAAAAAATTCCCACTTTTTGTCATTTCCCCCAATGTTTTATAGAGGGACAATGCCATGGTTTCCTTCTCTTGAGCCACTTTTTGCCACTTCATATTTTCTGCCTCTAGCTTTCTTAAATAGTCTTCCAACTCTACCTTTTTCTTTATAGCTTGCACAATTTCTTCATCTTTTTCCCTTAAGACATTGAGTGAATGACATTTCAATTTTTTCAACAATTCTATCACATGTTGTTTCCCATGCTCTCGTATCATATATCTCAATTTCTCATCCTACCCATCAAAGATTAATAATCTACCAGAATACATAGTGAATAATAATTACAATCCTAATCAAAATATGAAAATTACTACATCAAACCTCGGATTTCATGTACTGATCAATCTTTTTCCATTGCTTCTCAAGCTGAATAGCAAACATACGAGAATTCACGGCTTCTGAATTATAAACATGAAGATTTGGATCAACAATTCCTTGACTCCCATTATATAACGGATTTCATGAGTATCACGGAGTTATTATTTGGATGGATCAAAGTTGGATGAACGAAAGTCGCATGAGCCCTGCATATGAGGAAGGCGTGGAATAGTTCTTGTTATTTGCTTCTGAAAGAAGTCGATCAGATGAGGATGGAAAAAAATTTTGTCCTTGTATAAATTCTTTGAACGGTAGACAACAAATACTCGACGACATACGTGAGCATTTGTTGTGTGATGGGATTAAGAATAATTATACAACGCGTATATGGCATGGTGAATTGACAGACATGCAGAGTGGGTCCCAATCTGAATCGTTTGATGTAGAAATGGGAGATCGCTTAGAGGATATAATTTATGATCTTGGACAAGAGTCTTTTCAGCAAGCACATGCCCATATGTATGATACATTGAAAGCTAATTCAAAGAAACCTTTGTATATGGGTTGCAACAATTCGTTGACGTTGTTGTCAATGGTGTTAAGTCTAAAAGATCTTAAAAGGGTATACAAAGAATCTACACCATCTAGAAGCATCTATTGTGGAAAGGTACATTCCAGAAGAAGCTATTGAATTTTGTTCAGAGTATATTGAAAAGGCAAAACCTGTTGGGCTTCCTGAGTCTCGCCATGAGGAAAGAGTGAGAGGTAAGGGTTCAAGACATTTGGGAGCCATGGACGAAGACGTGCAAGAGGTCCTTGGAGCCAGTCCAAAGTATTGTTTGATCGTGACATCAACTCCAACAACACGCACATGACCAGGGTGTTCTGGTCACCCAATGGCAGCAGTCAGTACATCTTGACGTCCATAGGCGACAAAGGAACCTTGTGAGGTCTGCTCCTTTAAGGAATCCTGTAACGAACACATTTATTGGTTTATTCAATCAAACAATAAACATAAATAATTGCAATTGACAATTGAAAGTGACTTACAATCTTGTCAGCAATTTCCTTTACTGCCTCAGACGTCATTTGGCCAATTTTCTTGGTGCGGGCCATCTTCCACTTCACGTGTCTTCTGATGGGAGATGGAGGATCAATGACGGTGTTAGTGCTTTCAGATTTAGCAGCTTCCTCCAGTTGTTTCTTTTTCTTCTCCTCCATCAACTTGTTTTCTAGAAATTCATAATCCCCACAAGACAACATGTGAAGGGCAATGTTTTGTTTCTGAATGGCCTGTGCCTTCTTTCACACATCCTTTAAAAATTAAACATTATTCAAAGTTATTATTACTGACAATAATAAGTAAATTTAAAGTTTAAAACAATGAAAATCACAAAGTTACCTCCCACGAAGGGTCTCTATGGCTCTGACAAAATTGGGTCCACTTCTCCTTGCTAATGCCGTACTTTTCACATACAGTGTCATTGGAACTATTCTTTTTGACTGAATGTGCCGATTTCAATGTCAAATCAAACTTAAATTGTCTCCATCACCCCCCATAGTTTGAAGTATTTTATTTTTTGTCCTCAGATCAGATGCTTTAGGGATATCAAATTCAACCTGACAAATGAAATTTACATTTTATTGTTACTAAATTACAATTTTATTTGTTAATCAACAACATGCAAAATTTAAGTAAAATACCTGAATAGCCTCCCATATCAAATCCTTCTGGGCAGTAGGGACTTATTTCCAATTCTCGTATGTCACATCCACCTTATCACGAGCGACGATCCCCAAATATGTTCTTAACTTCTTTTTGTGGGGACCATCGACTTTCCCGGTCACAGGATCCACATGGGCCAAGGGTCGCTTTACCCTAACTGGTCTAGTAGCCAATGATCTCAGACGTGTAGCTTTTCTTGTCCGCTTCAAGGTAGAAGGGGAATGTGATGCTGCAATAGTAGGAGGAGGAGGATGAGGAGGAGAGCTGGGTGGTGTAGTCATTTGTCTGTAAAGAAAAAAAAACATTAATTTTCAAGATTATCACAAAAATAATAGCTTATGTAATTGAATGGACTGAAATGAAGTACATTAGACGATGTTAATTAATTCTCCTTCATCATGATCATTACGATTAGCATGAATGTCGTCAGCTTCTTCTTGTCCGACGATGTTAGGCGACATTTGTGTGGACAAAGGACTAACATAAGTATCAATGAGTGAATCATCATATTCAACATTAACCCTAGTTTTTTTTCCCGTGTAGAACCACTGACCACTTTTCATCACAAGGGTCTTGAACATAAAATACCTGGTTAGCTTGTTCTACCATGATGAAAGGGTCATTTTGGTAAGCGAGTTTCTTAAGATTTACCAATGTAAATCCTACATCATCGGTCCACACACCAGTATTGTTGTCAGCCCACTTACATTTGAAAACATAGATAGTAAATTTGACATAGTTAAGCTCTCACATTTCTTCAACAAAACCAAAGTAAGGGATGGAAGCTACACGGGGATTGTCACCATGTACACTAGCAAAGTGTTGAGATTCAGCCCTTAGGATAACCCCACTATTTTGCATAGCACTTTTCTCATCTTGTGCTTTTGTATAAAAGGAATACTTGTTTATATCATATCCTTGCCAAGTTATAATGTTTCTTTCAGGCCCATCTGCTAGCTTTCTTAATGTTTTAGAAGCATTATCGTCACCAAAGATTGTATCTTTAAACCAATTTAGGAAAGTCTTGTTATGCTCTTTCAACACCCTGCTCTTCGACATTTTTGGATTACTTTCCTTCACTAAACCTTCATGTCAAAGTATGTATGGCAAAACTTTGTTATTGTTATTCAATACATACAACAGGTTAGATCACAAAAAAAGTGACTCGATAACTAATGTTGTCCTTCAGTTAGATGCAGTCCCAGTTTCAATTGCAGATGCAATCACAGGGACTCGCACTGCCTCCTGAGCCTTAGGTTGGTCCTTCAGCTGCTTGTGTCAGCACAAAGGAAAGTTTTGTCGATCCCTCAGGGAACGATCCAGACATGGGTGACTCCGAGAAATGCGGGTTGTACGTCGAAGAAAATCCTCCCCGCCCGGTTGCCCTAGGAAGACTTTGATGTAGCTCCATGTAGAGCTTGTAGGCCTTGGATCTCCTTCATCAATGGAGTCCTTTGCTTATTGAAGATCAATGGCAGTGGAATGGAGAAGGAGGAAAGGTGATTGGAGACACCACTTCATGGAGAAGATGAGTCAAGAACAAGTTCACCACCATAGGAAGCTATGGATAAGAGCTTGAAGGTAGGAGAAGATGAGTGGAGGGAGAGGGAAAGAAGGGACATGTAATTCATGCCTCAAATGAGGTCTGAACTTTGAAGTGTAATTTCTTAAATGATCAAAGGTGAAAAAATCCACACATAAGACCTCTATTTATAATCTAAGTGTCACACAAAATTGGAGGAAAATTTGAATTTTTATTCAAATTTCACTTGAATTTGAATTTGTTGAGCCAAATTTAGAGCCAAAATTTCACTAATTGTGATTAGTGAATTTTAGCTATGGTTCAGCCCACTAATCCAAGATCATGTTCAAGATTCTCCACTAAGTGTGCTTAGGTGTCATGGGGCATGTAAAGCATATACAAAAAGTGTGACTATATGATGTGGCAATGGGATGTAGCAAGCAAATGCTCACCTCCCCCTTAGGATGGTCCAAAATTTAATTGGATTGGACTTCTCCTAATTCAATTAAATTTCTCTCCCCCCCCCCCCCCCCCCCACACACACACACACACATCAAATAGTGCACTTAATGCATGGGAAATTACAAAACTACCCCTAATATAAAAACTAGTCTAGGTGCCCTAAAATACAAGGGCTGAAAAATCCTACATTACTAGGGTATCCTCCCTACACTACGGAGCCCTAAATATAAGGCCCAAAAATAATGAAACCCTAATCTAATATGTACAAAGATAATTGGGCTCATACTTAGCCCATGGGCCCAAAATATACCCTAAGTCTCATGGGAACCCTAGGGCCTTTTCCTACATCTCTGGCCCAATATTCTTGGAGTCTCCTAGCCATGGCTCTAGTGATGGGTCCCCTCCTTGGGAGGATTGCATCAGACTTTATGAGGGGTCGACAATCGTTCACAACATCCCTTTGTGCCATGATCAAGTCAAGGTTGGTGTTGAGGAAGTTAGAGATGCAGATGCTCCCATTCCTGTACCCACTCAAGAGGTTCAGTTAGTGGGGCAGGCACTTAACACCTTCATTACTTGGCAAACACATCTTGTCAAGCGTTTATCATAACATGTATTTCACTGTCATTACATGTTTTTTTTCAATTAAAGTGTTCACTGTAGTTAAATTATGTTAATTAATTGTGTTGGATAAACAGGGATTTGTGGGACCGGCGAAACCTGCAGATAGACCGGATCATGATGTCGATGATCTCCTATATCTGATGACATTGACCATCCCAGAGTTTTTTCTAAAGCCATTGCAGGTTATGTGGGATGCTACCGTGTTTGGGGTGTTTAATGACAACTTCCCCTTGTACATAAAGCATGAAGATCTATCTGAAATAGCACACGATGGTCAATGTCTCAGCATCTCTGTTATACAATTGTAGATTTTGTAAGTCAGTTTACATTGTTGTTTATTACTTAACTTATTGTTTTAAATTCATACATAATTTACTTTATTTTAACAACAATGGGCATATGATTGAGACAAGTATGCAAGCAGGGAATGCCGATGTGTATGGATTCCTCAAGCCACAGTCCATACAGAGATCTAGCCAATCACAATTTGAATCAGAAAGTTATATTAAGAACTGGATGCAGAATTCAAAGAGGGATGTGTACCTAGGAGCCTACTTGAATAGGTAATTTGAACTAAACAAATGAATTTAAATAATTTATAATAGTATAATAACTTATATTGTTCTCCACTACAGTGCACATTGGCAAATGGTCCTCATTTTGCCTAAGGAAAATGTTGCATCTGATTTTGTTCGTTGCATAATAGGCTAGACAACTATCTGAAAGGAATTATTAATAGGTCAGTTATATTTTTCAATACATTTACATTAGCATTAGTTAGGAACATCAATATTTTAATTGTACAACACGCATTCATGTTTGTATTGAACAATGCTTTGAAAAGATTTGATGATACTCCACAAAGTAAATCCAAGGCTGCTGCTAGGTGAATTATTATTAAAGTAAACCATTTAAACAATGCTTCTAGTTATATTTTAGTACTATGTAGACTAATTTCTACTTAACATTGAATTCCTAAATTTCATAATGTATTTAGTGTAATAGACAAAAAGGAAGCACTGAGTGTGAGTATTACATCATGCACTGGATATCAACTATAATCTTAGGAAGTTTCAAGAATAATTGGGAAACGGTAATTGTTTAATTCAAACATATTTCATTTTGTTATAATTGTTATTATATATTATTAATTTATGTTTTATTATATCATGCAATATTTCAATGATACTAGACCATTGGAACCAGAGATATTGAAGGCGCTTCGCATCTAGTGGGCAAGCTACTATTTAAATGTTAAAAATGAAACAATTAGTGTTTAAGTAATTTTGGAATTGTAGTTTAGTTAATTTACATTTTTTACAATTCATGTTATATGCACATTAAATATTCTTTTAATTATAGTAAATATTTAATTTTTATGGAATTTATGCTAAAAACTGTTTGAAAACAAAATGAAAATTATCTGTTGCGACTATGCTTTTAAATTTGCAGGTTAATTGGGGGTTAATAAAAAAACAGACAGCACATTAAAAAAAATCCAAAAGACAACATCGGTTTTTAGTAACATTGGTTTTTTTTCTGTTAGACAAGTGGTCTCAGATATCTTAAGAAGGGGGTTGAATTAAGATATCATAAACTATTCCCTAATTAAAAATTCTATTTTGATTTTAACCCAAAACCCAAGATTCCTTTCAAAATGAATTCCTAAATTATTATTCAAATTAAACTTACTAAATAGAAGCAATGAGCAATAATAAATAAAAGAGTTTAAGGGAAGAGAAAGTGCAAACTTAGTTTTATACTGGTTTGGCCACACCCTTGTGCCTACGTTCAGTCCCCAAGTAACCCGTTTGAGAGTTCCACTAACTTGCAAAAACCCTTTACAAGTTCTAAACCACACAAGGATAACCCTTCCTTTGTATTCAAATTGCTTTACAACAAGAGACCCTCAGTCTCTTAATCCCTTTTCAGAAGTAAGAAGAAGAGAAGAAGAAATATCTCATGAAAGAGATAGATTGAACAATGAAGCACTCAAATAATTCCTTATTGAATTACAAGTATATTGGCCAAGGAATTTTTAAGAGGATAAGACAATCACTACAAAAAAAATGACATATACTTACGGAGACTTTTGCCTACACACATAAATTAGTGTAGGTAAAAGTCAAAAAAATACTTATACCTACAATTGTTTGTCATAGTGTAGGTAAAAGTCAAAAAAAAAATTCATTTCATCCTTATCCCCTCGTGGCTAGAAAAAATAAAGAATCTATTGAGGCACTAAGAAGATCCATCCCTCAAATTTTCCCAGCCAAGTTCCCAGCCTCATGTTCCATCCCCTTCACTTCACATTCACAACACACACAGCATATCCATTCTTTCATTCTCTCTCTCATGGCGTCTTTTTCCATTTCTGCACCAACGCTCACCTTCCCGACGCAGAAGCTTGTCGTTCTGTTCCCCCGCGCAACGGACGCCCTCGCTCCTCCCGTTCCCATCGCAATCCCCCTGCCACTGCCTTGCCTCTGCCTCCTCCGACGACCGCAGTGCTGGCGCCAAACACAACGGCTGGGACTCTGTGCTACACCAGTTCTCCGAGGTCACCAAT
Source organism: Glycine soja (assembly GCF_004193775.1). Lineage (NCBI taxonomy): Eukaryota > Viridiplantae > Streptophyta > Magnoliopsida > Fabales > Fabaceae > Glycine > Glycine soja. The sequence continues at coordinate 16,654,583 of NC_041020.1, read as the reverse complement.
CGAGTCGATTCCTACTGGAAGTCCCTCGGGAACGCCGCCGCTGATGATCGCGTCCGCGTCGACGGTGGCGACGAGGATTGGGATTGGGATCGCTGGCGCCGGCATTTCGAGGAAATCGACGAGCAAGAGCGCCTCCTCTCGATTTTCAAGGTACACGGATTTCAATTTGTGTCTTCTCGCGTGCTTTTACCAAAGTTTTTGTGAAAGTCATTATTCTAAATCAATGTCATTGCGTTTCTTTATTCGTCGAAAAAAGAATTCAATTTATTAGTGTTTCTGAGGAGTTTTCATATGTGGAAACAATGACAACGTCCATTTGCTATATCATGGAACTTTCTGGTCCATGGAACTTTTATTCATGCGATAATTTATTCTTTGCCTTACTATTTGGACGATCACAACTAATGCAAAATATTAAATTAAAGGTGCAGCAGATAAAAGATTTATCTCGATATCGATCAAATGAGAAGTTGGAATATAATTGAAAATGATACAGACAAAATCTAGAAGTAGTGGCATACCTTTGGGTTTTTTCATACGATAGTAAATATAAGTAAGGCCAACGATAAAAAGAGCAATTATGCCACCTAGCAGTTCAGACTTCAGGTTCTCAGCAAAAGGTATTATAGACTTCAAATCCAATTTGGGGAAGTAAGGTGTCATTTTGAATGGTAGTTCCAATTTGGGGAGGTCAAGTAGTACTACTATCATTTTGAATGGCAGTCCCAACATGTTGCCTAAAAACTATTAATTCCAAATAGAGAGACACACAATATATATGTGTGGGTGGCTGTTATTTTTTTTTAACTGTTTAATTCGTCTCTTCTTTTCATTATTCTTGAAATGAAGCAAAGAATAAATTATCTACACAAAATGAACTTTTAATTCGTCTCTTTTTTTTGAACTGTTTAATTCATTTTTTTGAAGTTTGTGGTCCATGGAACTTTATACATGCCCATGTAGTGCTATATCATTATCTACACAAAAGTGATTCAGTGCTTGTTTATTCTCCAGTGACATGGATTTTATATTTTCTGTATGTATTCATGTATGGTTTGTAGGATGCAAAAGGTTAGCCTAATTATTTACTTAATGGGTGCAGCAATAAAATTGAGGTTTCCTACCAGGAAGTTGTTGCTCTAAAGAGACAAGAAGAGCTCATTCGTGAAGAAGAAGCAGCATGGCTGGCTGAACGTGAGCAGAAAGCAAAACGTGGAAATGAGAGGGAAAAGAAGTCAAAGAAGAAACAGGTCTGTCACTCATCTAATCTGCATTATCAAGGGATGTCTGATGTCCTAAACTTTATTTCACAGATGCTACTGGTTCTGTGGTTCTATTAATTTGGGATTACATGCATCTTCAGACAAGAAAGTTGGAGGTTCTAATAAAGAATGTTTCAAGGTATTTTTCTTTGTTTTGGAAATTAGAATTGAGGATAGGCTAGAGAAATAGAAGATTTCAAGAAACAAGGAAAATGTAGCATAATAAAATATTGTAGAGAGATTCAGAATATATAATGTAAACCTTGTGAATCTATTTAAGTCCCTGTATAAATTTTTTATTTGATGGGACTCATTATTTCTTGTTCTATGTTCACAATCTGTTCCTCAATGTCTGGTAATTCACTTTATGATGGTCATTACACTATGAGTTTTATCTATTGTTGATATGCTATGCTTCACCCATATTACAGCTCAAAGGAGACATATATCCTTCTCATACCATTAGGATGCCTTCATCAATTTCCTAGTTAGTCATCCTTTTCCTTGTTGGTTGTCTACATGACTTGTATCTTCATTTGGATATTATTGATTTTGACCGACTATTTACTGTATTTTATGTTGTGGGTTTCACACTAGTTTGGCATCACTTCAGTTTGATGATCAATACTTTTTGGCAAGCTCAATGGATGGATTAGTTAGTATACTCTTCTGGAAAATTGTTACCTATATCATTTGTCTGCTATTACAAGGCATAGAATGCCAAAAAATTGCAGCAGCATCTCATGATTAGGCAGTTGCACGAATTTGTTTCTTATATTTAAATTGAAGAGAAATTATTTGTATTTAATGAGCAAAAACTAAGTGTAATTGATCCCATTTAATTGAAATTCTTTTTTCATGGTAGATTATCTTTATTTTTGTTCTCCAGGTCTTGCATCACCTAGATAATATAGTGATTGACATAAATATAATGACCAATGAAGGCAATATATGTTACCAGAACTTACAAGATAACAAAGAAAACCATTACCTTGTTAGCCACCATTTCTTGCTGGCTGCATATCATGAGAGAAATTAGCTTTAAATGATGAGTTCTTTGTCTTTTCAGATGAGACTTTATGATCTTCGTCTACTTCAGAGGGGTGTTGTTCAATGTTATGAAGGGCATGTGAATTCTCATACTCGTATACAGATTGGTGTTGATCCATCTGAGAGATTCGTTATGTCAGGTGGGTGTTTTTCAGTGATGTTATTTATTTAGCATTCTAGAGTCTAAAAATTTTGTCTTTGTCATCTCAGGTGGAGAGGATTGCAAGCTAAGGTTATGGAGTATCAAGTCTGGTGAACTGCTTTTTGAGGACAAGTTCTCTGATTCAGTTATCTTCATTGTGTGCTATAAAACATATGGACATAGTAAGCATGATATCCTCTCTGCCTTTCTGCTTTCAATTTTAAAAATTCTCATATATTTTGGTTTTCAGATGGTTGCTAATCTTAAAGTGTATTATTTGGTTGTATAGGTTTTAAAGTAGAAGAGGAAAACCAATACAAGCGTGACTGATCTCAGGGTGCATGGCTTGGATCACTTGAAGGATTGTTTTATATGTGCTGGTTATGAGTGTGAAGGGTCCTGCAGCTATAGAATCTGAAGCTAACTAGATGCCCACAATACTTGATAAATACTGAGGTTATAGCATATATCTATATATACTCACATGAAGGTAATCAAATAGCTTGTAGATATATACACATATAGCAAAATTCCCTGTTAAAGGCTCTTTTGGGGATTAAAGCTGATACTAGCAGTAGCACACAGCAGAGATGACCAATACTTTTTAGAATTAGATAATTATTAAAAAAATGTATAGCTCATGCCAAGCCAGTCAGTTTCAATTTCAACCTAGAATTTATAATTGCTTATAGGTGATAATAAGAAATTATTTTTTCTGTCTAGCTTATTATTCTTCCTTAAGGTTTGTTGTTGACTGTTCTTTTTGTAACCATGGCAGCTTCATTGATCAGGTACATTAAAATTTTTATAAGCCTTTTCACGTTAAGGATTTTACCCTTGCTATCAAGTGTCTATAGAGTAGGCTTGTTCTTTTCTTTTATGGTTTTTTAATTGAATTTTACTTTCCAAACATTTGATGCAATTCTATTTCGTAATCTTTGTTTAAAACAACCCTCTTTAAAATCCAATTGGTGATTAAAACTTAATTGACCCATTTTTGGTAAAAACAACTTTCATGTTTCTATCATTTGTAAATGCTCAAAAATCATTGTCCTCTCTTATTTGGTTAGCAAGTTCATAAATCCAGACTTAAGAGCAGCTGGAATGAGACACCTTTCTGTTTTTGACCACACACTATACCTCTGCATATGTAAAGGATTTACAAAAAAACCAAAATATTGTTCTGCTGATATTGTGGTTAATTAACTGGTTAATTAAGTAACCTCAAAAAAGATATTATGGTTAACAAGTTAAGTGCTTAATTACCAAAATATTGTCCACCATCACCACCACAACAACAATAATACTAATTATATTATTATGCTTTCAATTCTCTGCTACCTGAGTTTTTTCCTTCATGAAAACAATTGAAATTGGAGAAATAATAGTTGTGAAACATGCTTTAAACATTAGAGTTATTACCTGTTCTATCAAACTCAACTCAGATTGGCTTGGGAATCAATCAACTAATCAATTTAAATCACTAAATGAATCAACCATGTCATAGATCCAATGTGATCCCATTTGATTCTACAGGTTTAGAGGTTGTGCCAGTGACTTGTTGACTCAGCAGGTTATGCACTTGGGTTTTTTTTTATCAATTTATAACTAACATTATTCTTACAATGTGGTTCATTTTGGAATAAAAGATTATAAATATATTAGAGAAATATTAATATTGTGTGAAGGTGATAATGACAATGGAAATGATCGATAGCTAGCTATTGTTTCATTGTGGAAGTTTTTATTTTTTATTCACTTCTGCTGTAATAGAAAAAGAGATTAACACTAAAGAAAAGAATCTTGATCCTGTTTTGGGTTTGAATGCTGGTACCTATACAAATAAAAATAAATGCTTATGAAAATCTAGTTACAAGATGTAATGATGCATACATTTGCAAATTTTGATACTTGATGTCATTCTTTTGTTATATAATAATAACCGTTTTATTCTGGATGTGTCCTAGTTTATGGTTTAATTATGTAGATTCATTATTTTTTTGACACTCAAGATTTCTTAGATATGTGTGAATTACGAAGTCGAGCTTAGCGTGATGATTTTTTATCTCTCACTGTAGCCTATCTATTCCCTAGCAGCTTAAGTCCTGAGATTCTAGAAGGTTTACTAAGATCAGGTTTGCAATGATACGACATGTAGATGTCACAATGGATCAGGTTTGGGGATGGCTTTCATGTCTGCAAGGTAAGAATCTCATTGCTAATGAAATAGTTTTTCAAGAGCTGATGATGTAGCTTCTTTTTTTATTGCTACTTTGGTAAGATATTTAATGCATTTGAGTGTCCTCTTTCACGTCTCTATATATTGAAGTAAATTAATATGCATGTTAACTAGCAACTAGTAATAATTATAAATGGGATGGACAATTTTTCAACCCGATTAAAAAAAATATAATTTTTAAAAAATATTACAAGTTATAGGTAAATCACGTCTTAAAACATGATTTTAGAACTACAATTTTATTAGAAATGATTTCTAGTCAAACATCATGTACCAACTTTGTTTGAGGAGCATTGGTCTTGTTATGCATTCGAGCCCAAGGACAAAATTTTGTATTTGTTAGATTCGATACATGATAAATTCTCAACTAGCAAGAGGTAATAAATCTATTAGAACCTGATTCTTTATTCCCCCTGCAGGTTTATGTCAACAAAAGTCGGAAGGAGTTGATAGGCCGCAATGGTCCGCATTTAGTCATGTTAACTACTCAGGTTCTCTTTCATCCACATTTGGTAGCAAGGTGAGTAATAATTGCGATGACTCTATTTTGGATACTAGTGAATTAGAAAAGGTTTCGTTGGAAGCTACAGTACTAATAGTCATTCTAATAAAAGCTATGAAACACTTAGTTACTTCTTGAAGTTGAATTTATAACTGTCAATAAGTTTAGTTTCTAACATTCCAAGGTTGTCATTTACATTTCTCATCTCTTTTCCATTTTCTCCTTCTTCCCTATTTATCTTCTGTCAAAGACACCCTTATTCTTAAAATTGTTACCTTTTTATAAATTATTGAATGTTGATGAATTCAATGTGTATTTTCTCTTTTAAATTTATAGGTTCTAAATTTAAAATTTAAGCACCCTACCTATATATGGTTTGATACTTAGGTTCCCTGCTGATTATAAAAAAATCATTATATTTGTTTTTAACTACTAAGGCTACTCACTGTAAGGTCGATTCTAGAAGAAACATGCTACTCACTGTGTCATGCAATGCAGAAGACATGTTGCTTCCACGCGGTAATTTTACATTTTCCGGTAAGTAATTAATTAGAATGAGAAATGAGTCCAGTTTAGATAAATAGCTTTTGTTTAATTTTATCTTTTCTGTTTAACTATTTTTCTTCTCATACAAATTTTTCCTAATTGATATATATATGATTCATTGTCAGAAAAAAAAGAAAAAAGTCAAGTGGTAAACTAATTTTTTAAAATTAAATGTAATCATCAGGTGTTCTCATAACAATTATAATGTTAAACTAATCTAAACATTCACATGTTATTTAATAATAATATAGGCTTATTTTATGATTTTTTGAACAATACATTACATATTCAAATAAAAAATGATAAAATACTAATTAATTTTTAAACTATATTAAATTTTGCAAATTCAGTTTATATCCCAAGAATTTCAATCTAATATATAGTTCGGTTAATTAATTTATCATTTACAAAAGAAACTTTTGAAGATAGGCTTTTGTCAAGACTTGCATCTCTACTACCGATGGATCTTGTTTGCAATATATATTCAAAACGAAATAATAATATAATCTTAATCAATCACTTTCAATATGACTAGCTACCTCATATAGTACGTGCCCATGGGAACAAAATCATTAGAAAATGAACATTTTTCTAAATGAAGTTATGGGACATATTATCTTTCATAGTACTAGCTCTTAATTTCTTAATATTTTTTAGGATCAATGGCAGCACTGTATGGCATGTCTCCAATGATATTAGCATTGAGGGTAAACCCAAGTAAGAGCACATCCCCTATTTACTTGATTCCTAGGTTTCCAGGAAAAAATAATGGCAAAGAGAGATTGGAGAGTACCAGTTGAAGCACCTTCACAGTTGTGGTCTGTACAAAATACCATAGGTCTGTACAAAATTTCTTTTTGCGTGCATAGCTCTACAATCTTTGTCTCTCATGAAAATGAAGCACTAATATATGATATTCTAAAAAGTGTCAAGCATCCCAAACTTTTGTAATTCAACTACTGCTTTCTAGTAATGCCATTTCATCTTTCATGAGTTTATATAATTCTTTTGGTATTGGTTTGCTGCACTGCCCACATTCAATTATGTATGTTCTAAGCTCTCTCTAAGATCTAAACATTTACCTACAGTTGAAGATGATATGTACATATTAAAGGCTTTTACCTACAGTTAGGAGATGTAAGTAGAAGTTAATGACTTTTACCTACACACTATACATAGTAGGTAAAACCTATAGTGACAGACAATTAGCCGTCATTATATGTCCCTCAAAGTTGACGAAAGAAACGTCCGTAGGACAAAGTCTATCATACATTTACCTATGGATTTTTTATTTATAGTGACAGTTTTTGTCTGTAGGTATAGGTCATTTTTCTTGTAGTGAATTTTGCTTTTCAGAGGATAAGACTTTTTGTTCTGAAAAGCTCTCTTTGCAAATTCGTGTTCCAAGTCACATATAAATAGACCTTTGATGGCCATTCAAAAATCATTTGAACAGATGTGACTCTTGGAAATTATTTTTTGAAAATCTCCTCTGGTAATCGATTACAAGACTTGTGTAATCGATTACAGGCTTTAAAATTTGAATTAAAACATTCAATAACTGCTAGTAATCGATTACCATCCAAGTGTGATCAATTACACATTGTAAAATTTGAATTCAAATTTCTAATAACTGTTATAAATATTTTCTATTGTTGGTAATCAATTACAATACTCATGTAATCGATTACATGCTTTCAAAAGTATTCAAAAACATTTTAAAAGCATTTCAGGAAGTATTTTGGCCACTGGTAATCGATTACATCAGAGAGTAAATCTCTTGAAAAAAACATTTTAGCTTAATTTCATTGGCCAAACCTCTTGTTGTTTCAACTTGCAATTCCCTTCCTAAGTCTCTAGAGATTATCTTGATCATATATCTTGAATTTCTTGGATTCTTGTCTTGAATTAAACTTGATAAACGTATGATCCTCTTGAATTAAACTTGAGAAGCGCATGATCCTTTGGCATCATCAAAACATCAAAGTCTTTACTTCTACAATCTCCCCCTTTTTGATGATGACAATTTAATTCCTAAAATCAAGATACAAGATAGAATATATACAAGATAGAACGTTCACTCATTCCATACTCCCCCTATGTTTTGGAATTTATGATCTCTTGATTTCTAAGCTTCTAAGCTTCTAAGCCCCGTTTCTCCCCCCCTTTGGCAACATCAAAAAGTCAAAGTACGTGGTAATCAACATAGGGCAGAAAATAATAATCAAATATAACTAAAGTTCACATAACCATTCATAAGTCAAAATCAAATATAATTCAGTCATAAAATACTAAGTGCCAAATACTGAAATATAACTAAAGTTTGGAGAATAATGACTTAAAAAAAATAGCCAAATACATGGTGTAAAATCAAATATAATAATAATCTAAATCTATGAAGATGGTGGTGGAAGGTCGAACCACCGACGAAGATAACTCACATCCTCCTCAAGCTGAGTGATGTGGGTATCCATTCCTTCAAAGCGAGCATCAATGGCATCGATACGGCCATCCAAGGAATCAAATTGTTCACCAACATAGGTGCAGAGGTCTCGTAACTCAGAAAGAACTTCATGCATGAGGGCTAAGGAGTCATCTTGTTGAGGCAGAGGAGAGGGAGTACGTTCGTCTTGCGGAGGTTGCGCATCCTTCTTCAACCATTGCCCATCCATGTCCTTACGGTAGCCAAAGGAGGTTACCGCACCAGCACCAATAACAAAGGAATGTTTAACTTGCACAAAAGGCTCAGAATTCAAAGGAATTTCAAAATATCGAAGAAACAAAGTCACAAGCTGAGGGTAAGGTAGAGGTGCACTAGACCTCAATGCCTTATGCATGTGGTAACGAATCAAATGGGCCTAGTCGATTGGACGACCGGTCAAGAAAGCCTACATCAAAATCAAGTCCTCCTCAGAGGCTTGAGCGAGATTAGAAGAACGAGGCATCAAAATTCTAACAATGATATAGTGCATGACGCGACAATCAAATGTCAATGACCCGGCAAGCAGTTTGCCGGTCATATCCACCTGGTCAATGCAGACCATGTGGCAGGCATTATGACTGGAGTAATCAAACTTCCAGTCGTCAACAAGGGTACCCTCAAAAGGTGCACCCTGACTGGGTAGTTGTGTCAAAGAAAAGAAAAGAGACTCATCAATAATCATAGGGATACCATGCACCTCAGAAATTAAAGTTCCATCCTGAATTTTAAAATTTGAGTAAAAGACTCGTACTAACTCAGGATAATATGGTAATTTTAATGACATAAAAGGAATCAGACCAGTGTTTTGAAACACTTGATAGCAATCAAATGTTTCCCCATCAAAGAATTCTAGGTCAAGATATTTGGGATCAAGAATTTGACGAGATTGAAAGAGAGAGGAATATCATATATGTTGTTCATCAGATGAAAACAGTGTAAAGGATGACAAGGATGGTGGAATTGGTGTCGGGGATGCTCCGGTGGCTCTGGGACGTGATGTTCTATGTGCCGCAGCGGAGGTGGATGAACCCTTGCGCTTCTTAGATGATTCTACCATTTGGTGAAGTTATTGAAGATTTTGATTGGTTGAAATGAAAGAGAGTCGAAAATGATGAAAAATGGGCTTTGTGGGAGGTGATTTGGTTGAGAAACGAGTGAGATATGAGGATTGGAAGTTTTGGGAGAAAGGGGGAGTTGTAACTCGAGATGTTCGTGACTATAGCTTCTAAAATGTGGCTATTTATAGAAGATGGTGTTATGTAATCGATTACAGGAGCACTTAGCCTTCTGGTAATCGATTACAAGCTTCTGTAATCGATTATAGGCTATCTGTTCTTGTGTAATCGATTACCAGAACACTAAATAGGCTTTTTCCTCAAAAAAATATCTATGTCTATGCTAAAAACATCTAACTATAGCAGTCATCAATACTGATACTCATTTAATTCAATCAAACAAGCATCAATCACACAATAACACACCAATCAAACACAATTAAAATCTTATAATCAAATACAATCAATCAATCATTAACCATAAATATTTCAATCAACCAATCAATCCTTATTTATCCAAATCACTAATATCTAAGAGGCCTAATTCTCTTCTAATGGAAAAGAATGTTTCTTTGGGGAGAGGTTTTGTGAAGATATCAACAAGTTGATTCTTTGTATCAACAAATTCTAGCACATAATCTCCCTTCAGAACATGATCTCTTAGAAAATGGTGTCTAATTTCTATATGCTTGGTTCTAGAATGTTGAACTGAATTTTTGGAAAGACTAATTGCACTTGTATTATCACACCTAATAGGTATATGGTCAAGAATGATTCCATAGTCAGAGAGTTGTTGCTTCATCCATAGAATTTATGCACAACAACTGCCAGCAGAAATATATTCCGCTTCTGCAGTGGATAAAACAACACTATTTTGTTTATTACTATGTCAAGAGACTAAAGCAGATCCAATGAATTGACAAGTTCTACTTGTGCTCTTTCTATCTGTTTTAGAACCGGCAAAGTCTGAATTAGAGTATCCTATTAAGGTGCATGTGGAATTCCTAGGATACCATAAACCTATATTCATAGTGCCTAACAAATATCTTATGATTCTTTTAACGGCACTAAGATGTGACTGTTTGGGATTTGATTGAAATCAAGCACACATAAACACACTAAACATTATATCAGGTCTACTAGCAGATAAATAAAGAAGGGATCCGATCATACCTCGATATTGCTTAACATCTATTGACTGACTGGTTTCATCTTTATCTAAATAGCAAGCAGTGCTCATTGGTGTAGCTATGTGCTTAGCATTTTACATCCCGAATCTGTGAATTAACTCTTTGCAGTACTTGGATTGATTGACCAAAATTCCAGTCTTCGTTTGTTTAATTTGTAATCCAAGAAAGAAATTAAGTTCTTGCATCATTGACATTTCAAACTCACTTTGCATGTCATGAGAGAATTCCTTGCACAATAATTCATTAGTAGATCCAAAAATAATATCATCAACATAAATTTGAACCAATAAAATATCATGTAATTTTCTCTTTATGAAAAGAGTAGTATCTACTTTGCCTCTAGAGAAATCCTTTTCTAAAATAAACTTACTTAGATGCTCATACCAAGCCCTAAGGGCTTGCTTTAAGCCATATAACGCCTTTTTTAATCTAAAAACATGATTGGGCTTGTCTGAGTTTTCAAATCCAGGGGGTTGATCTACATATACTTCCTCTTGAATAAAGCCATTTAAGAATGCACTTTTTACATCTATTTGATAAAGCTTAAAGTCCATTATGGATGCATAGGCTAATAACATTCTGATGGCTTCTAATCTAGCAATTGGAGCATATGTTTCCTTATAATCTATCCCCTCTTCTTGATTATATCCTTTGGCCACTAATCTAGCCTTATTTCTAATAACTATGCCATTTTCATCTAATTTATTTCTAAACACCCATTTTGTTCCAATGATTGGGTAGTTTTCAGGTTTCTCAACTAACTCCCAAACATTATTTCTTTCAAATTGGTTTAGTTCTTCCTGCATAGCTATTATCCAATTTTCATCTATTATGGCTTCATTTAAATTTTTAGGTTCAATCATAGATACAAAAGCCATGTTATTGCATAAATCTTTGAGAGAGTGTCTAGTTGTTACCCCTTTTGAGATATCACCAATAATGTTGTCAAGGGGATGATCTCTTGAAGCTTTCCATTCTTTTGGAAGATCATTATTTGCTTTGACTTCTGTTGGAGGATCTTCATTGCTTCCTTCTCCTTTTCCTTTAGAATCTTGTCCATGAATGTGCATTTGTTCTAAAGATTCTACAATATTATCTAAAATATCCTTTCTTGGAGAAATAGCATTAGACTCATCAAAGGAAGCATGAATTGATTCTTCAATTGTCATTGTTCTCTTATTATAAATTCTATAAGCTTTACTATGCAAAGAATAACCAAGGAAAATTCCTTCATCTGACTTAGCATCAAACTTTCCTAAGCTTTCTTTTCCATTGTTTAATACAAAACACTTGCAACCAAAAACATGAAGATGCGAGATGTTTGGTTTCCTACCATTGAATAGTTCATATGGAGTTTTCTTTAAAATTGGTATTATTAAAGCCCTATTCATGATATAGCATGCAGTATTAACGGCTTCAGCCCAAAAATATTTTGGAAGAGGAGTATCATTTAATAAGGATCTAGCAATTTCTTCTAAAGACCTATTTTTCCTTTCAACAACTCCATTTTGTTGAGGGGTTCTAGGTGCAGAAAAGTTATGTTCAATGTCATGCTTATCACAAAATAAATCAAATTCTTTATTTCAAACTCACCCCCATGATCACTCCTAATAGATATAATTTTGAGATTTTTCTTATTTTGAATAACTTTTGCAAGTTTCTTAAATGCTTGAAATACATCATTCTTATGAGTGATAAATAGTGTCCAAGTATATCTAGAATAATCATCAACAATGACAAGTGAATAATAGCTTCCACTAAAACTCATAATTCTAGAAGGACCAAACAAATCCATATGTAACAATTGTAATGGTTGAGTAGTTGAAACAATGTTTTTGGATTTGAATGAAACTCTGGTTTGTTTTCCCTTTTCACATGCATCACACAGTCTATCTTTTTCAAATTTCAATTTAGGCAAACCAACCACTAAATCTTTTGAAATTAATTTATTTAAGTGTTCCATGTTTATGTGAGCAATTCGTTTATGCCATAGTCATGGATCATCATCTTTGCTAAGAAAACATTGATTATTATCTAGTTTTTAGCTTAAGTCTATCATATAAACATTGTTGACTCTATACCCTATATGCTTTATATTAGTATCATGTTTATGTTTAATAAGACATTTTTGAGAATCAAATGATACTAGAGAGCCTTTATCACATAATTGACTAACACTAAGCAAGTTGTGCTTAAGGCCTTCAACAAGTAGAACATTTTCAATGGAGTTTGAAGAATTCATACCTATTTTTCCAACTCCAAGAATTCTACCTTTGTTTTTGTCACCATAAGTTACATGTCTGCTTTTCTTGGGAGAGATATGTGTGAACTTTGATGCATCTCCCGTCATATGTTTTGAACATCCGCTATCTATGTACCATTTCTTCTTCAAAGATACCTACATGATCAAGTTTATGACTTAGGTACCCAAACTTTATTGGGTCCTTGTGTGTTAGTGTTAACTGAAGATCCTTTTGGGACCCATATCATTTTAATATTGTTGCAATTTTTCTTAAAATAACATGTAGATGTGTCATGCCCTTTTCTTCCACAGTAAAAACAAGTGATGAAAGGAGAATTATATTTTTGTGTGGAAGCAAAGAAATTTTTGCAAAATTTTTGTTGTTTTTCAGGTTTATATCCTATTCCTGCCTTATCAAAGACACATCTTTTTTTTCCTAATATGACATCTAGGTTATTTCTACCAATAGAAAATTTAACAAGTGAGTTTTTCAAATCTTTAATTTCTTTTTCATACTTGCTACAACAGTTACATGAATTAGATATTACTTTTTCATCAGGAATAGTAGAAACATAAACTTTATCATTTGATTTAGAAATTGAAACTTCAATTTTAAGATGATTCTTTATTTAATTTTGAAATTTCTTTTTCTAAATCTGAAATTTTTTTCTTAGAAGATGAAACTAACTTTGCAAGTTTGATTGATTCTCTATGCAAATCAGCAAATGCATCTTATAATTCATCAAAAGAAATGGATAAGTTTTTATTTGAAGATGTTACCTCTTCATCACTTTCATAACTTTTGGCCATTAGACACAGTTTTATCTCTTCATTTTTTGAATCCTCATATGATTCCATATCATTGTCATCCCATGTGATGTATGCCTTCTTCACCTTTTTTTCACTAAAATTTTTCTTTTCAAATTTCTCCATTCTTTTCATGAAGATCGGGCAATTAACCCTGAGATGTCCAGGTTGATTGCATTCATAGCATTTTGGAGTAGAGGATGAATCTCTTGTCTTTCTTTTAGGTTTAAAATTTAGTCTCCTTTGATTTCCTCTGATTCTCAGGAACTTGTTGAACCTTTTTACAAAAAGGCTAAGATCATCATCTTCATCCAAATCAATTAAGTTTTCCTTATCACTTTCTTCTTGTATTGAAGATGAAGATTTAAGAGCAATTCCCTTCCTTTTCTTATCATTCTCCTCGTGTTGATTTAATCTCACCAGTTCCATTTCGTGTTCCTGTAACTTTCCAAATAGTATAGCAAGAGACATGTTAGATAAATCTCGTGACTCAGAAATGGCTGTTACCTTAGGTTGCCATTTTCTGCTTAAACATCTCAATACTTTATATATGAGATCACTTTCATTTGAATTCATTCTAAATAATTCATACTGTCATACCCTAATTTCGTTCGGGGACCATTGTTTGTCAGCATGCGACCTTCGTTTGACCACCTCAAAATGTTTAACACCCATCGTTGTAGAATCCCTAAAGTTCCGAGATGTTTTGGGAAGAAACTGATCAAAAACACGAAAATGGGAGTGTATTTAGCAAAGTGGGGTGTGTGTAAATAAACTGTTACACTCTAATTTCATCCGAGCACCATTGTTGGTCGCTTCGGAAGGCTTAACACTCATCGCAGTGGAATCCGTAAAGTTTCGTGAGATTTCAGAAAGAAAACAGCCAAAAACACAAAAAATGGGGGGTGAACTTATCAAGATAGGGGTGTAAATAGCAATTCAAATCTATGGTCCAGAACATTTTGGAAGTTGGGTTGCTTAAGGAGGAAGCAACTAGGCGGCAGCTCCTCCACGTTGTTGAAAAATGGTTTCCGGGGCTTCCGTGGCTTCCGTAAAGGGAAGAGAAAAAAAAGATGAAAATCAAATCCAAAACACTTCTGTAAGGCTTCCGTAACTTTTCCGTAAAGTACGAAAGGGGGGTGAACTTAGTAATTGGGGTGCGCTTAGAAATCTTCCTCATGAAGCCTCTAGGCGGCAAGCACCTCCCTTTTTCCCTATAAATAGGGGAGGGGGTCTGTTTCAAAATGTTCATGACCCCTAGGCTATGCATTTCAGCTATTTTGGGTAAAAAAAACATGTTTTCGTGAAGAAAAATCGAGTCGAAGTGCTTCCGTAACGCTTCCGAGACGTTTCCGTGAGCAAATTTGTGAAGATTTTCCTCCGTTCTTCACCGTTCTTTGTCTGTTCTTCATTCGTTCTTCGTTCTTCAACCACTAAGTGTTTCAATCTGAGACTTTCAATTCATTTCTTGTTTTGTTTGCTTTCATCTTCATCTCGTTCATTTATGAGATCTCAATACTTTCATTTATGAGATCTTCATTTAGAAAAATTTTCCCTAAAGATGCAAGATGATTTAAAATATGTGTAAACCTTTTTTGCATGTCTTGTATACTTTCATTTGAATTCATTCTAAATAATTCATACTGTCATACCCTAATTTCGTCCGGGGACCACTGTTTGTCAACATGCGACCTTCGTTTGACCACCTCAAAATGTTTAACATCCATCATTGTGGAATTCATAAAGTTCCGAGATGTTTTGGGAAGAAACCAGACAAAAACACGAAAACGGGAGTGTATTTAGCAAAGTGAGGTTTGTGTAAATAAACTGTTACACTCTAATTGCATCCAAGCACCATTGTTGATCACTTCGGAAGGCTTAACACTCATCGTGGTGGAATCTGTAAAGTTTCATGAGATTTCGGAAAGAAAACAGCCAAAAACACAAAAAACAGGGGGGGTGAACTTATCAAGATAGGGGTGTAAATAACAATTCAAATCTAGCCCGTCCAACACATTTTGGAAGTTGGGTTGTTTAAGGAGGAAGCAACTAGGTGGCAAGCTCCTCCACGTTGTTGAAAAATGGTTTCCGTGGCTTCCGTAATGCTTCTGTAAAATTTCTGAAAACCTTGGATAAACATATTTCACTTAACATTGGTGAAAGGGAAGAGAAAAAAAGATGAAAATCAAATCCGAAACACTTCTGTAAGGCTTCCGTAACCCTGTGTTTGGATGGGGAAATTTAACCAGGTAAAATATTTTAACAGAGATATTAAATTGCCTTTCAATAATCTAATATGTTTGGATGGGGTATTTTAAAAGTAATTAAAATGTTGTCATTTTTACAAAGTATTTTAATATATTAATTTGAGAGAATTTGAAATTCTCATTAAAAAGAAAAGAAATTAAATTCCCTTTCTCTCTCAGCACACACCACGTGCTCTCCCTCTATCTCATCGCACACTGCAGACGAGCTCTCTCTCCCTCTCAACACACCATCACAAGCTCTCTCTCTTTCCCTCTCAGCAGCGTCACGAGTTACCACTCCCTCTCCGTGGCTTTTCTTCCTCTCGCTGGTAAGTTCCTCTCTCCCTCGTTATCTCTGTTTTTTTTTTCTTTTTTCAAAGTTTATGTTTGTTTGATTTTGATTTCATTTTTGTAGTTATAAGGGTTGCTTGATTTTTTTATTTATGTTTCGTTTTCTATTTTGTTTCCGTGATTTTGATATGTTGGTGGGTGTGAATTGAATGGATTTGGAGTTGAGATAGATTGTGAGCACCATATGTTTGTGAATATGCATCAAAGAGAAATAGAGAAACAAATCTATTTAAATTTCTTGAACTGTATGATTTTCTGGGGGTTCAAGGGAATTGGTTTATTTGGCATTTTGGTTATTTGTTGATGGGGTTCAAGGGATTATTTAGGCTTAGAGATAGCTTCAGAACCTGTGGGGATGTGAGTTACCTTGAGTGGAGAGTGTTTCTTGTAGAATGACAAGAGCATCGAACCCAAGAACTCTAGAACTGAATCAGCAGTTTTGGAGCTTTCAAGCACCAATATCTCTACAAATCAAGTGGAATTTAAACCGATTCAAATGCCTGTCAGATCCAACTTTAAACTTTTAGCAAAAAAATAAAAAAGGAATGCAATGGCTTTAAAAAACAGAATAGTTATACCTCACATGTAGCAATAAAATGAAACCAGTTACATAGTATACATGTAAAAATGCAGTAAGCAAGTGGAAATCCTCCCCCAAAATACCAATACACATACATAGTTTGATACAAATAGTCCAAACCCATGCCCAAAGGCATAAGCATCATTGTTATTAACAACAACTACACAAATCCAAATGTCCAAAACCACCATCCATATATATGGCACAGTACCAGATTGCAGAATATATAGTGGACCTTGTTTGGATAAGCTTTTCTATAAGCACTAATACGAGAAGAAAATTATAAAAAAAAAAAAAAGCTTCTCCATAAGCTAATGAGTAGAAGCTTTCTCATATTACTTCTCCAAAAGCTAATTTTTAACCTATGCATAAACTAGTTTTAGTTTATGAACTAGTTTTAGTTTTAGTTTATGAACTAGTTTTATTTAGCTTGACTCTGTTTTGAGGGCGGTGGCTTCTAGGAATATAGTTGGTTGACAAGAGAAGCATGTGACAGTTAAAAAAGCAGAAACGAGAGAGAGGAGTCTTAATAAAAATTAAGAACTTTGGGATATTAAAGGTTCAGTAGCCTATGAGTTAGGTGGCATGAAGAATAGAAATTATAGTCATGTGAAAAAATGCTTCTAAGAATCTTGTTGGACTCGTTTGCTTCAACCACAGACAAAACATTCATTTCTTTACCAATTCTTTTTCACGGATTGCCATATGAATATTGAAACTTTATAACCGTGAAAAACCCCATTAATACAGAGAACTACGGATATGACTTAATTATTAGCAAATAAAAAAAGATTTGCTAGCGAAACTCATGTCACAGACAATTACACTTTTTAACAGAATCATATATATACTCTTAAAAAAACAAATTAAGAGAATTAATATAATTGATTTTGTGCTAGATTAGCCATGAATAACCAGACCCATGAATGAACCTTGTCATATTTTTGTGGTTTTCTAAAACAAGATTGTAGTATGAAAATATGAATTATTATCATTTCCTTTCTACTGGGAGCGGAGGGGGGTGTTCTGTTTGCTTGGTGATACTATCTGTTACTTGGGGCATTTGTTTGAGTTCGAAGTTCGATGCTTCCATGCTTCCATGCTTCCATGTAGTTTATTCTTGTCTATTTTGCAGTTTTATATATGCAGGGAGTTATGGTGTTACTGGTGTATATGTTGGTTCTGTTTTTTGGTGGGTTTGGGAGTGATCATGATGCAAGATTGGCTTACATAATTAATTTGGTGGGTGTGATTTCACAGTTGATGTGGCTCGGGTTATTATTTTGTGACAATAATTCAGACAGAACAAGCAGAAGCCATTTTTATTTGGTCTATGTGGCTCGAAATTTTTGTGACTTACTATGACAGAAGAATTAAAGGCTTAATTAAGATGTTACATCCAACAGAAAAAGTTATATCACTAGTAAAATATGCATGCAAATGCAATCTAAAAATACCATCACATGAATGAGTTCAAAACTTTCCAAATTTAAAAGAAAAAAATAGTTGCAACAAACATTTTGACTGACTCCCATTATTGATAACCCAAATTCTGAATAAAATTTTCAGGTTTGCAATTGACAACTGCAAAACAAAAAAAGAATCAAATGAATGCAATGGAACTATCTACCTTTTTGTGATACCTGTTAATTGTTATTGTACTTAAATATTTTTTATTTATCTATATGTTTGAACTGTAATTTTGGAGTTGGGACCTTTTCCATCGGGTTATCGATTCCCTGATTTTCAAAATTACTCTTTTGCCCGTGTGTCATGTGCTGTTGTTCCCATTTCTTATGTGTATTTTATTTTATTTTTGTTTGTCCTGAATATGATAATTTCTTATTTGCTTGCGTCCATTGTTCTATTGGATATCTACATGTTATATTATTTGAAAAAAATGTGCACGATCTCCTTTGTTTCACTCATGAAGTTAAAGGTTGAATTTCTTGTGCATGTGATGGTATCCTCTAATGGAATCTTTTTGCATGGCCAGGATCTTGGTTTACTCCGCATGTCATTACGGTGAACGCTGGAGAGGTATCTAATTAATCTTACAAAATAATATGAAATGCGTGAGCTAAGTTGTTTTCATTGGAATGACTATTGTGTGTTGTCTTTTATTTTCTACATAACTTATGTTCTCTTTTATTTACATTCCTTGATGCATGCTTCTTATTAATACTCCTATATTTTAATTGAAATAGTAATTTGGTTTGCTTTGATAAATATTGTTGTTTGTGAACGTGATATTGTGATCCATTAATTTTTCACTGGCTTCTTTTTTGTGAACGTGATATTGTGATCCATTAGAAAGGATCCGGGAAGCAACAACCTATATATATGTGATCTTTTTATCAACATGTGATCTTTTTTGTTTTCTAAATTCAAACTTTTCTAAATTTTGTTGTATGGATGCCCTGATGTTGCAACAAGTAATGCCAAATTCAAATTTAGTGTATGCATCATGCATGTACTAAAAATTTCATTTAATATTGTATTCATTTTCTCTGCCTTCCAATTATATACTGTATTATATTTGACAGAGGAAGCATTTAAGTTGTTAATTGATTAATTAACCATACTCATAGGGTCTATGTATAAAGAAAAACATTATTGCAGAGTCACATTAAAACTCATTTATTTATATTGAAAAAGTAGACGACTTGGGTTCTGTGGGAGAAATCCTAATGCCCCATTGGCCCTTCATTTCACAACCTTGTCTCCAAAATATCTCAAATTAAACAAGAAATTGCCAACTTCCCGAGGAAAAAAGAAGAGAAATTTACCATCTATCCTTTCTAAATGAACTGTACACTTTCTTTTATTAACAAAAAACTATCCACGCATTTTGAATCCAATCTCTGAGAAACATTTTCATGTCTCCTCAATCATTTTTCACATCATATTCATATCCTATTTGTGACCACAAAAAAGAATCCACAAACCCTGCCCCCTTTCACGAAAAAAAAAAACAAAGAGAAAAAAGACAGAGATCATTTCTATCATCCTCCATGTACAAAGATCTCGTTGCCTTCATTATCATGGCTGTGTACATTCAAAATTCAGCCACGAAAACCACCTGTGCATTCAGGTGAGCTCCCTTGGTCATAGCCACAGAAAGAGTGGTCCATGAATTAAACCGTCAACCACAAGCTCTCCAACTCCAAACAATGGATTCTTCTTTCAGCTATCTTCTAGACATTCAGATCAAAACTCTCCCATCATGTTAATGTTTGAACCTTTTTCTACTTACTATTACCAGTCTTCAATGAGTATTCTACCCACAAAATCCCGGAACCTTTTTTAGTACAGCTTTGGATCAACAGCTGAGATTGATGAAGGGTCAACCTGTAAAGACTTGTAAGCATGCTCCAGTTTCTTGCTGATATCGTAATCTTGCAAAATGTCAATAATCCCACAATATATAACAACATCGTAGGTTTCCCCACTGCAACAAGGGGTGTATTGATCAAAATCACTCCTCCGAGCCATGCGCTCTGCTCTCGCAGGCATATTGGCTCCTAACCTAATCAATGATTTCTTGAAACATGAAAAAATATGTATAAGAAGGAGTATATAGAAGAAATTCTGAATCGACAAAAATGCAGAGATAGTATGAAAAACATCCAAGTTGAAAAACCAACATGGACCAGAGGAAATAATAACCAGGCTAATATTAAATTAAGAACACTAAATTCTTTTGAAAGAGATTAGGACCACCCCTCAAACAACTGCTACTATATTCCCAACTACTCAAAGATAATTCAAACTACTTGCAAAGTTACAATTATTATCATGAATGTCGTCAATCCAGAGGAACAAGACATGATTTAATAGTATCATTGTTTTTAGTTGATCATCTTTGTATTGCACTAATATCATTGTTTTACATCTTTTACCTAGATATTTGTTTTAAATCTCCAAATAATATATGCACATATTATCTTATATCATTATCATGCAGTTTGGATTGAGAAGAAATGGATCATAGCATAGTTGACACTGCAATGACTTCAAGAAAATGTAAAGGAGAAGAGTATAAGAAGATAATCTTATTAGCTGCTGCTTGTGTTGTTCATATGGTCATTGGTGTAGTGACTTGGTATCATAATAACTATTTTGTTAAGAAACCAACCCGTAATTGGGAACTAGAACGTCAGAGCTTCCTTAATCTTCTTTATAGAGGAACAAATAAAGATTGCATTGAACAATTGAGGCTTAGTAAAAATGCATTTTTTAACCTTTGTAGAATTCTACAAGAAAAGGGTGGATTAGTAAGAACAAGAAATGTTCCAACAACTGAAGCAGTAGCAATGTTTTTACATATCCTTGCTCACAACCTAAAATATAGGGTAGTGCAATTTAGTTATTGTAGATCTAAAGAAACCATAAGTAGGCAATTCAATGATGTCTTGAGAGCGGTAATGAAAGTGAGCAAAGACTATTTGAATTTTCAACCCTGTACTTTAGAAGGTGCGGAAGCAAACAAGTGGAGATGGTTTGAGGTAAGTTTATCAATTGTTAGGAGAAATTAGTTAATTATAAAATTTTCTTAGAATCTAAAAAAATTGTCTTGTTTGTAGAGATGTATTGGAGCACTTGATGAGACTCATATTCCGGTTACAGTTTCTCCTGATGAGAGACCTAGATATCGTAATAGAAAGGGTGATGTCTCTACAAATGTGTTAGCTGCTTGTGGTCCAGATTTAAGGTTTATTTATGTGTTACCTGGGTGGGAAGGGTCTGCAGGAGATTCTCGAGTATTACGAGATGCATTACGTCGTCAAAACAAACTTGAAATTCCAACTGGTAATATTTCTTAGAAATAACTTTTTTCTTTTTTTTTTGGTCTAGTTTAAGTCTATGTTTGTTATTTTAAACATTGTAGGTAAGTATTTTCTTGTGGATGCGGGATATACCAATGGTCCGGGATTTTTAGCACCATATTGAGGGACTAGATATCATCTCAATGAGTGGATTGGAAACACCCCTCAAAGTTACAAGGAGTTATTTAATCTTCGTCATGCAAGTGCCCGAAATGCAATAGAAAGGTCATTTGGGATCTTGAAAAAAAGATGGAGTATATTAAGAACTCCTTCATTTTTTGATATAGAGACACAAATAAGAATTATCAATGCTTGTTTTGTGTTACACAATTTCATAAGAGACGAACAACAAACTGATCAACTTTTAGAAGTTCAAGACTTTGAATTTTTATATGTTGTTGATGAAGAGTTAGTCCATCAATCAAGGGAAGAAGTTCAAAATAATGTCATAGATGATATCACAACTATTCAAGCTACCGAGGAATGGACAAGATTTCGAGATACATTAGCTATGAATATGTTTGCTAACTATCAAGTTAGGAGAAACTTTGCTTAGGGATAGTTCTTTTTAAATGTAATTTGCTATTGCTGACAAACTTTGTGTGCTTTGTTACTATTGTACTTTTCTATTGAAGATAGACTTTTATGTACTTTGCTATTGCATAAAAACTTTGCTTGAAATATTTTCTATGATTGTGCAGTGAACTAGTCAAATGAATAAAGTAGGTCATATCTACTATTTGTTATGTGCAGGTTGAATAAGTGACATTAACTTCAATGGAGTCATCTAATGAAAAAATGACGGACAAAAGAAAAGTTTTAGGAAAAAATAATGAGGAAACAAGACGTTATTTTACATGGAATTTGGAAATGGAACGTGTATTGGCTGATGTACTTAGAGATCAAAGGAATTTGGGCAACAAGGGTGACGGAGGTTGGAAAAGGTCAGCATTGAATGCTGCAGCCGCAGTGTTATCTACAAGCTTCAATGTTAATGTCACATCAGATAATGTCAAAAATCGTATCAAATTATGGAGATCGTGGTATGGTATTGTAAGTGACATCCTTGGCCAGAGTGGATTTGATTGGGATGGCACTAAGCACATGATCACAGTTGAGAATGAAAATGCTTGGAATGAATATTGCACTGTAAGTATTCTTTAGTATGTTGCTATTTGTTATTCAAAGTAGATTGGATTTGACTTTTTCTTTGTTTTCCAGTCGCATAAATCGGCTAAACCGTTTCGATTCAAGGTGCTTCAAAATTGGGATGATATAGTGGATTTGTGTGCTAAAGATAGAGCCACCGGTCATGGAGCTAAATCTGCTATGGATGTTGATGAAGCGATGAGTAGAGAAACAAATGAAGTGGAATTCATGGGATTAGGTGCTACTGCCATAGATTTAGAAGAACCAAGCTCTAATACAAAAGGAAAAAGACAAGGTTTGACTTCTTCTGGCACACATCCTCACAAGAGAAAGATGGGAGAAAAAGAAGGAATAGCAGCTTCTTTGGATAAAATGGTGAACTCTTTTAACCGAATGGTGGAAAAGATGGATGGTAAAGTTGATGATGAAGATATTCAAGAAGCATTGCGTGAGGCAGCTTTGATACCAGATCTTAGTAGACAACAATGGGATAAAGCTATTAAATGGTTAGCTGACGATCCAAAGTAGTTAGCTATTGTGAAAGCCCTTCCAATTCACCAAAAGACAGATTATGTTTTAACACATCTTGGAGAATGAAACTTGGTGAGTAACCTTTTGTCTACATTTCCAATTTCAATTTTCAAATTATAAATTTGTGTCTTTTTTATGCCTAATTGAACTCATATTTTCACTATAGTTATTTGTCTTTCCTCTTGTGACTTATATTATCTTGTTTCTTCTCCCCTAAATGGCAACATTGGATGTTAATTATTCAGGTTCATCGACCTTTTACACTTGATGATGAATGAAGATTATGGAATGAAGAACATTGTTTTTTTTTTAAATTTGGACCTTGCAATTTTTGTTTAAGATCTTTGTTTGGAACTTGATTAATTAGGACCTTGTAATGCTTGTGTTGATTCGTGTTTATGCGTTGGTGCGTTATTAACAATTTGAATTTTCTTCCCGTAAAAACAATGAAATTAATATCATTTGAATTTTGTACGAGATAATTGTCCATAAATTACATAATTATTTAATTTTAATATGTTTTTTAAAATTATTGCAAGACTAGGTAATTAATTTTTTAAACAAGAATAAAGAAGTACATATCATTCATCTTTTAATTTTGCAGTATTGTTTAATCCAAGTTTTTTTGTGTTACTACAAAAATATTGTATAAGATTCAAAATTGTTTAGCATTAAAATTATTTTGATGATTTAATTATTAAGTATTAAAAAAACTTATTATTATAAATTTTATAACATTAAATTTATTTTGAATATTTAACTATTTAAAAAATGACTCATGTTTATTTTCATTCAATATTGAAATTTTAATTTTTAAATAAATATTTAAAAATTAAAATTTGAATTTCACTGAAATTGAATTACTTTATCCAAACAAGGAAATTAAAATACAAGAAATTGAATTGCCTCATCCAAACAAAATATTTACAAAATGAAAGGAATTTAAATCAAGGCAATCAAAATGCTGTGAATTTGAATTTCCTAGAAATCTTTAAATTCCTCATCCAAACACATGGTAAAGTACGAAAAGGGGGGTAAACTTAGTAATTGGGGTGCGCTTAGAAATCTTCCTCATGAAGCCTCTGGGCGGCAAGCACCTCCCTTTTTCCCTATAAGTAGGGGAGGGGGGCTGTTTCAAAATATTCATGACCCCTAGGCTATGCATTTCAGCTATTTTGGGTAAAAAAACATGTTTTCGTGAAGAAAAATCAAGTCGAAGTGCTTCCGTAACGCTTTCGAGACGTTTCCGTGAGCAAATCTGTGAAAATTTTCCTCCGTTCTTCACCGTTCTTCATTCTTCAAATGAGGATGTCAATAACTCCGCTCCCATACTGATTGAGAGCTGACAACCTCATCATGTATATGTCTTTCAACCCATGAGGGAGACACATGAAATTCCCCACCACAATCTAGCCAACTTCGAGCCTTGCCTCGGATATGCCACTGAAAGGCAAGCAGCTGGTGGTATACCCTTGCAAAACACTTTGGAGGGGCCTCAATTTCGCCCCCAACCACAACCCTTCTATGGAAAAATGGTGGGTTACACACCTTCAAGCTTTGCGGATTTGGTCTTCACCGGCGAAAGGATCAAAGTGGGTCTGGAAAAAGGCAAATCTGATCATCCTGCTTTGATGAATGCGAAAACTGGGGCAAATGAAAAGAATGAGAATGAGGGAGAAACCCTTGCTATGACTGCCATTCCTACACAGTCAAATTTCCCATCATCCCAACAATGTCATTACTCAGCCAATAACAGTCCCTCTCACCCAATCATCCACAAAGGCCATCCCCAATCATCCACAAAGCCTGCCCGTCGCACATCCGGTGCGAAAACATTGACCAAAATGGAATTTTGTAGCAAAAAGTCTGTAGGATTCACCCCAAATTCCGGTGTCATATGCTAACTTGCTCCCATATCTACTTGATAATGCAATGGTAGCCATAACCCCTACCAGGGTTCCTCAACCTCCATTTTTTCGAGGATACGACTCGAACACAACATGTGCATATCATGGAGGAGTTCTGGGACATTCCATTGAGCACTGTATGACCTCGAAGCGTAAGGTGCAAAGTCTAATTGATGCAGGCTGGCTGAAATTTGAGGAGAATTGCTTGTTGAATCCTAACATTGACAAGTGACACCACACATGGGACAATTTTGAAAGCTGTTGTTAGATGTCTCTAATGACTCATCAGGATTTTCAAGTTTATGCCATTATTGTAAACCACA
This sequence comes from Glycine soja, assembly GCF_004193775.1. Taxonomy (NCBI): domain Eukaryota; kingdom Viridiplantae; phylum Streptophyta; class Magnoliopsida; order Fabales; family Fabaceae; genus Glycine; species Glycine soja. The sequence continues at coordinate 16,629,150 of NC_041020.1, read as the reverse complement.
ATTACAATGCTAAATAAAATGGGTAAAGTTGACATCTTTGTGCCTCATCCTCTCGTAATTACATCTTTGCTTCGACTAGAATGTGGGTGCAAGCCATTGGTTTATTTGCTCACTGCGACCTACACTCCTGAGTTTGGACTTCCAAGACCGTTCAATTAGAAATTACTCATGCTGCACATTTGGTGAGGGTGTCGTAAAACGAAGAGTAAAGCGAAAAAAAAGTTCAAAAAGAAAAAGGAAAAAAGCATTTGATTGACAGTGTTTTCAAGTAAAAATATAGACGTTCATGTGACCTTATTTTATCATTCCAGAAAGTTTGTCTTTTTTAGAGAGAAGTGAGTTATCAAGAATAGGAGTCATTTGAATTAACCCGTCAACTGAAAAAATCCTTCAACTATTTCTCGTCCTTGAAAAATTCTTTTTGCGAGAATCAACCGTCTCTTTCATTCTTCCTTGCTACAAGGTTGTGAAAACAAAACAACGATGGATACCTTAGAGCCCTACACTGGGGCAATGAAAGGCACCATGCATAAACCTCAAGCAAACCTAGGGGCAGATTAGAAGTTCTCACCCAATAGGTTCCCAGCTACAAGGTCATGACAAAAGATAACAATTGGTACCTCAAAGCCTTACACTGGGGCAATGAGGGGCACCGTGCATGAGCCTCAAGCGAACCTAGGGGCAGATCAAAAGTTCTCACCCGTCGATGTTTTGAAACAAAAAAATGGGGGGACAAACCCTAGGATTTAAATAGAGTGATTAAACGACAAACGGCTCCATTTTTGTCACTCCAAAATGGTCAAGTGTTTAAATCAAACAAAACATACACTCTGAGGGAGTTCCCGGAGAGATTTGCAAAAGATAGGATAAGGTTGCATGAATTATCACCTCTTTCAAAAGGACAGTCAATATGTGTTTTCCAAAAAAATCAAATCAAATCAAAATCACAAAATAGGGAAAGAATGTCATGAACATTGTACAACTTTCCATTACATTGCATTGTTGCATACGAAGTCCGCATTTACCGCATTTCAAGACAAAGGTTGCATGCATCTGGATCCCTAAAAATCATGTTAACTACATAAATTTCCTACATCTATTGTCCAATCTTTTTGAATTTAGAATGATTGGCCCTCTCAATGAGTCAATTTCTTGCTTTCTCATAAGGGTGGACCCTTGGGTACTCACCTTCAGAGGGCTATACGCCCTCGCCATCAGAGGACTACACGCCCTCGCATTCAGAGGGCAGCACGCCCTCGCATTCAGAGGACTACACGTCCTCTTCTTTAGAGGACTACACGACCTCGCCATTAGAGGGCTACACGCCCTCGCCTTCATAGGACTACACGTCCTCGCCTTCAGAGGGCTACTCGCCCTCGTCTTCAGAGGACTACACGTCCTCCCCTTCAAAGGACTACACGTTCTTGCCTTCAGAGGACTACACGTCTCCACTTCAGTGGACTACACATCCTCGCCTTCAAAGGGCTACACGTCCTCTCCTTCAGAGGACTACATGTCCTCCCCTTTAAAGGGCTATACGCCCTCGCCTTTGTAGGGCGACATGCCCTCACCTTCAGAGGACTACATGTCCTCGCCTTCAGAACACCGAGACTATTTTAGTGAAAGAACAGTGAGACTATTTTAGTCTCACAGTTATTAAGAACTATGTAGGTTTGAGTTCCTCATCAAAAATTGAGGATACGTAAGAGCAAAAGTCCAGCTTTTGTCGACCACCCCACCTTTTGTTACCATGACCCAAGAGTCTGGTGGCATGCGGAGACACCTGACGGTAACCCCACACACCCTTTGCTATCCGACAACCCGAGAGTCCGGTAGCTTGCAGAGACACCTTACGGTTATCCGCACCTCATCATTCGGAGACCCCAAGTCCGATTGACAAGCATAGACCAATGTGGTCATTTGCACCCTTTCCGGAGATGTCAGCATCTTCCGGTAGAGAATATTTTAGTATCACACTGCTTTCTCAAGAACTAAGTAGGTCTAAGTTCCTCATCACAAATTGAGGATACGTAGGAGCAAAAGCCTCGCTTTTGTCGACCACCCCACCTTTTTCTATTGTGACCTGCGAGTCCGGTGGCAAGTGGACACACCTTATGGTTATCCGCACCTTTGTCATCCAGAGACGGCAAGTCCAATGACATGCGGAGATACCTTATGGTTATCCGCACCTTTTGTCAGCTAGAGGCAAGCAAAGCCCGATAGCATGCAGTGACTAACATCGTCATCTGCACCTTCCCCGGAGATGTCAGCGTCTTCCGGCCGAGACTGCAAAAAAGTCTCATTTGCTATCCGTAAGACTCAAAGCCCGATAGCATGCAGTGACTAACGTTGTTATCTGCAGCTTTCCAGGAGATGTCAGCGTCTTACGGCCGAGATTTTTTTTTGTCTCACACTTTTGTTACCCTGACCCGTGAAGTTAGGTGGCAGGCGGAGATACCCGAGTGGTTATCTGTACAAAGACAACTTCTGTTAATCCTGACCCGTGAAGTCAGGTGGCAGGCGGAGATACCCAAGTGGTTATCAATACAAAGACAACTTCTGTTAATCCTGACCTATGATGTTAGGTGGAAGGCGGAAATACCCCAAGTGGTTATCCGTACAAACACACTTCTGCTAATCCTGACCCGTGGAGTCAGGTGGCAGACGGAAATACCCCAAGTGGTTATCCATACACACACAGTTCTGCTACCCCGACTTGTGAGAAGTCAGGTAGCACGCGGAAACGCCCTATATGGTAATCCGCACACATTTCGAAGACAAAAATGTCTTCAGTCATTGCATGCCTTCAAAGGCGACAATGACCCTCATTTACATTTCGAAGACGACAATGTCTTCAGTCATTGCATGTCTTCAAAGGCGACAATGTCCTCATCTACATGTCGAAGACGACAATGTCTTCAGTCATTGCATGCCTTCAAAAGGCGACAATGTCTTCATTTTCATTTCGAAGATGACAATGTCTTCACCTCAAAAACTTCAATATCCTTTTTCCCTGTGCTTTGTAGGACTCAACGTCCTTTGTTTGTACGTTTTTTTCTTAAAAAAAAAAAGGGAGAGTGAAAATGAATTAAACGAGAAAAGAAGAAATTTCAATATCTTCATGCCTTCACGGGTTTTACTACTTTGATTTGCGCTAGTGGCCGGTCGGGTAAAGATTCAACTCGAACGAAATTAGTGTCTTATCTTTACTTCCCTTTTATCTCCAATAAAAGATAAGTAAAGAGGGGCAACTGTCATACCCTAATTTCATTTGGGGACCATTGTTTGTCGGCATGCGACCTTTTTTTGACCACCTCAACATGTTTAAAAACCATCATTGTGGAATCCGTAAAGTTCCGAGATGTTTCGGGAAGAAACTGGTCAAAAACAAGAAAACAGGAGTGTATTTAGAAAAGTGGGGTGTGTGTAAATAAACTGTTACACTCTAATTTCATCCGAGGACCATTGTTGATCGCTTCGGAAGGCTTAACACTCATCGCGGTAGAATCCGTAAAGTTTCGTGAGATTTCGTGAAGAAAACAACCAAAAACACAAAATGGGGGTGAACTTATCAAGATAGGGGTGTAAATAGCCATTTGAATCTAGGCCCTTCCAGAGCATTTTGGAAGTTGGGTTGCTTAAGGAGGAAGCAACTGGGCGGCAAACTCCTCCACGCTATTGAAAAATGGTTTTCGGGGCTTCTGTAGCTTCCGTAATGCTTCTGTAAAATTTCCAAAAACCTTGGATAAGCATATTTTACTTAACATTGGTGAAAGGGAAGAGAAAAAAAATATGAAAATCAAATCCGAAACACTTCTGTAAGGCTTCCGTCATTTTTCCGTAAAGTACGAAAAGGGGGGTGAATTTAGTAATTGGGGTGCGCTTAGAAATCTTCCTTATGAAGCCTCTGGGCGGCAAGCACCTCCCTTTTTCCCTATAAATAGGGGAGGGGGACTGTTTCAAAATGTTCATGACCCCTAGGCTATGCATTTCAACTATTTTGGGTTAAAAAACATGTTTCAGTGAAGAAAAATCGAGTCGAAGTGCTTCTGTAACGCTTCCGAGACGTTTCCGTGAGCAAATCTTTGAAGATTTTCCTCCATTCTTCGTCCGTTCTTCGTTCTTCATCCGCTAAGTGTTTCAATCTGGGACTTTCAATTCATTTCTTGTTTTGTTTGCTTTCATCTTCATCTTGTTCACTTTCAATTTTCTTTTCTTCCATTTTTAATGTGCTTTAACCGTTTATTTAAGCCATTATCTCGCCTAATAAATGATAAAATGAATTTCATTCGATCATTTGTGTTGTAATGTCATTTAATCACTGTTAAAGCAAAATCTAATCGATCGTTCATGTTGTAACCTCGATTAAACCATAAAAAGCAAAATAATAATAAAATAATCAAAATATCTTGAAAAATTAATAATAAAATAATCAAAATATCTTTGAATAAAATAATCAAAAAAATCAATCGGACGTTTTTCTTTGGAAGTTTCCTTGAATGAATTAATTAATAACCAAAGTGAAACTAAGGCTAAAATCAACTCACAAATTAAGCTTTGTCCGCAAAAATCACTAAAACCGTTTTAAGGTCCAACGCCTTAAACGGTCCTCTTTGCTTTTATCTGTAAAGATGGACCGTTCAAAAGCATAAAATCAACATTTAACTTTACCACTTTTGCAAGAACTATGTAGGTCTGAGTTCCTCATCGTAATTGAGGATACGTAGGAGCAAAAGCCCCGCTTTTGTTGACCACCCCAAGAGATCGTTAATAGTCCAACGCCTTAAACGTTTCTCTCCTTTCAAAAACAAGAGATCGTTAATGGTCTAACACCTTAACGTTTCTCTCCTTTCAAAAACAAGAGATCGTTAATGGTCCAACGCCTTAACGTTTCTCTCCTTTCAAAATCAAAAGATCGTTTAAATGGTTCAACGCCTTAAATGACCTTTGTTCTGTTTAAATTGATCTTGCGGAAAAAGATCAAAACAACTTAACCAACGTTTAGTTCTGAAAGAACTACGTAGGTCTGATTTCCTCATCGTAATTGAGAATACGTAGGAGTGAGGGAAACACCCTTGTCGACCACACCAAAATTAAAAACATAAAAAGCATAAAAACATAAAAAGACATAAAAAAGGGAAAATAAAACATTTTGAAGTCATATTTGCACACTTGACTAAAGGCTACTGTCCCTTGTGATGGACGCATGGAGTGCTAATATCTTCTCCGTGCGTAAAAATAACTCTCGAACCTTTCACGATTAAAGTTCGTAGACCACACCTTTCCGGTTTTTCCGACGTTTTCCTCAAATAAACGTTGGTGGCGACTCCGTGCATTTTCCTTTCTTGGAAGACGCACCCGTGAGCCCCGCGTCGCCCTCCCGCTGAAGGGTAGTTTGCGACACATACTCATGAGTTAATGTATTTATCCTAGACCTTTTCACATTTGTTGTGCCCTCATGTGTTACTTGTAGGGTATCCCACATTTCTTTTGCACTTTTTCAATTTGATACCCTAAAGTACTCATCCATTCCTAAGGCATATGTAATTATATTTTTGGCTTTTAAGTTGTATTGCATTAATCTCTTTTCTTCTTCACTCCATTCTTCCCTAGGCTTTTCTATGGTTTTACTTCCTGCCACCATAGTGGGAATATAGGGCCCTACTTCTATTGCATCCCAGACATTTAAATTTATTGCCTCTATAAAAATTTGCATACTGGTTTTCCAGTAATGGTAACTCACTCCATTGAAAATAAGAGGCCTATTTATTGAATTCCCTTCAGGAAATAAATAGCTTGATGAGGTCATTATTCTTGAAGCTTCTAAACTTTATACAAGAATGAAGCTCTGATACCACTTGTTAGACAAGTGGCCTCAGATATCTTAAGAAGGGGGGTTGAATTAAGATATCACAAACTATTCCCTAATTAAAAATTCTATTTTGATTTTAACCCAAAACCCAAGATTCCTTTCAAAATGAATTCCTAAATCATTATTGAAATTAAACTTACTGAATAGAAGCAATAAGCAATAGTAAATAAAAGAGTTTAAGGGAAGAGAAAGTGCAAACTCAGTTTTATACTGGTTCGGCCACACCCTTGTGCCTACGTCCAGTCCCCAAGCAACCCGCTTGAGAGTTCCACTAACTTGCAAAAACCCTTTACAAGTTCTGAACCACACACAGACAACCCTTCCTTTGTGTTCATATTGCTTTACAACAAGAGACCCTCGGTCTCTTAATCCTTTTTCAGAAGTAAGAAGAAGAGAAGAAGAAATCTCTCTTGAAAGAGATAGATTGAACAATGAAGCACTCAAATAATTCCTTATTGAATTGCAAGTGTAATTTCCAAGGAATTTTTAAGAGGATAAGACAATTTTGCTTTTGAGAGGATAAGACTTTTTGTTCTGAAAAACTCTCTTAGCAAATTTGTGTTTCAAGTCACATAGAAATAGACCTTTGATGGTCATTCAAAAACCATTTGAATAGATGTGACTCTTGGAAATTATTTTCTGAAAATTTCCTCTGGTAATCAATTACAAGACTTGTGTAATCGATTACAGGCTTTAAAATTTGAATTAAAATGTTCAATAACTGGTGGTAATCGATTACCATCCAAGTGTAATCGATTACACATTGTAAAATTTGAATTCAAATTTCTAATAGCTGTTATAAATATTTTCTACTGTTGGTAATCGATTAGAATACTCATGTAATTGATTACATGCTTTCAAAAGTATTCAAAAACATTTTAAAAGCATTTCAGGAAGTATTTTGGCCACTGGTAATCGATTACATCCTCAGGTAATCGATTACCAGAGAGTAAATCTCTTGAAAAAACATTTTAGCTTAATTTCATTGGCCAAACCTCTTGTTGTTTCAACTTGGAATTCCCTTCCTAAGTCTCTAGAGATTATCTTGATCATATATCTTGAATTTCTTGGATTCTTGTCTTGAATTAAACTTGAGAAGCGTATGATCCTCTTGAATTAAACTTGAGAAGCGCATGACCCTTTGGCATCATCAAAACATCAAAGTCTTTGCTTCTACATTTTCAAAAACCAATGTTAAGCTTCATTCACAACATCGGTTTCTATAAACCAATGTTGTATGTATATATTAACATCGGTTTTTCCGAAAACCGATATTGTATGAATAAGTTAGCATCAGTTTTGGTAAAAATCGATGTTGATGTGTAGATATATGACTTTTTTATAATTCTTACTATATAACATCGGTTTTTTAAAAACCGTTGTTGTCATTTTTATGTTAACATTAGTTTCGGAAAACTAATGTTAACGATATTACTTTCAATATCGGTACTTTCAACATCGGTTAATAACCGATGTTGAAAGTCCTTAATAACCAATGTTAAAACCCTATTTTCTAGTAGCGTATAAAAAAATGTCTCACTAACAAATTCAAAGATGAAACTTACTGATCTTGAAATGATATTTAGAGGGGATCGATTTGGCCAAAATATATATGCACTAGAAGCCTATAAGAGAAATCACATCACACCATTGAAGCATGCATTGTAATTGTACTAATTTAATTTGTTATTGGAGAAATCCATTTTACATATTAAAATTAGTCTAAATAAAGATGTTAGCGGTGTGTATCAACAACTGTCAGCAAAAGAAACTGAAAATACTTTGTTTTCATATCCTAATGGAGAAAAATAATAGATCATAACATGCCACGACTAAATATTAAGTTCTTTCAGTACAAACATTTTTTTTCTACCGACTCCATTCACTTTTAAAGGCAAAATATCATACAGTTCAAAATCATGCTTGAGAACTATATAGCATCACACTCTTAGTTTTTTTAGATGCCTTTGTATCACAACAAATAGGGTTTCATCAAAGACTCAACTCATTTTCTAATTTTGCGGTTATAGAAGATTAATTTTAAATAAGCAGTGAAAGGTTGTGTTTCACAACTCTTGTTGTGCAATGAAAGTACTTACAGTTTTAGGATTTGGGTCCAAAATTCTATGTATCAACATTTTTGCTCCCACTGGAAACCAAGGAGGGCATGAAAACTCTTCTCTCTCAATCTGAAAGAAAGAAAAAAAAATGCAGAAAAAACATCAGCATCAACGTCAACCTGAATTCTATTTTGATGAAAACATTTAAGACTAGCAACCATTAGAAAATGCAATATTTCTTGAGCCTTTGAACACAGAATTGAAGAGTGTTAATCAGAAGAACTCGTTGCTTGTCAAAATCACAACCAACACCTATTAAGAGATGCAAGAGACTAATGGTGAAAAATCTCATTTCCAATTCTCACTCAGAATTCAGGGTCAATTTGTTACTCTTTCACCACATAAAGCTAATAGATAAATTGACCCCATAATAGCAAGTTGTTTACTACTTATTAGTTATTATCATGTTAAATGGCCCATAAATAATAATTTAAGTATTTCAACGTATGCAAGATTAATATTTTGATTTGCATTGCAATATATTCTACAGTAAAGTATATATTTGACATGTTTAAATTCATGCCTTACTATATAAGGTGGTTAGATCAAGCTCATCAAAAGGAAGATATACAACCAGTAGGACAAACAGGATAACCCCACAGGACCAAACATCTGCCATAATGTAACGACCCGCCTCGTCGCTATGATATCACTTACTATAAAATGTGAAATTTTAATTTTTAAGTGAAAGCTCCATTAATTTGATTATGAAAATGATGGTAAATTTTTCATGGTGTACATTCATCAAACAACACACAAACACGTGAACAAATACATACATACATACATACATATATATATATATATATATATATTACACCACTACACATCTTTCAAATGTCTGAACATAATTCAATTTTTACATATATCTAAACATATGACTTATACGCCCAATCAAAAAAGAGTCAAGGAACCAACTAAGGAAGAGTTCATAACAAAACATAACTCTCCCCCAAAATAAATTCCAATGTTATCACATCGGCTTGGCGGCTCCAACAAAAGACTTCCCTCCAAGTCACCTACTATTGTTCATCTACTCCCACGAACGAAAGTTTGAGATTATCACAGGCACCAATCACATGGTACAAAAATTGCAAGGGTGATTTTATTATAAAAGATCAACAAACACCAAAAGATAATGATTAACAAGAATACAATAACAATAACCACAATCATTCTCAATAACCCATTGGTTCAACGTACACTTAACAAACTTGTCATCAATTTTTCCATAATTTAAATCAATTATGCTCAGAATGATGCATGTACCTAACTCAACTCTAAAATGCAAAGTGATATCATATATCAATAAATAGCATAAGCGTGTCCACATGACACTTTCACTTAGGAAAACTAGGCAGCAAGAGGTCACCCTGTCGTGCACAGGCAACTACCCCCTCCCCCCCCCCCCCCCCCCGCCCCCATGGTGATAACCTGAGTCTTAAGGAAGTTCTGTAACATGCCCCCAAGTACAAGTATTTTTCCTCATGAAAAACTACGAGTACTTACTGACAAAGTTTGTACTATTTCCATGCAATATGAAGTATGAAACATGAACATCATCAATGCACTGACCATGGATAGTTAAAGATTCTAAAACATCCCCTTCTTTCTCCAGGGATGTTTAAAACTCTTTAAAATACTCTATTTCCCCCTCTAGGAATATCCAACATGGTCACCACACCCCCCATGTAAGTACACAACATACATCATCACAATAACATCATCAACATCAACATCATCTCATCTCAATGTCATTATCAACATCAACACCATCTCATCTCAGTATCATTATCAACATCAACATCATCATCAACATCACAAGCAATCACATTTCACATACATACATATAAATTCATGCCCGGGATTCACATTCCCCAGGTCTTCAGGCAACATAAACCTCACACAACAACAATCCATAATATCATGAGACTCATATTTTTAAGGAAAATTCTAAATTAAAGAGGAGAACTAGGTATTCAAAACAAACTCTTATGCCCATTTAAAACTTAATAAATAAGTAAATAGAAGAACAAATATAAAATTTTGGGCAAAGTCTCCTCTATAATTAAGACTTTTCCCAAAAATTCCAATCAGTACAACAACAACATCATTGACAATTTTAATCATCAATAACAAACATATCACATCCCATTAGTTAAAAACCCCATTTTTCTTGAAAACCAGCATGCACATCAATAACAAATATATCACATCCCATTAGTTAAAAATACAGTTTTTCTTGAGAACCAACATGCACAGGGAGAAACATACATCCCCATAATTGGGTTCCCTAACCACAACTATGGTATCAAAAGCTATAAACAAACAATAAACTCCCTTCACCTATCTATATCTCTCTGTTAGTTCCTTGCGGTGTTGTTCTAAGATCTCTTAGGTTCACGTTCGTTCGTCCAAACACAGGGCTCTATATACCAAATCAAAGATAATTTAGTATAGATTTCAAAGACAAGTTTAATATTAATTTTGGGGTCAAATAATCATTCAATTTAAAAAGGGGTTAAAGGGGTGTTTTGAGATCCATATCAAAGAGAGGTCATTTTGAAATTCTGATCACACCACTGTGACCAGGGTTAAACAAATGTTACAAAAACAAAATCCATTTTATAAAAAAGGCAAATTTTACAACATCTTTTTTACAAGGGTTTTTCAAAGGAAGTGTAAAACATCAAATAATGGTACCCAAGTTAGAAGAGATACAAAGATAGGCTCAAGCTAACAAGGAGAAGGCTTAGAAATCACGGTTACCTTGAAGAAACTGCGAAGGAAGGATTGGAGGCTTCATTCTCTACCGAATCCTCGAGTTGAGTTTTGAAGATTTCTCTCTGATTAAACTATTCTTCTCTGTGCGGTGGTCTAACGACAAGCAAAGCCAACTCGTGGCGGTCACCGATGGTCAGTGGTGGTGGAAGAGGAGGTTGGGGGTGTTGGGAGAGGTTTTAGGGGAAGAGATAGAGGTGAAAATGGTTGTTTTATGCTGTTGGACATATTTATAGCTTGCAAGACTCACCCAGGAGAAATTTGGCTCACCTGGGCGAGCTGATCCAACTCAAATTCGCCTGGGCGAAATTTGACTGGCCTGGACGAACTCTGCTCCAAAAAATTTTATTGCTTCGATAAAAATATCGTATATCATACTCAGGATGTTATACTACAAATCCCAATGGTCAGAATGTCCAGAATTGGGTTTGAAGCCCACAGTTCAAATTTGAAGGTGATCCAACCATTGACGAATCTAGAATTGTGGTTTTAGTGAAACAGGTTTAGGTAAAACTTGAAATCTCATAATTTCAACCTAAATCAATAAAGTCAACATAACTCAACATCCACATCAAGCAAATCGTATATGGCTAATTCACACAATACATTAACTCATCCAAATCAATCAAGTAATCAAATAACACAAGAAAAATATCAAACATCTATTTTTAATTATCGAAATTTCAGGGTGTTACACACAACAATGTTGTAACCCTTATAACGTAGTACCTAAGCTCATCAAAAGTAAAATGCAGAATGCAGATGCTAGTATAAAAATAGTTAGTATTTTACATTTTACATAAATAGAATTATCAAAATTTTAACTAAACAACAAGCCATGCTTGTAATTTACCTCAGGAGCCATATAGTTCGGAGTCCCACAAGTTGTTCGAAGGATACTCATCTCCTATCATAATATTCAAAAGTTTGAAGCAATTTGGTATTATTATATCTTACATGATTTGAACTCATATATAAAAGCTAATGTGGTGACAAGCTCACCTATAGTTAACAAGAAGTGCTTGTGAGTGGCAATAGCTAATATTGAGTTGGCATGACTTTTCTTTTAAAACCTTTTTCATTTAATCAATGAAAATTCTCAAAAATTAAAATATGATTTCCAGAACTATCCCTCACTCTAAAAGTCCAAAGAATCAAAATAAAAAAGAAACTCTATAATTCTGGTTTTGCTTGTACTTCCCGAAAACATTTCTAAACTCCTACTTAACATAACAGTGCATTCCATACTTGAATGGAAATCACATTTCAAAATTGGATGACAACTTAGAAAAAAAGCCAAACAGGGCCTTAATTATGAAAATGGAAAGCAATTATCACATGCCTCGTGCATGCGAACAACATAAGGGTGCCTAACTAGCTTCATGATCAAAATCTCCCTCTTGATCTGCATAATAGAAAAAAGTTAATTAGAAACAGACCATTCTCAAAATTTGTTACTGTGAAAGAAAATTAAGTTTATTACAAAAGTTAATTAAGAGTTTTCTACCTGGTCGACCATCTTGTGCTTGATGTGGTGCTTCTATTGAGCACCTTCATGGCCATGCTCTATCCAGTTTTTGTGTTTTGAGCAAATTTCACCTTTGCAAAGGTTCCCTCCCCCTTTAACCAAAGAAATACAAGCAAAGAAACAAGCAACACTTGCAACAATGTGGTATGATAGAGAAACAAGCAATACCTAAAATAAAACAATTAGGGTTTCTAAAAGGAAAGGAAAAAATAGATGTCTGCCATGGTTGTCGTGAACCACCATGGCGCAATAGTGCAAATGCACAAAACCATACCTGCAACAATGGTGACAACACGTTATCTGGGTTTCAAGCGACGACAACGATGGCGAGCCATGACGGTGGCTACCAGTCGGGATGGTGGTGATGACGGCGTCGAGGCGTGACAGTGTGTGGCAATGATGGGTGACATAGGCTAACGAGGGAAACAAAGAAAGAGAGAGGGTGAGAGAAACTAGGTTAGCAAAGAAGAAAGGAGCAAGAAAAAGTAATTAAGTGAGAAACGATATATTTAAAGACATTCAAATTTCAAAGACGATTTTTAGAGGACCGTCATTGTATAACTTTTATTATTTATAAAATTGACACTGCGTGGAATTCTAAGACGGTTATGTATAATCGTCTTAGGATGTGCGTCAAAAAATTTAATATTTTTAATATAGTGTATAAAGATTAAAAGAGGATTTGTAAGTATATGAATTGAAAGATAAAGTTTATACAATTATAAGACTTAAATAAAGCAATTATACTTTATATTAATATATATTTAAATATCATATAATAATAACAATTGTTTTCATAGAATTCATTTTTTTAAATAACACATCTTTCTTTAGAAACCGAAACTCTACTCACCCGAGAAGCTAATATATGCTAAAGGGGAGACAATAGCTCCATTGCCTATTGTTTACTTGGCTTGCCAATTGAAAGAAATGTTGAGTTATTGGGTTAGCAGCCAGTTATTGGCTGTGAAGATTTATTATTATTATTATTATTATAATTATTATTATTATATTGGGTTACCTTCCTTAGTGTATTTAAAGGAGAAATTTGTTATTCTTTTTAATAAAATCTCAGGTTCTATTAGTATTAATTTGCTCATTATATTATTTTTGGTCCTACTAGTATTGTGTTCATGCAAAGCATAGTTCCTGGACAGTGTTTTCATGACATAATAATAGTGATGTATTTTTTAATTTGTAGGTTGCATTCGTTGTCAAACAAATTAAATATTAAAAAAAGTTCGCTTAATTTTTACATTGGTTGTAGTTGCAACCGATGTTGAAAGTGTCTTTACCTCCTCAATTTTGAGTCAAAATCGATGTTAGAAAGACACATTCCAAAACGGATGTGGTATAATACATTCAACATGGTTATATCAAAAATTGATGTTGTATAAACCTTTCAACATTGATTTTTTTAGAATCGATATAGAAAAAACTTTACACTAAATAATGAATTTCAATATTAATTTTAAACCCGATATTTAAATATGCCTAATTTCAATGACAGTCATTTTAACATTGATTCTAAATTGATGTTAAAACTCATTTGATATTAAAATCCTTTTATATAGTAGTATTAATGTGAATATTTTAGTTTTTATAGTACTACTCAATTCGGTGTTACTCGTATAAATTATTCCTTTTAATATATAGTCCTGATATCTTTGTCTCATTTGGGTTTTAGTGTTATAATAACGGTGAGTTATTGATTCAATATACCTTAATAAGTAGAAATCATGGAGACCAATCCTAAATCAGCAGAAATATTAGGCTAACTAATATGTAACGAAAAATATATAAAAAATCAAAATTAGCCTAGATGAATAAAAGCTATAAAACTTTAAGAAAAGAAATCTTTGAAGCATAACAAATTTGTTAGTTATTGAAATTATTAATACATTTTTTTAAATGTTTTTTGTATTTGGGATCACACCCAGTTGATATGACGTAATTGTAAGACAATTACCATACGAATATCACACTATATTTGGGGAGATTGAAGGTGGCGGTTATCAAATATAGTTGGAGAGTGTATAGTTAATATTATTAGATAGAGATGTTAAACAACAAACGAGACACAAGTACGTACTTTAATAGAATTCACGCATAACATATGAGCGCTTATTCTTTGTATTCGTCAAATATATTCATACACATAACATGAACGTACCTTAATCACTGGGTGCTAGCTATGGTAGTAGCGTAAGCTACTGCTTAAGTTGAGTATTATTTATAAAATAAGAAATTATTGACTAGTAAAAAAGAGACAACTGTTTGGTGTACTTTATTTTTGCATACTAGATATTTGTATCGGTTAAATTAGTAGTGTACTGATCAATTCCCTGATGTTCATGGGCTTTCTGATTGGTGTACTTGGCTTTCACCATTCAGGGATCAATACAAGGAATCCAAGCACCAGCAGTAGTAGTCAGACCTTGAAATTTCTAGCATTTGTTCAGGACTCATTCTTTCAATCTCACTTTGCCTCCATGAAGCAAAATTATTCCTGTTCTGAGGGTCAGACGCCAAAGGGTATTCCTGTACTCTATGTGCTTGAGATCTCATTCTCATGTAGAGCCTCATCGTTGCAATACAATCCTCATAAGGATCCTGAATCCCAGTTTGAATGTCATACCTGCTTATATGTATATGTGCCCCAAAACAGAAGCCTCGTTAATTAATTAATATTAAAACATATATCATGAATTCAACATGCATGCATCTTCTATTTTACAGTAAAGAAAAATGTGAAGGATACTTGCCCAAGATATGCCTGTGTTAAGTACTTGAGTGAGTTGCTCAGCTTGCTTGTTTTCATCAGTGGAGGGTATTTTGCAGTGTCCCTGATTATTCAATATGAATTCAAAATCAATATTTGAATGTGTTGAAATAAACCTATGATTTGATGTATGGCATCCATCTTTGTTGTTGATTCTAGAGATCGAGGAGCTAATATAAATAAACAAATAAATAACCGTAGTTAGGATCTAATAAAAAGTGTTCTTTTACTTGCCTTATACAAAGTTACAAAAATTTCTGAACAGATTAATTATTTAATTTGAGATATGTATGAGAGTGTATACCTATGCTGCATGTGTTCTGCCTAAATGTTAAATTGAACTATTTACCTTATTTTTTCAGCTCGATATTCTATTTGCAAACTTTCAAGGTCATGATCCAAACCATGACCCACAAGAATCCTGGCTCTTCCACCTCTTGCTCGAATTGTCCACATAGGTTCACCATTGCAAAGGAAGTCATGAATCCTCCTCTGAACATGTCTCATTGGCATTGCATCCCTAAGATATTCTGGTGTGATGCCTGTTGTCTCATACCTGTTAATGAATCAGCAGCTGCGTTAGGTATATATTATGGTTAAACTGCTTATCAATTAAAAAAAATGTATGGTTAAATTAAATCTTTAAGGCCTAATATAAAGGAAGTTTAATTGTCCAATTAACCTGTAGTTTGCGACAGGAATTGGTGGCTTCACATAAGAATGGAATATTATGTTCTCATGTTCATCGATTAAGCAAACTCTTGCACAGAGATCAAGTGAGCCATCACTGCCGCCTCCAACCATTTTACATGCTAGAGCAACTACTTGTGGTCCTCTTGCTCCACCACCAATAGCCAAATTATCACGAAGTCCCAAGTTTGAAAAGCGACCAATTATTCCCTGTAATAATGTGCACAAAAAGTTAAAAATTCGCAATTAATAATTCTAATATCTTTTCAAATTTTTAATAAAAAAATATTACTTTATGTTTTTAAATTATTAGAATAAATTTTTACTAGGATAATCATTTGTAAATTCTTTAGATTCATAGTTAGAAGTTATACAGCATTTGTTCCAGAGAGTTGGCATTTTTCTTGGTGGATCCTGCGAGAGTTAGGGCTTTCAAAGACTTTCAAACAAAACTTGCACCCTCTATAGGAAAATATATCTCTGCATTCCTGTTTTGGCAATGGACCTGGAAAACCAGATTAAGTTTCATCACAAATTCACAATCAGATGATAAATATTCTTCATGGAAGATATATGCTAAGGGCATGCACTTAATTTGCTTCACAATTAATCATCGTATGAATGAGTATTACCTATAAGATGTTCCCTGAGAGACTCAAAAGACCTGCAGTGTTTCCTGCAAATGCCACAGGTTGGTTCATGAACCGAATGGTATGAGATCCTCATGTGCTCCACAAGATGCTCCAGTTTGTTGAACTGTCGGAAGCATGCTGCACACTTATTCCTATTGCAAAAAAAAAAAAAAAAACATGATTGTTATTTATACATATCCATGCACTGTTGATTATAATTCATTTTTAATTTTATGCAATTCAATGTTTAATAGTATAGAAGCACATGCACTCGTTCATATGTGATGTATGCATGTGTGCGCTTGTGCATGGATGTAAGAAATTAAGAAAACCTGTGAGTTTCGGCACTCTCTATTCTGCAATCCATAGTTCTTTATACTAATCTATATAATTATTACGTAAGAAATAGAATAGAAAAGACTTGGACTTGAGGTCAAAGGTAGGAGTGGGGTGATATTTATAGGGAAAGGGTAGAGGTACTATTGCTCCAACTTGCATAAATGGACGATTCCTAAAGGCAATATTCAGTATATTAATTTCCGATTCCTCCTCTACTTTTTTCTTTTTCTTTGGCCATGCTTCCTCTCCTCTATCTTGTCGTGCAGTTTGTTGGTAGCGTATAGCATTATTGCATTCGTAATGATCTATGTATGTTCCAGATTCTTGGGCCCATTATTTCTCTTTTCTTTCATTGACTTCGGCTGTCACGTTGTTTTAATATGAATTTCATAATATTGTTGCAAACAAACCAACCATAAACTCTCGTCCATAAATGCCCCCCCTCCCCTACTAAAAATCAAAGAAAAGACTAAATTGATTCCATATTTCTAAATAAGATATTTAGTCTTGTTATTCTCGCGCGTGAATTAACAATTTTGATTCTTTCAACCATCCAAAGTTTATGTGGTGCAGTGAAGTTAAGGTAAAGTTTATAGAGTTTGTTGACATGATATCATCTAACAAAGAATTAAATAAAAGTAAAAAATAAAATAAATTCGGTTAGAAGTTTAATTCATATCCTCTTATTTAAAGGTAAACCAATATATCACTAAAATTTTTGTTTTGCCTAATTAATTTTATAAACACTATTTTATATGTCCCATTAGTTATTAAATTATGACAATTTATAAATTAAAATAAAATATTTAATATTTAATTTTACATGTATTTATTTTTTTTTATAAAATTTTATTTTAATATAAATGAATAAATATTATTATATAAAAATTTGTTCTTATTTTACTATAATTTTAAAAATAATATATAGATTATGAGTAAATTTTAAATAATATTTAAATAATCTAGAAAGTTCAAAATTTATAATTTTTTAATTAAAATAATAAAAAATTATTATTTATATATAAAAATAAAATTACACATTTTCTATAAATTAGATAAAATAATTTATATAAATAATTTACATATTTATTTATGTAATTTTCTGGATTTATATAATTGATTTTAAAATAACTTATTTAATAAATTAAATAACTTCTTATAGTGAACACTAAAATATTAATAGGTAAGTTTTCTAAAAAATTAAATATTATTTTTTAATTTAAATATTTAGAATAAAAATATTTTCATAGTAAAATAAGTTTAAGTAATTTGTATAATTTAAATATTAATTAACACAATTATATTGATTTATATAATTTGAATAAAAATAATATGTATATTAAAATAATTTACAAAATAATTTATGTAAATAATTTACAAAATAATTTATGTAAATAATTTATAAATTAATTTGTGAAATATAATTATAAATTGGTAAAATTAAAATAAAATGTATAAAATTATATAAAATAAAATGAAAAATATTTATATGTTAATTTTTTTAATTTATAAATTTTTATAATTTGAAAAAAGATTAATAATTCTTGACTAATAATATATAGAAACTAATATTTATAAAGTTAACTAAATAAAATAATTCTAATAATACAAGTGTCCTAATTATTTATTATCTTATCTTTGTATAAAATATGAGTTTAATATTTATCAAAATCTTTTTTTATTTATTTTATTTTATTTTATTTCTTGTCACTTAAGTGTCATGTCAACAACTTATGTAATTATATAAGTATTATTAATATGTCACATTAATGTTTGACTTTAAATGATTAACTAACAATTAATTGATAAAATTAATGATCCATCAAAATTATTTATTTTAATAAATAGAAGAATTAAATATCTTGATTTAAAAATATAAAAAACAAAGTCAGGAATTTAAAAGTGCAGGAAAATCAAAATTTCAATTAAAAAAACCTCTTATCCATTTAATCGTGTTCACGATCAACAATTATAACATATCTATTTCAACAATAATATTATCAACCCTTAAAAAAAAAAACTATTATATTATCAAGTTCAGCACTTTTGGGTGAACACTGCACTTTCCGTAAAGTTAAAACAGGAAAAAAAAAATCTTCAACAGAACGTTGCTTTACATGTCGTCATTAGATGAGTTGTCGAGCACACGTTCCGCGTCACTCCTCACATGAGATAAATGAAAAATATTCAACATCTACTTACTTTTTTTACATCATATTTTCATAATCACATTAATTATTACAATTTTTTTCTCTATCTTTATTCTTTCTTCCTATGTCTCACGGTGACACCAGAAATGTCAAAATAAAGAAGAGATTTTTTTTTTAAATGAAAGAAGATATATTTATATATGACACCAGAAATGCCAAAATAATTACAATTTCTAACCACTTGATTAGAAGGCATTTATTACATCAAAATCAATAAATATCAAATTAAATAACCGCTCCCAATATTAACATGTAATTCAGTACCCCATCAAAAAGTTGTCTCCCACCATAAGTATAATGTGTATCTGTTTCTTTTAACCACCACCAATCTACACGTGTATAAGTCATCTGATCCCCACTGACACCAAAAAATTCCCCAATCCTCCAATAATAAATCTCCAATCAATGCATAGACAGCCTACTATCCCACACTCATAGGAAGAGATGTTTACTATTGCTTGAGATAAATTGCATTGAAATAACATCTATTGTAATACGTCAATCTCTCACATTTCTTTTCCACCATTCTTCTCTTTCAATTTTTTGTTTTTTTTTATATATATTATATCACTCATAACCCAAATGCCAAAATATATTGAGTTGGGTTATATAATTCAACCATTCAACCTGTCCAACCCAATTATAACTCGCTTCAACGGGTTAAGAGACAGATTGTTGAATTGGATTGACTCATTAGATTGAGATTTTTTTGTTAATTTTTTATGCTTTATTTGATTAAATATTGTTTTGTTAGACAAAATTTTTGCAAATTATCGTGAATTTCAGGTTATTTTATTGACCGTGCGCTACATTTATATAATTCATGATCATATATTCTAGAAAACATTTATGCTAAGACAATTTAGTTGGATAACATTTTTGTAAGTGTAACATTATATGTTTATATTAATATACATTTATTTTGGTAAGTTAACTTATGAAAGATTCAGTTTTAATAACTTTATTTTGACAACCAAACCCACAACCAACTAGGATTGGATTGGGTTATTTTTAATTCAATCTCAAAACAAATTTAACCTAACTTAACTCATTTTTTTATGGGTTGAGTGAATTAAATTAGGTTAGGTTAATGCATTTTGATATTTTTACTTGTCACATCTTTTATTTTTTTCTCATTCGTTCCCATCTCTCCCTTCGACAATGCATACCATAAGAATATATAATAGTGTCAAAATATATTTTTTAAGAAATAATTAATGCAACAAGTTAAATGTCTTTTCAAATTTATTTTACTATCCCTCCTAATACCACATTTTATTTCTTTCTTCTTTTCTTAAATCGCTTATTACTGAATACAAATATTTTACATCTTATTTTTTTCTACTCTTACACCTATATTTGTTTCGTTTGAATAATAGTCATGTTTTTGCTCCCAATCAATTATCTTCTCGATTCCTTTGCTTTTACCACAATCTCAATAATATTGTTATACACATGTTTTTTACTGATTCTTTGTAACATTGTTGTTGACATGAATTTCCCTCTATGAACCAACAAATATATTTCTGATTATAACATTAAAAATAAAATAAACTGATTAATGAAATTATAATATTAAATATTAAAGTTTTCTCTATCAATTTATACTAATTAAATGGTATATTATAGAAATATTTGATGTATATATAAATGATATCTATAAATTGTCAATACTAACAAAAATATTTAGTTAGATAATATATTAAATTATTAGTATACACGTGCAATATCCTTATAAACAGTTTAATTTTTCTTAATTAAAAGTTATACCAATAAAAATTAAACCAACGCCAAATTGTTATAAATGTCATTTTTTATAGTATATATAGGTTTAGTATGGAAGTACTATCCTTTAACATTTTGGGATAGTAGCCTCAGATGCGTCACATTGAACTTCTACTGTAACCCCTTTTTTAGTGTAAATGTAGATTTTCTTTAAACAATAATACATAAATTCAGTATTAGCTTCCTTAAATAAAATCAAGGGGTACAACTCAATCAATTAGTTAAATAAGATACATAAATTATTTAATATTGTCTTTATTCCTACACATTTAAAAAAAAAAATCCTTCAATAAAAACCTTTTGCTTTTAAAAACACATATATAAATTCACTGCCTAGAATTAATTATACTCAAACCAAACTAATTGTAAGAGCTGAAAATGTACCCAAAGCAAATGAATGGTTGCCGCAGGAAATCAAAATCGGCCATCTAGGTATCCTAATAGACTAATGATCAAGTTGAAGGCAAATATATCGTTAACAGCTTCCTCTCAGATCTGATTGACTCTAGAAAGCACGTGGACAAGATACGCCTGCATAAATCTTCAAGCCATCAAATTAATGACAAGACTATTAATCTTTTGACATAAATTATATATAGATCAGCAAAGAATGATACATATGGAGTTGTCATTAGGGGCATGCATTGGATTTTTAAGAATCTAATCCATATTCAATCCATATTTATTTAAATAGATTAGATCTTAAATTTATATTTATATTTTTTAAAAAAATAATTTGGATTCAAGATTCAAGTGGATATGGATTTGATTATATACAATTTATATCCACTTAAATGTTATAAGGATTTTTTTTACAAATTTTAGTAATTAAACGCTAAAA
Source organism: Glycine soja (assembly GCF_004193775.1). NCBI lineage: Eukaryota > Viridiplantae > Streptophyta > Magnoliopsida > Fabales > Fabaceae > Glycine > Glycine soja. Next base: position 16,607,570 of record NC_041020.1, on the reverse strand, counting down.
AGTGAAAACTTAGCACCGGTCCATTTAAGCGTTATTTTCAACCGACATCAACTCATACTTTATTTTAGTCGACATTGACTAGGTTTTTTTGTTAACAAAGACCATGACTATTTCTTTAGGTAGCACTGACTAGGGATATTTTTGTTAACATCAACTAGGATTTTTTCAATTGACGTTAATTGGGAGAATATTTTGGCCGAAATTAGCTAGGTTTTTTGTCAATGTCGATCGATGATGTTTTTCGATCGATGTCGGCCAAAAAAATTTTTGTCAACATCGGCAAAAAAAAGTCTTGTCTGATGTCGACCAAGTAAACCCTGACCGATGTCGGTCGAAAAACCTATCTGGCGTCGACCAAAAAATCATCTCGACAGACATCGCAAAAAAAAAAATTCTAGTTGACATCAACCAAAAAATAATCTTGACTGATGTTAGCTATAAAAACTTTAGACTGCATCAGCCGAAAAATAATCCTGACCAATGTTGGCTGAAATAACCCTTACTAGTGTTAACCAAAAAATAGTCTCAACCGATGACAATTTAAAAACATTAACATTTGACATTGTCCAAAATAACTCTAGTAGAGATCGATCAAAAAATAGCTCCTATCGAAGTTGGCCAAAAAAACCTAGCCGTCACCATCTCAAAATTGTATTGGATTTAAAAATCCAAACAAATATCAATTCAAATCCAATTAATTGGATTTGATTTAAAATCCAAAAAATTAGATTTGGATATGAAACCAGACCATTTAAAGTGGATTAGATTGAATTGGTTATGGATTGATTTTATATATTTGGATATTTTTGCACTGTCCTACTTGTCATTGAGGCTTTAATTTGGATTATATAATAATTTCTTTTAAATCAAACACAAACTAACAGCCAATTGATAATTAAATTAAGATGAAGAGGAATCGGACAAGAAGAATCATAGTTGGTGCAAGGAAAAGAGAACACGCGCGGTGCCCTAAAAGCCGGGTGCAAGTTTAAACATGGGCTATAGATGAAGAAGAAGATGAAGGTTTAGCGAAGGTAAAATGTCTAGGGGTTTTGTCAGGCTTATAATCAACTTCACTTTCGGCTGAATTGAAGATAAGGTCAATAGTATGGCAGCGGAGCTTTATCGTATTCGTAAGGCATAAAAAATGTCATAAAGCTTCTTCAATGGAATATAGTCCTTGCTCATAATTTACATGCAAAGGACAGGTTGACTTGGATAACCAGGGAATGTCAGCAGGACCTTTTGACTATGAAGGGACCATCAAAGTGGATTCGTCGATTGTGCTGTGGGAGCCCCCAAATGAAAGTTGCATCGGACAGAATATCTTTATACATATACTACATGTTCATCAGATTTATGACCACACTATAGTTCTTTGTGACTATATATATTACCGTACCTTCTTTAATATCTCACTTTTTTTTTTTTTTCACGCGGGGTTTGATATTTCGTTGATTTGTGATAGATTTTGTGAGAAACTGAAAAACTAATTTTATCAATGATTGAAATGAAAATGGTAAGTTACAATGATCAATGTCAGCGCGCTGTATTATGTAGTGACTAACAAAAAACTAACTCTAACGGTTACTAACTAACTAGAGTTAGTAAATGTAACTAACTGATGGCTCGTTGACAAGCTAACACTTGTAATTACTAACTAACTAGAGTTAGTAAATGTAACTAACTGATGGCTCGTTGACAAGCTAACACTTGTAAAAACCAATACACTTTACTTAGAGGAGTAAGAATACTCTAATATCCCCTCCCCCAAGCTCATGGCGGGTGAGACCCAGAAGAATTAGAGGGATCACACACAATGTAAGCTTGGCCCTGAAAGCTTCAAAGTTGCCTGGAGACAAAGCTTTGGGAGAATGAAAGCATACTGGCTTTTGGAGGCACATAAACAACTTGGAGTAGCTTGTTTAGAACCTTTTCACGAGAAAAAAAACAAGTCTAACTCCATGTGTTTGGTGCGAGCAAGAGACATAGTACTTGTGTTGTCACAATCAATGTTAAGCAACTTATGTGGAACTGCAAGTTCAGACATAAGAGACAGAAGTCAAGACACCTCAACAGTGACTAAGGTCAAGCTTCTGTGCTGGAGCGGGCCATAACTGTTTGTTTTTTTAACCACCAGGAGATGAGATTAGGACCAAAGTAAACACAATTAGACTATAAAAAAAAACAAGAAAAAGTAACTTACAAGGTTGGGAGTGATTAGATGTTCCTATGTTAGCCTAAGATAAGTTAAATAGAACATGATATAGTCTTAGTTTTCTTCTATTTAACTTGTGAAAATATTTAATACATGATACTGAACATTCTAAATTTAGATTTATACTTTTATTTTTTTTATAGTTTTATTATACATAGAAAATAATTATTATATTAATAATTATGGTTTAAATTGTACCAGATAAAACATAGTATAAATATGTTATATTAGAATATCAAGTTTACTTTATAATGTACAAAAGTATATAATGAGCCTAACTTAATCTTTGCAATGTTATGATTGAGAAAAAAAAGGAAAAGAAAAGAAAACCTCTATTAGTGCAATAGATATATGCAACATAGATTACAAGATCGGATAGTATCAGCAGGAACTCAATCACCGTCCCATTCTTTCATTTTTTTTAATGCAAATTAAAGATTGGGAAATATACAACCAATCACATTTAGATTTGATCGAATTCCAAGAAGAAGGGAAAAACCGACGGGCTCTACCGTTATTTAGATTGGGAAGTAGAAGGAAAAGTGTAACATGAACATGGAGGATGTAATGATCCGCCTCGTCGATACCATATCAATACTTTAAATCGCGTAAATTTTAATTTTTAAATGAAAATTTCATTAATTTACTTATGAAAAATGAGAGTAATTTTTTTGCGATATATGTTTACCAAACAACTCACAAATACTTAAATGAATATATATAGATATAATAACTCAATATGCATCATTCATATGTAAATTAGTTCATACATATAAATAAATTTGTGATATACATTGCCAATTCAAAAGAACTACAGAACCAACTATGAAGGAGTTGATTAACAAAACATAACTCTCTCCTAAAATAATCTCAACGTTATCACGTCGACTCCAACAAAAGAATCTCACTTTGTGTAATCTACTGCTATCCATCTACTCCCACGAATGAAGATTCACAATCATCACAGGTACCAACCACACAGTACAACATTGTAAGGATGAGTGTATTATAAAAGGAATCAACGTACAAAAATCAAATGAATATGATTAGTAAGAAAACATTAACAAATGTCATAATCATACACAAATGTCCATTAGTCCAACATACACTCAACAAGTAGTCACCAGCTTTCCACAATTTCAATCAATCATGCTCAGTATGGATGCATGCACCTTACCTTAACCCTCAAATGTGGTATGGCATTATTCGTTAGGAAATAGCCTAAGCGTGTCCACGCGACACTCTCACTTAGGAAAACTAGGCACTAAGTGCCAAGGTCACCCTGTCATGCACAAATGCCCTCAAGTACAAGTGTTTTTCGTCATGAAAAACTACAAGTGCTTACTGATAAAGTTTATACTATTTCCATGCATTATGAAATATGAAACATAAGCATCATCAATGCACTCACTGTGGATAATTGAATATTCTAAGCCACCCCTTCACTCCAGAGATTCTTAAAACTCTCTAATCAATCTATTTCCCCCACTAGGGATATCTAACTTGGTCACTACACCCCCCATATACATACGCAACGTACCTCATCGCAATGACATTATCAACAGCAACAACATCTCATCTCAATGTCATCATCTCATCTCAATGTCATCATCTCATCTCAATGTCATTCTCAACATCAACATCAATTTTCATCTCATCTCAATGACGACATTATCAACAATAACAACATCATCTCATATCAATATCATTATAAACACCAACATCGTCTCATATCAATTATTATCATCAATAATCACATTCTACACATACATACATATAAATTTCATGCCTGAGATTCACACTCCTTAGATCTTTAGACAACATAAGTCTAATAAAATGATAATGTCATTTATCAATAATAAATGTATTGCATCCCATTAATCAAAAACATTGTTTTTCTTGAAAACCAGCATGCATAAGGACAAACATACATTCCCATAATTGGATTCCCTGACCCCAATTAAGGCATCAAAGCCATAAATTATAATAAACTACTCTCACCTATCGTGAACTCTCCATCAGCTCCTCTTTGTGTCACTTGGGGGCCTCTCACGTTAACGTTCGTCGGTCCAAATGGAGAGTTCTATATACCAAATCGAATGAAATTTAGTAGAGATTTTAAAAACAAGGTTACTCATAACATTCGGGGTCAATTACATCTATCAACACAAAAAGGGCTGAGGGATGTTTTGGGTTCTTCTACAAAGATACATCATTTTGAAATTCTAACCACGCCAATGTGACTAGGGTTCAACAAAGGTCATGAAAACAATATCAATTTTATAAAAAGATAACTTTTACAATGTCTCATTTTCAAGGGTTTTTCAAAGGAAGTGTAAAAACATCTTATTATGATACCCAAAATATAAGGGGCACTAAGAGAAGCTCAAACTAACTAGGAGAAAGACATAGAAGTCAAGTTTACCTTAGAGAAACTACAAAAGAAGAATTGAGAGTTTGTTGTCCAGCGAATCCTTGAGGTGGATTATGAGTATTTCACTTCGATTAAAGCGTTCCTCTTCGTGTGGTAGTCCAGCGGCAAGCAATAGCGGCTCGTGGTAGCCACCAAGGGTTATAGGTGGTGGAGAAGAAGGTGTTAGGGTTTGGGTGGGCATTTGGAGAGAAAGAGAGTGAAAAATCATGTTTTTTACATTGAAAAATGTATTTATAGTCTACAAATCTCGCTTAGCGAGCTTGTCTCGCTAAGCAGAAATCCACTTTTGGCGCTAAGAGTGACTTTTCGTGCTAAGCACAAATCCTCTCGAGTTGGGATTTACGCTGAGCACAACATTTCAGGCTGAGCGCAATTCCTCTCGGGTTGGAATTTATGTTGAGCGCAACATTTCGTGCTGAGCGCAGTTCTTCTCAGGTTTGAATTGCACTTAGCGCGCTTCTCTCGCTAAGCGAGATGTCATAAAGTGTTATTTTGCAAATCCCGACGGTCACACCATATTTGAAGGCAATCCAATAGTTAACGAGTCCAGGATCATGGTTTTATCAGAACAAGTTTGGGTAAAACTTAAAAGCTCACAATTTCAACATAGGTTAATAAAATTCCACATAACCCAACATCCACATCAAGAAATCACAGATAGTTAATTCACACAACACCTCAACTCCTCCAAATCAATTGAACAATCAAATAACATAGGAAATACATTAAACATCACTTTATAGTTAGTGAAATTTCAGGGCGTTACAGAGGGAAAGACCACATTACAAAATGAGAGTGAGGAATTAGTAAAGAAATGGAAAAAAGAGAAAGAGTAACATGAACATGAATTAGTGTCGTCTGGTCTCTCGAGAGTATAAGGAAAAATGTACCACGGGTGTGGTGCTAATGGAGAGAAGAAAAAATATATATAGGAACTAATATCTGTTAGGAGAAATACAAAGGAAGAGTGCTCGCCAATCTTAAGAGGTGAGTAAAAACTCGCATTCTACAACTCTTCCATGGTATATATTTGGGAATTTTGGGTCAGATATTTATGTTAGGAATTGATATAAATATCTCAATACTTCTATCCATGTTTAGAAAATCCTAACGTGGGTAAATTATCAATTTTTTTCCAGAATACAAATTTGATCTTGTATTGAAGATTAATTGTGTTAGTCTTGTGAATTTTTTCAATTTTGATGTTGTTGTGCATAGTTAATCGCTAAAGTGTATTTTTAAATGATTATCTAATTATGTATTGCTGAAATTGAACAACAATTAATGGTATATACTAGAATTTGAGATTTTGGTGAATAATACTATGAGTTGTAATGGATTGAATTTGTTTTTGTTTGAGTAGTGTCTCCTCCGATAAGGGGTAGTGTACACTCATTTGGATGAACTAGAGTAATACCCACTAAGTATTCTCTTTACTTTTTGAATGCTAATCCCATAACAGATTCTTCACTGAAGTCTATATAACGTAGCCTCTACCCAAAAGCATAGCATGAACATTATCATAAAAGTAACGACAAAAACTCTGAAGCGAAACTCTACAAATTCATTGGACGATACATTTGATCTTACATTGCTTATTCTTTAGTAAGAAAAGTTATTTAGTATTTGAGCTTTATTGTTTATTCACTCGGTTGAGTCTTTTTGAATTGTTATATTCATTCAAACTTTTGTTTGAGAAAGCAATGAGTGGCTTAGTGTTAAAAATTACTTAGGTGTTCTTAAATTTAGGGGGAGTCTAAGGGAGTGTCAGAAGTGGCTAGCAGAATACTTGTGTAGCCAGGAGTGGCAGGATATAATACTTGTTTTTATAATCAATGTTTTGATTAGTGGAATCCTTTACTGTTGAGTAACAGAGAATTGAACGTAATTCTATTTGAGTGAACCAATATAAACCAAGTACTTTTACGTCTCTCTTAAACAGTTTTACTAAGTATTCTCTTAACTTTCTTTGTCATTTTTCTATGGTTATTTGAAAACCTTTTAGAAAATTTTGCTTCATATATTTATTGGACAATCGGACTTGTTTTTCTCATTAGTGGACGACTTCAGTACATATATCTCTCTGAACTTGTAATACGTTTTTATCTTTGATTAACATATTATTCAACCCCCTCTTCTAGTGCGATTGTTGTTATTTCAATTGGCATCATAGCTTGGCCTTACGTGTTGAGTATTTAATAATACTAAAGAAAAGATCCAACAAATCAAAGGAAGAAATAGAAGAAGGATTCTCCACCAACAAACCACCCATGTTTAGAGGTGTAAAATATGATTACTAGAAGAAATAGATGATAGCTCATTTTGAATATATTCATATTCACCTATGGGACATGGTGGAAAATGGAAATCGCATTCCATATGTGTTAGACTTTTGGCAAGCGTACCAATTGTCGTTATAGGTTTCACATTTATAAAAGAGTTTTTCACCACAGGGACTTGAATTTACTTACTTCATTCAGATAAAGGTTATCAGTTCAATAGTTATGTACAAATTTAATCGAATATCATTGGTTTTGGTTTGACTAACTAAAGACAACTTAAAGTAAAGGAATAGTGAAAAATAACGGAATTACGGGAATAAAGGAAATAAGGAAAATAACAAAATTCAGTGCGTCGGAAATTCGTAAGTTGCATAAACGACTTAAATTAATTCTAGAAAACATAGGATTGGATTTCATCATTCATACCCTTAGTATACTAATAAGATTAACCTCTATGAATCATTTTCCAACATTACTGATGCACACATTAAGTTATCCTAAGTCGATCCATCACACTTGGAACCTAAGAATATTTGCTAAATATCGATCCCTCACATATGCAGTAAACACCCTAGCATTACAATTATATTATCTTGCTTTTTGCAATCAAAACGTTATGCTCTATTCATAGCAACGTAACATAAAGAGGAAAATCATTCAGTTCAAATTCTAAGATTACTTTCCAGTCTCACTTAAAATCCAATTTCATGACACTAGTGATCAAATAGAATCAAGCATTACGAGTAGAACGAAATTACCAACAATGAGTAGAAAAGATTCATACATATATAATATCAAAAGAGATACATAAGGGTACAAAGATTACATCCAATCCTTAAGAAAACTAACTGATCATTATGCAGAGCACAAGACTAACAAGGGAAATGACGAAGGAAGTGATCCACGGTCATAACTCTGCAGCGCCTCGACTCCACTTTTGCTTTTCTCCTTCTTCTTCACTCTTTCTCTGTGTTTCTCTCTGGTTTTGGTTCAACTGGAATGTTTTTTCCTTCAACAATGCATGGCTATTTATAGAAAACAGCCTAGGAGAGCAGACAAATTCGCCCAGGCGAGTTGCTTGCTTAGGATTGAAGTTACATTTTTAGCCTAGGTGAGCTGGATGCTAGCCTGGGCGAATTTGGGGTCAGAAATCTTTGTGAAAAGACCATTTGCCCTTCCTTTTGGCTTTGTTTCTGGATCAAACAAATAACCATGAAAACCTACAAAATCATGGATGAATCTTTCATATTTAAACAACAACATTAGTAAATGTACAATATATAAAAAAAACTAGATTTAAGGGTAGTTTATAAGAAAACTATTACAATCAAAGGGTAAGTGCTAACAATTTAATCCTAAAAATAACTGAAATTTGGCACTTATCAATATTATGACCAGTTAAAAGAAATCCCAAGGAGCCAGTGGATGGAGGGGAAAAAACTCAAATTCCTGCTGAACTCCAAGGCTCGGAACTTATGCTATATGCCTTATGAGAGGAAGAATACACCAAAGTACTTAGCTTCAAGATTGCAAAACAGATGTGAGACACTTTAGCTATAACACGTGAATGAACGTCACATGTAAAGATGAACAAACTAGGTCTCCTTACTCGTAAATATGAACTCTTCTCTACAGAAGAAGGCGAAGACATACAGAGTATGTTTGGATGCTTTCAAACCATTCTTAATGAATTAATATCTCTAAGCAGAACTTATGATAACTATGATCATATGGAAAAAATCTTGAGAAGTTTGTCTAAAAAATAGAGACCATGGGTAACAACACTAAGGGCTCTAAAGAATCTTGATTTTATGTCCCTTGAAGAACTTGTTGGTACTCTCAAAGTTCATGAACAAGAACTTCAGCAAGACGAAAGGTCAGAGAGAAATAAATCTTTGGCTCTCAATAGCCAAAGAACAAGTAGGTCTTATCGTCTAGAGAGAAAGCCTCCAGAAGCTTGTCCAAAGCTCTCAAAGTTGAAAACTGCTATACTAAAGAATCCGAGGAAGAATCTGATGAAGATGAACTCACCTTCATTTCATGAAAGATTTGCAAAATGTGGAAAAACAAAGGGAGATCCAAATGGAAGAACTCCTCAAAAAGAGTACTCAAGGATAAGAAAGATAAATACATCCTTCATAGTATGCTATGGATGCAAGAAACTTGGACACTTCAAATCTGAATGCCCAGAGTTGGAGAAGTCACTAGACAAGAAGAAAAAAGAAAAAAAAAAGGTCTTATGAGCACATAGGAAGATCTAGACGACACTTTGTCTAATGAAGAGAGTGAATAGGCATTTTGGTCCCTAACTTTTGACCTATTTTGCAAATTAGTCCCTATCTTTGCATAAGTTTTGCAAAATAGTCCTTGCCGTTAAATTTGAAAGTAACGCCGTTAGTGAGGTGCATTGTTGACAATTTTAACTTGCCTCTTCTTCCTCAAATTAGGGAACCCAAATGGAGCCAACAGTGCTGCAAAACAGATGAAACTTGTGATAATAAAGGTGCGAATGAGAATCTCCAAAACCACAATCAAGGGTATTTAACGGTCCTCGACCATGATTTTGTCCACAATGTTAAGGGTTTTTGGGGTGTTTGCAACCGTAACATGACCTCAATTGTGACTGTATTTGATGTGGCAAAACTGCAACTCTGAATGCAATTTAAAACCTTGACCGCAATGTTGCAGCTGCAATTGCGGTTTTGAAACTCCAGTACTATTGAGGTTTAAATTACAGTAGCGGTTTTGTGTTACAGTTACTGTCATTGGCTACTATGGCCAATGCAGTCCTCATTTGCAGCAGTTTAAAACCTTGGATGCATAATTGAATGAATGTTTTATTTTGATTCATTGAAATTTAATATTTTTTCATGTGAGAGTCAATTCAATCTTATAGTGTATTGTTTCTCAATTGTAGAATGAAGCAGAGTTCACTGGCTGCAAAGCGCAAGAGATTACTTTGGACAACAGAAGAAGAAAAAGTTCTCAAGGTATAAGTTTCATAAAATATCATATTTTCATAGAACATACTGAATTAGAAAACAGGGCTATGGTGGGAGTGGGATCAGGGATGGAAGTTTAAATTATATCTGCACAAGAAAACAGACCAGAGTAGCATAGAAAAGTTAAAGACATTAATGAAGAAGAGACAAGCTGGTACTAAATTGATTTTAGCTTGTGAGACAAAAATCTTCTTCACTTGCCACATGAGTTTGCTTACATGGACAAAGACTTGCCACATAGACATATGACTAACAGTGGAAATTGGATTTTAACGGTAAGGACTTATTTGCATAACGAATGTAAAGATAGGGACTATTTTTTACATTTCAAAAAGATAGGGACTAATTTGCAGAATGGGTCAAAAGTCAGGGACCAAAATGCCTATTCACTCCTAATGAAGATGAAGAAGAAGTCAATCTATGTATAATGGTAGACCCAACTTTTGAAGAATCTAAGTCAGATCAAGAGGATGAGATAAATCTCGATAACCCTAAATCTCTTAAAAAGACTTATCATGAATTACAACCAAACTCATCCATTCTTTCAAAAGCTTACAAAAACTTGCAAAAAGATTTCAAAAGGTTGTCCAAAGATGATATGCAACTTGAGAAAACCCTTCAAGATAAAGTAGAGGTTTCATTGGACAAGTACACTCAAGCATGCAAAGCTTGTGAAACTTTTGAGCAAAAAGAGTTTAAGCTATGTTTCAAGAATGAGGCAATTGCCAAAGAAAAATCTGCTCTTTTGGGAAACTTTCAGGAGTTGGAAAACAAACTGAAAGCTCTACAGAATGATCAAAATGAGCTAAATAAACTTCACGATCATCAAAGTAAAGAACTATTCTTCAGCCATCCTAGTCATGTGTATCTCATATTTTCTCAATTTTCCAAATAGCTCAGCATGCATCATGGATGTGAGATCTTTTGACTCTGAAATGGCTGTGACCTTGGGTAGCCATGTTCTATTGAGGGATTTCAAGACTTTTACATTCAGTTCCTCCTCCTCAAAGATCTTCCCTAGGTGTTTGAGATGATTTACAATGTGAATGAATCTTTTTTGGACATCTGCAATATTTTCTCCTTGTTTCATCCTAAAAGTCTCATATTATTGAATGAGAAAGTCCTTCCTTGCTCTTCTCACTTCCAAAGTTCCTTCATGAGTGACTTGGATCAGATCCCATATTTCCTTGGTGGTTGAACATACCGACACCCTAAAAATGTATCTCAATTTAAAGACAAGTTGTTATGCCAAAAAACATTTACGTGTCTGTTGTTTCATATCTGATGCTTTATCATAACATACTGTAAGGAATCTATGTCTGATGTTTCAGATGATAAGTAGATGGAGTCATGATCTGATACAAAATTTGAGATGACATTTAAGACTTCATTTAATACATTGTGTCTGGGATTTCCTTTGCAGAAACATTCTCCTAGGATCTTCTAAATCCTATGAAGAATAAGTGAAGTCAAGGTTTGAAATTCCTCAATCGTCATCCAAAGAATAGATCTTCTACATAGGACCTACTTTGACACAAAGAAGTGACTACCTACTACAGTTCTTAAATAGACAAGCATTTAAGAGTGGACTCTCTGCATGAGGAAAGGACGTACATTTAACGCAAACATTAAATGTTCCCAACGACCATATTCATCAGACGAAGATTAAGTGAAGAAATTTACCTTATTGAGACAATTGATACTTGAAAATGAGGCCTATATAAACCAAAAGTTTTGAAGACTGAGAATAAGAATCTCGTGTGAAAAACATTCATCATTCTTTCTGCAAAAAGCTTTTGTATATTCTTGTAAAGTTTAGAAACAACTCTCAAAACACCTTAAACATACTGGGAGAAAAAGAGAAAGTGTTGATTGTATATATGTCTATAAGACAATTTTATATTTAGTCTCTGACTAAACATCAACCATAAATCTATTTTGATGTATATATAGCCAACAATGGTTTGGTAGGACAAAGAATGCTGGGTGTTAGTCAAGCTTGGTGTAGAGCTTGATTTGTAGAGCTAGAAGTGGTCATGACACAGTACTTATAACTTGTGAGAAGTTAGTGGAATTTGATGTTTTGCCAAGAACTAGACGTAGTCTCGGTGGTAGAGACAAACCAACATAAATTTCTGGTGTCTGATACTTTCTTGTTTTCCTTCTGCTTTCAACAGACCCAGGGTCTGAATTGGTTTTTAGGCTTTGGAAAACATTTTGTGCATCACGTATTTGTTCTACATCGTCTAAGTGTGTTTTTTCAAAAGATCTATGTTGGATCAAGTGGCTTCGGAATAATTAAGAAGGGGGGGTTGAATTAATTATTAATGTGCCTTGACTAATTAAAATTTATCCTTCTTAATGTTACTAGATTCAATTATGCTTTACTACTGAGTTATGAGAAAGTAAAGAATAGAAACAATAACTTAGACAAGAGTAAAGCGGAAATAAAAAATACACAGCGGAAATTAAAGAGTGTAGGGAAGAAGAAGACAAACACAAGATTTATACTGGTTCGGCCACAATCCGTGCCTACATCCAGTCCCCAAGCAACCAACCGGTTCTTGAGATTTCTTTCAACCTTGTAAAATCCTTTACAAGCTAAAGATCTACAAGGGATGTACCCTCCCTTGTTCTCTTTGAATAACCAAGTGGATGTACCCTCCGCTTGAACTGATCCATAAGAGATGTAGCCTCTCTTGTTCTCAGTATAACAACCCCCAAGTAGATGTACCCTCTACTTGTACCACAAAGGATGTACCCTCCAATGTGTTGGGACAAAGAATTCTCAGGCGGTTAGTCCTTTGAATCTTTGTAAGGGGATACAAAAGATATCTCAGGCAGTTTGTCCTTTGAAATGTTTTGTTTAAGGGGAAGGGAAGAATCAAAAGAATTTTCAAGCGATTAGTCCTTTTGAATTCTCTTGGAAAGAGAGAAGAGAGACACAAAAGAATTCAGGCGGTTAGTCCTTCTATTCTTTTGACAAAGGGAGAAGTGAATGAAGAAGAATAGCACATGTTTTTTATCAAAGAAATTTTCTTGAAAGAGAAAGGATTGAACAAAAACTTTTACAAAGAAGTTGAGAAATGAATAAGAGATTTTTGTTGAAAGATGAAGAGAAATGAGTTAGAAAGTTTTGTAGAAACTTGTTGTGAAAACTTGTTGAAAGATCATATGAAATTCATGCCATGGTCACATATTTATAATCACTTGATGACTCAAGTTAAAGTTTGTGACTCTTGGTAATTTCTTTAAAACTAGTCACCCTTTAAAAATTGTGACTCTTTTGAAAACTAGTCATTTAAAAAGTTACGACTTTTGAAAAAATCTTTAGAAACAAGTCACTTGAAGAATTGTGACTTTTTGGAAATTTATTTTTCAAAATCAGTCATTGGTAATCGATTACCATCAAGGTGTAATCGATTACACATCAACACATGTGACTCTTCATGTTTAAATTTTGAAAATCAAAATGTTTAGAACTCTGGTAATCGATTACAAGTATTGTGTAATCGATTACACAAGTTTGAAATGATTTGAAAAGGTTTTATCACTAGTTGTGACTCTTGAAATTTGAAATCTAACGTTTTAAAACATTTGTAATCGATTACATACTCATGGTAATCGATTACAACTTTGTAATCAGTTTTGAAAACAATGGTGGCTACTGGTAATCGATTACTACCTTCTGGTAATCGATTACCAGAGAGTAAAACTCTTTGGTAATGATTTTGTGAAAACTTCTTGTGCTACTCAATGTTTTTAAAAAACTTTTTTAGTACTTATCTTGATTGAGTCTTCTCTTGATTCTTGAATCTTGATCTTGATTATTCTTGAATCTTGATTCTTGAAACTTGATTCTTGAATCTTGAATCTCGATTCTTGATTCTTGAAACTTGATTCTTGAATCTTTGGAATTTGCTTAACTCTTGATTCTTTGGCATCATCAAAATAACCTTGGAAGGCATTGCTTCCACAATCTGTTATCTACTTTACAAAGTTATCATTTCAGACGAAAATCTTTATTGGTTTTGCAAAAAAGCTTTAAAAATTACTAAATTCACAATTAGACCCCCTTCTTGTGATTTTTGCCTTAACAAGTGAATGATATTCATAGCCTTAGAATCATTTTTTTTTCTAATTTCTTCTACAACCCAAGATTCAAAAACTTTCTCTATAGTTTTTTTTTGCAACAACTTGAGTTTGAATTGTATAGACATTAACCACAACTTGCCAAATGCCTTAATCAGTCGATTCCATAAAGATCTTTATCCTTACTTTCCAAAAAGGGTAATTTAAGCCACAAAAGAATGGCATTCAATTAATAGACACACCCTTACCAAATGTCAGTTGATTCCCAACCATAATCATGAAATTATGATAAAAATTTTGATTAGATTTCAAGACCCTAGCTCTAGATACCAATTGGTGGTTCAACTGAGAATCTAAAAAATGGGGGAGGTTTAAATAGATTCTTTGAAATTTTACTAATTATTTCATGGATTCAATTAAAATCAATACCCCTTTACAAGTTAAGGTTTTCTCAAAAGACTTGCTGAAGAAAGACCAGTAACACATAAAACCAATATATTCAAAAATCTTAGCAAACAGAGTTTTATGACCCACACATATCAATTCTAATATCAAGATAAATGCACAAAACAAAAGTTTAGAGAGAGAATTAAGATAGGAATTTATACTATTTCAGTCCTCAAGAGGACCTACATCTAATTATTTTAAGATCCCATATAACACTCCACTATTAGAGAACCAAGTACCACCACTATGCACATGTAATTCCCTAAATATACTTTTGCCTTGAACCATACAAGAGATAAACCAAGATTTCAAACCCTATCACTCATAACCCCTTGGTAACCCTAACCAATATTACAAAAAAAACTTGAAAGAAATCATAATTGGATTAAATACACCTTTCATGTGTAGATCAATACTTTTTCAAGCTTTATCAATGATCAATCCATGATGGAGATTCCAAGATATTTGCTATGTTGATCTCTAGAGAGAAAATGCATCGGAACCTCTTTAGATGACTCTTAGAAATATTTTGAAGTGATATGTTTCACAAAGAGAGTCATAAAAGAGATAGAATCATTAGGATGATCCACTAAACTGAACGACCTACCACACCTTAGTTTTGATGTTTACAAAAGTATAAATTGTTGATAAACTAATTTGTTGTTAAGTGCACAAGACCATCTTCGTAAAAGAGCTTAATCGTTATTATATCAACATCTACAACAATAGTAAGTCACATCCATACTTAAAGTAGAAAACATTTTTTTAAGATATATCCAGCGTCTAACTCGGTGTAAAATAAATTTGTCCACTTATTGCGAAAACCAATGTCTATACATTGAGTTGTTTATTACTCGCATCAACTTATTGTGAAAACCACTCATTTTATACTGTTAAAAGTCAAATACAACCGATTACAAAAAAAAAAAACAATGTTAGACACAAAGAGAAGTGCACGATCTCTCTTTACGAAATTCAGTTTTGCCTCTCTTTATTTGAATTTAGGGAAAATACATAATAGAAGAGAATATAAGGTCAGAATATTCTTCCAAAGGTCGCTTTTGACGCAGAAGAGGAGCACATGTTGTTATCCGTACTATAATTCTTTTCCTCTCCAGTCAAAGCGTGTCACGTGTCTTGCCTCCAAATGTGAGACAATGGTCATATCAAGACTCAGTGCTAAATCTCTGAAGTTTGTAAAAGGAAACTTTTACTCAAAATCAAAAAATGAAAAAAAAAAGTGAGCAAAATCTCTGAAGTGAAACTCTGTGAAATCACTAGACGATACACTTCATATTATATTATCCATCCTTTTCTTAAAGTTATTTGTATTCGAGCTTAAATTTTTTTATTCACTCTTTGAGTGTTGTTGAATCGTTGTATTCATTCACACTTTTATTTGTGAAAGCTAAGAGTGGCTTAACATTAAACAATACTTAGGTGTTCTTGGATTCAAAGGGAGTCTAAGGGTGTGCTAGAAGTGGCTAGAAGAATACTTGTATAGCTAGAAGTGACAGGACATAATACCTATTTTGTAATCGAAGTTTTAATTAGTGGAACCCCTTATAGTTGGATAAAAGAGAACATGAAGTAGCTTTGTGTGAGTGAACCTGTATAAACCAAGTGCTTCTATGTCTCTCTTAAAAGGTTTTATTAAGTATTCTCTTAGCGTACTTTGTCACTATTTTCTCACCAATTGTTTATCTAAAAAACTTTTTGAAAATATTTCTTTATATTTACTGGATGATCAACCTCTTATTTTCATCAAACTTGGTTTTCCTTATCAGTGGAAAACCCCAGTGCATATATCTTTCTGAACTTGTGATAAATCTTTTATCTTTGATTAACACACTATTCAACCCCCCCCCCCCCTCTAGTGTGATTGTTGATATTTTAGTTGGTATCAAAGCTCGACCTTATGCGTTGAGTATCTAACAATACTAAGGAAAAATCAAGCAATCAAAGAAAGAAATGGAAGAAGGATTCTCTACCAAAAAACTACCCATATTCAGAGGTGTAAAATATGACTACTGGAAGGAACAAATGATAACTCATTTTGAATCCATTCACATTGACCTATGGGACATGGTAGAACATAGAAATCACATTCCATATGATGACAAGTTAAACGAAGTCCCAAGGAGCCAGTGGAGGGAGGAGCAAAAACTCACATTTTTGTTCAACTCCAAAGCTCGAAACGTGATGTTATGTGCCTTGTCAAAAGAAGAATACACCAATGTACATAGCTTCAGGAGTGTCAAGCAAATGTGGACAGTCTAACTGTAAGTTACGAAGGAGCGTCATAGGTAAAGAGGACCAAATTGAGTCTCCACACTTGTAAGTATGAACTCTTCTCTATGGAAGAAGGTGAAGACTGTAATGACCCGCCTCGTTGCTACGATATCACTACTCTAAACCGCATAAATTTCAATTTTTAAATGAAAACTTCGTTAATTTGCTTATGAAAAATGCGAGTAAATTTTTTTGTAATATTCATTCACCAAAGCATGCACAATTACTTGAATGAATATATATATATATATATATATATATATATATATATATATATATATATATATATATATATATATATATATATATATATTCACATAACGGAAAGTAAACAATTTCATACATATAATTAAATCTGTGATTTACATCCTCAATTCAAAAATAATTATAGAACTAACTACAGAGGAGTTGATTAACAAAACATAACTCTCTCACAAAATAATCCCAATGTCATCACATCGACTTGGTGGCTCCACAAACGAAGCTTCATGATTATCACAGGTACCAATCACACAGTACAAAAATTGCAAGGGTCAGTTTATTATAAAAGAAATCAACACAAAAATAAAATGACCATAATTAATAAGAAAACATTCATAATTATACACAAACATCCATTAGTCTAACATACACTCAACAAGTAGTCATCAGCCTTCAACAATTCCAATCAATCATGCTCAATGTGATGCATGCACCTAACCTCAACTCTCAAATACAATGTGGTACCATTCATCAGGAAATAGCTTAAGCGCGTCCACGCGACACTCCCACTTAGGAAAACTAGGTAACAAGTGTCGAGGCCACCCTTTCGTGCACAGGAAACTCCCCCCCCCCATGGTGAACAACCTAAGTCTCAAGGGAGTTCCAAATCGAGTGACATGCCCCCAAGTACAAGTATTCTTCCTCATGAGAAACTATAACTACTTACTGACAAAGTTTAAACTATTTCCATGCAATATGAAGTATGAAAAATGGGCACCATCAATGCACTGACCGTGGATAATGAAAGATTCTAAGCCATCCCCCTCCAGAGATGCTTAAAACTCTTTAACCGCTCTATTTCCCCCACCAGGGATATCCATCATGGTCACTGCACCCCCCATGTACATACACAACATACATCATCAGAATGACATTTTCAATGTCAACAACATCTCATCTCAATGTCATTATCAACATCAACATCATCTCATCTCAGTGACATTTTGAACATCAACATCATCTCATCTCAATGACGTTATCAACAACGACAACATCATCTTATATCAACATAATCATCAATAACAACATCATCTCATATCAATTATTATGAATATCATCTTTAATAACAACATCATACTCTATCAACATTATCATAAACATCAACGTCACCTTATATCAATTAATATCATCAATAAATCACATTCCGCACATACATACATATATAGTTCATGCCTGAGATTCACACTCCCCAGGTCTTTAAACAACACAAGTCTAATAAAAACAATAATGTCATTTATCAATAACAGATGTATCACATCTGTTAGTCGTCTTATACGACTAACTTTTGTATAGAAAACATTTTCCAAAACTTGTATAGTTCCCCAATTTATGGTTATTTTGTAGTAATTTGTAAATAAATCTTGTTTTGTTGTCTCTAGAATATTTCCATTGGATTTAATGATGAAATCTGTGCAATTTTAGGTTAAAAAGAGGCTAACTCATGAAGTGCTAAAAGTGACAGTTGAGCTCAGCTTATCAGTGGGGCTAAGCGCACATCCATCGCTAAGTGCAGCTTCAGCGCGCTTAGCGCAATAGAAGAATCAGGTAGAGTATCAATATCAAGGCCGCGCGCTAAGCGTGTGGCGTCCCTAAATAATGACTGGTTTAATACTAGTAAATTAAATAGCAGAAACCATGGGGAATTTTTTTTCTCTCTTTTTTTTCTCGCACTGTTATTCATTTCACAGTAATTAAATTCAGAAGGAAAATTATCACAATAGAGTTCTGAATAGCCAGTTCACAACTCTATTTGGATTCATTTCTTTCTGATCACTCATAACTTCCAAACTATTTTTCTCTTTCAAAAATATACCAGCCATCATTTTAGGTCGTCACGTGAAAGATAATAAGATGTGGTCGGTAAAATCTTTTCAAATAAAGTTCGTTAACATTTCCTTTTCAAATAACAAGATAAGACATAATTGTTTTTATCATCTACAACTGTCCAAAATATGGGAGTCTACAAAATAACATAGTGACATCCAGAGCAAAGGTAACAACTGTGGTGGCTTCAGCCACAATATATACAATCATCAAAATTTCTATACAATAGGTCTACCCACCCAAAAATCAAAAGAGTAAACCTAGCAGTCTGAACTAGATACACCCACCCACAAAAAAGTATGTACGCCTAGTCTAAGGAGCCGTCTGCTATAATGAAGAGTCGTCACTATTCGTTGTCCCTCCAGGGCCACTCTCCTCTGTAGAGTCTGCCTCAAATGCTGACATAATATCCTCTGGGGAATCAACATCAGGGAGTGGGTCTTCACCATCCTCAGGTAAGTCAAGGGCGTCCATAGCAAGTTCAGGAGGTAACTCCTCTGGATCCTCTTCAAGATCCTCTTCAGAGGATGACACCTCTATCACTTGAACCGGCTCAACTAGTCGGTATTGAGTAGGTGTAGGTAGTATCCACTCCACAGGCTATTGAAGTGTGCGTGCGGGTTGCTCCGGATGAACTAGTGAAGTAGCAGTGAGTCGAATTGTGCCCCGGAATCGGCACCTCTCAATTCCTTTGAGGGTCTCCCAAACACCCTCTAGGCACTCCATCACCACGCGATCATGGATCAACTGCCCTGCCATCGCGATCTACAAGAGATAAAAGAAAGAGGGTAGACTCTTTCACAAGAAATCTAACTACACAGGTAACAATACAATGCGTCCCCTAACGGTTACACATAGTCAAAATGTCTTGTTCAAGGGATTTCCTCTCTGGTAATCGATTACCAAAGTATGTAATCGATTATCAGTGCCCAAAAACGAATTACTCAGCCTTTGCACATTGGAATCTACAAGTTACACTATGTAATCGATTACACATAAATGGTAATCGATTACCAGTAGCAGGTAGCACTATGTAATCGATTACACACAACTGGTAATCGATTACCAGTGCCCTATCATATTGTGTAATCAATTACACACAATTGGTAATCGATTACCAGAAGCTACTTAACATCCTGTCTCCATTTTTAAACCCTGTAATCGATTACCCACTAATGGTAATCGATTACCAGAGGCTAATTTTCAGATACCACCCAAGATACATAGCTGGCCAGCTGCCACACAAGCCTCCTTGCTTCGTGGACTTTGTTCTTTTATTGGTTGACTTCCAGGAGCTCGCCTGCTTACGTACGTCACAGGTTCTCACTGACTGACTATGCCCGGGTTGGGTCGGGATTAGTCAAGCTTGGTTTTGGGCAATAGCGCCCCACCTGACGTTCCCAAGGTCTCCTGACCCCCGCGACATATCTCCAGGTACCACTCTGTGGTCAACAAACAAAAGTAGGAAGACTGACTCCTCCACGCTTCCTCATATCAAGCTTATTGGGTTATGGGGCACCCGTCATATGTGGTACTAGGAGGCAATCGGGCAATGATGCAAATCAACTATCCCATTTCCACAAGTCAGGCATAAGCACACCATCCCCAGTTGCCCACCTTTAAATTGAGCTCACACACTCCTACGTAGCCCTTATCCTCGTTCCCCTCAGCACCGGGTCCCATCATCCCCTCCAAGCTTTCACAATATCCAAACAATTCAATTCCATTTGTCATGAAACTACCCTAAACCAAGAAAACAGAGTGGAGGCAGAAAACTCTGCACAAAACTCATTCAAATTCCACAGTTTTTCCTACTCACATACCCCAGTAACATTCTCTTTGTTCCGATTTGTTAACCATTGGATCGCATTGAAAATTTTACTGGAGGTTCCAAATAAAGAAATCTAAATTTTGACCGTTGGGATCTTCTTGAAAATATCTAGAACACGAGATGTACTACCTTTCCCGTGACTAGCGCTGCACAACCATTTTTTTGCATAATTGGTAAAATCTGCTGCACAACTTGACAGCTTTTGCTGCATAATTTGGCAGATTTCGTATTCTAGCTTGCTTGTATCCAATTTCACTCAAATTGGATCCTACAAGTCCTAAACCATGTCTAAATCATGTTTAAACCAAAAACAAACTTCAAACCAAGGTAAATCAAAATATAGGTATCCAAAACCCACCAATTTAGTGAATTCTCAAGGTTTGAAAGGTGAAAATGAGAATTAGGTAATTTTGGGGTAAACTCTCATCTGCATCAAGTCTATAACACTGATTTAGACTTGCTCAAACTGGTTTTAAGGTGAAAACTCCACCTATTCAAAATTTGACCTCTCAACACCCAATTTACCCTAGAAATGGCTCTTTTCTTTCACATTTGTCACTCATTTTTCTCATTTTTTCAGCCCAAGCTTTCCTACAAGTCCTAATTGACATTCTAAACTAGAATCAACTCACTTTAGACTCCAATTTCCACTAACCCCAAAATTGGCTTTTCTAACCCTCAAAATCTCACACTTTCAAACTTACAACACTACCATTCTCACATTTAACCCTAAGTTAACTCTCCCCATCATCTCTACTAATTTTCTATCAACATTTTAAGCATACATATATCACAAAGCATCATTATTAAACCCTAAATCAGCATAGGTAGTTTTGCTCACATCAAACATGTCAAGTTTAGCATGATTTCAACAAATTCCTTCACAAGCAACTACCCTAAGGCAATAACCTAGTGGAACTACCCATCATAGCTCCCAAAAACCCAACACCCACAGATTTCAAGTGAGAAGAAGTCCACCCTTAGCTGAAATTTAAAGCCCCACGAAGTAGAGGTATGCTCCAAGACTCCGAAAATGGCTTTTCCTTGCAATTTGGGGTAGAAATGAAGAGGAATTTGGAGCTTCAATGGAGGCAACAATGGTGGAGAAGAAGAAGAGAAAAAGCAACGTGGAAGGGAGGAAAGAGAGGTGCTGAAATTTCTGAAGAAAGAGAGAGAAGATTTGGCTTTTTATAAAAAATGATTTTTTTTTCAAAAAGTAATGCCACATGTTCTATTTTAAATGGAGCAAAAGGGCCCACATTTTTCCTTTGACTTGACTTCATACTCAGCCACAAAGGAGAAAAAAAATTGGACCTTTTTGGATGCCGAAATCCTTCCTCGGTTTGCATGCTGCCTCTCTGGTTCCAGTTCCTCGCGTTTCTCTGCACCCGTCGGGGCCCGTTTTCGAAAGTAGGCAATATATATATATATCAAAATGCTCAGAATGAGACCCTGAGCGTGGTTCAGAGGTTGGTTTTGTTAAATTTTAAGTTGCACGCAAAACGATAATTTTTAGACTAATTAATTGCGAATTAATCTATAATCGTTCGGTTATGGGTTACTCTTCGTTAATTAGTCTAACCCGCGTATCTTTCCCCCAATGTACATACTTCTACCAAGAATATATATATTCACTGAATAATATATATATATATATATATATATATATATATATATATATATATATATATATATATATAATTATTTAAATGTAACACTTACAAAATTTCGGGTAGAAATTCTAGGATGTCACAAAGAGCGAGATCAGTGCGTTATGCGCAACAGTTGTCTTCAGCCAGGCTCAACGCATCACTGGCGTTAAGCTCAAATCCACTTACTTGTGCTAAGCGAGAGGCTGGCGCTAAGCGCAATGTCGCAGATTCAGAGCCTACTTAAAGTCTGTCTTGTGCAGAATTGGGGTACACACATACAAAGAGAGAAGATAGCTTTTGTAGAGAATTCCCGAGCACACCACAGTGCCTATTTCGGGAAAAGAGCTCGGGAGGCAGCAAGAGGAGCAGTTTTTGGCAAAGAGACCTAGGTTTTGTAATTAGAGAGAGATTAGTGAGTTACAGAGTGATTGTGAGATGTTGAGAAGAGGAGGAGGGATCCCCCTTCTTGTGTAAGGAGCAATTATTCTCTACTCTTAATCTCATTATTGTTAGGGTTTTTCTGTAATGGCTGGCTAAACACCCTTGTTAGGGATTTCTAAAGAACAACTGATGTTATTTATTTAATATATAATCGGTTGTGTTTATTGTGTTCAATGCTTCTTTCAGTGCTTAAATTCTGTATGCTTTGGGTCTGATCACCCATTTGTGTGCATAGTTAGGTGACTTTAGCATTGGGAAATGTACTATTGCCCTAGAACTTGATTGAAGCAGGATTGAAACTTAGTCTTAAATGAGGGATCTGCAGATTAAGTTTTGGTTTCAAATATGTTGTTACAATAATGTTGTTTGATCTAAGCCTAGTCTTAAATGAGGGATCTGCGGATGAAGCTTAGGTTAAATTAGTCTAAACTTTCGTAAGCTATTTAAGCTGAGCCTAGTCATAAATGAGGGATCTGCGAATAAAGCTTGGTTTAAGTTAGTCTAAACCTACGAGGGCTATCTAAATTAAGCCTAGTCCAACAAGAGGAATCTGAGGACGAAGCTTGGATTGATTTAGCCTAACTAGGGATCGAGGTTTACTAATTTGGGCTACAACATAGAACACAAAAGCATGATTGATTAGAGAAACATCTTTATATACATTAGTTTGTTTGTTAGAAAGACCTAACACTTTTACCTACTGTTGTCAATCTTACTTACTTGCAATTTTTACTGTTTTTAGCCTAGACTTAGTTTAATTTTATTCTAAACTATCAATTATCAATGTTTCTTTCAACAATGCCTTATTTCTGAATTTAACCCTGTCTAATACTAGTTCCCTGAGTTCGATACTCGGATTCATCCGTTTTAATTTTAAATATTTCACGATCCAGTGCGCTTCCCAGCAAACCGAATTTCCCTTGAACATATTTATATAAAGAAAAATTGGACCAAAAAGTAACTGCAGGGGAAATCCAACAAATTAATTATGGCACCATTGCCGGGGAATCTATATTCATTAGAAGAGTTTAGTTCTGTTTTACAACATTGCTTTATATTTTTCTCTTTGATTCATTGATTCTTTTTGTTCATATTATAGTTACTGTACATTCATTGTTCTTTTGAACTAGATAATTGATGTTCTATTTTCTTGTATGCAAAGAAGATCTACTGCAAGTGATTTGATCCCCATTGATTTGGAAATTAACGCCACTTGTAGAAGGCATAATTCAGAGAGAATCAGAATTTTTTTGCAGGATTTAGAAACAGCAGCAACTCCAGAAGAAGAACCTCGATCTTCCAAGGCATCTTCTAGTTTTCCTATTGCAGGGCATTCTCATATAGAACCTGTTGAAGACCCAATCATGGCTGAAGAGCCAAGAAGAGTAACCCTGGAGGATTATTCAAGTTCTACTGTGCCACAATTTTTCACCAGTATTGCACAGCCAGAAGTTCAAGCTCAAACAATCACTTATTCTCCCTCTTTGATACAGCTGATTCAAAATAATTTGTTTCGTGGCCTACCCAATGAAGATGACTTGGCCACCTATATAGAGATATGCAATACTATCAGGCTGGCGGGTGTGCCTGCGGATGGAATTAGGTTGAGTCTGTTCTTATTTTCTTTAGCTGGAGAAGCTAAGAGATAGCTTCATTCTTTTAAAGGAAACAATATGAAGTCATGGGATGAAGTAGTAGAAAAGTTCTTGAAGAAGTACTTCCCTGAATCGAAGACTGCAGAAGGAAAAGCTGTCATCTCTTCCTTCCACCAGTTTCCAGATGAATTGTTGAGTGAGGCACTTGAAAGATTCAGAGGTTTATTGTGGAAGACTCCCACTCACGGTTTTTCAGAACCAATACAGCTCAACATATTTATAGATGGATTGAGACCACAATCTAAGCAGCTCTTGGATGCTTTAGCTGGGGGTAAGATCAAAATGAAGACACCCAAGGAAGCAATGGACCTAATTGAAAGCATGGCTGCTAGTGACATTGCAATTCTAAGAGACCGAGCCCATATTCCTATTAAAAAGAGCTTATTGGAGCTAACCTCACAGGACGCTTTCGTAGAAGCAAATGACTTTGTTGTTTTGATGATGATCATGATGATTTGATGCAAATGCGCTTTTCAAGTTTAATTCAAGACAATGATTCAAGAATACGAGACACAACATCAAGATGATCACTAGTATTTTAGGAAGGGAATTCCTAATTGAAATAGCAAAGGTTTGGCCAAGAAATTTAAGTTAAAAAGTCTTTTTCAAGAGATTTACTCTCTGGTAATCTATTACCAGAGGATGTAATCGATTACCAGTGGCCAAAAATGGTTTACAATAGCTATTAAAATTTGAATTCAAATTTTAGTTTGTGTAATCGATTACACAATATTGGTAATCGATTACCAGCAGTTAATAAACGTTTTAATTAAAATTTTAAAACCTGTAATCGATTACACAAATCCTGTAATTGATTACCAGAAGAGATTTTCAGAAAATTATTTCTAAGAGTCACATCTTTTCAAATGGTTTTTACATGGCCACCAAAGGTCTATATATATGTGACTTGCAACACGAATTTGCTCAGAGTTTTTCTTAACAAAAAGTCTTATTCTCTCAAAGAGCAAAAACATTTCATCCTCTTAAAAATTCCTTGGCCAATACACTTGCAATTCAATAAGGAATTAATTGAGTGCTCAGATTGTACAATCTATCTCTTTCAAGAGAGATTTATTCTTCTCTTCTTTCTAAATTCTCAAAGGGGATTAAGAGACCGAGGGTCTCTTGTTGTAAAGAAATCTGAACACAAAGGAAGGATTTTCCTTGTGTGTTCAGAACTTGTAAAAGGATTTTACAAGATAGTGGAACTCTCAAGCGGGTTGCTTGGGGACTGGACGTAGGCACAAGGGTGTGGCCGAACCAGTATAAATCTAAGTTTGCACTTTCTCTTCCCTTAAACTCGTTTATTTATTATTGCTTTATATTTATATTCAGATTGTTCTTTTTGAATCATTATTTAAGAGTTTTTTTTTAAGGGAACTTGCAACTTGCATTGAAATTGAAATAGAATTTTAATTGGGGAAATAGTTTGCAATATCTTAATTCAACCCCCCTTCTTAAGATATCTAGGGCCACATGTCCAACAAGTGGTATCAGAGCTTCATTCTTGTATAAATTTTAGAAGCTTCAAGAATAATGGCCTCAGCAAACTTCTTATTTCCAGAAGGAAATTCAATCAATAGTCCTCCAATCTTTAATGGAGAGGGTTACCACTACTGGAAAACCCGAATGCAAATTTTTATTGAGGCAATAGACTTAAACAATTGGGAAGCCATAGAAATAGGGCCTTATATACCCACCACAGTAGAAAGAACTACAATAGATGGAAGCACAACAAGTGGAAGCACAACAATAGAAAAACCTAGAGATAGATGGTCTGAAGAGGATAGAAGACGAGTACAATATAATTTAAAAGCCAAAAACATAATTACATCTGCCCTGGGAATGGATGAATATTTCAGGGTTTCAAATTGTAAGAGTGCTAAGGAAATGTGGGACACTCTACAAGTAACACATGAAGGCACAACAGATGTTAAAAGATCTAGGATAAACACATTAACTCTTGAATATGAACTATTTAGGATGAATGCAAATGAAAGAATTCAAGACATGCAAAAGAGGTTCACACATATAGTAAATCATCTTGCAGCCTTAGGGAAAGATTTTCAAAATGAAGATCTCATAAACAAAGTATTAAGATGTTTAAGCAGAGAATGGCAACCTAAAGTAACAGCCATTACTGAATCAAGAGATTTATCTAACATGACTCTTGCTACTCTATTTGGAAAGTTACAGGAACACGAAATGGAATTAATGAGATTAAATCAACATGAAGAAAATGACAAGAAAAAAAAGGGAATTGCTCTTAAAGCCTCATCTTCAATCCAAGAAGAAAGTGATAAGGAAATTGATCTAGATGAAGATGATGATCTTAGCCTTTTTGTAAAAAGGTTCAACAAGTTTCTAAAAGTCAGAGGAAGTCAAAGGCGACCAAATTTTAAATCTAAAAGAAGGACAAAAATTTCATCTTCTAGTCCAAAATGCTTTGAATGCAATCAACTTGGACATCTGAGGGTTGATTGTCCTATCTTCAAGAAAAAGATGGAGAAATCTGAAAAGAAAAATTTTAGTGAAAAGAAAATGAAGAAAGCGTACATCACATGGGATGACAATGATATGGAATCTTCTGAAGATTCAGAAAATGAAGAGATAAACCTCTGTCTAATGGCTAAAAGTTATGAAAGTGATGAAGAGGTAACATCTTCAAATAACTTATCTATTTCTTTTGATGAATTACAAGATGCATTTGCTGATTTGCCTAAAGAGTCAATCAAACTTGCAAAGTTAGTTTCATCTTCTAAGAAAACAATTTCAGATTTAGAAAATGAAATTTCAAAGTTAAATAAAGAATTAGATCATCTTAAAACTGAAGTCTCAATTTCTAAATCAAATGAAAAAGTTTATATCTCTACTATTTCTGACAAGAAAATATCTGGTTCTTGTAGTTGTTGTGGAAAATATGAAAAAGAAATTAAAGATTTGAAAAACTCACTTGCAAAATTTTCTTATAGTAAAAATAATTTAGATGTCATATTAGGAAAACAAAGATGTGTCTCTAATAAGGCTGGAATAGGATATAAACCTGAAAAACAACAAAAATTTCATAAAAACCTCTTTGCTTCCACACAAAAATGTAATGCTAGTTATATCACTTGTTTTTATTGTGGAAGAAAAGGGCATGGCACATCTACTTGTTATTTTAAGAAAAACTACAACAACATTAAAATGATATGGGTCCCAAAAGGATCTTCAGTCTACACTAACACACAAGGACCCAATAAAGTTTGGGTACCTAAGTCAAAAACTTGATCATGTAGGTGTCTTTGAGGAAGGAATGGTACATAGATAGTGGATGTTCAAAACATATGACTGGAGATGCATCAAAGTTTACACATATCTCTCCCAAGAAAAGCGGGCATGTAACTTATGGTGACAACAACAAAGGTAGAATCCTTGGAGTTGGTAAAATAGGTACAAATTTTTCAAACTCCATTGAAAATGTTCTACTTGTTGAAGGTCTTAAGCACAACCTACTTAGTGTTAGTCAATTATATGACAAAGGCTATCTAGAATCATTTGATTCTCAAAAATGTCTTATAGAACATAAGCATGAAACTAATATAAAGCATGTAGGATATAGAGTCAACAATGTATATATGATAGACTTAAGCCTAAAACTAGATAACAATCATTGTTTTCTTAGCAAAGATGATGATCCATGGTTATGGCATAAAAGAATTGCTCACATAAACATGGATCACTTAAACAAATTAATTTCAAAAGATTTAGTAGTTGGTTTGCCTAAATTAAAATTTGAAAAAGATAGACTATGTGATGCATGCCAAAAGGGAAAACAAACTAGAGTCTCATTCAAACCCAAAAATATTGTTTCAACTACTCAACCCTTACAATTATTGCATATGGATTTATTTGGTCCATCTAGAACCATGAGTTTTGGAGGAAATTACTATGCTCTTGTCATAGTTGATGATTTCTCTAGATATACATGGACATTATTCATTACTCACAAAAGTGATGCATTCCAAGCATTTAGGAAACTTGCTAAAGTTATACAAAACAAGAAAAACCTTAAGATTGCATCCATTAGAAGTGATCATGGGGGTGAATTTGAAAACAAAGATTTTGAATTATTTTGTGATGAACATGGTATTGAGCATAATTTTTCTACACCTAGAACCCCTCAACAAAATGGAGTTGTTGAGATGAAAAATAGGTCATTGGAAGAAATTGCTAGAACTTTATTAAATGATACTTCTCTTCCAAAATATTTTTGGGCTGAAGCCGTCAATACTGCATGTTACATCATGAATAGGGCCTTAATAAGACCCATTTTAAAGAAAACCCCATATGAGTTATATAATGGTAGAAAACCTAACATTTCACATCTTCATGTTTTTGGTTGCAAATGTTTTGTGCTTAATAATGGTAAAGATAATCTAGGAAAATTTGATGCAAAATCTGATGAAGGCATCTTTCTTGGATATTCATTTCAAAGTAAAGCATATAGAATATATAACAAAAGAGCTATGAGTATTGAAGAATCCATTCATGTTTCTTTTGATGAATCTAATGCTATTCTATCAAGAAAGAATATACTAGATGATATTGCAAAATCTTTAGCACAAATTCATATTCATGGACAAGATTCTAAAGGAAAAGGGAAAGGAAGCAATGAAGATCCTCAAGAAGAAGAAAAATCAAATGATGAACTTCCAAAAGAATGGAAAGCCTCAAAAGATCATCCCCTCGACAACATTATTGGTGATATCTCAAAAGGGGTAACAACTAGACATTCTCTTAAAGAATTATGCAATAATATGGCTTTTGTATCTATGATTGAACCTAAAAATATAAAAGAAGCCATAATAGATGATAATTGGATAATTGCTATGCAAGAATAACTGAATCAATTTGAAAGAAACAATGTGTGGGAACTTATTGAGATACCTAAAACTATCCCATCATAGGAACAAAATGGGTATTTAGAAATAAGTTAGATGAACATGGAATAATCGTTAGAAATAAGGCTAGATTAGTTGCAAAAGGATATAATCAAGAAGAAGGTATAGATTATGAAGAAACATATGCTCCAGTTGCTAGATTAGAAGCCATTTGAATGCTCTTAGCATATGCATCCATAATGAATTTTAAGCTTTATCAAATGGATGTTAAAAGTGCTTTTCTAAATGGATTAATTCAAGAAGAAGTATATGTTGAACAACCACCAGGTTATGAAATATTGGATAAGCCAAATCATGTCTATAAATTGAAAAAGGCTTTATATGGCTTGAAACAAGCCCCTAGGGCTTGGTACGAGTGTCTAAGTAAGTTCCTTTTAGAAAAGGACTTCTCTAGAGGAAAAGTGGATACTACTTTTTTCATAATGAGAAAATCACATGATATTTTATTAGTTCAAATTTATGTTGATGATATTATTTTTGGATCCACTAATGAATTATTGTGCAAGGAATTCTCTCATGACATGCAAAGTGAGTTTGAAATGTCAATGATGGGAGAACTTAATTTCTTTCTTGGATTGCAAATTAAACAAACCAAGGATGGTATCTTTGTCAATCAATCCAAGTATTGCAAAGAGTTAATCCACAAATTCGGCATGGAAAATGCTAAGCACATGGCTACACCAATGAGCACTGCTTGCTATCTAGATAAAGATGAAACCGGTCAGTCAATAGATGTTAAGCAATATCGAGGTATGATCGGATCACTTCTTTATTTATCTGCTAGCAGACCTGATATAATGTTTAATGTGTGTATGTGTGCTAGATTTCAATCAAATCCCAAACAATCACATCTTAGTGTTGTTAAAAGAATCATAAGATATTTAGTAGGCACTATGAATGTAGGCTTATGGTATCCTAGAAATTCCACATGCACCTTAATTGGATATTCTAATTCAGACTTTGTCGGTTCTAAAATAGATAGAAAGAGCACAAGTGGAACTTGTCAGTTCATTGGATCTGCTCTAGTCTCTTGGCATAGTAAGAAACAAAATAGTGTTGCTTTATCCACTGCAGTAGCGGAATATATTTCTGCCGGCAGTTGTTGTGCACAAATCCTATGGATGAAGCAACAACTTTCTAACTATGGAATCCTTCTTGACCATATACCTATTAGATGTGATAATACAAGTGCAATTAATCTTTCCAAAAATCCAGTTCAACACTCTAGAACTAAACATATAGAAATTAGGCACCATTTTCTAAGAGATCATGTTCTAAAGGGAGATTGTGTGTTAGAGTTTGTTGATACAAAGAATCAACTTGCTGATATCTTCCCAAAACCTCTCCCCAAAGAAACATTCTTCTCTATTAGAAGGGAATTAGGCCTCTTAGATGTTAGTGATTTAGATAAATAAGGATTGATTGATTGATTGATTTTTATGATTGATTATTTGTGTTAAGTATGTTACTTTGCTTGATTTTGTTTAAATTCTTGTTATTATGATAGGCTTTATGCATTATTGTGTGTTTGATGTTTGAATGATTGAATTAAATGCATTAGTAGTGATGATTGATAGAATTAGATGTATTTAGCATAGACATAGGTAATTTTTAGAGGAACTAGCCTAGTTTATGCTCTGGTAATCGATTACCATTCAGTGTAATCGATTACACAAGAATAGGCAGCCTGTAATCGATTACAACATCCTGTAATCGATTACCAGAAGGCTCACTACTCCTGTAATTGATTACCATACCTTGTAATCGATTACACCTTGTCCTCCTCTATAAATATCTTCGAAACCAGTCACGCTACACAGCCTCACTCTTGTTCTCGTGCCTCCTTCATCCCTTATCTTCAAATTCTCATATCTTCCTCAATTCTTCACCAAAACATGTCCCGTAAAACCCAATCTTCCTCATTTTCACTCCTCTTTCGATTCCACCGATTGAAATTCACTAAAACTTCCTCAAATGGCAGAATCGTCAAAGAAGAGAAAGGGATCATCCTCCACCACTGCTCCTGCTGGCCATCGCCACCACAGACCATCTGAAGCACCCACAACACCTATCTATCCTTCCTTATCATCTCCAAGATCATCCACTCTGTTTTCTTCCGATGATCAATGTCTACGATACCTTTCTCAATTTTCTTCTAGGATCATTTTAGACCCTAAGTACCTAGACATAGATTTCTTCAATGATGAGACATTTGATTGTTATCAAGTGTTTCAAAATTCTGACTTGGTTGATTTCATGTATTTAAAATTCCCTTATTATCCTGAACTTGTCAAAGTCTTTTACTGCAATTTAAAAATTCAAGATGGCATTATTTCTTCTGAGGTGCATGGTATTTCCATGATCATTGATCAATCATTGTTCTTTTCTTTGACTAAATTACCCAGTCAAGGTGCACCTTTTGAGGGCACCATTGTTGATGACTGGAAATTTGATTATTCTAGTCATGATGCTCGCCGCATGGTTTGTAATGACCAGGCTGAAATGACCGGTAGATTGCTGGCCGGATCATTGACCTTTGATAATCGCATCATGCACTACATTATTGTTAGAATTTTGCTTCCCCGATCTTCAAATTTGGCTCAAGCCTCTAAGGAGGACTTGATTTTGATCTGGGCTTTCCTTACCGGTCGTCAGATCGACTGGGCTCACTTGGTTTGGTACCGAATGCATAAGGCATTACGGGCCAATGCACCTCTCCCTTACCCTCAATTGGTCACTCTATTTCTTCGTCATTTTCAAATTTCACTTGATGATGAACCATTTGTTCAAGTCAAGCGTTCCTTTGCTATTGGTGCTGGTGCAGTCACTTCTTTTGGATACCGTAAGGATCGGAATGGTCAATGGCTGAAGAAAGATGCACTTCCTCCACAAGATGAGCGTACTCCTTCTCCTCCTCCTCAACAAGATGATTCAGCCCTCATGACTGAAGTTCTTTCCGAGTTACAGGGTCTTCGTACTTATGTTGGAGAACATTTTGATTCATTGGATAATCGCTTTGCCGGAATGGATATTCGTCTCACACAGCTTGAAGAAGATGTGGGTTATATTCGTCAGAGCTTCGATCTTCCACCACCACCTCCACCTTCTTAGAGTTTAGTTTCTAATTTTCTTTTTAAGCCGTGTATTTTTGCTATGGTATTTAAGTTATCATTTTCTGCACTTTATTTATCTTTTGGTATTTGGACTTTAGTCTTTTATGATTGGATTCTATGTGGTTTTGAATTATGTGGTTTTGGATTATATTTTGGTTATGACTTATGATTGATCTTTGTCCACTTCATTATATTATCTATTATTGATTCCCACGAATTTTGGCTTTTTGATGTTGCCAAAGGGGGAGAAAAATGGGGTGGTAGAAAAGCTTAGAAATCAAGTGATCATCAATTCCAAAACATAGGGGGAGTAAATGCAATATATTATGCACATACATTGTTGCTTGTATCTTGATTTCAGGACTTAAATTGTCATCATCAAAAAGAGGGAGATTGTAGAAGCAAATGACTTTGTTGTTTTGATGATGATCATGATGATTTGATGCAAATGCACTTTTCAAGTTTAATTCAAGACAATGATTCAAGAATACGAGACACAACATCAAGATGATCACTAGTATTTTAGGAAGGGAATTCCTAATTGAAATAGCAAAGGTTTGGCCAAGAAATTTAAGTTAAAAAGTCTTTTTCAAGAGATTTACTCTCTGGTAATCGATTACCAGAGGATGTAATCGATTACCAGTGGCCAAAAATGGTTTACAATAGCTATTAAAATTTGAATTCAAATTTTAGTCTGTGTAATCGATTACACAATATTGGTAATCGATTACCAACAGTTAATAAACGTTTTAATTCAAATTTTAAAACTTGTAATCGATTACACAAATCCTGTAATCGATTACCAGAGGAGATTTTCAGAAAATTATTTCTAAGAGTCACATCTTTTAAAATGGTTTTTACATGGCCACCAAAGGTCTATATATATGTGACTTGCAACACGAATTTGCTCAGAGTTTTTCATAACAAGAAGTCTTATCCTCTCAAAGAGCAAAAACATTTCATCCTCTTAAAAATTCCTTGGCCAATACACTTTCAATTCAATAAGGAATTAATTGAGTGGTCGGATTGTACAATCTATCTCTTTCAAGAGAGATTTATTCTTCTCTTCTTTCTAAATTCTCAAAGGGGATTGAGAGACCGAGGGTCTCTTGTTGTAAAAAAATCTGAACACAAAGGAAGGATTGTCCTTGTGTGTTCAGAACTTGTAAAAGGATTTTACAAGATAGTGGAACTCTCAAGCGGGTTGCTTGGGGACTGGACGTAGGCACAAGGGTGTGGCCGAACCAGTATAAATCTGAGTTTGCACTTTCTCTTCCCTTAAACTCGTTTATTTATTATTGCTTTATATTTATATTCAGATTGTTCTTTTTGAAACATTATTTAAGAGTTCATTTTTTAAGGGAACTTGCAACTTGTATTGAAATTGAAATAGAATTTTAATTGGGGAAATAGTTTGCAATATCTTAATTCAACCCCCTTTCTTAAGATATCTGAGGCCACTTGTCGAACAGCTTTGTTGGCACAAAACAAGTTGCTATCCATGCAACTAGAAGCATTAACACAAACACTCAGTAAGTTGCCAACTCAACTTCATTCTGCAAAAACTTCACATTCTTCTATTTTGCAGGTTGCAAGATGTACAATTTGTGGTGGAATTCATGAATCTGGATGTTGTATCCCTGATGAAGAGCAAATTGCACATGAAGTTAATTACATGGGGAATCAACCCATAGGCAATTTCAATACAAATGGATTTCCAAGATTTCATAACAACCAGCAGTATCAACAGCAGAGACAGTGGCAAAATCACCCTGGTAACCAATTCAATAGAGACCAGAGTGGTTCATCTACAAGACCACAACAGCAGATGCCAAGTCTCTATGACCAAACCATGAAGCTGGAAGAGACTCTAGCTCAATCCATGCAAGTGCCAATGTCTAACCAAAAGAGCACCGAGTCTGCAATTAAGAATCTGGAAGTTCAGGTGGGCCAGCTTGCAAAGCAGTTAGCTGAAAGACCATCCAGCAGCTTTATAGCAAACATAGAGAAAAATCCTAAGGAAGAGTGCAAAGTTGTGATGACTAGAAGCAAAATGGTGATTCAAGCTGAGGAAAGTAGAGCTGATCAGAAGGTGGAGGGATTTAAAAAACAGCTGGCTGATGAACTGGCACTGTAACCGGTTGATGATTTAGTTGAACTTGAAGAAATTGTTGAGGAAGCAAAAGGTTATGAAGAAGAAGAGACACCAATAAGGGGTTGTCAAGAGAAAATAAAGAAGAAGGAAGAAAAAGAAGAAGAAATAAAGGAAGAAGAAGAAAAAGAAAAAAAGTTGAAAAATGAAAAACAAAAAGAGAAGGTTGTTGAGATTGAGAAGAAGAAGGGCAAGAGTGAGGCCAACATAGAAAAGAAGAAAGAGGCTACTCCTATTGAATGCAACGAGGTACCTTATCCGTTGGTACCCTTGTTAGTCAATGAATACGACTAACTTTGGTGTAATAAATCTGTGCAAATTGTATCTAACTCCTTCCATTTATGGTTATTTTGTAGTGTTGTAATTACTTTTTATTAAATATAGGTAATAAGTACTTAGTACTCCCATTTTGTGTATATAATAATCATTTCCTTTCAATTTCAGGTTAATTAGGCAAGTTTGTGAAGTGCTGATTTTTAGCTTCTCGCTAAGCCAATTTGTCGGCATAGCGAGCCATCCCCTGAGCGCACCACTCTTGCGGTTGAGCGCGAGGAAGAATCTGGAAGAAGGATGAGCTGGACACACGCGCTAAGCAAGGGTTCATCCCGCTAAGCGCACCGCTTGCATGCATCCGCTAAGCGAGAAGCCGGACGCTAAGCCGAAATTCACTTATGCACGCTAAGCGAGCCAGAGTTGCGCTAAGCGCGCAAGCACCAACAAGGCCACCTATTTAAGCCTGAAATCAGAAATGGAGGGGGAGTTTGGGCAATTCTCAAAGCTTTTGCATGTTTAGAGATTTCTAGAGAGAGAAAGGTCCAAGTTCTAGAGAGTTTTGAGAGCGTTTGTTATGCGAAGACTGGTAGAGAACTGAGAGTGAAGAGGAATCCATCCTAAGAGCATGAGATGAGTCTATGAGTG
This sequence comes from Glycine soja, assembly GCF_004193775.1. Lineage (NCBI taxonomy): Eukaryota > Viridiplantae > Streptophyta > Magnoliopsida > Fabales > Fabaceae > Glycine > Glycine soja. The sequence continues at coordinate 16,572,013 of NC_041020.1, read as the reverse complement.
ATTGTGAGGTTCTAGAGGTGGAGGAGACATCCCCACTACTTGTATTTCTTCAATCCTTCATTTTTCTCTTCTCTTTGTTGTAAAGGAAGCTTCCTAGCTATGGAGAGCTAAATCCTCTGTTGGTTCTTCCTTGTAGGTACCTGATGTAAATACCTGTATATCTATTTAATGATGTTTTATGTGTTCTTTGTGCTATCAGTACATCATTTCAATGTGTTTTTGCCTTGACCATGTAGATGCATGTGTTCGCTTCCGGCAAGTGCACCGGATCGCACAAGTAGTATAAAATGGTAAGAACCGAGTATCGAACTCTCGGGGAACTTGTGTTACTTGGTAAGCTATTTCAATGAATAGGTGTCTGGTGTGAAAATCTAAGGGTGAATATGAACAGGTATGTAAACTGTCTACTCAAAAAGGAAAATCACGCGAGAGAAATGATGTGTAAAAACAAGTAGAAAACGCGTTGGTCTTCCTAATAGGTGCCTGATGCTAAACGGATATTTTCTATCTTACAATGCTCATCTGCTCCTATGGTGTCTCCTGAGATGCTAAACCCCGATTCCTCATGATAGTTTAGTCTAATCCTGATCAAGCATCATCCTCAAATTCCTCTTGTTGGACTAAACTCAACCAGGACCGCATTAAGACAAACATACTACAACTAAATTATCGCACCCCGATTCCTCGTGATAGTACAACAACTTAGTCCTGTCCTATCAAGGTCATCAGAATCAGACCAGTTTCCACTGTTGAATGACCCTAACAAAGCATGCATTTATGTTATCAAGGTAAAGGCTTACTAGAATGAAAAGCTGATAACACACAGAACACACAAAACATCATTAAATAGATAGAAAGATATTTACATTAAGTACCTACAGGGAAGATCCAACAGAGGATTTTAGTTTTCCATAACCGGGAAGCCTCTTTTACAACAAAGAAAAGAACAAGATGAAAGATTGCAAAAATACAAGTGGTGAGGATGTCTCCTTCACCTCTAGGATCTCACAACCACTCACAAACTCATCTCAAGCTCTCAAAACAGCTTCCTCTTCAAGCTCTGGTCTCTGTAGATCTTCACACAACAAAATCTCTCAAAACTCTCTAGAACATGGACCTTTCTCTCTCTAGAATCACTAGACATGCAAAGCTTCAGCTCTCAGCCCAAACTCTCTTCACAAAATCTGATTTCAGGCTTAAATAGGTTGCCTTGTTCAAGCTCTTGCGCTTAGCGCAATTCTGAACCGCTTAGCGCACATTAGTGAATTTCGACTTAGCGCGTGCTTTTCACGCTCAGCGGATGGACTGAAGCGGTGCGCTTAGTGAGATGAAGCAATGCGCTCAGCGAACCTGTACAGCTCATCTTCTTCCAGATTCTTCCTCGCGCTTAGCCAATGAGTGTTGCGCTTAGCGGACCCTCACTAAGCCAGCGGATTGGCTTAGCGAGAAGGTTAAAAACAACACTTTTCAAAGTCGCCTAATTAACCTGAAATTGAGAGTAAATTATTATTAAACACACAAAATGGAAGTACTAAGTATTTATTACCTATACTTAACAGAAAGTACTTATAACACTACAAAATAACCATAAACTGGGGAAGTTTGATACAATTTACACAGGTTTTATACACAAAAGTTAGTCGTATTCATCGACTAACAACATGCTTTGTTAGGATCATTCAACAGTGGAAACTGGTCTGATTCTTAGAACTTGATAGGACAGGGCTAGTTTATCATATTATCACGAGGGATCAGGGTACGGTAACCTAGTTGTTTGTATGTTTGTCTTGATGTGGTTCTGGTCGAGTTTAGTCCAACAAGAGGAATCTGAGGATGATGCTTGATCAGGATTAGGCTAGACTATCACAAGGGTCGGGGTTTAGAATTTCAGGAGACATCATAGAACACATGAGCATTGTTCAGTAGAGAATATCCTTATAACATTAGGCACCTAATAGGAAGACCAACACATTGTCTACTTGTCTTTACACATCATTACTCACGTGATTTTCCTTTTTAATAGTTAGTTTACATACCTGTTCATAGTCCACACATATCTTTTCATACTAGACACCTATTCCGTGAATATAGCTTTACCAAGTAACACAAGTTCCCCGAGAGTTCGATACTCGGTTCTTACCGTTTTATACTACTTGCGCGATCCGGTGCACTTGCCGAGTTCGAACAACCCTCCCGGAAAGATAAAGAGCGGCATTTGGCCAGATTTCTTGATATCTTCAAGAAACTGGAAATTACCTTGCCTTTTGGAGAAGCATTTCAGCAAATGCCCCTCTATGCCAAATTTTTGAAGGATATGCTAACCAAGAAGAACCGGTACATCCATAGTGACAGAACTGTTGTGGAAGGTAACTGTAGTGCTGTTATTCAACGCATTCTTCCACCCAAGCACAAAGATCCTGGAGTTGTCACAATACAATGTTCTATCGGCGAGGTTGTTGTAGGCAAAGCTCTCATAGACTTGGGAGCTAGTATCAATTTAATGTCTCTTTCCATGTGCTGGAGACTTGGAGAGATAGAGATAACGTTCGCACGCATGACCCTCTAGTTAGCTGACCGCTCCTTCACAAGGCCATATGAAGTCATTGAAGATGTTTTGGTTAAGGTTAAGCACCTTATATTTCCAGCTGATTTCGTTGTTATAGATATAGAAGAGGATGCTGACATTCCTCTCATTCTTGGCTGCCCATTCATGTCTACTGGAAGCTGTATGGTAGACATGGGAAAGAAGATGCTGCAGATGGGCATAGAAGATCAGAAGATCAGCTTTGATTTGTTCCATGAGGACAAAGATCCACCTAGCCAAAATGTTTGTCTGAAAGTGCATGTGATGGAGGAAAGGAGACCTGAGAAGAAGGTCCTTGAAGTAGTAACTTTGTTGGATCCTGGATAACAGGATGATGCGTCAAGCTAGTGACGTTAAAAGAGCGCTTACTGGGAGGCAACCCAGCTTTTCTTTCCCTTTTCTATTTTTCATTCTTATCTCTTGCATGTAGTTAGGATACCTTGCTTGTGATTGTGATTAATTATCAGCTTGTTTAGTAATGAACAAGGGGTTGTATGCTTGTGTGAAGAGATAGATAGAAAAAGACTTAGAAATTTTTTTGCAATTGTCTATCTGCTAAGCGCAGACCTTGCGCTAAGAGATAGATAGAAAAAGACTTAGAAATTTTTTTGCAATTGTCTATCTGCTAAGCACAGACCTTGCGCTAAGCGCTCAATCTTCACGCGCTAAGCCCGAGCTTCGCGCTAAGCGCAGAGACCCCTGATTGGTTGGCTGAATAGTTCAGCTAAGTGCACATCACTGCGCTAAGCCCAACATCTTCACTATAATTGAATCTTAATCAGTGGGCTTAGTGTGGATTATGCGCTAAGCTCCACTTCCCCTCTGGAAAATTTTATTGTAGTAGCGCTAAGCGCGCTATCCTGAGCAAAGCCCCAGATCCATTCTAGAATTTGAGCTTCCAAGCTGGGCTTAGCGGGGCAGGATGCGCTAAGTGCCAATCTCTTACTATTTTTGAATTCTGGGAAGTGTGCTTAGCACGCCTATTGCGCTAAGCCTGAACTTCTCTCTGTAAGTTGAAGCTTGATGGCACGCTAAGCCTCACATCTCAAGCTAAGCACATATTGCAGAAAATTTTGTGTTGCAGAAAGCGCTAAGCGCAGCCTGCTGCGCTAAGCCCCAGATGCCCTTTGGAATGTGCAACTTCAAGTTGGGCTTAGCACAATGCTAGGCTAAGCGCTTGGGTTTTTAAACTCAAGCGTCACGTGGGCACGTTAAGCGTAGCTCTGCACTAAGTGCGCCATACAAATTTCAGTTTTTAAAAATCAAAGGTTGAGACACTTTGGGTGCTACCTTTACACCCTAGCCTCTGCACCTTCCTAACCCTGAGATTGTGTGCTTCCCTTTTGCGTGCTTCTACTAATTTGTCTGCATTCTCCTTGCTTCACTCTGCATTACAATCACAATCCAAGTAAGTGAGTGCATTTCCATTTTCATTTTTCATGCTTCAAACCATAGGATAGATGATTTCTTGCTTTCTTAGTTATTAATGTTGTTAGGTTAAGGTTTTTAGCTTTAGGGTTAGTCATTTTATAATTTTAGGTAACTTAGAAGCCCATTAAGGGCAATGTGGCTGAAACGGGTGCAAACCCCTGTGGTTCTGTTTGGAAATCACAATGAACGTGCTAAGTGCACTTGCTGCGCTTAGCCTGTTCATCGCAACTGTTAAAATTTTGAATTTACAGATGATCCCGCTAAGCGGACTGTGTCGCGCTAAGCGCGTGTATCCCTGCTAATGAACAAAAGTGATGAACATGCTAAGCGCATCCATGCGCTAAGCGGGCCTAGTGTTCAGACATTAAGATTTTTGAAATTTTTGTTCAGCGCTAAGCCTGACCTGTCAAGCTAAGCGCCACTATGCTTATGTAGTCAGTCCTTTGAATAAGGCTAAGCGCAACTGCTGCGCTAAGCCCTTGTTGTGTGTCGAGGAGGTTGAGCTAAGCGCGCCCTACTGCGCTAAGCTCAACTCTCTCACTGTTTTTGAGTTTTTGTAGTTAGGCTAAGCGCGCCCTGTGCGCTAAGCATGAGTGTCATTCTGGTGAGGCTGAGCTAAGCGCGCCATGCTGTGCTAAGCCCAGACTCTCTTTTATTTTGAAAATTGTAGACTTAGTACGCTAAGCCTGATCTACAGAAAAATATTTTCTGTCTTTAGGCTAAGCGCAAGTCTACCGTGCTTAGCCCATGAGTAAAATTTTATAAGGTGCGCTAAGCCCAGCCTACTGCGCTAAGCGCCCAGTCAAAATTTTAGTTCTATTTTTCAGTTTTGGTTGAAGATAACCTGTGCTAATCTCTTGTGTTTGATCTTATATTTTGCAAATGGCATCTAAGAAAAGGAAGGCTCCTTCTACACCTTCCCAAGTCAGATATGATCGGTCTAGGTTCACCTCTCAAGAAGCTTGGGAGAGGTATATTGATATAATAGTGCCTAAGAAACTATTACTAGAGAGAAATGTAGTAGTATACTACACTAAGTTTGATGAGTTCAAGGAGGAACTCGAGAGAAGACACTAGGGTGAGGAGTTGACTGATTTTGCTTACAGCAGCATAGATGTTGCCATTGTGAAGGAATTTTATGCTAACCTCTACGACTCAGAAGACAAGTCACCTAAGCATGTGAGGGTTAGAGGTCATTTGATAAAATTTGATGAAGATACTTTGAACACCTTCCTAAAGACCCCTGTAATTCTGGAAGAGGGGGAAAATCTTTGTACTTATTCCAGGTTTGCACTCTTGAGGCCTGATCCTCAGGAGTTGGCTGCTAAGCTTTGTATCCTAGGGAGGGGATTCGAGCTAAACATTGATGGTCAGCCTTTGAAGATATTAAGGAAGAACATGACCACTTTAGCTCAGACATGGAGCGTTCTGTCCTTCTCTAACTTGATTCCTACCTCCCACACATCTGATGTCACATTAGACAAAGCCAAGTTAATCTATGGCATCATTATGAAGATGGATATGAATGTGGGGTACCTCATCTCCCACCAGATCTCTATTACTGCATAGCACGATTCCTCTAGACTTGGATTCCCAGCCTTGATCACAGCTCTTCGCAAGGCTAGAGGAGTCCAATCAGATTCTAGATCCCTGGAGAGCCTGATCCCTGCCATTAACTTGGCATACATTAAGAAGAACTGTTGGAATCTAGATGATCCAACAATGACATTTAGAGGGCCAAGAAAGGCCATGGGTAAGAGATCAGAGGTCCCCACCACTTCAGCAGCACCAGAGATAGCAGCTCCTTCTTCTTCCACAGCTCCATCACTTTCCATTTCAACTCCAGCACAGACTCCAGGCATTCCCACTCCATCTACTCAGATACCACTTCCATCTCCTTTATCTTTTGGACCCTCATATTTTTTATTTACACCACAAATGCTTCATTCCATGCTCCAGAGCTTACACAGGGGGCAAACCATTATCATGCAGAGCCTTCAAGGCTTGGGCCTACCATCCATCATGAGCATGGATGAGTTTGACACATAGGTGACCTAGCCAAGAGCCCAGCCTTCTCCTTATGGAGGGGGTGGGGCCTCCACAGCCTAGGAGCCTGAACCAGAGGAGCCAGCAGCAGCAGCAGAGGGGGAGGATGAGCTCACTCCTCCTGAGCCCTTTTATTTTGATTCAGATGTACACATGGCTCAGGAGGAGGAGACTTCCACAGACCAGATGCCAGAGCCATCTCCTGCATCTGTTCCTGAGGAGACCCAGCCATCTGCACCAGTCATGGAGCCAGAGCAACCTATTCAGGATTCATCAGCAGCTCTAGCACTGGATCTTAATGAAGATCAGTCACAGGATGAGCATGATGTTTAAATTCTGTTCAATTGTTTAAATTGTGTTTAGTTTAATTTCTGCAAAGCATGATCATTTTAGTTTACCATTTATTTAGTTTCTTTTTAGTTTGCTTTATATTTTAGTTGTTTTAATTCCAGTCTTTAAACATTTCAGTACTTTGAGTTGATTGCTTGTACAAAAAGCTTGTTTGAACAGTGAACTAGTTGAAAATGATATGCAATGGATTGTTTTGTATGAAATGAGTGTTTATGAATGACTTGAATGAGCAACTGTATGATTTGAGTAGACTGAATGATTAGATGTTTGTTTTGATCAAGCTTGCAACCATTAGAAGAGAATGAGCATGTGATTGGAAGTATGACTAAAAATGTTAGTCAGTTTGTCAGATTGATTATGAAGGAATGCATTGACTATATCCTGGTGAGAGTGTGATCCTTAAATTTTGAGAGAAATGACTATCATTTAGTACTGATTTTTGCATGAATCTTTGAAGTATGGACTGAATGCATGAAATTGAGGATGATGAAGGCCATGTTTGATTGTGATAGCCACTTAGCCAAAAAGCGGACCACGTGTTTGAATGATTTATCCCTTGCACCTAGTTTGAGCTGAATGAATTATTGATTGATTGAACCCCGAGCCTATATAGTGTTATCTCCTGCTACCTTGTCTAGGCATTCCTCGGCGGCAGCCTTCTCATGGTGGAGCTTATCCTTGATGTTGCGGTTAAGGTCCTCAACGGCATCGTCCTCATTGTGGATGAAGTGCAGGTAGCTGTTGATGGTGTATTGGTAGAGGGAGTTGTGCTGTTTGGGGGAAGAAGAGAGGTGGAGGTGGGGAACGACTTTGTATATCAGAGAATGGAAAGGAAGTGTGATTGCTACGACTTTGTTTGGACCACACACTCTACAACTACCTGCAGAGAAGAACAGAGGAGGACTATTTAATTTCATTTAATTATTACCTGAAACTAAAATTTAAAAGGAAAAATGGGTTTTGTTTTGTGTCTCCTTCAACGTCCAGCTTTTACGTTTCAAGAGACACAACACACACACACCTTCTAATTCTGAATTTCTTAGGAACATAGCAACCACCACCACCACCTCTCTGTGTTCGATTCAAATCGAGATCCTCATTCTTCACTTTTCAGTTTTCAATTTCTAAATAGCATTGCTGCTTCAACCATTCCTCACGCCTCCTCACATTATCTTCCCATGCATTTTTTTTCTGGTAAGTTTATTTTATTAACATTTTCTTCGCTCACTGGTTTTGGACTTGAAACAGTTTCAGTGAAACTGCTAACTACAGTTTTTAATTCTCATATACTGTAGAGTGTGTGTCTCTGTAGAGTGTGTAGGCCATTGGTGAGGCGCGACTAGGGAACAGAGAATGGATTTGTTGAGTTTAAAAGGATAATTGAGGGGAACAGAGGGGAAAGAAAGAAAGAGACAAGGAGAGTAGAAGAACGACAGAGAAGGGGAAGAGAGAAGACGGAAAGGGTAAATTTGAAAAAGTAAAAAAAAAAGAAGAAAAAAATAGAAAGAAAAAAGAAAAAAAAATTGGATCGTTGATTTAAAATTAATCAAATCCAACGGTTGAAAAATGACCATAATAACTTTGGCACGGTGCGTAAGAAGTTTACTTATGCTAGTCTCCGCCTGGGAAAAGAATCTTGTTTGGGTTAAAGAAAGAACAACTATCCAATCGTCTGTGCACCAATGACTAGCGACATGACAACGATGCAACGCGAGAACGACATGACAATGATTCTCAAGTTTCTTGCACTTTTGTGCATACAAATTCATAGCCAACCCAACTCGTTGGATTCGTGGTAATAGAGATCGAGACACTTGTTTTGGTCCAAATCATCCTCCTATCGTCTAGATCTATTTATTGTTTGGGTAGTTTGAGTGTCTTCTTGTTTGGATCTTAAGGGTTACAAGCCTTTTTAATTTGTTTAATTTAATGAAATGATTGAGATTATTATGGGTAATATTTCATGCATTAATTCCTAATTTGTTTAATTTAATGAAATGATTGAAATTATTATAGGTAATGTTTCTTGCATTAATTGATTCCTATGGGTAATATTTCTTGCATTAATTGTTTTAGTTATTTTTAGATTATGATGTTCAGACGTTGTTTTACAATGGTTTTGAATGTACAGAAAAGTTGTTTGATAAAATGCTTCAGCGAGATCAAACCTAGTAACATTACGTTTTCAACTTTGATTAATTTTGCTAGGATGTATGATCATGCAAAGGTTGAGAAATGAAGCCTTGATGCCGCAACATTCTCGAGTCGTGTATATGGTTTATTTTAATGGTGTTCATGGTGGTTATGATGTTGAGAGAGTGTGTTCGTTGGTTTCAACTTAATTGGGTCATGTGAATATGATCTGTTGACTTGACTGATTTGCATTTGTAGCATTTGTTTGAGAAACATGACAACATGCTAGATATTTTATTTTAATGGTGCTCACAGTGGTTATGGTGTCAAAAGTTTATTCTAATTTAAAATAATAATAATAATAAAATATAGAAACAATTTTTAACCGTCACTATTCTCGTAAATTTATATCACCAAAGTCATATCGTAACATCAAACTCAATTCGACAGAAAGGACTTGATTTTGACAAATTTTTAAAAATTAGAAAACCTGATTGAAGCTTTCAAAAATAAAGACATAAAATGGGCCATGAACAAAAGGACTAAATTAATAATTAATCCTAATGAATTCAAATCAATCCAAACCATAAAATGCAGATTTTAGTCAATTGTATTAACTACTTAAACGAGACCAAACTAAAACTAAAACTAAAACTTAAAATGTGAATAAGTGACCAATATTCCATTTCAGTCAAGTTTATTTTGGCCCCAAAGTTTTGGTTGAAGCTCCACCACTACGAATCGGATTGTAGACTTAAACTAGGCAAAATTCAATCCAATCCAAACTAAATAGATTAAAATTGATCAGATGGGATCATAAAATGCCACAGATCCAATCCAATCCAATCTGACATGGGGTCACCCCCTATTCTCTACATAAACAACGGAAAATAAGAAATTATAAAATAGTAGTAGTACTGAAAGCAACCTCACAATTTTAACTCAACATTACATAAATGCTATGGTGCCTTGCATTTGTCATAAACTCAAATTAAAAAAGCTATACGTTATCCATTATAGCAAATTACTTAGGCCAACATTTGGTAAATAGCGAGTACTACATGTGAATTCCTACTATAAATAGGACTATTTAGTACGAATAACAGAACGAGGGGAAAGAGAGTCAAGTTTAGCAGTGCAATGAACATGACCATCTCATTTATTTCACTAGTTGAATGACAAGACATACCCCAGGGTGTGATTACTCTCTGCAACGTGCCCTCAGAACTGCGACCAAATTTTGTACGGCCCCCGGTAACATGTACAACAACTGCAACTCTGTACATTGTGATATTTGCATGCAACTATTTGGGAGCTAATCTGATAGGACAGATAGAGAAAGCAATACAACGAGCTGCTTTCGCCAGCATAAACCGCTCTTTTTCATTCAAAGGCCTTTCAATCACTTTGACAACGTTGGCATCCTAGAACAACAAAGATCAAGCAGTGATTAAATGATTAAACTTGCTGTAAGAAACACAAGACAAGAATTCTAGCTATGTTTACTTAACACAAATGCAGCAACCATGAGGAAATATAGAAGTACAGATTGCTCTCACAAATCACAATCAAGTATTAGCAGTAATAAGTAAAAGCAGAAAGCAAATTTTTAAATTGCAAAAGATATTTTATTTAGGTCAGCTACACTGCAGTGCTTAAAAAATTGATAGGAACGTACTTTCTGCTGGTGCTGAACAGAAGGCCGAACGCTGGCAGTTTCACCAATCACAATTATATTGTTAACATTTCCCCTGTCATCCCTTTCTGCTGGTGAAGCAGTTGAATGCTTCCATTGTCCATTAACAATGAACTTGTAGTAATACCTGATGGCAAAGAATGATGTCACATTCGTGTGCAACAAAATCATTGAATCATGCAAAATGTAGGAAACCATGTTACGGTATTGTTTTGGGTGGGAGGTGAAGGGGGGTGATGACAAACAGTTTTATGCTTCTGGTTCAAAAATCAAATGACAAAATAAATTATATAATAAATGGCACTGGCTAGAATATTAGAAAATGTCTTGTAAGAACTTTTAGCCAATTAGGTCATCAAGTTGAGAAAAGAAAAAGCATATACTAAATCCACAGAAAAAATTATGGTAAAAGTAGCACACATACTTTCCTTGTGGTAGTTTAACTTCTACTTCGTGTCTTGATCCACCTTGGTGCTTTGCCTTCAGTGGCTCTTTCCAATTTCCAGTAAAATCTCCTACCAAAGTTACATCCTCTCCCTGAAACATAAAAACCAAAAGGAGTAGTGATATGAATAAGCATTAAAAACTTGAAACTTTGATCAATCTGAATAATAACAAAGCAGGTTTAATCTCTTGATCCTCTTAAATTATCAAAAGATAAATTAGACAGAAGCCACACTGAAATATACAATTGACAAGTTTGTGCCCACATGACATGACCATTCCACACAAATGAGAATATAAAACATAAAGTATTAAAATGAACTATCATTGATCAATCCTACAAATGATATAACAGAAATAATCTCATAACCCTCCTTCAGAATCAAAAGATAAACTAGCCACAAAATGGAAATGGAACTATAACTGACCGGTTTCTTACCTCATGACCATTCCACACAAACACGACAGCATGTGTGGGAGGCCCATCATGTCTTCCATTTTCAGCCATGGCTATAAGATCCCATGTTGCCCATGCAATTGCCGGTCTGCAGTTAAATCACTATGAAATGCTTTTTCTAAGTGAGAGTTAATAGAAAATTATCAGGAAATGATGGTTATTATTCTAAAGGTCAAGCACGGTGATACTCATAGTAATACAAATTCAATCCAAAAAAGGGTTGGAATATGGAGGTGTTCAAAATTGAATCGATCTAATCAAAAACCAAAATGTCAAGCCCAAAAGTCAACATCAAATAAATCAACAGAATCAAATAAGTAAGAAATTAATCAACGTTAAACCAGACTTTATATCTGTGCAAACACATGTATATGTGCATGCATATATGTTAATGTGGATGTCTATGGAACATGGATATGCATAGGTGTGGACATAGTAACTTTTATTATAGTTCCAAGTCAAAATTAATTCTCCACTTTTGATTCCAAAGAAGCATGGGGCTGAAACGATTGAGAATTTCAGACCAATAGCTTTAGCTAACTTTCATTATAAATTACGAAAATCTTAGCTGATCGTTTAGTTACTATTGCGCCGAAATTGATATCTCCTCAACAATGTGCATTTGTTCAAGGCAGAAATATAAGTGACTGCATTGGACTTACTTTTAAGGCAATTAACTTGCTTAAAACCAAAGCTTTTGGTGGAAATATGGCTCTGAAAATTGATGTCCGCAAAGCTTTTGACACTTTGGATTGGAATTTTTTATTTTACGCCCTAGAAGCTTTTGGGTTTAATCAGATCTTCTGTCAGTGGATCAAGGTACTTCTTCATTCTGCCAAGCTTTCTTTTGTAGTTAATGGCATGGCAGCAGGGTTCTTTGCTTGCAAGAGGGTGTGTGAGGCAAGGAGATCCCCTCTCCCCTCCTCTTTTGATTGGCAGAATTAGTTCTCAGCAGAGGGATATCCAAGTTAATTCAGAATGGTCTCTTACCTCGGAGGTCAGGACCAAGGGGCTGTCTCATTCCCAGTCATGCTTTTTTTACAGATGATCTTATGATTTTTTTCCGTGGCCAAAAGAAAGGGTTGATGCATTTGATGACCTTGCTTTCTCAATATGGGGAAGCTTCGGGACAGTGGATTAGCCTGGAAAAGTGCAGATCAGATTTTTTCAGGGCGTTCTCTCTCGAAATAGGATCCTCTCTTAGGGACATCCTTGGTATTGGAAAGGGATCTCTTCCTTTTCATTACCTTGGTGTTCCTATTTTCCAAGGTAGACCACAGGCGAGTTATCTTATGCCCGTTGTCGATAAGATTGCAGCTAAACTAACTTCATGGAAAGGTTTGTTATTATCTTACATAGGTCGTATTCAGCTGGTGAAAGCCACTATTCAGGGGATACTTTTGCATAGCTTCTTCATTTATGCATGGCCACAGCCATCATTAAAGCTATTGGATAGCTATACTCGCAATTTCATCCTCTGGACTGTAGATATGCTTAAAAAGAAATTGGTACAAGTTTCTTGGGCCAAACTTTGCACTCCTATTGCTTCTAGGGAGTTGCGAGTTAGGCCATTACAAGATATTAATAAGGCAGCCATGCTGAGATTGGGATGGCTTTTGGTTACTTCTGATGGGGCTTGGGCTTCTTTGGCTAGAGCAAAAGTATATGTGTGGATCAAATTTCATATCTGGTTATCAAAAGTTCTCTACGTGGCCTGGGATTCGCCCACAGTTAGACAGAGTCATGGAGAATTTAGGCTGGCATCTTGGGAATGGTTCAGCAATATCGTTCTGGTCAGACAGATGGTTGATAACTACCATATTGGAATCTCTTGATATCCCCCAAGAGATGAGACCGATGTTGAAAGCTAAGGTTAGTGACTTCATTTTTGAGGGACCTTGGAATATTCCAATGGATTTTCAAAGCCACTATCCTGAAGTTGTTAATGAGGTTACTCAGGTGGTTATTCCTAAGTCTGGTAAGCCTGATAAGGCAGTTTGGTTTCCATCCATTTCTGGGGAATTATCGTTCCGCGAAGCTTTTTCTTTACTCCAGTCTCTTGGTCTAAAGATTCTTTGGCATGATGCTATCCCTCACTTGAGGTCTTTTCTTTTTTGGAAATTCATTTTGGGAAGGGTGTCATCTGATGAGGAACTGCATAAATGAGGATATCTAATAGTTTCTGTTTGCTCACACTGTGGCCAGGCTTTTGAAACTACTGACCATTTGGTTCTCTCATGCTCTTTTGCAGTTAATATTTGGCAATGGCTGAGTAGTAAAATTGGTTTGGGGTTGGATTTAACGTCTCCCCTCTCTCTTATTTCCATAACTAATCTGAAATTTGGCTCTCAGGTAGAGGATTTTTTTGGCCAGCATAGTAAACGTGGTTTGGTTTCTATGGCTAAATAGAAATAATGTCCATTTTCGAAATGCTGGTGCCTCTGCTGACTTCATAAAGCAGAATGTGCTTACTGCTGTTGCTATTTCGGGTAATTTCTCCAAGGGCACAATGCTTCCTAATATAAATGAGTTTAACTTGCTGAATTCGTTAATGGTCAAGGGTCATCCTAAGAAGCAAATTCATATTAAGCAAGTGCTTTGGATAGCTCCCTCTCCTGGGTGGATAAAGGTAAACACAGATGGTGCAGCTCATGGTTCCCCAGGGGTGGCTGCTAGTGGGGGTCTTTTTCGTGATAGTAGAGGCCAGTTCTAGGGAGGTTTTGCTTGCATATTGGTCTTTCTGATGTGTTTACTACTGAAGTTCAGGGAGTGGTAAAGGCCTTAAAAATTGCCTTAGATAGAGGTTGGTCATCCCTATGGCTGGAAAGTGACTCTTCTTTGGTGGTAGCTTCCTTCCAGCAGCCCCTTTTGGTTCCCTGGCGATTGCGAAATCAATGGGAATATTGCTTGCTTCGTATTAGAAACATGCAGTTTAAAGTGACCCACATTTATCATGAAGGGAATGCATGTGCAGATAAATTGGCCAACTTTGGTGTTCATCACCAAAACTTTACTTGGTGGGAGGTTGTTCCTAATTTTATTAGAGAAGACTATGTCCGTAACGGGATGTGTTTACCTATGTATAGGTATACTTGATCTTTTTCCATGGGTTTGGTTTTTCACCCCCATGCTCTTGTTTATTCCTGCTTTATTTCAATAAATTTGCAGGATTTTTGTTGTCTTGTACCGCTGGTGCCAACCTAGTTGGGATTAGTAGGACATTTCAACAATTAGTCTAACTTTATTAAAAAAAAAAATCTCACTTTTAGATTTGGACATAATATTGTATGATTGATAATTATTTAAAATTATAATTTGATGAATTTATATTAAATTAAAACATAAACCAAACCAAACTATGATATATACTAAACAAAATTTATATTTTAATTTAAAAAAGCATAACAATTTACCTACATTATCCCACACATACTCGATTTGTTAAAAATACTACCCTCAAATAATTCACAACCTTTATTATCTTCCCAAATAATCCATAGTTTATCATGTTTTGTTCTCCTTCAACAGTCCACATATTTAGTGGCCAGTGAAAGAAACTAAGAATGACTGTCTGAAACAGACCATTAAGAAATCAGAAAGATATTCTGAGATACCTCAACAAGAAATTCACTAACATTAGAAGAAAATTCATCTAAATATGAAGAAAACAATGGAAGACACAGATATATTTTTCAAGAAACTTAGCTAATAACTGATAATCTTAAATATAAATTCTTCAGGTGGAAACAGAACGTGCAGAAAATTATCACCCATCAGTCTCAAAGAAAAAGAAAAAACTTGTGTAGTTACCCTTCTTTGTTTACAAATTGCATATAGAAAATAAATTCTTTTACATGAATATGTAGCATGCTCTCATGCCTTCTTTAACAGAATCAATTGAAAAGTAAACATTCAATGCAAAAGTCTTTGAAGTTAGGCAAGATGAACCTGTCAGGCCTGCATGTGTGCATCCCAGTGACCCAAGTATATGCTGCATGAAGGGAAACATCTGTCATCCAATGTAGGTATGCAATCACACAAGCAGGAGAACGATCGAATCCAGAAGTGCAAGTAACAAAAACACGAAGATTCTTCCTTAGCAACCGTAATAAAAGTCCCACACAAAATGGGAGTTTTTTCCTCATATCATAAGAATCCCCCTCCCTGTAAATACATGTAAAGAAATCAAAGTCTGGGAGGAAGAAAAATTAGAGTATTTAAAAGTTTGGAAGCCATTTCCACATGAAAATATTATTGATTCACTTGACTTTAGGACCAGTCTATTAAAAGACGATAAAAATGCTAAATAATATTCACTTTTTGGGAATTCACATCATAAAGTAACAATCACAAAAGCCAGAGGGGTAATGAGAGACCAATCAAGTAAAAATAAAAATAAAAATGGAACATAAAGGTAAGACGGGCTGAGCAGGTAGAACAAAATGAGGAACTGTGTGAAAGAGGTTTGTTTAAAAGAATACTTGGGTTTGAGACTAGAGAGACTTGTGAAAGAATACTTAGAAAGTGAGAATTAGGGATATCCTTGTATCTTTCAATTGTTGTAGTGGAAACCTTGGCTATGCATCAAGGACAAGATGTAACCGTAACTTGTAGAGTGAACCAATATAAATTCCATGCATTGATCTTCTTCTCCCTTACATCATTTTATCTGCTTTTCTAATCAGAGATTGAATTATGAAGATTTTCTGGAAAAAAAAAAATGTTTTCCACTGTATTGTCTTAGTCCTAAACAATGTTCTTTCGTCCTAAGACTAACCTTTCTTTGCATAGTCTTTTACAGGTTTTATATTATAAAATCATTTGATCTGTTAAATTGTTTTTAAAGACAACAAAACACAATTCATCCCCACTTCTCATGTTTTGTATTTTTCTTTTTAAAAAAGTAATTTGACTATGTACCTAAACAATGTAGGATCCTAACAGATAAAAATATCAGATGATGTCCCAAAAGAAGACACAAATAACCATCACTACATGAAATCTAAAAAATTTAAATAAAAATTGGCATGTTATGAACCCTATATTACCGTATAGGATAGTTGATCATGAGAATATTTTTCCTTTGACAAGATTCATTGATTGATTTTGCATTGATTCCCCAATTTTCAGCTTCAGTTCCACTTTGGAAGTTCAGAACAGCAGTAACTCCCTGTAGCAGAAATTTTCCAACTACAATCACAGAGGAATGTAATGCTTGATATGGAAAGAAAACTTCACATAGAAGCTATTACAGTAAAAAGAAACAATTTTGGGGAATTAAAAACAAATATTTTAATTACTAGCACTCACTGTTAGCTTAGGACATGCAATAGTCACTAACTAACCAGAAAGAACTACGATTGATTTACAGAATCCAAAAATTTCACGGCACTACATACCTCTGACTCAAAATACTTTGATTGAATGCTTTGTGCATTTCAACAATGTCTTGGATTTATAAGCAGGATGCAGTTAACTAAAGTTATTTTACCTAGCACACTGCTGTAATGGACTACATTGCAAATATTGGTTGATGACTATAACATTATTTAGTCAACAGAGAGATAACAAAAATAAGTTTTCCTTTCAACACATTCAAGTTTTGCAACCAAAGCTTGTATTTGTATTAAGTAATTTTCGGGCTGTATTTGGAGACTTTTAATCACACCGGTACAACTTGTACCCAGGCTGTGGTTTATCTTGTTTAATATATCAGTTTTTGCTTGTTAAAAAAAAAACGTAATTCGTTTGCACATTGATTGTCAAGGCATAAAATTGGGATTATGGGAAGCTTTCATGGAATTAAGGCAACAATGTCACAATGTCCTTACCTCAACTTTTGACAAGGTTTCTACATCATCTTCTGTTTGTATACAGGATCCCACATATATTTGCTCTGTAATCTAAGAATTTACGAGGTATCAATATTTATAAATATTGTAGAAAGTATGCTATTAAACAAATAATTGTAAGCAAGTAAATTCACATTGCAATACCTTACTATAGCGCATACCAAGAGAGTGATTATAGTACATCTCATCTTTGGAACGATCCAGAGCCTGAATGTATTCCTCAAGCGGAAAACTTCCATGAGCCCAATCTCCATCTCCACACACTTCTTCGGTAAAAACACAAGCAAGTTGTGTTGTGTGTTCAGTAACAATGTTTCTCTCACCATGGGTGATGATATGTTGATTTTGATTGCTCAATAACTTGCTTCCATTTGGTTTAAGAAATTTTGAGTTGAACATCAGAAATCCGGCATTCCCGCAGCTCTCACTAGATGGTTGTAAATTTGATGCCAATAGAGTCTTGTTCCATGTGGCAATAGGAACTCGACCTCTATTGAACACTATTTCAAGATCATTCATCTTGTGCAGTAGTTGAATGGGAAAAGGAGATGTTGGCCTCTCAAGAACCAAGCTAAAAGAACTTGTTTGCTCATTTAGCACCTTCCTGAGGAAACCAAAAGACTGAAAAAATAAAAACAACACGCTGATGAACAGAATAGATTGTGATGATCAACAAAATAGTAACTTTGCATATTTCTAAGGTATCTTAGAACTGTGGGCCTATTTCCAGTAGACAAACGTGATACCGAAGCAATAATACCATGTTGAGATAGAATTAGCAATTAAAGCATTGGTCATTGCTATTAATCATCACTAATCACTTATAGGTGTCACAAACCGCTTCCACAAGCTTGGGTGATCAAGTGAATTCTCACAAATGGTCATATCAAGAATGCTATAATAAATGTTCTTAGACCATGATTTTGGCTGCAACATCAAGGTTTTTAGACCGATTGCGACCACAATCGGTAGCAGTTGTCAGTGATTTACCGCAATGTCAAGAATCATGACAAAACCGTGTGAGTGAGACCACAAGTAAAAACCTTGGACTATATATATAACACTAGAAATATCAAGTTCACCACAGAAATTTTTAAACAACGAGAATTTGATCCATAAACAAAGAAGAGAAAAAGAAAGGGAAAGTTTTCATTTGAAGCAAACATCGTCTTATTCATCAAGATATTTGTTAAAATATTAGTATTAAGTAAAATTTTAACCCTCATTTATTCATTATTTTATAATTTTTATAGACATATTATAATTATTATTATTATTTAAACTACAAAATCCCAATCATAAAAGTCATTACATTCTTACAAAATCTTTTAAAATCCACGGGAATTTTTCATGCCAAAATAGTCTTTTAAAATCTTAATCCAATACACTCCCTAAATTAAGCATTCCCTAAATCCAAACATGTCCTAGAGCAAAATCAGGAGACATACTGTGTATCTCCAACGTCTTTAATTTCAACAAGAGTGTTCTGAGACGAATCGCCAGCTTTCTTCAAAGTGTCGCCCACCATAATTATCCTGGACCTCTCCGCATTACCCTACAATTACAAAAAATAAATAAATAAAAATAAAAATACTCAAAAAAAGCCACGAGGGAATGCAATAAGGGTACCCCTTTGGTGAGAGAGTGGACGATGATTTTGCCGTCAGAAGTTAGCGCGAATCGAATGCCTAGGGGCTTCTCGAGAGTGACGAGGTACTCGTTGAGGTTCATCTTGAACGCGGAGCTACCAGACACTGCGAAAACCCTAAGGTTGAGGGTTCCGACGTTGGAGCGAAGAAGAAGGTGGTGCACCTTGTTGTTTCTGTTGTGGTGGTAGAGGAGGCGAGAGGAGGAGCAACAAGCGTTGTTGTTGGAGCTGCTCACAAACAGCGATGGTGGAGGGTGGTGAGGGTGGTTGCTGAATTGCAGTGGAAGCATGGTTGTGGCTATGGAGGAGGAGATTATGGAATTGAAACTAAGATTGTTTTATGGCTATTTCTGGCTATGGAAACAGAGCATGTGAAGTGTTCTTTCTTGGTCTTGTTTTTTTTTTTTTTTTCGTTAAAGAAAGAATCTAGAAAGGTTTGCGGAAGAGAGGGCACGGGGCAGGGTAAGAAAATGCAAGGTGCACGTGGTGATTGCGTAGGACCCGCTTTCTAAACTTTTCATACGAGGGAACCAAAGTATCTCTCCTCTCAAAATAAATAATAAATAAACATTTTGATCCTTGGACATATAAAAGGAGAATAATTTAGTCTTTCAACGAATAAAATATTTAATTTATCGCATGAATAAAAAATGTAACAATTATACTCTATTAATCTTATCATCTTTATCGTGCATATGCATGGGTGTCAATTAATTTTTGATGAAAGAATTAAAGAAAAGGTATTGTAAAAAAAGGAAAAAGATTAGCATTCATATTAAAGAGTTTTACATAGTGCAGTATATTGATTGACAAATTGATAAAACATAAGCATAAAGATAGTTCCAAACAAAGATAACTAAAATTGTCTGTCAAAATAAAAAAAATAGATTGAATAACAACAATAAAACCTAATTTATGTCGATGTCGTCCCAATCTTTTTGGCTTCTAATAACAATTTCCCAGATTTTGTCGTCACGCCTATAGTAGAACAACAGTTCGTCTCCGTGGCTGAAATCACTTTCTTGAAGGAATTTATACCAAGGTTGAATGACATGTTCATCATCAATCTCATTGTCAAGCACGATGACATTCCATTGTAGTGGAGGTCTGAATCTTCTGAGGATTGTCATGTGGTCACCACAATGGATTAGACATTGTGCAGCACAGGGTGGAAGTTGCTATAGGAAAAAAAAAAGTTAAGCATTGAAATTAAGATTTGTATAGAAGCTATAAATAGATATGAATATTTTACCAGTGGATATTGTGCACCTAGCATGGATTGGGTGATGGAAATGGTCCATATATGTTTCCTTGAGGCACGACACGGTCTTTTGTCTGCTGATCTAATGGTGGAGTGAAGTCGAGGTCAAATTTTGAGTGGTGGTTACAAGCAGGAAATTTATGGTTATTGATTCATAAATCTACAATTCTTTCCTGAATCTTGTTAGGCCATTAGCAAAGAAAATTTTGCCCCTGTGTTGCCTGACTCGAATTTCATAACTGGCCCCATCATATTTGAACTCAACAAATTTTGGATAATCCGGTTCCCATTACTGGTGATAAAAAGCTGGTATCTCTATGGTGTCTTGCAAGGAAAAAAATTGTTTTAAAATGCAAAGACAATATCAAAAGCAGCAGCGGCAAAAGTAGGCAAAGTAGGCATTTGATTTTACTCTGTCACAATGGAACGCAGCTTTAAACTGCAATATTAATAGCCGCCTGATAGCTGGGAATCTGATCTGCAGTGCGATGAAAAAAAGAGGAGTTAGCATTTAAGGATTCTAAGTTAATAACAGAAGTAATTTTTGTTGATGTTGCAAAGAAATAGAAACACAGTTTCACAATACTAAAGTTTGAGGTGTAAATCAGTATTTGGAAAAAGATTAAAAAAAACTTGCATATTGACCAATTTGATTGGGACAACATAATACGAAGGAAGGGAACAAAATTAATGTCTGCTGCCCTAAATTGGGGTGTTGCTGTAATGGAATACTAATTGAATTTCAGAGTTCTGAATTAGGATAATCAAAACAACATAACAGAACATGCATATAATATAACAGCTAAGAAGTTTAATCCAACACATGAAAATAAGCAAAACAAAACATGTGTAATTCATGCAGAGTAATGAAAACAAAAGATGAAACCATGGGTCAATGGATTTAAGCATTGATTAAATGGAAGAAACTTTGAGAGGGCAGAATCAACATTATGAAAAGAACATAACAAAGGATGTATATAACCTAACAAGTAAGAAGCTTAATACAATACTTGGAAATAATGCTAATAGAACCCAACAAAATGCAATAGACACATTAGTCAAATTTGTCACACCAGCTGAAGCCAAATTTGGTCATTATATATACTTCACTCTCAAAACCTTTTAACTTACTCTTTTTCTCTTTTGTTTAGGCTGCAGCATGATGGAACAGGATACTAACAGGGTGTTTTTGCGTACATGCATAATTGAAATGATATTATAGATGACATGCTAGCTAGGGTCCATTGACAGTGGCAATATAGAAAGATCAGTTAAAATTATTGGCTAATTTTCACTACTCGTTACCAATGACATGTTCAGAAGAATCCATAACATGATGGATAAGAAGTTTGAGTGTGTTATATAGATTTCAGCATAATAGTTAAGAAGTTCAATAGAAAATGTGGAAACAAATGAAATAGAACGAAACTAAATTAACATTTAAAGAATTTAATAGTGTTGGTGGTGTTAAAGAATGGTTATTTCTTAGAATCTATTTAAGAATACACTATCACAATGACTGGAGCATGGTTTTGAATTAGTATCAGGAAAATATCAAAATAGAACTTGCATTGCTATAAAAACAGAACATGCATGCAAAAAGAGTGAGTGGGAAAAATGCGGATTTAAGTATTGTTGACATCTAAAATGTCCAAACATGCAGGGAAAGCTATAAAATACAAATATGTGTGGGCAAAATAACAACTGGCGCAATTACTAAGGTAGATGATAACGTAGTAGGTAAGAAACCTAACAAAATGGGTGGAAATAACCGAAATAGAAGGCGGGAAAAATGGATTAAGGGTTTGGCACATGAAAGAAGGTTGAGTGACAAAGTAGGAAGTCATTGTGCATGGACAATCATGGATTCAAAGCTAGAAGTCTGGAATATGTCTATCCTAAATTGCAAGTGGAAAAGTCACAAATACAGATGGCAAGATAATCAATTTTGGTTTGGGATATGCATGAAAAATGTAAGCAAAAGCAAGGAAAAAATCACCAAATGAATACACATCCAGTGAAGTATCCGGTTTATACTGACCTTGCTTGAGGCAGTTGATGAACCGGAAGTCATGGCGGCAGTCGCGTTGAGAGAGTGATTTCCTTAGAGTTGAAGTGGAGGTTGCAGAAAATGGAAGGGTGGTTTGGTGGTGTGAGGTAGTGGGTGGTGGAAGGGTCATTGCTTTTTCGAGGGTGTAACTGGAGGCAAGTTAAGTGGTTTGGGAACTGTGGAGCATTGAATGCTACGTCTAAAGATTGGACGTGAATAGGCAGATTAATAGTGTGAAGCTACGTGGTGGTGGAGGTAGGTGAAGAGGTTTTTTTATTGCTGAATGTAACAAAGATTTTGACACTATTTTTTTTATTGTTACAAATACAATGGCCATTATCAAATGAATCATGTGTCTAACGCTAAAGTGGGTAATCATTTGGGAGACATAACATTTCGTATGGCTAATTGATTATCTAATAAAAGAGAAATGCTTCTACTAAAAGAGCAACAATAATAAGTGTATTATCCTACTAAAAGAGCAATAATAACATATCCAGGTGGGAATCAGATGGATTAAGTTTTTGATCTTCCACTAAAAAATTGGAAGCGCACCATAAATTATTAATTTTGGCAACCAATAAATTTATTTTTTAGGAATGTCATGTTGTTGTGGCTATATTTAAATTGTGATAAGAGTAGCACGAAATAGAGTTAATTTGCTGAATGGTAGTATATAAATTGAGATAAGTATTTAAGTTTTTTTTTGTGCAATTCATGAAAGAAATGCTTAATTTGCAGTTTATGAAAAGGGATGGAAATTTAAAATGCAGTAAATAAGAAAATGTACCCCATAACGAAAGAGTGGTTATTTGAAGTTCATGAATTGTAGATTGGCTGATTTGATGATGTTTTAATTGCATATCAGCGATCATATGAGTAAGCGGCAAATATAATTGTGCATATAATTAAATTTGGAGTCGCTAATAAATTGGATTTACCTTTTAATATTTGTAAAGACCTCTTTGAAAACCACATTGGTGGTTGAAGTCATTTTTTTTTGTTCTGTCATGTATTAAAATTCGAAGTCCTTTCTTTGACTTGACCCTTGATAATGCAACATATAATTGGCCATGTGAAAAAACTGGTTTTTGCAAGTAAAGTTCAACTGAAGATAGGGACTGTCCTTGGGATTTGTTAATCGTCATTGCATAAGAAAGCATTATTGGAAATTGTCTCCTCAATAGCTTAAAAGGCCATGATGACTGTGAAGGCGACATGGACATTCGTGGGATATAAACATGATCTCCGACATTTGTCCCAGAAATTATGTCAGTTGCAATAACATGTTTTGCTAGCCTTGTCACAATTAACCTAGTACCGTTACACAACCCTTGAGTTTGGTCTAAGTTCCTTAACAACATTATAGGTGTTCCAATTTTGAGTTTGAGACAATGATTGGGTAAGTCAGATGTTGTCAATGAATTAAGAAATTCAGTTGTGAGTGAGTGAAAATGACAACTTTCAGTGGTTTCAGATTTGTCAACTGAATCAGAGCTCAGATATTCCATTTGTTCACCTATGATTATTTTAGACATGAAAACGCCAATTCATTATCAAAAAATATCAAATTCAACAAAGTTGCAACATAAATTGTTATTATGATTTCGTCGGAACTAAAACATGAAAAACACAATAAGATAATTTAGTATATGATCACCTGGTATCAATGTAAGTATATAATCATTAACTTGTTGTACTGTTTATTAGTAGAAGCTAATATTGTTGTGGATTGGAAGTATTCAGGATCATTGTGATGATGACATAAATCTGGGAATGTAGAGCTAACTATACTATGAATGGGATCATCTATTTTGTGATTAATAGTTCCTGTGGAATTTCAATAGTAGCGTAGCCATCATTGTAATGTCCAATAATACACCATCACTAATATCTATAATCCATTGTGCAAAATTTGCAGTTTCTTCTTGGTCTGTTGCTTGCATGTTGTTTTGTAAGCGCATGTTTTTTGTCAGCCTCAAGACCTGACAATGATCCCATAGATAAGAGGAATTAATTATTGCATTAACAATTTTAGAGCGGCTGCCTCATGGAATGACTGGCAAGATTTGCCGAAAATCTCCACCAAAGACCATGACTTTACCTCCAAAGATTTTATTGTGCCTTGAGATGTGTTTGATAATATCTCTAAGGCTGTGATCAAGTGCCTCAAAACAGAATTTGTGAGCCATGGGGGCTTCATCTCAAATGATTAGACATGTCTGATTTAATATTTCAACTAATTGAGTTCCTTGATGGATATTGCAAGTTGAGTCTTCAAAAACTGGAACTGAAATTTCGAATTTTGAATGTGCAGTTCTACCTCCAGGCAATAATAAAGAAGCTATGCCGCTAAAAACAACCATAATTACAATTTTATTATCAGCTCTTAGTGAACTTGCGAGTGTTTTCCAAATGTATGTTTTTCCTATACCTCCATATCCATAGAGGAAAAACATACCACCTTCATCTTTATTAACAACTTCAACAATTTGGTTATAAATTGATGCTTGTTCGTCTGGAATCATCGATATGTGGTGTTAGATGCAAAGAAAAATGAATCCAGTTGAAGTACTGAATTGTAGAGGAGAAAAGCTAACAGAGAAATGAACAACAATTTTCAGAGGTGTAAATTGCTCTGTAATTAATATACCTGTCATATGAGAAAATATATTTTCAAACTCTGATCTGAGTTCTTGATTGTTGTAATTGAGTTAAGCTAATATAAGGCTATTTTCTAGATTGGTTGGGCAATTCACATCTTCTTGATATGGCATTGAAGGATAGACTCTAAGCAATCTTTGATTTGCTTGCAATAGTTGTTCAATTTCAAGCAAGACCATATTTTGAAGAGTCCTATCATCAAGCTGTAATGCTAAGACACAAAAGGAAAAAAAGTCAAATTGTGTGTTGCGTCAATATTCATTTGTGTCATGGGAAATTACTACTGACCTGGACTTGTTGATGATTTTTTATAATTATAGACAATGTCATCAGCCATCCAATGCCAAGTTTGGTCCTAAACTTGTTTAGGTTTGTTCATTGTTGCAGTTAAAAGAAACAACACAAATAGCTTCCTTATATAATGTGTTGAGCCCTAGTCTTTTGCTTCTTTGATTGCCTCAATGAATTCTTTATCATCTTGCAAAAAACCCATAGCAAAACATGCTTCTCTATATGTAGGATACTGAACATTACCAACTGTTCTTAAATCCTCAAATGAGGTAGGTCCTTTGCAAACAGTAAGCATCATCCTTAAGTAAAATAGTTCACCTATAATTGGTGGGACCCATAGTAATCTTCCAACGGTGTAGCCTTTCTTCCTAAGGTGCCAACATCTTTTCTTCTTACTATATACAAACTTAGAAACAAATTCTGCATAAGTAAGACTTCTTCCTTCAACAGAATTTTGGTTGGTGTTCATCCATGAAAAAAACTTTGAATCAGAGATACTTGGCTTAGACAACACATCATCAATATCATCATGGCCTTCATAGACAACACTATGTTGGCATGGAAGATGGAACTGTAATCTTTCAACAAGTTTTCTGCTATGTATTGAAAACCCAAAGATTCTCCAAGTAGATTCACAGGGACATATGTATTTGATAGGAAGATAGATGTAGGTGTTAAAACAATAATGGTCAGATAAATTAGAGATTAAAGTTTAATAATACATGCAATCTAGATATTCTTTGATCTCGTCATTATGAGTGCTACCATTGTGAATTGGATCATTATCATCATGAATCAAAACAACAGTTACTCTATCATATCCTTTGTTGATGTACTTAAATAAATATTTGATAGAAGTATTTTGGTTACACCATTCAACATTGATATGGGCTTGGTATTTTCTAAGCAATCTTGGATTGTAAGGTACAATATACCTGTTATCAATTATAACACCATTTTTCTCAATTGTGTGACCATTGTTTCTCCTACAATAGACTGGATAACCATTTGCATCTAAAACAGTATGCGATTGGAACATTTTAGGATATAAATGATTGCACTTGCCTTCTTTCATGCATGGAGATTCAACTCTTGAAATTCCACATGGGCCATGAACCATATGGTTTTTTTTACTAATGAATGCAGTTCTGGATCATCTTGTTGTGAAGGTATCTCTGCTGATATAATTCGATCAATTTCATCCGAAGATGGATATTTGTTATCGGAATGTAAAAAAAGCAACAAACGGACATGAGGCAGCCTTCATTTTTAAAATTTTATTGTATACTGCTCGACCAGAATACTTGTTTACTCCCTCTTCCAAATTGGTGTCGAAGCAATGTCTTCCAAGGTTATTTTGATGATGCCAAAGAATCAAAAGTCAAGCAAATTCCAAAGATTCAAGAATAAAGTTTTCAAGAATCAAGTTTCAAGAATCAAGATTCAAGAATAATCAAGATCAAGATTCAAGACTCAAGAGAAGAATCAATCAAGATAAGTATTAAAAAAGTTTTTCAAAACAATGAGTAGTGTCATACCATAATTTCGTCCGGGGATTATTATTTGATGACATACAACCTTTGATTGGCCGCTTCGAGATACTTGGCACCCTTTGTTGCACAATATGTGAAGTCCCGAGACGTGCCGAAAGTCAAAAGGAAGCACGCTTACGCGATCCGTGAAAATTCCGTAATGTGACGAAAATCGAAAGGAGGTGTTTTTCACAATCCGTGAGTTTTCGTAACTTCTTCGAAAGCTAAAAAAGAGTAAATACATAATCTATGAAGATTCGTAACCTTGCGCAAGGAAAATAAGTATCGTTACGAAATTCATAAAGTTTTGTAACGTTACGGAAAAAGAATTACCAAAAAAGGTAAAGGGGGTGCATTTAGTAAAAAGGGGGGTACAAATAGTAATCAGGCCCACTTGGGCCTTCCAGATTCTTCCTCCAGAAGGCTGTTGCTTCTGGAGGAAGCAACCTTGCTCGCCTGGGCGAGTTGGGTGGCAAGATCCTCCCCTATTTTGCTATAAATAGGGGGAGGAGTGAAGGGAGAAGGGGTTCAGCCTTCTTGGCACTTGTTATTCTCTCGAAATTGCTGAGGAAAATTATTTCCGTGAAGAAAATCCAAGCCGAGGCACTTTCGTAACGTTTTCGTAACGTTTCCGTGAGTAATTACGCGAAGATTCTCAACCGTTCTTCAACATTCATCGTTCGTTCTTCGTTTTCTTCAATCTTCAACAGGTAAGTACCTCGAACCGAGCTTTTCAATTCATTCTATGTACCCGTGGTGGTTCACATTTTGTTTCATGTATTCTTATTCTCGTTTTCATTCGCTTTCTATACCCCCTTTTGACGTTCTTCAGTCATTTATTTAAGTTGTTTCTCGCCTAATCTAAAAATAAAATAAATTTCCACCGATCATTTGAATTGTATCATCCGTTAATTTCTGTTAAAAAGAATTCTGACCGTTCGGTCGTGCCGTAACCACGTTGGAAATCAAAAAGAGGTAAAATAATAATATAATCAAAAAATACCTTTTAGTAAAATAAAGCGAAAAATCAATCGAACGTTTTCTCTTTGGGATTTCTCATTCTTAATTGAATTGACTAATAACTAAAGTGAAACTAAGGCTAAAATCAACTCGCCTAGTCAAGCTCGTCCACAAAAAATAGGGTTTTGAAAGTTTATCATTTTAGTTTCTTACCAAGTAAAATGGATCATTTTTAAGGTCCAACGCCTTAAACTGATCACCTTTCAAGTAAAAAGAATCACTTGATTCACGCATAAGGAAGAACTACGTAGGTCTGATTTCCTCTTTGATGGAGGGTACATAGGAGCAAGAGCCCCGCTTTTGTCGACCTCAAAAAATAAAAAGAAATAAAGTTAAGGTAACACAATTTCCACAATTCTAAAAAATAGGCTGTTGTCCTTTGAGACAAACGTGAGAGGTGCTAATACCTTCCTCAAGCGTAAATACAACTCCCGAACTTAGAATTTTCATTTTGACCGGTTTCCTTCGGTTTTTCCGACGTTTTCCACAAATAAACGTTGGTGGCGACTCCGCGCATCTTTCCTCCTTTGGAAAGCGCACCCGTGAGCCTCGCCTCGCTCGCCCGCAAAAGGGCACGTTGCGACAGTTGGCGACTCCACTGAGGACTATTTTTGTGAGTTAGGCCTATTTTAAGGAATTGTGGATTTGTGAAACTTTGTGTGTGCTTTTGTTGAACTGTGTAAAATGTAAATAATTGTTGTCTATTTCGCATTCTTTACACTGCATTCTAAGCACCCACGGGTTTGAGTAAAAAAGGGGCCATATACCCGGGTTCATGGGAATTTAAGGAATGGAGGTGAATCTATCATCATGCTAGGTCTTCGACTTGCTTGATAATAGTGAAACCTCGTCTAGAGCTTTCTCTCTTTATAATGTGTTGTCGCTGGTATTCCATATCGCCACAATATTATTATCTTGAGTGATGATACCTCTAGAAAACAGTCGTGTGAGTTATGAATTGTTGGGGAGTAGTTGTTAGAGACCCCTAGATATTGTCCTATAGGTTCCCAAACAAGGGCAAAGAGCAAACACGCTCCGTGCCATTCGTTCTCATGCATTTTTTGGTAAATAGCACTAGTTTATAGTTTTGCTAGTGATGTTTGGTTTCTTTAGAGTAATACGTAACCTTTTTAATACTACGTTGAGGCGCCATCATGCCCAAAACGTAGCATTAAAGTTGGATCTCTGCAGTCTCGTATGTGTGAATTACCCCTTTGTGTTGTTTTCTTTCCGTTTCATGCATGCGCATCTGCATCATACCGTCACACATGCGTTGTATGTGGGTCTCGTCTTTTGTCATGGGAAGCCGGAAGATCCATATCGTCTTCTTAACTGCACACATGGGGCACTGCGCCCCCCAAATGCGCAATAAGGAGAGATAATTTTCCGGGCTCTCATGTCCGTAAATGCATTCATATCATGCACCACATAAAGATCTCTTCAACATCATAATGAACATATCGTTCCTGCATTTGTCCGTTATCACATTCCCATTTTGCATGAGTCATTGCATCATCATGCATATGCGTTCAACATACTTTTTGTTCTACATGTTTTTATTTTCCTCTACAAAACAAAAAAAAAAAAAAAGGAAGCATGAAAATTCATGATGCATTCTTAGTTGCATGTGTTAGGTACCATGAGCCAACCATGTTGGGATCATAAACCCATTTCTAAAATTAAAAAAAAACACACAAACAACAAAACAAAATGATTGAGCATGGTACCTAATGCGTGGTTAATTAAGAAAGGATGTCTCTTCGGGCATCTCAATCTCATAATTACATTTTCCATGCATAGCATGCGTATTCTCGAGTCTTTCATCCCTATGAAATGTTGTTGAAGTATTGGCGATCAAAATTGCCATTCTCTGGGTTATGGGGTTGAACCAAGCTCGTGCTTTTACGAAAAGGTTCATCGAGTCAAGTTGAAGTATGGAAGTAACCATCTTGCAAAAAATTGGGGCAAAAGATGGATCGTGTTACATCGCTCCTTCGTCTACGGCCAAACATATTTAGGGCTGTCGATATCCCTGTTACTTCCAGTTTCACCTTGACGGAGATGTCATGGACCATGTTGAAAATCTAAATTGATTCGACCCCATATACTGTGTAAAAATTCACAATACTTCAATTGTGCATCATTCGCATACATCCATGTTGTTCATTGGTTGCATTGCTCATTGCATTCTTTCCTTGAAAAGAAAAAGAGAACCTAATCATTGTTATAAAAAAGAAAAAAAAGGCATGCTTTACGGTGCCCTCACCGAACCTGTGCTAGAGCTAGAGTAATGGGTAAAGCGGAGGAGGTACAAGAGTAGATGGAGGCCGACATGGAGGCCATGAAAGAGCAAATGGCCGCAATGATGGAGGCCATGATGAGCGTGAAGAAGATAATGGAAGCCAATGCGGTTGCAATTGCCGCTACCAGCGTTGTTGATAAGGTGAACCCAACGTCCCCATCCGGCATCAATGAATCATCCAACCTCATATATGGTAGGCAAAGATTTGGGAAGTATGGGCGGCCCCCATGATGTGCAAATTCAAAACGAGCATGCCTTCCCGCCATATGGCTTGCCTCTCAACTATACGCCATCCAATGTGGCGTACACTCCCAATAAGAATGTCAATAACTCCACTCCTATACCCATTGAGAGCCAGCAACCCCAAACTGATCATGCACATGTCTCTTAAACCGTGGGGGAGACACATGAAATTCCCCATCACAATCTAGCCGACTTCGAGCCTTGGCTCGGATATGCCACTGAAGGGCAAGCAGTTGGTGGTATACCCCTACAAAACCCTTTGGAGGGCCCTTAGTATCACCCACAACTACACCTCTTGCATTCCACGACAAGTAAAAACCCTCATGCTATGGCAGAAATGGGAAAGCTGGATCATCTAGAGGAAAGGCTCAGGGCCATTGAAGGAAGTGAAGATTATTCCTTTGCTAACCTAGAAGAGTTGTTCCCAATACCCAATATCATCACCCCTCTCAAGTTCAAGGTGCTGGACTTTGACAAGTACAAGGGGATTACTTGCCCCAAGAACCATCTAAAGATGTATTGTCGGAAGATGGGGGCATACGCAAAAGATGAGGAATTGTTGATACATTCCTTCCAAGAAAGTCTTACTGGGGTAGTTGTTACCTGGTACACTAACTTGGAACCTTCCCGAGTCCATTCCTGGGAGGACCTAATGGTTGCCTTCGTTAGGCAGTGTCGGTATAATGGCTTCGGATAGGATGCAACTACAAAATATGTGCAAAAAAGGGGGCACGGATCTTTCAAAGAATATGCCCAAAGGTGGAGAACCTGGCAGCTCAAGTGGCACCTCAATGACGAAAAAAATGATGACAATGATAGTAGACACATTACCAGTATTCTACTATGGAAAATGGTGGGCTACGCACCTTCAAAGCTTTGCGGATCTGGTCTTTGCCAGTGAAAGGATCGATGTGGGTCTGAAAAAATGAAAATTTAGTCATCCTGCTTGGACGAATGAGAAAACTGGGGCAAATGAAGAGGGTGAGGATGAAGGAGAAGCCCGTGCTGTGACTGTCATTCCAATACAACCAAGTTTCCCACCAACCCAACAATGTCATTACTCAGCCAATAACAAACCTTCTCCTTACCCACCGCCTAGTTATCCACAAAGGTCATCCCTAAAATCAACCACAAAGCCTACCTACTGCACTTCCAATGACAAACACCACCTTTAGTGTAAACCAAAACACCAACTAAGAAATGAATTTTGCAGCGAGAAAGCCTTAGAATTCACCCCAATTCCAGTGTCCTATGCTGACTTGCTCCCATATCTACTTGATAATTCAATGGTAGCCATAACCCTAACCAAGGTTCATCAACCTCCATTTCTCCAAGAATATGACTCGAACGCAACGTGTGCTTGTCATGGAGAAGCCCCGGGGCATTCCATTGAGCATTGTAGGGGCCTGAAGCGTAAGGTGCAAGGTCTAATTGATGCGGGCTGGCTGAAATTTGAGGAGAATCGCATGTAAATCTTGACATTAACAAGAGATGCCACACATGGGGCAATTTTGAAAGCTGTTGTTAGATGTCTCTAATGACTCATCAGGATTTTCAACTTTCACCAGAATTGAGTGCAAGCCATTGGTCCATTTGCTCAAGCGACCTGTGCTCCTGAGTTTGGACTTCCAAGACCGTTCAATCAGAGATTACTTGTCTTGCACGTTGGTGGGGGCGCCGTAAAACAACGAGTAAAGTTCAAAACCAATAAGTTTCAAAATAAAAAAAAAGAGTTCAAAAAGAAAAAAAGAAGCATTTGATTGACTGTGTTTTCAAGACGTTCATGTGACCTCATTTTATCATTCCGGAAAGTTTGTTTTTTAGAGAGAAGTGAGTTATCAAGAATAGGATGTTGGACAAATGGCCTCAGTTACCTTAAGAAAAAGAAAGGGTTTGAATTAAGATACAAAGGCTATTCCCCAATTAAACTTTCACTCTCTCTTTTTGGATTAACAATGCACCCTTAACATGAATTACTCAAAAGACAATTCAAAATAAACTTCTTTAAAGCAAAAGATAAATAGCAATAAATAAAAGAAGTTTAAGGGATGAGAGGAATGCAAACTTGATTTATACTGGTTCGGCCACTTCCCGTGCCTACGTCCAGTCCTCAAGCAACCCACTTGAGATTTTCCACTCTCTTTGTAAAACTCCTTTTACAAAGTCTGAACCACACATGGACAACCCTTCCCTTGTGTTCAAGAATCCCCTACAACAAGAGACCCACAGTCTCTTAATCCCTTTTCAGAAATAAGAAGAAGAGAAGAAGAAATCCCTCTTAAAGAGATAGATTGTACAATGAAGATCAATCAAAATTCCTTATTGAATATGCAAGTGGTTGACCAAGGAATCTTTTTGAGAGGATAAAACATTTCAGTTCAGAAAAAACTCTTAATCTTTTAAGAGGATAAAACTTCTTGGGAAATGAAAACTCCCTTTAAGTTCGTGTTTCCAAGTCACCTTTGATGGTCATTCATAAAAAATTTGAATAGGTGTGACTCTTGGCAATTATTTTCTGGAAATCCCCTCTGGTAATCAATTACACATTATAAATTTTGAATTCAAATTTCTAGTGACTGTGATAAACATTTTCAACTGCCGGAAATCGATTACCAGAGAGAAAATCTCAATTTGAAATGATAGAATTCTTCGGTCAATCCTTTTGTTTTTTTCAATTTGGAAACTTCTTCCTAAAGATTCTAGAGATCAACTTGATCATATATCTTGATTTTCTTGGATTCTTGTCTTGAATAAAACTTAGAAGCACTTGATCCTTTAGCATCATCAAGACATCAAAACATCTTGCTTCTACATAGGATTCGTTTGACTTAATCCATCAATTGAAAAATCCTTCAACTATTTCTCGTCCTTGGAAAATTATTTTTGCAAGAATCAACTGCTTCTTCCTCACTACGAGGTTGTGAAAACAAGACAACAATTGGTACCTCTAAGCCCTACACTGGGGCAACGAAAGGCACCATGCAAAAACCTCAAGCGAACCTAGGGGCAGATTAGAAGTTTTCACCCAATAGGTTCCCAGCTACAAGGTCATGACGAAAGATAACAATTGGTACCTCAAAGCCTTACACTGGGGCAATGAGGGGCATCGTGCATGAGCCTCAAGTGAACATAGGGGCAGATCAAAAGTTCTCATCCGTCGATGTTTTTAAACAAGAAAAAAAAGGGGGATACAAGCCCTGGAATTTCAATAGATGGATTAAACGTCAAACGGCTCCATTGTCGTCGCTCCAAAATGGTCAAGTGACTGAATCAAACAGAATATACACTCTGAGGGAGTTCCCGGAGAGATTTGCAAAAGATAGGATAAGGTTGCATGAATTATCACCTTTTTCAAAAGGACAGTCAATCTGTGTTTTCCAAAAAAAATAAATCAAAATCAAAATCAAAATCACAAAATAGGGAAAGGATGTCATGAACATTGTACAACTTTCCATTGCATTGCATTGTTTCATATGAGGTCAGCATTACCAAGTTTCACAACAAAGGTTGCATGCGTCTGCATCCCTAAAAATCATGTTAACTGCATAGATTTCCTACATCTCGTGTCCAATCTTTTTGGATGACCGGCCCTCTTGATGAGTCGATCTCTTGCTTTCTCATAAAGGTGGGCCCTTGGGTACTAGTACCTAACACCTTTAGAGGACTGTATGTCCTCGCCATCAGAGGACTGCACATCCTCACCTGCAGAGGGCTGCACGCCCTTGCCTTTAGAGGGCTACGCGTCCTCATTTTCAGTGTGCTCCATATCCACACCTTAGGAGAATATAAAGCCGTTTTCCCTTAGATGCTTAACCGAGACTTGCGCTCCCGGTTAAGGGGCTAGTAGTTTCCTTTTATCAGTTCCTGGGCCATCCCCTGATATTGGAAGGCGACCAACTGTGCGAGCACATCCAGAGAGGGAGGCTATCACGCATCTACTATGCATACCGGGGCAAGATATCACCCGTGCCGCTGCAAAAAGACAAGCGCGGATCATGCGCACCAACATGACCACCCTTAAATGGATATAGATGACATTGCTATTTAGCAACATTCTGCCCAGTGACCACAATGCCAATCTCCCCCTGCAGATGTATCAGTTGGTCTTTGCCGTCATGACATAGGTAAGTATGCACATGGCTCAATTGATTTCTGATGTCATCTATTATTTGCAGGGATCACACCCACAAAGACACCCGGTGGACCCAAAGAAGTCCAACAGGGCCCTGGGGTTTCCAGCTCTGGTTACGGGCCTCTGTAGTCCTACAGGGTGCCCGTCCCCCCAACGAGGTCATGCCATCGTGACATAGGTAAGTATGCACGTGACTCAATTGATTTCTGATGTCATCTATTGTTTGCAGGAATCACACCCACAAAGACACCCAGTGGACCCGGAGAAGTCCAACAGGGCCCTGGGGTTTCCAGCTTTGGTTACAGGCCTCTGTAGTCCTACAGGGTGCCCGTTCCCCCCCGACAAGGTCACGTCATCATGACATAGGTAAGTATGCACATCGCTCAACTGATTTCTGATTTCATCTATTATTTGCAGGGATCGCGCCTGCAAGACACCCAGTGGACCCGAAGAAGTCCAACAGGGTCTTGGAGTTGTCAAGCTTTAATTACGGGTCTCTGTCAGTTCTACGGAGTGCCTGTCACCTCCAGCAAGGGCATCAGGCCCCCTACTAATCGAGCTTTCATCAAGAAGTACTGCGTCCCCAGGCAGGCGCAGGGCGAAACACCACAGCCGCCTGGGGATGGCCAGCAGCGGGCAACAGACGCACCGCCATCACCTCTAGAGTTCACCTCAGCTCATCCACAAAAAGGTTAGAGCGTTGCTTACGACCCATGTCCGACCAATAGGCGACCAAGTCCAAAGCCAAAGGTAAGCAAAGTACTAGGTCCGTGACCGACAAGCCATCATGCGTCCAGATCAAGACGTTAAAGAAGCGCTACTAGGAGGCAACCTAGTGACTTTTAAATCTCTGCTTGTTTGATCACCTTTGTTTCTCAAGTAATAGTAGGACACACATAGTTGCTCATGATCCTAGGAATTTAAATAAAACCAGCATAAGCTCGGAAGGTAGTCATACCTCACAATATATATATATATATATGTTTAGGTAGAAAGATACCTTGGATATGCATGTATGTAGCAAAAAATACTTCACAAAATATATATATGTATGTTTAGGTAGAAGGATACTTTGGATATGCATGTATATAGCAAAAAATACTTCACAAAATATATATATGTATGTTTAGGTAGCAAGATACCTTGGATATGCATGTATATAACAAAAATATCTCACAAAACATATATATGTATGTTCAGGTAGCAAGATACCTTGGACACGCATGTATGTAGCAAAATACCTCACAAAAATATACGTATGTTTAGGTAGCAAAATACCTCATGAAAAAGAGAGAGAGCGAGCAAGAAAAAAAATAGAAAGAAAAATAATAAAAAAGGTTGTCTAGCTAAAAAACAACATGCTTTTGAAAAGAGATGACTTCCAACTTTTCTTTGAAAAAATTTGCTGATCATAGCTAGTTTTTGAAAGAAGGTGTATACACCTGAAGGGTGAATGCTGTGAAAATTTTCCCGGACGCCCAAAATGGACTCGAATGAATGCACAAATTGATAAAAGAACGTATTTTGGAAACACTGGGTTGACTTAAAATAGGGAAAATAAATCCTTAGCCCTAGTGTCACATGACCATAAAAACTTGATGCTTGAGTGTCCACATGGGTGCATGCATGACCAATTTTGCATAAAATTTCCTAATCATCATTTGTTGCATGTGTATCATGGGAATAATGTGGGGACATCCTCTTTATCCCCGAACCGCTGGCCAAATCCTGACATGTATCATGACCAGCCGTTCTACAAGCCTTGAGCCAAAATCCTAACTCACCATAATCCTTACCCTCGGAAGAAAACACAAAGAGAAGGAAAATTCCCAATCCAAGAAAGGGAGAAGACACAAAAAAAGAAGAGAGAATTCCCAATCCAAGAAAGGGAGAAGACACAAAACAGAAAGAAAATTCCCAATGAAAGAGTGGGAGAAAGCAAAAAAAAAAAAGAAAGGAAAATTCTCGATCAAGGATCGGAAGAAAACAAAAGAAATATGCAGAAAGGTCTTCGGACCAGACAATATCTGAACAATACAGAATTGTCACCAAGTAAACAAAAAAGAAAGGAAACTATGACCCAAAGTGGCCCTCTCCCTTTGATTGCCAACCAAAATCCTGTGCGCTAGCGACTTTCTCGCCACACACTAAACAAAAACAGAAAAGGAAAAGGCAAAAACACTCAAAGCCAAATTCCCCACCTAAAAACCATTCCCAAAATAAGTCCTATTGATCTATGATCACGCATGTAATCTTTGATTTGATAGGAAATGATTTGCAAAATCATGTCATGACATATCTATGGTTCGGAATTAGGATAAAACACTTACCTGTGTGAGATTGATACACTTTGAGTGATTTTCTCCTATCTTTGTTGGACCTAGTGTTTCCTCTAAATGGTCGTTTAGAAACGAAGTGCTAACATCCAAAATCTCATTTATGGTTATGAGGAAATTTCATCAACATACTCTCCTTCCCCGATAGACACATTGTTTTTCATCCAAAAAGCATATGTTGCTCTGATCAGTTGGAAGTTTTGTCTCTTTACTAAAGCATGTTCGTATTTTGGTAAAGAAAACACCGAGACTATTTTTAGTCTCACAGTTATCAAGAACTACGTAGGTCTGAGTTCCTCATCACAAATTGAGGATACGTAGGAGAAAAAGCCCTGCTTTTGTCGACCACCCCACTTTTTGTTACCGTGTCCCAAGAGTCTGGTGGCATGCGGAGCTACATGACCGTGGGATCCCCAAATCCGTATGTTCCATCATTTATCATTCGTATGATATCTTGTTTATATGACTTGAGGGACTAATGTTTGTTTTGTTGTTGTGATTGTCATTTGTTTTGTGCATATATTTTGTTTGGACTATTGCGTTAGTGCTTACTTCGTTGTTGTCAATAGTGTTTGTTGAAATTTCGGAACCGTGTAGAGTTTTTCATTTAGGAACGTTGTCCTAAAAATAAAATGAACCAAAAATCATGATGAAAAGAAAGAAGTGTTGTGAATAAAATGTCTGCGTATATAAAGAAAAAGGAAAATGTGCATAGAAGGGTTTTTTTATAAAGAAATACGTGTAGAGAAATTCTTGTGTGTGTGAACGAGTGTATATAAAGAAACTTTTGTATGAACCATAGGTGTGCGTTGGAGAAAAATGAAAGAGATCTTTGAATGTAAATAGGGTTTGACCGTGTGACGTAAAGAGAGAGAGTTC
This sequence comes from Glycine soja, assembly GCF_004193775.1. Classification (NCBI taxonomy): domain Eukaryota; kingdom Viridiplantae; phylum Streptophyta; class Magnoliopsida; order Fabales; family Fabaceae; genus Glycine; species Glycine soja. The sequence goes on along the minus strand of NC_041020.1, from coordinate 16,534,661 downwards.
CAATGCGTATATAGAAAAAGTTTGTCATGTATAAAAGTATAGGTATACAAAGAAAGATTTCTTCATAGAGGACCATAGGTGTATAATTTTGTGAATATATAAAAATGAAACAAAAAGGAAAAAGAAAGAAAAATCGCGAAGGTCGACATGTTATAGTTAAGAAGTATAAATCATTTGTAAAGAACAAACGTATCTTCTGGAAACAAGGGACTGATGCTAAGAGTTGATTTTCCGGAATAACCGAGATAAGAATGGATGAATTCATTGAACTGATAAAAGAACATAATTGGGAAACGTTGGGTCTGTTTGTGTAAATTCCCGACCGTAGTATCACCATGCCATAAACGAGATGCTTGAGTGCCCACCTGGCTGTAGCCATGACTAATTTTGCACGTTGTTTTCAAATCATCATTGTCACGCGTGCCTTATGGAATAATATGGAAGTTCAGCCCGAAATCGACACCTTGACACCCAAATTTCATTCGCCCTAGATATCAAGATTGGGTTCCCACGATAAAAGACCCCATTGAAACACAACCTTAGACCTTTTTGAACATTGGCCTATAAAAAAGAATTCTCATTCCTTCCCCGAAGCAAAGGACAGCGGAATCTCCTCAAGGGAGAGCGAATAGAATGCTAAATCCTGATTTCCCAAAGAAAGGGATGGGGAAGGAGAAGTGAAAAGAAAGAAAAGGAAGAAATGGAAAGAAAGAAAAAGAAAAAGATGAAAATAAAGAAAAGAACAAAAGAAAGGAAAGAAGGATTCCCGATCAAAGATCGAAAGGAAGTAAAAAGGGAAAAGAGGCAATTCTCGATCAATGAAAGAAAGAGAACGGAAGATCTTCAGACCAGATAAATTTTCAGCAAGGTAAGGGACTGCCGGCAAAGGAAAACCCATTTTTGGTGTCTCTTCCCTTCAGATTGCCATTCAAGGTCGTTCTCGACTGGCGATATCCCACCCCACCTGAACAAACAGGAAAAGACCGAAACACCCATCTTCCTCTCCAAAAACACTACCCTCGAGAAAATCCTATTGGTCCGTGATCGTACGTTTGATCTTTGATTCGATAGGAAGTCGTGTGCAAAATAGAGTCATGGTGCAGTTATGGTTTGGGAATAGGATAAAACACTTGCCTGTGTGAGTTTTATACACTATGAGTGATTTATTTTCAGCTTAGCCCGATGTTTCCCCTGCATGTTCATTTAAAAGCTAAAATTTGACATCCTGCCCTTCATTCTCGGTTACAAGGAAGATTACCCTTGGCACAAGTATATTGTTTCTCTAAGATATGGTGCTCTCGCGAATGATTTATTTTTCTTTACAAAAACCATATTTTCCTTTCAGGTGGAGAAACCCGGTGGACCGTTCGGTTCTGCCAACCACTTTTTTTGGAGCCCCATGAATGTTATTGCCTAGCGCTGTTCATGCACCCTCCACCTTCGAGTTTGGAGCTATGCTTCATGTTTGCCTAAGTGTGGACCCTCTAGTGCAATCCTCCATTCTCCCCTTTTTTTCGGAGCCCCATGAATGTCATTACCTAGTGCTGTTCATGCATCCTCCACCCAAAGAGTTTGGAGCTATGCTTCATGATTGCCTAAGTGTGGACCCTCTAGTGCAATCCTCCATTCTCCCCTTTTTTTCGGAGCCCCATGAATGTCATTGCCTAGCGCTGTTCATGCATCCTCCACCCAAAGAGTTTGGTGCTATGCTTCATGATTGCCTAAGTGTGGACCCTCTAGTGCAATCCTCCATTCTCCCCTTTTTTTTCGGAGCCCCATGAATGTCATTGCCTAGTGCTGTTCATGCATCCTCCACCCAAAGAGTTTGGAGCTATGCTTCATGATTGCCTAAGTGTGGACCCTCTAGTGCAATCCTCCATTCTCCCTCTTTTTTTGGAGCCCCATGAATGTCATTGCCTAGCGCTGTTCATGCATCCTCCACCCAAAGAGTTTGGAGCTATGCTTCATGATTGCCTAAGTGTGGACCCTCTAGTGCAATCCTCCATTCTCCCTTTTTTTTCGGAGCCCCATGAATGTCATTGCCTAGCGTTGTTCATGCATCCTCCACCCAAAGAGTTTGGAGCTATGCTTCATGATTGCCTAAGTGTGGACCCTCTAGTGCAATCCTCCATTCTCCACTTTTTTCGGAGCCCCGTGAATGTCATTGCCTAGCGCTGTTCATGTGTCCTCCACCTTCAAGTCTGGAGCCCCGCGAATGTCATTGCCTAGCGCTGTTCGCCAATTCTCCATTCTCCACTTTTATTCGGAGCCCCATGAATGTCATTGCCTAGCGCTGTTCATGTGTTCTCCACCTTCGAGTTTGGAGCTATGCTTCATGATTGCCTAAGTGTGGACCCTTTAGTGCAATCCTCCATTCTCCACTTTTTTCGGAGCCCCATGAATGTCGTTGCCTAGCGCTGTTCATGTGTCCTCCACCTTTGAGTCTGGAGCCCCGCGAATGTCATTGCCTAGCGCTGTTCGCCAATTCTCCATTCTCCACTTTTATTCGGAGCCCCATGAATGTCATTGCCTAGCGCTGTTCATGTGTCCTCCGTCATCAAGCGCGGAGCCTCTGGTGACTGGGAAATATGTTTTTCTGTTATTTTCCGGATCGGTTCCTTTGCCAAACATGTGTATATGTGTATATGTATATTATATTCGTTATTCTTGTTGTTGTTTGTATTTTGTTTTGTGTTGTACAACAAAAAAGAAGGAGTAGAGACGAGAATCGTCATCACGGAAAGGGCAGGACGAACGAAATCAGTGTCTTATCTTTGCTTTCCTCTTATCTCCGATGAGAGGTAAGTAAAGAGGGGCAACTGTCATACCCTAATTTCGTCCGGGGATTATTATTTGATGATATACAACCTTTGATTGGCCGCTTCGAGATACTTGGCACCCTTTGTTGCACAATATGTGAAGTCCCGAGACGTGCCGAAAGTCAAAAGGAAGTAGGCTTACGCGATCCGTGAAAATTTCGTAATGTGACGGAAATCGAAAGGAGGTGTTTTTTGCAATCTGTGAGTTTTCGTAACTTCTTCGAAAGCTAAAAAAGAGTAAATACATAATCCGTGAAGATTCGTAACCTTGTGGAAGGAAAATAAGTATTGTTACGAAATTCGTAAAGTTTCGTAACGTTACGGAAAAAGAATTACCAAAAAAGGTAAAGGGGGGTGCATTTAGTAAAAATGGGGGTACAAATAGAAATCAGGCCCACTTGGGCCTTCCAGATTCTTCCTCCAGAAGGCTGTTGCTTCTGGAGGAAGCAACCTTGCTCGCCTGGGCGAGCTGGGTGGCAAGCTCCTCCCCTATTTTGCTATAAATAGGGGCAGGAGTGAAGGGAGAAGGGGCTCATCCTTCTTGGAACTCCTTATTCTCTCGAAATTGCTGAGGAAAATTTTTTCCGTGACGAAAATCCAAGCCGAGGCGCTTCTGTAACGTTTCAGTGAGTAATTACGTGAAGATTCTCAACCGTTCTTCAACATTCATCGTTTGTTCTTCATTTTCTTCAGTCTTCAACGAGTAAGTACCTCAAACCGAGTTTTTCAATTCATTCTATGTACCCGTGGTGGTCCACATTTTGTTTCATGTATTCTTATTCTCGTTTTCATTCGCTTTCTATACCCCCTTTTGACGTGCTTCAGTCATTTATTTAAGTTATTTCTCGCCTAATCTAAAAATAAAATAAATTTCCACCGATAATTTGAATTGTATCATCCGTTAATTTCTGTTAAAAAGAATTCCGACCGTTCGGTCGTGCCATAACCACGTTGGAAATCAAAAAGAGGTAAAATAATAATATAATAATCAAAAAATACCTTTTAGTAAAATAAAGCGAAAAATCAATCGAACGTTTTCTCTTTGGGATTTCCAATTCTTAATTGAATTGACTAATAACTAAAGTGAAACTAAGGCTAAAATCAACTCGCCTAGTCAAGCTTGTCCACAAAAAATAGGGTTTTGAAAGTTTATCATTTCAGTTTCTTACCAAGTAAAATGGATCGTTTTTAAGGTCCAACGCCTTAAAATGATCACCTTTTCAAGTAAAAAGAATCACTTGATTCACGCATAAGGAAGAACTACGTAGGTCTAATTTCCTCTTTGATGGAGGGTACGTAGGAGCAAGAGCCCCGCTTTTGTCGACCTCAAAAAATAAAAAGAAATAAAGTTCAGGTAACACAATTTCCACAATTCTAAAAATTAGGCTGTTGTCCTTTGAGACAAACGTGAGAGGTGCTAATACCTTCCTCAAGCGTAAATACAACTCCCGAACTTAGAATTTTCATTTTGACCGGTTTCCTCCGTTTTTTCCGACGTTTTCCACAAATAAACGTTGGTGGCGACTCCGCGCATCTTTCCTCCTTTGGAAAGCGCACCCGTGAGCCTCGCCTCGCTAGCCCGCAAAAGGGCACGTTGCGACAAGTAGCACAAGAAGTTTTCACAAAATCATTACCAAAGAGTTTTACTCTCTGGTAATCGATTACCAGAATGCAGTAATCGATTACCAGTGTTTTTAAAACGTTAAGATTTTCAAAATTCAAAATGAAGAGTCTCATCTGTTGATGTGTAATCGATTACACCTTAATGGTAATCAATTACCAGTGACTGTTTTCGAAAAATTCATTTCCAAATGTCACAATTCTTCAAGTGACTTGTTTCTGAAGATTCTTTCAAAAGTCATAACTTTTTAAGTAATTAGTTTCAAAGGAATTGCCAACAGTTACAAGTTTTGACTTGAGTCATCAATAAATTATAAATATGTGACCTTGGCATGAAACATGATTCATTGATCCATCATCTCTTTCAATCATTCTATCTTTCAACATCTTCTTTCATTTCTTTCTACATTAATTTTCTGATTATTTTTCTCTTCATCTTTCTAAAAGTTTTTGTTCAAAACTTTCTCTTCCTAGAAAAGTTCTTTGTTCAAAAACTTGTGCTATTCATCTTTTTCATTCCCTTCTCCCTTTGCCAAAAAGAATTCGCCAAGGACTAACCGCCTGAATTCTTTTTGTGTCTCTCTTCTCCCTTTTCCTAAAGAATGAAGGACTAACCGCTTGAATTCTTTTGTGTCTCCCTTCTCCCTTGTCAAATAATTCAAAACGACACAGTCTGAGAATTCTTTTGATTCTTCCATTTCCCATAAAAAAAAGATTTCAAAGGACTAACCGCCTAAGAATTCTTTTGTTTCCCCATTCACAAAGTTTCAAAGGACTAACCGCCTGATAACTTTGTCTTAACACATTGGAGGGTACATCCTTTGTGGTACAAGTAGAGGGTACATGTACTTGGGTTGTTGTTGACTGAGAACAAGAGAGGGTACATCTCTTGTGGATCAGTTTTAGTGGAGGGTACATCCACTAGGTTGTTCAAAGAGAACAAGGGAGGGTACATCCCTTGTGGATCTTTGCTTGTAAAGGATTTTACAAGGTTGAAAAGAAATCTCAAGGACCGCAGGTCGCTTGGGGACTGGATGTATGTACGGGTTGTTGCCGAACCAGTATAAAACTCTTATGTTTGTCTTCTTCTTCCCTACACTCTTTAATTTCCATTGTGCACTTTAATTATTTCTTTTAGTTTTGGTAACATTAAGAAGGATAGATTTTTAATTAGTAAAGGTCTAGTAATAATTAATTCAACCCCCCTTCTTAATTATTCTGAGGCCACTTGATCCAACAATTGGCATTACTTGTTTTTATATGGGAGTGGTCTTATCGGCAAGCGCACCAGGTCATCAAGTAAAATAATTAAAACGGAATGAACCGAGTATCGAACATAGGGAACTTGTTCATTTAGCAAAGTTTTGTTAAGTAAGTAGGCATTTGCAAACAGAAGTTAATGATTGTGAATTAAAGCAAAAGTATGTTCTATCCTAACTAAAAGCAATAAATGAGAACAAGTAAGTGTGAAAACAGATATCTAAAGGCGTTGGGTCCTCCTACTGAGTAAGTTGATGCAATTAAAGATGTTTTTCTAATTAAAGATGTTCCTGTGTTCTATGTTGAGGACAAAAATACCAAACACCGATTCCTCTAGAGTTTGGACTAATTTAAATCAAACTTCATTCACAGATCCCTCTTGTTGAACTTAGCCTAATTTAAATAGCATTATACTCGCAACATAATAAAGAAAACTAAAACCATGCACACTATCCCTAGCAATGCAATTATTCAGTCCCTGCTCTATCAAGTTCTAAGGAAATAGTACATTTCCCAATGCTAAAGTCCCTAACAGCACACACAAATGGGTGATCAAGCCACAAGCATGCATACAATAAGCATAGATAGAAGTAGTGAACACATAAAACAACCTTAATTAGATATGAAAAAGTGTTTACATCAACTACTCAATAAGAATCCCCAACTGAGGGTTTTAGCCTTTCATGGCAAGGAAGCTCCTTTTACACTGAAGAAGAGGAATCAAGAGAAATTGCTTGTTTACAAAGGAGTGGGGATGTCTCATCCACCTTTAGGAATCTCACAATCACTCAAAAACTCACTAATCTCCCTAAAAGATGAAAACTTGGCCCCTTGCTCTGCTCTACGCTCTCTGAAATTCACACTCTTCAAGCCTCTGAGTAGTGAACAGTTCTCTATACAAAAGTTAGTCGTAAACGATGACTAACATATACATATCTGCAATTCATTAGTAAGACTGTTAATAGACAACAATTAAAGTTATCAGATATGGTTGTGTGGTCAATATTAACAGTGCAAAATAAGAATCTGGCACATAATATAAATTCACCAAAGTTAGAATAAACTTACATGCAATAACTTTCCCTAGCATTCGATTCTTTGTCAGGTCCATCAGCATTTGTTCATACTTTAGTTTGAAGACTCTGAAGATTATGTCTGGTCTATTTGTTGCTTTCAGATTCAAGGGATTCAGCAATCTATGGATTTCAGGAAAATTTGGATTGCAGGTTAAAGTAATAAACAGATTTGGGAAGCCCACAGGGCTGCATATGGCCATACCATCAAAATAAAGTTGATCCATATAGCGTGGACTGCCAACAAAGGTTGAAGGCAAAATGACTCTTTTACCTTTATTTAGGCCTTTCGTGCTTCCATCATCCAATGAGTGTTGTAAGCTGCAAAACTTGTCAACTTGAAGTTTTTCTTGGTTGTTTCTGATGTAAGAAAGCCTTTCTGATTCAACCATAGTATACCCTTCAACAAAAAATTATTGGAATAGTCTCCTAGAATTCAACAAAGTTTTTGATTCATTTGATCTGCATTGTAGCTTGTAAGCAAACCACTCCCTCATTGTAAGACGATTTCTCTACCTTTTCTTGCTACCTGGTGCACTACTATGTAGGATATCAAGTCTATATCCATCTTCCCCGTAAGGAAATAGGAGAGGGTATTGAAGAGCTAGATAGCTAGAATGTAATTCATGGATCATTTGTAATTGTCCATGCCGAGTTTCAATAATAATATCTCTTTTTAAATTTGCATCAAAATCACCTACAATTAGTGTTGCAACTTCTGGAACAGTAGGTACATTATATGCACGACCATCTTTTTCACGGTTAGCAATCAATTTCAACCTAACATTATCCACTTGACCGTCTTCCAATCTATCTCTTGCCATCCTGAAAGTTTTTGCATGCACGTTGTATTCATCCAGCATCTCAATAAGTTGTGAAACAATGTGTGCTTGAATTTGATTATGTGGACTGTTGACAAAAGTAGCCAATTATATATATGATGATTGCAAGATTAGAAATGCAGAATAAAGAATTGGAATCTGTTTAAATCTAATATTCTTTATGGATGTTGTGCATTCATAATAATAACAATGAAAGAGTAACTACCTTACTACATTAATCCTATTCTGCACTTCATTTTTTGTGTCAAAGTTATACAATTGTGAAAATTTAGGTTCTTTCCCAGGAATTGTGATGCAATCCTACCCCCAAGGGCATTGGATAGAAGACTCTAAGAAGATTGGGCCAAAGATGCAAGAGAAGGCCCTAGGGTTTTCATGAGCCTTAGAGTAGATTTTAGGCCCATGGGCTAAGAATGAGCCCACTTATCTTTGTACATATTAGATTAAGGTTTCTTTAATTTTGGGCCTTGTATTTAGGGATCCATAATGTAGGTAGGGTACCCTAGAAATATAGGATTTTTCAGCCCTTGTATTTTAGGGCACCTAGACTAGTTTTTGTATTAGGGGTAGTTTTGTAATTTCACATGCACTAAGTGAATATTTGATGTGCGTGTTGGGAAATAAAATTTAATTGAATTGGTAGAATCCCAATCCAATTAAATTTTAGAGGGGGAGGTGAGCATTTGCTTACTACACCCCATTGCCACATCATATAGTCACACTTTGTGCATGTCCTTCATGCTTTACATGCCTCATGACACCTAAACACACTTAGTGGAGAATCTTGGAATTGATCTTGGATTAGTGGGTTGAACCATAACTAAAATTCACTAATCATAATTAGTGAAATTTTGGCTCCAAAGTTTGGCTCCACAAATTCAATTGAAATTCAAATTTCCCTCCAATTTTGTGACACTTAGGCTATAAATAGAGGTCATGTGTGTGCATTTTTTTCAACTTTGATCATTTGAATATTAAACTACAGATTTCAGAGCACTTTTAGAGCACAAAATTTCGTGCTCTTCTCCCCTCTCCCTTCATTCATCTCCTTCTTCCTCCAAGCTCTTATCCATGGCCTCCTATAGTGGTGAGCTTCGTCTAGACTCATCTTCTCCTTGAAGTGGCATCTCCTCTCTCTCTTCCTTCTCCGTTCCGCTGCCATTCATCTTCCAAGAAACAAAGAAATCCATTGATGAAGAAGATCCTAGGCCTACAAGCTCCAATGGAGCTTACATCACATTGGTAACATGCTGCCTATTCTATGACATGGTTGACCTTGAATTCTTATTGTAGGAGGTCCTCTTGAATGGTTAATTGATTTCTTGAACTTAATACCAGCAGAAGTAAAGGCAAACATCATGTTATATGTCCTTATGTTTTGTTGGTAATTTTTACTATCAGATGTATCATGATCATACAAAAGTTGGTGGAGAGATATTTAGGTGGATTTTGTAACAATGGAAGTTCAACTTTGCCACCTCCACAACATAAGTTGAATCTTGGGTTTGTAGTACTTACACGTTTTGAGATTCTTTCATCATACCACATATTTGCATTATAGTGGCTACATTGCATGAGTTGGTCACCAAGATCAGAATACCCTGAAATTGTTTAATGACATATGGCAAAATGATGTTGGCTATTGAAAATGTTTTAGACAAAACATGTAAATTGGAACACGATAAACAAAAGGAGTTCTGCACAGTGCAACCCATCCGAGGCTAAGCTAATAACATAGTGTTTAAGAATATTAATTGTTACCTTCTCTATTAATTGCAAGCTCATTAGCTGAGGATAGACAGTTTTGATTTTCAGCTAAAGAAATTGAAGTATACCCTATGAAAATTGCACTTAGATCAGGTTATAACATGATAATCTCGAGATTTAATTTGATAAAGTAGATTTTGAGTGGTACCTTGTGTTGATTTAGAAGTCTCATCCTTTGATGAATTAGAAACATTAGCTAAAAAAGTGAGTTAAATCTAAGTTAAGTGGAATCTATTTTTGTAATTAAAAGACAATTATAAAGTGGAATGCATGACCATAATGTTGAATGCAGCTTACAACTTGGTTGCCTTTGCGTAACAAAAAATTGTGGACATTGTATTAAATTAATAAACTAATTACAACTGTTAATTGTAATTTGGAAGATAATATTTTAAATTGCTTACAATGATTTTTTGTATGTTGTGAACACACAGTGACATGTGCATGCACAATGTGGCGAGGCTGATCATCAACTTTGTGCTGCCTGATACGTTTTCTGTTCATCTTGGCTTGTGTTGGATCATTATGATTTGCATGCTGATGGTTATCCATGTTCTTGATACTTGTTGTTAATGTTGACTGAGTTATAAAATTCTCAGTGATTTCTTGTTGGAATGTTACAATACATGGTGGATTAAAACTTCAAAAGTAAGTAATAAAAAATAAGGCTAGTTAAATGGACCATACTTTCATAAAAATGATTAGACATGCATGTATAGGCATGGTTATAGCCATGGTTTGGCGGCATTGATAAGAAATCTAATATGAAAGATGTTATGGATGGCATAAGTAGGGTGTCAACCTAGGTAGAAATTGTTTTCTTGCTTGGGTTATTAATCGTACATCATATTGGGAGAAATGATGAAAGATGAAGTAAATTTATAAAATATCCAATTCTGCATTTGTCAAAGTCAGATCAAGGCAAACATGTCATCTAAAATAACAAATGAGGCTAAACGATGATTGATAATAAATAAATACTTAATTATATATCATTGATGATTTAAGATCATGTTTGTGGAGACTTGAAAGCTGATAATTTTGTCTTGGTGTGTATATTTTGTTCTTAGAAAATTAATCAAATATGAATGATGGTTTAGCTATCATGGTCATTGATGTTTTGTGGTAATTATTTCGAAGATGTTACTTTGTTTTGGTGTGCATGCTTTAATGGCCCCCCTAAAACTTTGATTGAAATTTAAGTTATCATTTACATCATCATTGTCAAGAAAATGTTTTCTGAATTTTCTCTCTAGCCATCTGTGATTTGTATTTGCAGATCTTACTTGTTCCGTCTTTCGCCATACATTTGAATTCATAACATTTGCATAGGTATTGTATGTGATGCAAGCTCCAATGGAGCTTGTAGGCCTAGGATCTTCTTCATCAATGGATTCCTTTGCTTCTTGGAATATAAATGGCAGCGGAATGGAGAAGGAAGAGAGAGAGGAGACGCCACTTCAAGGAGAAGATGAGTCTAGAAGAAGCTCACCACCATAGGAGGCCATGGATAAGAGCTTGGAGGAAGAAGGAGATGAATGAAGGGAGAGGGAGAGAAGAGCACAAAATTTTGTGCTCAAAAAGAGCTCTGAAATTTGAAGTTAATATTCAAATGATCAAAGTTGAAAAAAATGCACACACATGACCTCTATTTATAGCCTAAGTGTCACACAAAATTGGAGGGAAATTCAAATTTCACTTGAATTTGAAATTGAATTTGTGGAGCCAAACTTTGGAGCCAAAATTTCACTAATTATGATTAGTGAATTTTAGTTATGGTTCAGCCCACTAATCCAAGATCAATTCCAAGATTCTCCACTAAGTGTGCTTAGGTGTCATGAGGCATGAAAAGCATGAAGGACATGCACAAAGTGTGACTATATGATGTGGCAATGGGGTGTAGTAAGCAAATGCTCACCTCCCCCTCTAAAATTTAATTGGATTGGGCTTCTACCAATTCAATTAAATTTATTTCCAACCACACACATCAAATATCCACTTAGTGCATGTGAAATTACAAAACTACCCCTAATACAAAAACTAGTCTAGGTGCCCAAAAATACAAGGGCTGAAAAATCCTATATTTCTAGGGTACCCTACCTACAATATGGAGCCCTAAATACAAGGACCAAATATAATGACATCCTAGTCTAATATGTACAAAGATAATTGGACCCAACCTTGGCCCATGGGCTCAGAAATCTACCCTAAGGTTCATGAGAACCCTAGGGCCTTCTTCAGCAGCTCTAGCCCAGTCTTCTTGGAGCCTCTTGCTCATGGTTCTAGTGATTGGTCCCTTCCTAGGGAGGATTGCATCAGTATGAACATTGAGAATTTGTCGAGTTTTTTGAAACATGCCTTTATATCCATTAATATAACTATGCTTTGTCTTTATTTATTTTAACAATCGAACAAATAAGGATTTTGAAATATAGTCCAATAGTTAAGGTGAGACCGGATAAACAACAGAACTTAAATCCCACAATATTTGGATACAAAATAAGGTTGAAATTTTAACAAAAGTTATGATTAAAGTTTTACAGGAACACCACAGCAAGAGAAGTAAAGGAGGGAGCCAATTTACAATTTGCAAATAGCAGGCCAAAAAAAATTGGTTTGCATAACTTGCAAGCAACCAAATGCACTAAATTGCGGCATGTTTTTTTAATTTGTTAGATGAAAGCTATGTAGGTGAAATTTGAGAGCTCCTTGCTTCATCATCACAATCATGAAATGTTTGTCGCTTTGTAGGTGTCAATGGGAGCCCAAGCAGTGGATCATGGTATCCTGTCACAGACATGGATTGCTGGATAAAACAAACACCAATGAATAAGTTGAATACTAAGTTGAAAGTGATGAAGTGCCAAAATGGAAGAGTTGGAAGAAAGATCACATTAAAAGATGAGGGTCATGATTAAAACTCACAAATTCATGTTGGGTAGGATCATTGGAACCGAAGACTGGGACATTGATTTTTGAAGATGTCTGAATAAGACATACATTGATGGCAACACAACCCATGCAAAACAAATAAGTATGGGTAGAATACATAGTTTTGACAATAGTTGATGTAAAATAAGTTGTATAGAACAGTACCTCAGCATCAGGTAGCATGTCCATCACAACATCAATTAAGCTTGAGTCAGTTGAACACTTCAAAATGGCAGAATTCCTGAACTTGGGTTGGACCTTTATCTTAAAGGCAAGCACATAACCCAGTAGCTTATCAAGTGCTTGGGGTGAAGCATTTAAATCAACATCACCATCCTTATGCAAAGAGAATAATTCGATGCATAAAAAAACAATAATGGTATTGGATATTATACAAACAAAAAATAACATATCAAAGCAAAAGAATTGCTTTTGAATCCAAAGACGTACTTCAATTTTAAGCCTATTATTTGCATCAGCTGATTGACCAATCAATTTAGTGCATTCACGGTCCCAAAGCAGGAATTTTGTGCTTTCATCTCTGTGGTTAACCATCACCTCAAGCCTATACCTAGTACCATATATAACAACAATGTAAAAAATATGAATGTATAAAGAATACACAGGATTTTAAAAGATCGCAATGACCTAAACACATCTTCCTGATTGTATTTGCCACACGAACATGTGAAGGGCGCCATCTCTGCATCAATTTTTTATGGCATTGAATGCAAGCTGTATAACACCATGAATGATTGTCCATAACAATCCTAGTAATTGTGCCAACAGTTACACAAACAATTCCCCATGTAAAACATTATAGACATCAAATGCTGCATAAACTTGGGATGGTGGGGGCTCAAGAATTAAAATCTATAAGATAATTACTTCAGAGATGGTGTTAATCTCAGCAATAGTCTTTACCTCAACCTTTCCAAAGAATGATTCCTTTGATGATAATTGGGTAGAACCTGAAAGCTATGAACTGCCTTGACCATGGGATTTAAAAACTGACCGGGTCTCAATGTCCAACTCTGCAAGCCTACAAATATAATCAACAACAAAAGTAAGACAAAAAATGATCAACACATATTAGGCACCACATGAGAAAAATATCGTTCATTGAATTCTTGAATCTCCATCACCAGTTGGTTAATAATTAACTTCGAAGCCTTGAAAGAATTACTGACCGATGGCGGATAAGATCCTAAATCATTTTAAAACAGAATGATAAGATGGAATAACATAAATAGAAGAAGAAATAAATTGAACATGAGGCTATACCCTGAGCTTCCTTTATTCTACCATGGGTCAATAGAACTATAATCGAGCCATAACCTTCATGATGATCTAAGAACTTTAAAAACTACAAGCAATAATCGTCCCACAAGGTGCAAGATAGCAATTGCTGGCTATTGGAAACAACTAGTTATGAGACAATCTGTTAATAATAATGTAATCATAGCCACAACTTGACAAAGTATATGAGACAAATTGTTAGCGACAATCAAACTTTACCTCAAGTCCTTTAGTTTAAATACAACCCTTCTACCTTTTCCTAAAACATGGCGAAAGACAACCTCATCCACAACACCGATAATGTCTAAAGCAAGTAGGAAAATGAAGGAATGTTATTTCAAAAAGAGCAGAACTTTACAAATAAACTCAGTGGCAAAAATATAAGTTAACATACCAACCAATAGGCCAGGTTCAAACTGCCCAGCCACAACATTGGCAAATCCAGCAAACCTGTATTTTCTAAAAGGGAGGTAATCTAGAACAGACTGCCTTACAACAGTAACTCTAGTAAACACCAATTTAAATTGGTGATCACAGACTCTGTATTGACTGTTGTTTTTGAGCACTTTAAAATTGTGCATGACATAAGTACAATTTTCCTTCAAGTCCATCTTCCAAGACTTCAGTTGGTCTTATTTACAAACAACATGGATCTCATCACCTTGGAGACCGTTAAAGTTACAACACAATGGGCTGAACAATAAGTAATAAACCTAGTAAAAAACACAAAATTGAAGCATACATCGCAGTCGACAAAAACCATCTCAGCTTGCTCAGATTTGTCAGGCATCCCAACAAACCATAGATCACTGATCCTCATAGCAAGTTTAAGAGTTTCTTTTGAGCCATCGATGATCTTTATCTTGTCTGGAGAACATGCCATAATGCTGCAAAAAAACGTAACAACAATGTAACACAATGTTGTTTTTCAACACCTACAACAATCATCGAAAAAACCAACAATGAGTGGCACCATCAGCCCAAAAGAAATATTGTTGTTCTTATCTGATGTAATGACCATGATAGCTTACCCTGTCTAAATTGCTTCCTGCACAACCTTGTAAATGGAAAATCATGACGACCAAAAACAAACAAAGGCAGGCCATAAGGAACAAAAAAAAATGTCCATCTAAGTGGCAGAGCCAACAACAAACCACACCAAAAATTCACAGAACCAATGACAAAGACATAGACTTGCCTAGTGAATGTTTTTTCGTAGATAACCTTCTTGATGCATGACCTTCTGAATAGAAAATCACTATGACCAGAAACAAAGAAAGACAGACCATGAGTTACAAAAAAAATGCCCATGCAAGTGCCAGAGTCAACAACAAACCATACGCAAAAATGCACAAAACTAATGGCAAAGACATAAACTTTCCTGGTAGATAGTTTTTCATAGATAATCTTGCAAGGAAGAAGTTAAGCTTTTTCAAAAAACAAAGCCCAAAAAAAGGAACTTGCCCGGTGGATGTTTTATCGCAAAACAACAAAAGATCACAGAACAGCAAAAGAATGAAACCCAAACATTGTAAAGGGTATTAAAAACACCGAGTTAACAACTATCACTGAACAACAAAAACATCAATAACAGGAAGCCAAAAGTTACACATTTATAAAACCATTTAAAAACAAAACAGCAAAAGTACCAGGAACAGAGAAAAACAATAAGCTAACATGCAATTTCTGAAAAATATAAAAACACAGACAATGAAGCCGACATGCATGTAAGAAAAGATGCATGAAAACAACACCGAAAGAGAAGCCTAACCTCGTCCAACACAAAAAAGCGAAAAGCTAACATGCATGTAAGAAAACATACATGAAAACAGTACCAAAAGAGAAGCAAAATAATGAAAAGCTAACATGCATGTAGGAAAACATACATGAAAACAACACCGAAAGAGAAGCCAAACCTCGTTTGTATCTAGAAAGATGAAGAGCAAAAAACCCAAACTGGAGCATGACAGATAAAATGGAAGAGATTAACCACGTAAAGAAGCAAACAAGAGCAGGTGCAAAGTTTGGAAAATTAGACACGTGTAAGAAGCAATGGAGTGGGAAATGCAAGGCTTAAAAGACCGAAAAATCAAGGATATATAGATATATAAATTTAGAAATAAGGATATATATATATATATATATATATATATATATATATATATATATATATAAAGTAACTTTTCTTATTCTTTTTAAGATTATGATAATAATTTTCTTAGTCATTTTCTTTCTCGTAATTTCATGGTTAAAAATATAATTTTCTATTTTTTTTCTTTCAATGTCATTTTAATTAAACCGAAAATATATGCTCAAATATTTTTTAAATCAATATTTATTACTAATGAGTGCTTGAATCAATCAAAATGTCTTCAATACTATCCACAAATTTGGAAATTTCTCCAATCAGTGTTGGTTAGTGCTAATCACGTAATATTTATTGTAAAAATCTCTGTTACTAAATCTTTAACATTATCTTATATATTTTTAATAAATATAATTAAGCTGAATAAAATAGTATATTGATTACGTTAAAAAAATTAATTAATTAATTTTTCATGCATCTTTCTCTGCACGTAAATGCTTGTTAGTATCAAATGTTTGCTCTTTCATGTATCTTTCTCTACACGTAAATTTTATCAAAAATTTATGCATTTATATATGAGCATTTGTAGGCTATACCGAAGTAATCAAATTGTTTTGAGTGTTTTCTAAAAAAATTATAAATTATAGTTAAATCTTATAATTCTATAAAGTCTTTAATGGGAGGAAAATGCGCGGAGTTGCCACCAACGTTTATTCGAGGAAAACGTCGGAAAAACCGGAAAAGGTGTAGTCTACGAACTTTAAGTGTGAAAGGTTCGGGAGTTGCATTTCCGCACGGGGAAGGTGTTTGCACCCCACGCGTCCGTCACAAAGGACGACAACCTTTTAATCGAGTGTGCAAAGATGACTTCAAATGTGTTTCATTTTCCCTTTTTTTTATGTTTTTATGTCCTTTATGCCTTTTTTGTATTTTTATCTTTTTGTGGTCGACAAGGGTGTTTCCCTTGCTCCTACGTATTCCTCAATTATGTTAAGGAAATCAGACCTATGTAGTTTTTTGAGAACTAAATGTTGGTTAAGTTGTTTAAGGCGTTGGACCATTTAAACGATCTTTTGATTCTTTTGAAAGGAGAGAAACATTAAGGTATTGGACGATTAACGATCTCTTGGTTTTTGAAAGTAAAGAAATGTTAAGGCGTTGGACCATTAACGATCTCTTGGGGTGGTCGACAAAAGTGAGGCTTTTGCTCCTATGTATCCTCAATTACGATGAGGAAATCAGACCTACGTAGTTCTTGCTAAAGCGGTAAAGTTACATGTTGATTTCATGCTTTTGAACGATCCATGTTAACCCATAAAAGCAAAGAGGACCGTTTAAGGCGTTGCACCTTAAAACGGTTTTTAGTGATTTTTGCGGACAAAGCTTGATTTGTGAGTTGATTTTAGCCTTAGTTTCACTTTGGTTATTAGTCAATTGATAAAAGGAAACATTCAAAGAAAAACGTCCGATTGATTTTTTTGATTATTTTATTCAAAGATATTTTGATTATTTTATTATTATTTATTTCAAGATATTTTGATTATTTTATTATTATTTTGCCCTTTTTTTGGTTTAACCGTGGTTACAGTGTGAACGATCGGTTAGATTTTGTTTTAACAGTGATTAAACGAGATTACATCGCAAATAATCGATGAAATTCATTTTATCATTTATTAGGCGAGATAATGGCTTAAACGATCGGTTAAAACTCGTTAAAAATGGAAGAAAAGAAAATCGAAAATGAACGAAATAAAGATGAAAGCCAAAAATACAAGAAATGAATTGAAAGTCTTGGATTCGAAAAACTTACCCGTTGAAGAACGAAGAACGAACGAAGAACGGATGAAGAACGGATGAAGAACGATGAAGAACGACGGAAAACCTTCACGGATTTGCTCACAAAAACATCACGGAAGCGTTACAGAAGCACCTTGGCTTGAATTTTCTTCATGGAAAATTTATTTTTCACCAAAAACAGCTGAAATGCATAGCCAAGGGGGTTAGGGATATTTAGAATAACCTCCCTTTGCCTATTTATAGGAAAACGGGGGGGGGGGGGGGGAGGTTGCCGCCCAGCCCGCCCAGGCGAGTTGGGTTGCTTCCTCCAGAAGCAACCCTGCTTAGAAAATATTCTGAAAGGGTCTAGATTCAAAAATTTGAAAATTGCTATTTGCACCCCCATCTTGATAAGTTCACCCCCTTCTTTCGTAATTTATGAAAAAATTACGAAATCCTTATGGAAGCATATAGGACTTGACTTTATTCCTTTTTTCTCTTCCTTCTCACCCATTTAGCTGAAGTATGCTTATTTAGGGTTATGAGAATTTTACGGAAGCATATCAGACTTGATTTCCTTCTTTTTCCTCTTCTCTTTCACCAATATTAAGTGAAATAGGCTTACTCAAAGTTTTAGGAATTTTACAGAAGTATTACGAAAGCCCCGGAAACCATTTTCCAACAAAACGTGGAGGATCTTGATAAGTTCACCCCCCTTTGCTAAATGCACTCCTGTTTATTTACACCCTTTTTTGATGATTCCTTTTTCGTAACGTTACGGAACTTTACGGATTACGTAACGACACTTATTTTCTTTCCATAATGTCGCAAAACCTTACGGATTGCGCAATAATCCCTTTTTAGACCTCTGGAATGTGGTGGAACTTTACGGATTGTGCGTAATGCTCCTTTTCGACTTCCGGCATGCCGCGAAACTTCACGAATTACCTAACAATGGGTGTTAAGTACCTCGAAGTGGTCAAGCAAAGGTTTCAGGCTATCAAACAATGGTCCCTGGACGAAATTAGGGTATGACAGTTGCCCTTCTTTACTTATCTTTTATTGGAGATAAAAGCGAAGTAAAGATAAAACACTAATTTCGTTCGAGCGGAACATCATTCGACCGGTCAATATCCCCACCAGCGGAACCCTACGCCATTGCACTCGATCGTCCCTACCCAGCAGAGAAGAATCTCGCGCGTCGTTGGGCATGAATGTTTCCGAACGATGAGAGTAAAACCTGCAAAAATTTGGAAAATAATCAGAACCGAACGACCAACATCATCCTGATACCGTCAAATTCGTTCCCCTCGATTGACGAAATGTGCGGATGACCATAAGGTATCTCTGCCTGCCACCTGACTCGCTGTCCCTGGATGGCAAAAGGTGCAGAAAACGATGTTAGTCTCCGCGCGTCAACCGGCTCGTTTGCCCTTGGTTGACGAAAGGTGCGGGTAACCATACGGTAACCCCTCATGTCACCTGACTTCACGGGTCAGGACGACAAAAGGTGCAGAAGACGATGTTAGTCTCTACGCGCTATCGTGCTTTGAGTCTGATGGATAGTGAAAGAATGTTTATACGGATAACCACTTGAGTATTTTCGCCTGCCCCCTAACTTCCCGGGTTAGTATTGACATAAATTGACTGTGCGGAGAAATTACTTGTGTATCTCCGCAAGTCACCTGACTGCAGGGTCAGTGTGACAAAAATTGTTTGTGCGGAGAAATTACTTGTGTATCTCCGCACGTCACCTGACTTCAGGGTCAGTATGGCAGACAACACAAAAGACGACGTAAATCTCTGCGTGTCAACGAGCTCGTTGGTCGCGATTGACAAAGGGTGCAGAAGACGACGTTAGTCTCTGCATGCTATCGTGCTCTGGGTCTGATGGACAGCGAAAGAATGTTTATACGGATAACCACTTGAGTATTTCCGCCTGCCCCCTAACTTCACGGGTTAGTATTGACAAAAATTGACTGCACGGAGAAATTACTTGAGTATCTCCGCACGTCACCTAACTGTAGGGTCAGTGTGACAGAAATTGTCTGTGCGGAAAAATTACTTGTGTATCTCCGCACGTCACCTGACTTTAGGGTCAGTATCACAGACAGCGCGCAAGAAGACGTAAATCTCCGCGTGTCAACGGGCTCGTTGGCCGCGATTGACAGAGGGTGCAGAAGACGACGTTAGTCTCTGCATGCTATCATGCTCTGAGTCTGATGGATAGCGAAAGAATGTTTATACGGATAACCAGTTGGGTATTTCCGCCTGCCCCCTAAGTTCACGGGTTAGAATTGACAGAAATTGACTGTGCGGAGAAATTACTTGTGTATCTCCGCACGTCACCTGACTGCAGGGTCAGTATGATAGATAGCGCATAAGACGACGTATATCTCCGCGTGTCAACGGGCTCGTTGGCCGCGATTGACAAAGGGTGTAGAAGACGACGTTAGTTTCTGCATGCTATTGTGTTCTGAGTCTGATGGATAGTGAAAGAATGTTTATACGGTAACCACTTGGGTATTTCCTCCTGCCCCCTAACTTCACGGGTTAGTATTGACAGAAATTGACTGTGCGGAGAAATTACTTGTGTATCTTCGCACGTCACCTGACTTCAGGGCAGTGTGACAGAAATTGTGGGGAGGCCGACAAAAGCGAGTCTCTTGCTCCTACATATCCTCAATTTGTGATGAGGAACTCAGACCTACGTATTTCTTGATAACTGTGAGACTAAAATAGTCTCGGTGTTTTTTCACTAATGCGAACATGCTTTAGTAAAGAAACAAAACCTCCAACTGATCAGAGCAACATATGATTTTTTTTTATGAAAAACAATGTGTCTATTGGGGAAGGAGAGTATGCTAATGAAATTTTCTCATAACCATAAATGAGATTTTGGATGTTAGCGTTTCGTTTCTAAACGATCATCTAGAGGAAACACTGGGTCCAACAAAAATAGAAGAAAATCACTCAAAGTGTATCAATCTCACACATGTAAGTGTTTCATCCTAATTCCGAACCATAGATATGTCATGACTTGATTTTGCAAATCATTTCCTATCAAATCAAAGATTACATGCGTGATCATGGATCAATAGGACTTCTTCTTGGGAATGGGTTTTTTTGGTGGGAAATTTGGCTTTGAGTGTTTTTGGCCTTTTCGTTTTCTGTTTTTGTTTAGTGTGAGGCGAACAAGTCACCGACGCACAGGATTTTGGTTGGCAATCAAAGGGAGAGGACCACTTTAGGTTAGGGTTTCCTTTCTTTTCTTGTTTACTTGGTGACAATTCTGTATTGTTCAGATATTGTCTGGCCTAAAGACCTTTCTGCATATTTCTTCTGTTTTCTTCTGATCTTTGATCGAGAATTTTCTTTCTTCTTTGCTTTCTCTCAATCTTTGATTGGGAATTTTCTTCTTTTGCTTTCTCTCAATCTTTGATTGGGAATTTTTCTTCTTTTGCTTTCTTCCGATCTTTGATCGGGAACCTTCCTTTTTTTGTTTTGTTTTCTTCTGAAGGCGAGGATGGGCATTTTCACCCTGGGTCAAGGTTTATGGTGAGTTGGGATTTTGGCTCAAGGTTTGTAGAAGGGCTGGACACGATATATGTTAGAGTGTTGGTTTGGCCAACGATTCAGGGATAAAGGGGATGTCCCACATTATTTCCATGACACACATGCAACAATGATGATTAGGAAATTTTATGCAGAATTGGTCATGCATGCACCCATGTGGACACTCAAGCATCAAGTTTTTATGGTCATGCGACACTAGGGCTCAGGATTCATTTTTCCTATTTAAGTCAACCCAGTGTTTCCAAAATATGCTCCTTTATCAATTCATGCATTCATCTGAGTCCATTTTGGGCGTTCGGGAAAATTTTCACAGCATTCACCCTTCAGGTGTATACACATTTTTTCAACAAAACCCTTTGTTTTAATCGGTGAATCTTTTTCAAAGAAAAGCTGGAAGTGAATTCTTTTCAAAAGCATGCTTGCTTTTCAGCCGAAAGATATACTTTTTGTTCTTGTTTGTTTTTGTTTTTTTGCTACCTTTACATATGTATATTTTTGTGAGGTATTTTTGCTATATAGATGCATATCCAAGGTATCTTGCTACCCAAACATACATACATATACATATATATATATATATATATATATATATATATATATATATATATATATATATATATATATATATATATATATATATATATTGTGAGGTATTTTTGCTATATACATGCATATCTAAGGTATCTTGCTACCTAAACATACATATATATATTTTGTGACGTATGACTACCTTCTGAGCTTGTGCTTGTTTTATTTAAATTCCTAGGATCATGAGCAACTAGGTGTGTCCTACTATGACTTGAGAAACAAAAGTGATCAAATAACAAGCAGAGATTTAAAAGGTACTAGGTTGCCTCCTAGTAGCGCTTCTTTAACGTCTTGAGCTAGGCGCGTGATGACTTGTCGGTCACGGACCTAGTACTTTTTCTTACCTTTGGCTTTGGACTTGGTTGCCTATTGATCGGCCATGTGTCGTAGGCAACGCTCTAACCTTTTTGTGGATGAGCTGAGGGGCTCTGGAGGTGGCGGCGGTGCTCCTGTTGCCAACTACTGTGATGCCTCGCCCTGCGCCTGCTTAGGGGCGCAGTACTTCTCGATGAAAGTCCGGTTAATAGGGGCCTGATGACCTTGTTGGGGGCGACGGGCACTCTGTAGAACTGACAAAGGCCCGTAATCAGAGCTGGAAACCCCAAGACCCTGTTGAATTTCTCCAGGTCCACTGGGTGTCTTGCGGGTGCGATCTCTACAAACAATAGATGACATCAGAAATTAGTTGAGCGATGTGCATACTTACCAATGTCATGATGGCGTGACCTTGCTGGGGGGATCAGAGGGTGGCCCAGGAACTGATAAAAGGAAAGTACTGGCCCCTTAACCGGGAGCACAAGTCTAGGTTAAGTATTAAGGGCAGAGGACCTTAAATTCTCTTAAGGTGCGGATGTGGAGCCCACTGAAGGCGAGAGAGTGTAGCCCTCTGAAGGTGAGGACGTGTAGTCCTCTAAAGTGGAGGAAGTGTAGTCCTCTGAAGGCGAGGACGTGTAGTCCTCTGAAGGTGAGGACGTGTACTCCTCTGAAGCCGAGGGCGTGTAGACCTCTGAAGGTGAGGATGCGTAGTCCTCTGAAGGTGAGGGTGTGTAGCCCCCTAAAGGTGAGGACGTGTAATCCTCCGAAGGCGAGGGTGTGTAGCCCTCTAAAGGTGAGGACGTGTAGTCCCCTGAAGGTGAGGACGTGTAGCCCTCTGAAGGCAAGGACGTGTAGTCCTCTGAAGGTGAGGACGTGTAGTCCTCTGACGGCGAGGGCGTGTAGCCCTCTGAAGGTGAGGACATGTAGTCTTCTGAAGGCAAGGGCATGTAGCCCTCTGAAGGTGAGGACATGTAGTCCTCTGAAGGTGAGGACGTGTAGTCTTCTAAAGGCGAGGGCGTGTCGCCCTTTGAAGGCGAGGACGTGTAGCCCTCTGAAGGTGAGGACGTGTAGTCCTCTGAAGGTGAGGACATAGTCCTTTCAAGGCGAGGGTGTGTAGTCCTCTGAAGGTGTGGACGTGTAGTCCTCTGAAGGTGAGGGCGTGTAGCCCTCTGAAGGTGTGGACGTGTAGTCCTCTGAAGGTGAGGACGTGTAGTCCTCAAGGCAAGGGCCTGTAGCCCTCTGAAGGTGAGGACATGTAGTCCTTTGAAGGGGAAGACGTGTAGTCCTCTGAAGGCGAGGGGGTGTAGTCCTCTGAAGGTAAAGACATCTAGTCCTTTGAAGACGAGGGCGTGTAGCTCTCTGAAGGTGAGGACGTGTAGTCCTCTAAAGGTGAGGATGTGTAGTCCTCAAGGTGAGGACGTGAAGTCCTCTGAAGGCGAGGGCATGTAGCCCTCTCAAGGCGAGGGCATGTAGCCCTCTCAAGGAGAAGGTGTGTAGCCCTCTCAAGGCGAGGACATGTAGTCCTCTGAAGGGTAGGACGTGTAGTCCTCTGAAGGCGAGGACGTGTAGTCCTCTAAAGGCGAGGACGTGTAGTCCTTTGAAGGTGAGGACGCTTAGTCCTCTGAAGGCGAGGGCGTGTAGCACTCTGAAGGTGAGGACGTGTAGTCCTCTGAAGGTGAGGACGTGTTGTCCTCAAGGCGAGGACGTGTAGTCCTCTGAAGGTTAGGGCATGCAGCCCTCTGAAGGTGAGGACGTGAAGTCCTCTGAAGGCGAGGGCATGTAGCCCTCTCAAGGCGAGGACATGTAGTCTTCTGAAGGGTAGGACGGGTAGTCCTCTGATGGTGAGGACGTGTTGTCCTCAAGGCAAGGACGTGTAGTCCTCTGAAGGTTAGGGCGTGTAGCCCTCTGAAGGTGAGGACATGTAGTCCTCTGATGGCGAGGGTGTGTAGCCCTCTGAAGGTGAGGATATACAGCCCTCTGATGGCGAGGACGAGTAGTCCTCTGAAGGCGAGAACGTGTAGTCCTCTAAAGGCAAGGGCGTGCAACCCTCTGATGGTGAGGACGTGTAGTCCTCTGAAGGTGAGGGTACTAGTACCCAAGGGTCCACCCTTATGAGAAAGCAGGAGATTGACTCATTGAGAGGGCATGTCATCCTAAATTCAAAAAGATTGGAGATTAGGTGTTGTAAATCTATGCAATTAACATGATTTTTAGGGATGCAGATGTATGCAACCTTTGTCTTGAAATGCGATAAATGCGGACTTCGTATGCAACAATGCAATGTAATGGAAATTTTGTACAATGTTCATGACATTCTTTCCCTATTTTGTGATTTTGATTTTGATTTGATTTTTTTTGGAAAACACAGATTGATTGTCCTTTTGAAAGAGGTTATAATTCATGCAACCTCATCCTATCTTTTGCAAATCTCTCCAGGAACTCCCTCAGAGTGTATGTTCTGTTTGATTTAGTCACTTGACCATTTTGGAGTGACGACAATGGAGTCGTTTTGATGTTTAATCAATCCATTGAAATTCCAGGATTTGTCCCCCCCTTTTGTTGTTTAAAAACATCGTTGGGTGAAAACTTTTGATCTGCCCCTAGGTTCGCTTGAGGCTCATGCACGGTGCCCCTCATTGCCCCAGTGTAAGGCTTTGAGGTACCAATCGTTATCTTTCGTCATGACCTTGTAGCTGGGAATCTATTGGGTGAGAACTTCTAATCTGCCCCTAGGTTTGCTCGAGGTTTATGCATAGTGCCTTACATTGCCCCAGTGTAAGGCTTTGAGGTATCCATCATTGTTTTGTTTTCACAACCTTGTAGCAAGGAAGAATGAAAGAAGCGACTGATTCTCAAAAAGGACTTTCAAGGACGAGAAACAGTTGAAGGATTTTTCAATTGACGGATTAAGTCAAATGACTCATATTCTTGATAACTCACTTCTCTCTCAAAAAGACAAACTTTCAGGAATGATAAAATGAGCTCACATGAATGTCTATATTTTTACTTGAAAACACAGTCAATCAAATGCTTTTTTCTTTTTCTTTTTGAACTTTTTTTTGCTTTACTCGTCGTTTTACAACACCCTCACCAAATGTGTAGCAGGAGTAATTTCTGATTGAACGGTCTTGGAAGTCCAAACTCAGGAGCGCATGTCGCTTGAGCAAACAAACCAATGGCTTGCACCCACATTCCAGTGGAAGCAAAGATGTAATTACGAGAGGATGAGGGACAAAGATGTCAAATTTATCCATTTTATTTAGCATTGTAACTATGGTTTGCAATAATGGCATAAACTTGAAAATCCTGATGAGTCATTAGAGACATCTAACAACAACTTTCAAAATTGCCCCATGTGTGGTGTCGTTTGTCAATGTTAGGATTCACAAGCGATTCTCCTCAAATTTCAGCCAACTCACATCAATTAGACTTTGCACCTTACGCTTCAAGGTCATACAGTGCTCAATGGAATGTCCCGTGGCTCCTCCATGATATGCACATGTTGCATTCGAGTCGTATCCTCGGAAAAATGGAGGTTGAAGAAACCTAGCAGGGGTTATGGCTACCATTGCATTATCAAGTAGATAAGGGAGCAAGTTAGCATAGGACACCAGAATTGGGGTGAATTCTGCAAGATTTTGCTGCAAAATTCCTTCCTTGGTTGGTGTTTTGGTTTGTGCTAAAAGTGGTGTTTAGCATTGGTTGTGTGGTAGGTGGGTTTTGTGGTTGATTTAGGGATGGCTTTTGTGGATAAATGGGTGGTGGGTAAGGAGAAGGGTTGTTATTGGCTGAGTAATGACATTGTTGGGTTGGCGGGAAACTTGGCCGTATAGGAATGGCAGTCGCAGCATGGGTTTCTCCTTCATTCTCACCCTCTTCATTTGCCCCAGTTTTCGCATTCATCAAAGTAGGATGGTTAGATTTACCTCTTTCCAGGCCCACTTTGATAATTTCGCCAGCGAAGACCAAATCCGAAAAGCTTGAAGGTGTGTAACCCACCATTTTTCATAATAGAACACTGGTAATGTGTCTACTATCATTGTTATCATTTCTTTCTCTGTCATTGAGGTAACCACTTGGGCTGCTAGATCCCTCCCTTTTTGGGCGTATTCTTTGAAAGATTCGTGCCCCCTCTTGCATATGCTCTGTAGTTGCATCCTATCCGGAGCCATATCAGAATTGTACTGATATTGCCTAGCGAAGGCAATCATTAGGTCCTTCCAAGAATGGACTCAGGAAGGTTCCAAGTTAGTGTAGCAGGTAACAGCTACCCCTGTAAGACTTTCTTGGAAGAAATGTATCAGCAGTTCCTCATCTTTTGCGTATGCCCCCATCTTCCGACAATACATCTTTGGATGGTTCTTGGGGCAAGTAGTCCCTTTGTACTTCTCAAAGTCCGGCACCTTGAACTTGGGAGGGGTGATGATATTGGGTACTAGGAACAACTCTTCTAGGTTAAAGGCATAATCTTCACCTCCTTCAATGGCCCTAAGCCTTTCCTCTAGATGATCCAACTTTCCCATTTCTACCATAGTATGAGGGTTTTTAACCACTGTGGAATGTGAGGGGTGTGGTTGTGGGTGATACTGAGGGCCCTCCAAAGTGTTTTGCAGGGGTATACCACCAACTGCTTGCCCTTCAGTGGCATATCCGAGGAAAGGCTCGAAGTCGGCTAGATTGTGGTGGGGTATTTCATATGTCTCCCCCAAGGGTTGAGAGACATGTGCATGATCAGATTGAGGTTGTCGGCTTTCAATGAGTATGGGAACGGAGTTATTGACATCCTCACTGGGAGTGTATGCCACATTGGGTGGTGTGTAGTTGGGAGGCAAGCCATATGGCACGAAGGAATGCTTATTTTGAATTTTCACATAATGGGGGTCGCCCATACTTGCCAACTCTTTGCCTCTCACATCCAAGGTTGGATGACTCATTTGGTTGAGGCCAGATGGGGGGGTCAGGTCAACCTCAACAATGGAGCTGGTAACGGCTATTGCAGCCGCATTGACCCCCATTATCTTCTTCATGCTCATCATGGCCTCCATCATTGTGGCCATTTTCTCTTTCATGGCCTCCATGTCGGCCTTCATCTGCTTTTGCACCTCCTCTACTTCACCCATTACTCTAGCTTTAGCACGGGTTCGGTAAGGGCGCCGTAAAGCGTGTTCTTTCCTTTTGATAACAATGATTAAGTTCATTTTTTTTCAAGGAAAGAATGTAATGAGCAATGCAACCAATGAAAAGCATGGATGTATGCGAATGATGCACAGTTGAAGTATTGTGAATTTTTATGCAAGACATGGGGTTGAATCAATTTGATTTTCAACATGGTCCTTGACATCTTGGTCAAAGTGAAACTGGAAGTAATAGGGACATCAACAGCCCTAAATGTGTTTGGCAGTAGACGAAGCAGCGATCTAACTCGATCCATCTTTTGCCCCAATTTTTGCAAGATGGTTACTTCCAAGCTTCAACTTGATTGGATGAACCTTTTCATAAAAGCATGAGCTTGGTTCAACCCCATAACCCAAGGAATGGAAATTTTGATTGCCAATACTTCGACAACATTTCACAGAGATGAATGACTCGGGCATACTTAAGCTATGCATGGAAAAAGTAATTATGAGATTGAGACGCCCGAAGAAACATCATTTCCTAGTTAAACACGCATTAGGTACCATGCTCAATCATTTTGTTTTTTAAGAGAAACAGGTTTATGATCCCAACATGGTTAGCTTATGGTACCTAACACATGCAACTAAGAATGTAGTGTGAACTTTCATGCTTCTTTTTTTGCTTTTGTTTTGCAGAGGAAAATGCAAGGATCATGCATGAGTAAACATAAAAATAAAAGGTATGAAAAAAGCATGTTAGATGTAGATGCATGGTGATGAAATGACTTATGCAAAATGCAATGCATGAAATGATAAGTGACAAATGTAGGAATGATACGTCCATTACGACTGCCATAAAGAGATGCTTATGCAGTGCATGATAAGAATGCATTTATGAACACGAGAGCCCAAAAAATCATCTCTTCTTGCTTGCGTATTTGGGGGCGTAGTGCTCTATGTGTGCAGTTAAAAAGGTGATATGGACCTTCCAGCTTGCCGTGACAAAAGACGAGACCAACATACAATGCATGTGTGACGACATGATGCAGATCATGGCAATATCCTCAAATAATCATACAGCAAAGGCGTACATGACATTTAGGTTATATGCATGGCAGTGTTTAAAAAGGCACGCAGCGTGTTCACTTCGTGCCCCTATTTTAGGGACCTAAACGGGAGGAATTAAAAGGCTTTTAGTGATAATTCCCAAGGTGGTCATATCTCTCTTGATGGTTTCTAGAGGTATCATCCCCTTCGAAAAACATATTGCGGTAGTAGGGACTACCAGCAACAATATGTTATCAAAGAGAAAAACTCTAGATGAGGGTTCACTGTTATCAAGCAAGTCGGAGACCCAGCATGACCACAGATTCACCTCCACTCCTTATGTTCCCATGGACCCGGGTATAGGGCCCCTTTTTAACTCACCGTATGTACAAATAGTGTTGGTGTTTGTGTGCATCAAATGAATAAATATCTGTTGCAACGTGCCCTTTTGCGGGCGAGCGAGGGCGAGGCTCACGGGTGCGCTTTCCAAAGGAGGAAAGATGCGCGGAGTCGCCACCAACGTTTATTTGTGGAAAACGTTGGAAAAACCAAAGGAAACCGGTCAAAATGAAAATTCTAAGTTCGGGAGTTGTATTTACGCTTGAGGAAGGTATTAGCACCTCTTACGTTTGTCTCGAAGGACAACAGCCTATTTTTTAGAATCATGGAAATTGTATTACCATAACTTTATTTCTTTTTATTTTTGAGGTCGACAAAAGTGGGGCTTTTGCTCCTACGTACCCTCCATCGAAGATGAAATCAGACCTACGTAGTTCTTTCTTATGCGTGAATCAAGTGATTCTTTTTACTTGAAAGGTGATCATTTTAAGGCGTTGGACCTTAAAAATGATCCATTTTACTTGGTAAGAAATTGAAATGATAAACTTTCAAAACCCTATTTTTGTGGACGAGCTTGACTAGGCGAGTTGATTTTAGCCTTAGTTTCACTTTAGTTATTAGTCAATTCAATTAAGAATGAGAAATCCCAAAGAGAAAAACGTCCGATTGATTTTTCGCTTTATTTTACTAAAAGGTATTTTTTTTATTATATTATTATTTTACCTCTTTTTTGATTTCCAACGTGGTTACGGAACGACCGAACGGTCGGAATTCATTTTAACCGAAATTAATGGATGATACAATTCAAACGATCGGTGGAAATTTATTTTATTTTTAGATTAGGCGAGAAATGACTTAAATAAATGACTTAAGCACGTCAAAAGGGGGTATAAAAAGCGAATGAAAATGAGAATAAAAATACATGAAACAAAATGTGGACCACCACGGGTACATAGAATGAATTGAAAAGCTCGGTTTAAGGTACTTACCCGTTGAAGACTGAAGAAAACGAAGAACGAACGATGAATGTTGAAGAACGGTCGAGAATCTTCGCGTAATTACTCACGGAAATGTTACGGAAGCGCCTTGGCTTGGATTTTCTTCACGGAAATAATTTTCCTCAGCAATTTCGAGAGAATGAGAAGTGCCAAGAAGGCTGAACCCCTTCTCCCTTCACTCCTCCCCCTATTTATAGCAAAATAGGGGAGGAGCTTGCCACCCAGCTCGCCTAGGCGAGCAAGGTTGCTTCCTCCAGAAGCAACAGCCTTCTGGAGGAAGAATCTGGAAGGCCCAAGTGGGCTTGATTTCTATTTGTACCCCCTTTTTTACTAAATTCACCCCCTTCTATATTTTTTTGGTAATTCTTTTTCCGTAACATTACGAAACTTTACGAATTTCGTAACGATACTTATTTTCCTTCCGCAAGGTTACGAATCCTTACGGATTATGTATTTACTCTTTTTTAGCTTTCGAAGAAGTTATGGAAACTCACGGATTGCGAAAAATACCTCCTTTCGATTTCCGTCACATCACGGAATTTTCACGGATCGCGTAAGCCTGCTTCCTTTTGATTTTTGGCACGTATCGGGACTTCACATATTGTGCAACAAAGGGTGCCAAACATCTCGAAGCGGCCAATCACTGGTTGTATATCATCAAATTATAATCCCCGGACGAAATTAGGGTATGACAGTTGCCCCTCTTTACTTACCTCTCATCGGAGATAAGAGGAAAGCAAAGATAAGACACTGATTTCGTCCATCCTGCCCTTTTCGTGATGACGATTCTCGTCTCTACTCCTTCCTTTTTTTTGCTGTACAACACAAAACAAAATACAAATAACAACAAGAACAACGAATATAATATACATATACACATATACACATGTTTGGCGAAGGAACCGATCCGGAAAACAACAGAAGAACATATTTCCTAGTCACCAGAGGCTTCGCGCTTGATAATGGAGGACACATGAACAGCGCTAGGCAATGACATTCATGGGGCTCCGAAAAAAGGTGGAGAATGGAGGATTGCCTTGAGGGTCCGCACTTAGACAATCATGAAACATAGCTCCAAACTCGAAGGTGGAGGGCACATGAACAGCGCTAGGCAATAACATTCATGGGGCTCCGAAAAAGGGGGAGAATGGAGGATTGCCTTGAGGGTCCGCACTTAGGCAATCATGAAACACAGCTCCAAACTCGAAGGTGGAGGACACATGAACAGCGCTAGGCAATAACATTCATGGGGCTCCGAAAAAGGGTTGAGAATGGAGAATTGCACTAAGCAATCACTACACATGGCTCCAAACTCGTGGGTGGAGGACGCATGAACGAAAACGCAATTCATGGGGCTCCGAAAAAGGGTTGAGAATGGAGAATTGCACTAAGCAATCACTACGCATGGCTCCAAACTCGAAGGTGGAGGATGCATGAACGAAAACACAATTCATGGGGCTCCGGAAAAGGTTTGAGAATGGAGAATTGCACTAAGCAATCACTACGCATGGCTCCAAACTCGAAGGTGGAGGACGCATGAATGAAAACGCAATTCATGGGGCTCCGAAAAAGGGTTGAGAATGGAGAATTGCACTAAGCAATCACTATGCATGGCTCCAAACTCGAAGGTGGAGGATGCATGAACGAAAACGCAATTCATGGGGCTCCAGAAAAGGGTTGAGAATGGAGAATTGCACTAAGCAATCACTACGCATGGCTCCAAACTCGAAGGTGGAGGACGCATGAACGAAAACGCAATTCGTGGGGCTCCGAAAAAAGATTGAGAATGGAGAATTGCACTAAGCAATCACTACGCATGGCTCCAAACTCGTGGGTGGAGGACGCGTGAATGAAAACACAATTCATGGGGCTCCAAAAAAAGATTGAGAATGGAGAATTGCACTAAGCAATCACTACGCATGGCTCCAAACTCGTGGGTGGAGGACGCATGAACGAAAACGCAATTCATGGGGCTCCGGAAAAGATTGGCAGGACCGAACGGTCCACCGGGTTTTTCCACCTAAAAGGAAAACATGCTTTTTGCAAAGAAAAATAAATCATTCGCGAGAGCACCACATCTTAGAGAAACAATATACTTGTGCCACGGGTAATCTTCCTTGTAACCGAGAACGAAAGGCAGGATGTCAACTTTTAGCTTTTAAATGAACATGCAGGGGAAACATCGGGCTAAGCTGAAAATAAATCACTCATAGTGTATAAAACTCACACAGGCAAGTGTTTTATCCTATTCCCAAACCAAAACTGAACCATGACTTTATTTAGCACACGATTTCCTATCGAATCAAAGATCAAACGTATGATCACGGACCAATAGGCTTTTCTCGAGGATAGTGTTTTTTGGAGAGGAAGCTGGGTGTTTCGGTCTTTTCCTCTTTGTTCATGTGGGGTGGGATATTGCCAGTCGAGAATGATTTTGAGTGGCAATCTGGCTTGAAGAATTTCTGTCCTCTTTCTTTCATTGATCGAGAATTGCTTCTTTTCCCTTTTCACTTCTTTTCGATCTTTGATCGGGAATCCTTCTTTCCTTTCTTCTGTTCTTTTCTTTATTTTCATCTCATCTTCTTTTTTTTCTTTTCATTTCTTCCTTTTCTTTCTTTTCACTTCTCCTTCCCCATCCCTTTCTTTGGGAAATTGGGTTTTAGCATTCTATTCGCTCTCCCTTGAGGAGATTCCGCTGTCCTTTGCTTCGGGGAAGGAATGAGGATTCTTTTTTATAAGCCAATGTTCAAAAAGGTCTAAGGTTGTGTTTCAATGGGGTCTTTTATCGTGGGAACCCAATCTTGATATCTGGGGCAAAACAAATTTGGGTGTCAAGGTGTCGGTCTCGGGCCGAACTTCCACATTATTCCATAAGGCACGCGTGACAATGATGATTGGAAAACAACGTGCAAAATTAGTCATGGCTACAACCAGGTGGGCACTCAAGCATCCCGTTTATGGCATTGTGACACTACGGTTGGGAATTTACACAGACAGATCCAACGTTTCCAAGTTATGTTCTTTCATCAGTTCAATGCATTCATCCATTCTTATCTCGGTTTATTCCGGAAAATAAACTCTTAGCATCAGTCCCTTGTTTCCAGAAGATGCGTTTGCTCTTTACGAATGATTTGTACTTCTTAACTATAACATGTCGACCTTCGCGGTCTTTCTTTCTTTTTCCTCTTTGTTTTATATATATTCACTAAAATTATACACCTGTGGTCCTTTATGAGGAAAACCTTTCTTTGTACATCTATATTCTTATACATGACAAACTTTTTCTGTACACACATTGGAACTCTTTCTCTTTACGTCACACGGTCTATATATAAACCCTATTTACGTTCAAAGATTTTTTCATTTTTCCCAACACACACTTATGGTTCATACAAAAGTTTCTTCATATACACTCGTTGCTCACACACACAAGAATTCCTTTCCACGCATCATTTACACACACAAAAACCTTCCATACACATTTTTCCTTTTACATACATGTATAAATAAAAACCTTTTTCTTTTCTTTATGAACATGACTTTTATTCACAACACTTCTTTCTTTTTATTAGGATTTTTGGTTCATTTTATTTTTAGGACGACGTTCCTAAATGAAAAACTCTACACGGTTCCGGAATTTCAACAAACACTATTGATAACAATGAAACAAGTACCGACGTAACAACTCAAACGATATGTATGTACAAAACAAAAGTCAAAACATGAAACAAACGTTAGTCCCTTAGTCAAACAAAAATAAGATGATATGTAACAGAAAAAACAAATGGAAACAAAAAGAAATATGGATCAAGGGATCTCCCAATCATGTGGCCCCGCTCCCTCCTAAGAAATCAAGTAAATCGGTCATCTCCTCATCCTCGCGGGCCTTATCTGCCTCGTCGGGAACCTCTGCTGGTGCCTCTGCTGGCGCCTCTCCTGCTCGGGCCTCAGGCCAATCTCCAGGCCATGCGACCTTTGCCATGAACTGGTCCGGAGTAGGGCACGGAAAGGAAGTAAAACCCTGGCTCTGCAGGCTGAGGCTCATCTGGTAAAGACAATCATGGGTCTGTACATGCGCCCGGTGGTTGGCCGCCTGCTGGCGAACCAAATGCCGCAAATACTGCTCCGTATCAAACGATCCAGCTGGGCCAGCCTGATGAGGTGGCGGCGCATCTGCGACCTGCGGAGCATCCCCCTGGGCCTGTCTTTGTGTGCAATACTTCTCAATAAAAGCCCGGGTGATGGGTAGCCGAATCACCATGCTGGGTGCAACGGGGACTCCGAATGACTGGCAGAGTCCTGTGATCAAGGCGGGAAATCCTAGGGCCCTGTTGGACTTATCCGGGTCCAGAGGGTGCCTGGTAGGCGCCATACCTGCAAATAGATAGATGGCATCAGCGATTAACTGAGCCACGTGAATGCTCATCCGTGTCAGGATGGCATACACCAGCCGACACTTCGGCAGGGGGAGGTCAGAATTATGATCGCTGGGCTGGATGTTGCTGAGCAGCAAAGTCATCCAGATCTGAGTCAGGGTGGTCATGTTGGTGCGCATGATCCACACCCGTCTCCTGGCAGCAGTCCGGGCAAAATCCTGCCCCGGTATACATAGCAAATGGGCGATGGCCTCCTCATCGAACCCATCGGACCGGTTCCTCCTCTGACCATACTCGCACTCCTGACCCTCTTCCAGCACTAAAGGGTATCCCTGGAACTGGCTGATAGCATCTGCATCCAACGGGATCCACTGACCCCTCACCCAGGACCTCATATCTTGCACGCCCTCCTCTGTAGGCCAAGCAATGGCATAAAATTCGAGGACTATGTCTGGATCGAACTTGGCCATGGGGGTAACCAGTGATGCCCACTGCCAGCGAAGTATCTCCTCCTGGAAATCGGTATACTCGTCGTCCCTGAGCTGGACGTGTCGCTCCCGGAGAAATGACCATCCCTTGATGGCCTCGAAGCGCTGCTGGTGTTCAGCGCTCCTAAAGCGGTGACTATCATACTCGGGAGCGGAACTAGTTCCTTCGGCCGTTTTATCCTTCCTGGATCTCTTTGAGGCAAGTTTCCTCGGGGCCATCTCCTGCGAGAACAAACATTTGGAAGTTAGTTTTGCAAGATAATGCTTATATTAACGCAAAAATGTCGTGCTAACCCCTCTGATTTAGACCAAGCTCATGTAATCCATTTATGCACACGCGCATGTGTAGAAAATATCCTATTACCCATGTCAACATACAAGAACATCGAATATATTCTAATTGCCATACACCTATATACATTCTGAAAAAGAAAACACACTTTCATGCTCAAAGTGTTGCGTCAAACTTTACACCTAATTTATATCCTAAACATTTGCTATCACAAACTACTTACATACATTTGAAGTACACCATACAGATTTTTACTGTTTCACTCATATTTATTTATATGCATATTGGAAAGCTAATTACATCCTGCACATATTTGCATTCAAAAACATTCCACGCTATCATACATTCATTTAAGAAAACAATTATTCATACTTGGCGAGGAATTTTATGCCCCTTATATTTACACATATATCTACGCACTATTGAAAAGCATTTCCCACGTTACTTAGGTGCAAAGTACCAATCATGGGGCAGCCCAAATTCTTACAAGCAAGTCCCTATTTTCATGCTTTTCTAATTCTAACACCAAATTTTGGGTTCCTAGTCATGAGTATGTTTTCTTGCATTGAAGCTAAAAAGTTTGGGTTCCTAAGCTCGGGATTGCATTTGGGCATCTATTTTGACTCTCCTATGCTGTCTCTACATACATAAAATAGCCCCACCATCCCAATTTTGCATAATCATATTCATATATCATTGGGGCATTTCACCGAGCACTTGATGGGTGCACGTTTGGACATAAATTGCAAGAGAATGGGGGCAATGTGGCATGCCCCATTGCTTCAGAATACAGCATAGGCCTAAGGCCTTCTCATTCAAATCCTCAACTCAAAAAAATCAAGCATAAAAACAACCCAAAACTGCCCCACAAATATAAGCACATTCTCACGATTAAGAGCACCAAAAGATGAAGAAAATATACCAATGGGAAGCTAAAAACATCAAGGATGGAATACTTACTTGTTGGAGTGAATAGAAACACCAAAAACGAAAGCAAAACGCGATCAAAAGTGGCT
This sequence comes from Glycine soja, assembly GCF_004193775.1. Taxonomy (NCBI): domain Eukaryota; kingdom Viridiplantae; phylum Streptophyta; class Magnoliopsida; order Fabales; family Fabaceae; genus Glycine; species Glycine soja. The sequence goes on along the minus strand of NC_041020.1, from coordinate 16,499,039 downwards.
TAGGGGAGCAAAAACCGCAAACCTTCGTGAGTCCACTCTTTTGAATGAAGGGGGGGGGGAAGTTTTTGGATACAAAAAACGTTCCCTTCCCTCGTTTTTATATTTTGAGTGCAGGGGTTGCTCGCCCAGGTGAGCTAACCTGCAATTTTTTTTTAAGGGTGCATTAACCATGCCCCCCCTCCTTCTTATGGGTTAGCGTTTTGCCTATTTGAGCCTACTTAAGTTAGAATTAGGCGTTGATTACTTAAAAACAAACAATAGTAGTAAAATACTACGAATTCAAAGGATGCTGGGCTGCCTTGCAGCGACGTTCTCTGCTTGTTTAGCGCCGGGAAGGGGCAACGATCGGTCGGTCATGACCCTAACCCCACTTGCATCCATCCCTATGTACCTGCAAGTAGGAAACAAAAAATCCGTGGCCAATCGTGTCCGGTCATCATCTTACCTTGGCTGATTTCCGCAGTCAACTTGTCTCGACTTCTAACCGTGACCTAAGAAGGCCCTGCCCCTGTTACCACAAAATATGCATGTGTATGTGCATGTATGAATGTTCCTAATGCGATGACTTTCTTTTAGTGAGGGCTGGTTAGATTCAATTTTAAATAAGCGTTTGGGGCACCCCATACAACGAGCGAAGAGGGCTCAAGTTATAATAAATCTAAAACACAAAGTTTGAAACCAAAGGGAGGACTGAAACCTCGCCCATCTTTTCTTTTCAAAGAAACGAGACAAAAACAGTGAATGAGAATCCCTAGAGGAAACCAAGAAGAACGAGAAAAACTCGGAAATAAAAACATGCAGCGGTCCTCTTGATTGCCCCAGACTTCAAGCGTAATATCGTTTAACTACATCGGAGTTCACGGGGGAAGGCAGCTCCTCGCCATCCACGTTGGTGAGTATCAGAGCACCCCCAGAAAAAGCTCTTTCAACCATGAAAGGTCCTTCATAATTCGGGGCCCACTTGCCTCAACCATCCTTAACTGCGTGGGACATCTTTTTCAGTACGAGGTCCCCCTCGTTGAACTTGCGTGGACGTACCTTGTTATCGAATGCGTTCTTTACTCTTCGTTGATATAGACGCCCATGGCTCATGGCTGTCAAACGCTTATCTTCAATGAGGTTGAGTTGGTCGTAGCGTGCTTGAGCCCATTCCGACTCTTCTAGGCCGGATTCTACCATTATCCTCTGAGAAGGAACTTCTACCTCAAATGGGAGTACTGCCTCCATCCCATAAACCAAAGAATACGGCGTTGCCCCAGTAGAAGAACGCACCGAGGTTCTGTATCCGTGCAGGGCGAAAGGCAACATCTCATGCCAATCTTTGTATGAAACTGTCATCTTTTGAACAATCTTCTTAATATTCTTATTCGCAGCCTCTACAGCCCCATTCATCTTTGGCCGATAAGGGGTGGAGTTATGATGCTGGATCTTGAAACCTTCGTCCATTTCCTGCATCATCTTATTGTTCAAATTGGTGCCATTGTCAGTAATGATCTTCCTGGGGAGTCCGTATTGACAAATCAGCTCTTTCTTTATGAATCTGACTACCACACTTCTCGTGACATTAGTATAAGAAGCCGCTTCGACCCATTTGGTGAAGTAATCTATCGCCACAAGAATGAAGTAGTGACCATTCGACGCTTTGGGTTCGATGGCCCCAATGACATCTATTCCCCACATGGAAAAAGGCCAAGGGGCGGACATAACATTCAGCGGATGTGGCGGAACATTGACATTGTCCGCGTATGCCTGACATTTAGACATTTCTTTACATGAGCACAACAATCGCTTTCCATGGTGAGCCAATAATAACCGGCCCTAAGGATTTTTCTGGCCATAGCATGCCCATTGGCATGCGTTCCAAAGGAACACTCGTGGATCTCCTCAATCATGAAGTTCGCCTCTTTGGCATCTTCATCTGGGAACTCGGGGTGCATCGGCCGATAATCCTGGAGGGGTTGATGGGCCAAATAATCTGCTAGGGCACTTCCCTTTACCGCTTTTTGGGTGATGTAAACGATATCAAATTCAGATAATAATACCTGCCACCTAGCGATTCGTCCCGTGAGGGCCAGTTTTTCAAAGATGTATTTCACGGGATCCATTTTGGAAATAAGCCACGTGGTATGGCTGAGCATATACTGCCTAAGCCGATGTGATGCCCATACCAGAGCACAACACGTCCTTTCCAGCATTGAGTAATTCATCTCACATGCGGTAAACTTCTTGCTCAGATAGTAGATGGCTTGCTCCTTTTTCCCAGAATCATCATGCTGACCCAACACGCACCCCATAGACTCGTCCAACACGGTCATGTACAGGAAAAGAGGTCTTCCTGTTACAGGTGGCATGAGCACCGGGGGATTTGCGAGACTCTGTTTTATCTTCTCGAAGGCCTCTTGGCAGTCACTGTTCCACAGGATCGCCTGGTTCTTACGTAATAGCTTAAAAATGGGCTCACAGGTAGGGGTGAGTTGCGAGATAAATCTCGCAATATAATTCAACCTGCCCAAAAACCCCCGAACCTGCTTCTCCATGCGTGGTTCCGGCATTTCAAGGATGGCCTTCACTTTCTCGGGATCTATCTCTATCCCTTTCTGACTTACGATAAATCCTAGCAACTTCCCCGACTTTACCCCAAAGGTGCATTTGGTTGGGTTTAGTTTTAATTGGTATTTCCGCAACCTTCCAAACAGCTTACGCAGATTGACAAGGTGTTCGCCCTCAGTCCGAGACTTGGCAATCATGTCATCTACGTAGACCTCGATTTCCTTATGCATCATGTCATGGAACAATGCCACCATGGCACGCTGATAGGTTGCCCCAGCATTTTTCAGCCCGAAGGCCATCACTTTATTGCAGAATATCCCCCATAGGGTGACGAAAGTGGTCTTCTCTACATCTTCGGGTGCCATCTTTATTTGATTATACCCTGAGAAACCATCCATAAATGAAAAAAGGGCGAACTTGGCTGTATTATCTACCAATATATCAATGTGTGGCAGGGGAAAATTGTCTTTAGGACTGGCTCGGTTCAAGTCCCGGTAGTCTACACATATTCGAACCTTGCCGTCCTTTTTCGGGACTGGGACAATGTTGGCCACCCACTCCGGGTACCGCGCCACAGCTTAGAAACCTGCATCAAACTGCTTCCTTACTTCTTCTTTTATTTTTAAAGACATCTCGGGTCTCATTCTTTGTAACTTTTGCTTAACCGGGGAAGACCCAGGATTCAAAGGAAACTTATGCTACACAATGTCAGAATCCAGATCGGGCATGTCTTGATATGACCATGCAAAGACATCTTGATACTCTTCAAGAAGGGTTATCAAGCCTTGACGGATAGGCGCGGTCATACCGGTTCCTACCTTCACTTCTTTCTTTTCCTCCGTGGTCCCCAAGTTTACTAATTCGGTTTCTTCTTGGTGAGGCTTCATTTCACGTTCTTCCTGAGCGACCAACCTCTCCAACTCTGGCGACAGGACGTCCTCTTCCTCTTCCTCGTTTATCGTTTGGCTTATATCTCGATCGAAATCGATTGTCAAACCCTCGTTGTTAGGATTCTCAATGAATCGACCCTCATATCTATACCAAACAAGACAAAAGAAACAAAAACATGCAAAATGATATGAGAAAAGGTGGAATCGCAAGAACAGATGAAACAAGATCTCTTTGTTTATTTAATAAGGTAGGTTTCACAAAACAAAAGAGAAAGGAAATCTATAGGCTCTAATTACATTGAATCAGCGGTATAGACTTCTGACTGGCTTATCACGCGCCAGTTTCCCACTTGGGAATCGGGGTGGCATGGTTGCACAAAACTTGGTGGGTCTTGAGGGAACTCCTCTTCTATTGCGGCCACCTCCTCCTCGGACACCATTCCGGCACTGGTGAAACACTGGCTAATACGGCCGGGCCATATCCTATCCGCCCAAAATCTTGACGGCACGTTCCTTCTCCCCGACATCCCGGACTCATACCCTAATCCATACTTGTATGGATTTCCCTTGATATCGACTACGTCGGCATTCCCGAGGCAGTCCTTGCCTAGACCCATTCCGGGCTCAAATCCGTTCCTAACGCGTTGGAGAGAGAAGGTAGTGACGGACTTGGTTCCACCGAGGCGCAGCTCACCACCTCAAAGGATTGGAAAGCCGTTTCCAATGATTCTTCCGCCGCTTCTACGTACGGTGCGGAGGAGGGGCAGCTCACTAACATATCCTCTTCACCCGACACTATCACTAAAAGTCCACCAACTGCGAACTTCAATTTCTGGTGAAGCGTTGAAGGGACCACTCCCAGGGCATGAATCCAAGGTCTTCCCAAGAGGCAGCTATAGGCGGGATTTATATCCATTACTTGAAACACCACGTTGCAAGTGTAGGGGCCTATCTGAATGGGAATGTCGATTTCCCCCATCACTTCCCGCCGAGTACCATCAAAGGCTCGCACCACCATCGAGCTCGGTTTTAAACGTGACGCACTAAAAGGAAGCTTTTCCAAAGTGGTCTTCGGCATTACATTTAAACTCGATCCATTGTCGATAAGTACCTTTGCGGCAACGTGGTCCATACATCTCACCGACACATGTAGAGCCTTGTTGTGTCCTCTCCCCTCAACGGGAATCTCTTCTTCCGCATACGCGATATAATTATAGGTGGTTATATGATTAACGATTCCTTCGAAACCCTCCACTGAGATATCATGTGCTACATGGGCATCGTTAAGGACCTTCATCAACAGCGCACGATGAGGCTCGGAGTTTATGAGTAGTTCAAGCAAAGAGATCCTTGCTGGAGTTTTATTCAGTTGCTCGACTACCTTATACTCGCTTTGTTGGATGAGGCGGAGGAACTCATGGGCCTCTTCCAAAGTCACTGTTTTTCCTTGAAGTCCTTCTTTCTTTTCGGCCCCTCTTACCACTGGAGGATCTACTTCTTTCGAGGGGGTGGCTACATCTGTGGGCTCTTGGACCATGGACGCTTTCCCTTTGGAGGGCAATTCCGCCGGGTGAGGGGAAGCGAACACCCGACCACTGCGGGTTACACCACTGAGGCCGGTGATGTTGGTTACCTTAGCTGATAGGGAGTCAACTTCGGTTGCAACCCTTTCACTGGACACGGGAGGGGTATACTTCCACGGAACGGCCTTATTACTTTGATATGCAAATGGCGTTGGCTTGGGCGCCGCCCGGGGGTATATGGGTGTGGAGCCGGTCCCTTTTCTAGTAAAACATATCACTAGGGCCTTGGGGGTTAGAGGAACCCTCTTCTCTTCCGACTGCATGCAAATATGTGGTTCTTCCCTCCCTCCTATGGACACTTCAAGCTGCCCCCAGTTCATGAGCTGCTGAAGCAATTCTTCTATTGCGGGACAGGTTTCCATGTCGTGCGACTCCCCGAGGTGAAACAAACATTCGTCCCTTTCGCCTCCGCCACGGGAGACCATGCATGCCGCTTGCAGTGATTGATAGATGAAGCGTCTAGAAGTAGCTACCTCTCCTAACCTCTTTGCCCGCGATGGCCCATCCTTTTCGATGGCGTTCACGCTAGCCCCTCCATGACTAGCTAGCGGGTTGGTTTTAACATTTGGGCCTTCCTCTTGAAACGATAGCCAGCCGGCACTAATCAGGTGCTACACTTTATACTTGAACGGGATGCAGGAGTCAATATTGTGTCCGGGAGCTCCACTATGGTACACACACTTGGCACCCGGGTCGTACCACTTGGGGTAGGGTGGCTGGAAGACCTTCCCGGGTATGGCCACCACCAAATGATTCTCCAATAATGAAGGCCATAACTCGGAGTATGCCATGGGAATAGGGGAGAAGTTATCTTTCGGGGGCGGGTGCTGTGCATATTTATAAGTCGCGCCGAGGGCTGTATTATTAACTGGCCGGGGAGCGACTGGAGCCGTGCGTTGGGCTGGCGCTCTTTCTGCTGCAGGTGGTCCTTTTACTTGAGTCGGGAGAGAATTCCCGGCTCGGATTAAAAAATTTGGGGGATTGGGCTGGTATGAGCTTTGGATATTTTGGGGTGCTTTCATCCATGTCGGGGCGGTGGTGACTGCGTGGGCGTCTCCTTCCTTTTTCCTTGCGCCCACGACTGGGGCTCTTCTATTATTGTTGGGGGCCACATTGGAAGCATATTCGAACTTGCCTTTTCATAGTCCAGATTCAATCCTTTCTCTGGCGAAGACGAGATCCGCAAAGTTAGCTGGCATGTAGCCTATCAGCTTTTCATAGTAGAACGTGGGTAACGTATCTACCATAATTGTGATCATCTCCCTTTCCGTCATGGGCGGTACGACTTGGGCTGCGGGATCTCTCCATCTTTGGGCATATTCCTTAATGGACTCATGCTCCCGCTTAGTCATACTCTGAAGCTAGTTCCGATCGGGAGCCATGTCCGTATTGTACTGGTACTGCCTAATGAAGGCAGTTGCCAAGTCCTTCCATGATCGGATCTGGGAAGCTTCCAGATTGGTATACCATGCTACAGCTGCACCGGCCAAGCTGTCTTGAAAGAAATGGACCAACAACTTTTCGTCCACAGAATACGCCCCCATCTTTCGGCAATACATCCGGAGATGCCCTTTTGGACATGTCGTCCCTTTGTACTTATCAAAGTCTGGTACTTTGAACTTAGGAGGGATGACGATGTTGGGCACGAGACACAAATCCGCCAAATCCGAGAATGGGTAATTTCCAAGGCCCTCGACTGCTCTTAACCTCTCTTCAAGCGCCTCAATCTTTCCCTTATCTTCCGCGAAGGGAACAGATTCTTTTACGGCTGTGGGTGAGGCCGGGATATGGCGGACTATGTTTGGTTGGGGTAGTTCATGTGGGGACGGATCTTTGAGGTGGAGCAGGGGGCCAAGATGGGTATCTCCTTCCTCATCGTCTTGCCCGGGATAGTCGTCATAAGGTGGGAGTTGCCCCTCGAAAGTAGGGGCTTGGCTTAAATCTTCCGGGGTGGCATGGGGGGTGAGGTCCGAAGGCAAGCCATAAGGATAAGCTTGCGGACTATACCTTCGACCAAACACGGCCGTGTTTCTGTCTCGGCCCAGATTTAAGGCGGGTTGCAGCACCGGCTCCGCTTCCCTAACTGTACTGGAGGCGGCTGCCGTGGCTTTATCCTCTATAGTTTTCTGGAGTTTTAACATGACCTCCGAGATGGAAGCCATTTGATCTTTTAAGGCCGATAGATCGGCCTTCATCTGTTCCTGCATGCCCTCTTCATTATCCATTTTTCTGGATCGAGTGTTATAGGGGTGCCTTGGTGTTTTCTTAGTTATGATGAAATTCCCAAAGAAATAAACAACAGTGAGTATGCCACCAAAACATGAATATGCAAATGGATGATCGGAGCACTTGGATCCACCCCAAGGTTTTTAGATAACATGTTGAGTTCAAAAATTCTCATTTTATAAAAAGAACAAAGCTTTCATCTATCCAAGATTATACAAAGGTATTACAAGAGAACCTAACGGTTTCTAATTATGTGGGCCATCAAATCTATCATGTGTTGACAGTAATTGATTAGCCCATGAATCTCCTCGGGGGCCATACACACTTCGGCCATGGCTTTTGCTTTGGCTAATAGACGCGGGAGGTCTTGACTTCCATTCAAGGTCAAGGCGAACCTATCCATCCACATAGTCTCTTCTTGATGCAGTGCATCAATCACCCTCCCTCTTGCTTCTTTTTCGGTGTATACTTGTGCAAAATCCTCCACTAGCTTTTGTTCATGGGCCATAGACTGGTTCAATTCTTCCTTGTATTGCCCTATGATAGCTAGCATGCTTTGCTCCGTGGCTTCCAAGTGTTGAGCCAAATTCTTTTTGGACCTCGCGCAGGCAACCAACTCTTCTTTTAAGATCATGCCATGCACCCGTGACCGATCTCTTTCCTCTCTTCGGAGCTTGAGCTCATTGTTGCTACCCCACAATGCTCCTCGGAATTTCTCTCGGCCATATTCCTCCTTGCGGGCCCTTTTGGTTTCTTCTTCAAGGGCTCTTGCAGTGGCCGCGTTTTCCTCTTGTAACTCGGTGCACTCTTTCCGGATGTGTGTAGCAGCTGCTTTGAACTTCTCCTTGGCGAGTCTTGCCATCCCTAGCTCTAATTTTAGAGCTCGGACTTCTTCATCTTCCTCCGGAGCTTCGAAGTTCTCCTCATCGATAACTTTCAACTTTGAGAGCCAATCTAACCCTCGCGTGTGAATTCTTAGCCATCCATGATAACCTCCGATGACGCCATTACGGATGCCCCTAAGCTCCTTGTCTTTCCTCAACGGACTCTTCCACGCCTTGTGGATTCTTTGTATAACCTTGAGACCTTGCGCGCCTAGATCCCTCCCAAGGAAAGGCGAGAGACTTTCTTCGGTTGGCGCTCCCCTCATGGGGTACCCTAGCTGTCTTATGGCCAGTGCGGGATTATAATTAATACAACCCCTAGTCCCTATCAATGGAACATTAGGGTAGTCCCCACACGAGAAAAGAACTCCTTCCTTGGCTTCCTTCCAACGAGGAAACCAATTGATTGCGCTGCCCCCTATCCCAGCCAAATGTTGGTCCCAATCGACTCTTCCTTTTTCGGTGCATGAGCGATAGCTTTGAAGCGGACACGGGTGTCTTGTGTTTTGTTGGAATAGGTGTGAAACCAACCATAGACAGAGAGCGGGTAAACAACAGACAATCCGTGCACTGTTTTTCTCACATCTCCGATCAAAGGTATCAAACAAATCAGCCAAAATAGCCACCACTGGACTCTCCTTGCTGTGGTGATACGCGAGGAAGGCGTCAATGGCGGCTAAGTCCACCAAACCGTCCACGTTCGGAAAGAGGACAACTCCAAAAATCAACAAAGCTAATATATCCGCAAACGGGCCCCACTTCTCTTGGCTCGCCATATCCCTTGCCTTACCTTCCAAGTATTTCCGAGGCAGGCCCACTACGCCATTCCGAGTTTGCTTCATGCAATCCAACTCTTTTGCCGAATCTCCAACCACATCTGCAATCTTGCTCATGGAAGGAAGAAAGCCGGAGAAAAGATACGGTTTTCTCCCCCCAAGAGGGCATCCTAATATTTCCTCAAACTCTTCAATAGTTGGTACCATTTGGAAGTCCCCAAACGTGAAACACCTCAATGACTGGTCATAGTATTGGGCGAGGGATACGACAGCTTCCGTAAATACCTCCGCTGCGGTCAAATCTAGAATCTTCCCGTACACTTTGCGGAAGGCTTGCCTTTGGAGAGGTCCCATCAATCGTCCCAATTCCTTGAGGCTAGTGACATCTAGACTTTTAACCTTGACTTGATAAAACCTTTTGCCGTTTTGATTTGTCCCCATCATTTACCTAAAAAAAGGGGTGGATCAAGACTCCGACATGAATGATGCAATGCATATGCATGAAATAGAAGGAAAACAACACAAAGGGGTAATTCACACATACGAGACCGCATAGATCCAATTTTAATACTATGTTTGGGCATGATGGCGCCTCGACGTAGCATTAAAAGGTTACGTATTACTCTAAAGAAACTAAACACCATTAGCAAAAAACTATAAACTAGTGCTATTTATCAAAAGATGCATGAGAACAAATGGCACGGAGCGTGTTTGCTCTTTGCCCCTATTTGGGAACCTATGGGATAATATCTAGGGGTCTCTAATAACTACTTCCCAACAATTTATAACTCACACGACCATTCTCTAGAGGTATCATCACTCAAGATAATAATATTGTGGCGGCATGGAATACCAGCGACAACACATTATAAAGAGAGAAAGCTCTAGACGAGGTTTCACTATTATCAAGCAAGTCGGAGACCTAGCATGATGATAGATTCACCTCCACTCCTTAAATTCCTATGATCCCGGGTATAGGGCCCCTTTTTTTACTCAAACCCGTGGGTGCTTAGAATGCAGTGTAAAGAATGTGAAATAGACAACAGTTATTTACATTTTACACAGTTCAACAAATGCACACACGAAATTTCACAAATCCACAATTCCTTTAAAATAGGCCTAACTCACAAAAAGATCCCCAGTGGAGTCGCCAACTGTCGCAACGTGCCCTTTTGCGGGCGAGTGAGGGCGAGGCTCACGGGTGCGCTTTCCAAAGGAGGAAAGATGCGTGGAGTCGCCACCAACGTTTATTTGTGGAAAACGTCAGAAAAACCGATCAAAATGAAAATTCTAAGTTCGGGAGTTGTATTTACGCTTGAGGAAGGTATTAGCACCTCTTACGTTTGTCTCGAAGGACAACAGCCTATTTTTTAGAATCGTGGAAAATTTGAAAATTGCTATTTGCACCCCCATCTTGATAAGTTCACCCCCTTCTTTCGTAATTTACGGAAAAGTTACGGAAGCATATAGGACTTGACTTTATTCTTTTTTTGTCTTCCTTCTCATCCATTTAGGTGAAGTATGCTTATTTAGGGTTATGGGAATTTTACGGAAGCATATAGGACTTGATTTCCCTCTTTTTCCTCTTATCTTTCACCAATATTAAGTGAAATAGGCTTACTCAAAGTTTTAGGAATTTTACAGAAGCATTACGAAAGCCCTGGAAGCCCCGGAAACCATTTTCCAACAAAACATGGAGGATCTTGATAAGTTCACCCCCCTTTGCTAAATGCACTCCTGTTTATTTACACCCCAATTAATACACCCCCTTTTGCCTTTTTTGTTGATTCCTTTTTTGTAACGTTATGGAACTTTACGGATTACGTAACGACACTTATTTTCTTTCCGTAATGTCGCGAAACCTTACGGATTGCGCAATAATCCCTTTTTTGACCTCTGGACTGTGGCGGAACTATACGGATTGCGCGACAATGCTCCTTTTCGACTTCCGGCATGTCGCAGAACTTCACGAATTACCTAACAATGGGTGTTAAGTACCTCTAAGCGATCAAGCAAAGGTTTCAGGCTATCAAACAATGGTCCCCGGACGAAATTAGGGTATGACAGTTGCCCCTCTTTACTTATCTTTTATTGGAGATAAAAGCGAAGTAAAGATAAGACACTAATTTCATTCAAGCGGAACATCATTCGACCGGTCAATATCCCCACCAGCGGAACCCTACGCCATTGCACTCGATCGTCCCTGCCCATTAGAGAAGAATCTCGCGCGTCGTTGGGCTTGAATGTTTCCGGACGATGAGAGTAAAACTTGCAAAAATTTGGAAAATAATCAGAACCGAATGACCAACATCATCCTCATACCGTCAAATTCGTACACCTCGGTTGACGAAAGGTGCGGATGACCATAAGGTACCACCTGACTCGATGTCCCTGGATGGCAAAAGGTGCAGAAGACAATGTTAGTCTCCGCGCGTCAACGGGCTCGTTTGCCCCTGGTTGACAAAAGGTGCAGGTAACCATACGATAACCCCGCATGTCACCTGACTTCACAGGTCAGGACGACAAAAGGTGCAGAAGACGATGTTAGTCTCTGTGCGCAATCGTGCTTTGAGTCTGATGGATAGCGAAAGAATGTTTATACGGATAACCACTTGGGTATTTCCGCCTACACCCTAACTTCCCGGGTTAGTATTGACATAAATTGACTGTGCGGAGAAATTACTTGTGTATCTCCGCACGTCACCTGACTTCTGGGTCAGTATGACAGGCAGCGCGAAAGATGACGTAAATCTCTGTGTGTCAACAGGCTCGTTGGTCGCGATTGACAAAGGGTGCAGAAGACGAGGTTAGTCTCTGCATGCTATCGTGCTCTGGGTCTGATGGATAGCGAAAGAATGTTTATACGGATAGCCACTTGGGTATTTCCACCTGCCCCCTAACTTCACGGGTTAGTATTGACAAAAATTGACTGCGCGGAGAAATTACTTGAGTATCTCCGCACGTCACCTGACTACAGGGTCAGTGTGACAGAAATTGTCTGTGCGGAAAAATTACTTGTGTATCTCGGCACGTCACCTGACTTCAGGGTCAGTATCACAAACAGCGTGGAAGACGACATAAATCTCCGTGTGCCAACGGGCTCGTTGGCCGCGATTGACAGAGGGTGCAGAAGACGACGTTAGTCTCTGCATGCTATCATGCTCTGGGTCTTATGGTTAGCGAAAGAATGTTTATACGGATAACCAGTTGGGTATTTCCGCCTGCCCCCTAAGTTCACGGGTTAGTTTTGACAGAAATTGACTGTGCGGAGAAAATACTTGTGTATCTCCGCACGTTACATGACTGCAGGGTCAGTGTGACAGAAATTGTCCGTGCGGAGAAATTACTTGTGTATCTTCGCACGTCACCTGACTTCAGGGTCAGCATGACAGACAGCGTGGAAGACGACGTAAATCTTTGCGTGTCAACAGGCTCGTTGGCTGTGATTGACAAAGGGTGCAGAAGACGACGTTAGTGTCTGCATGCTATCATGCTCTGGGTCTGATGGATAGCGAAAGAATGTTTATACGGATAACCACTTGGGTATTTCCCCCTGCCCCCTAAGTTCACGGGTTAGTATTGATAGAAATTGACTGTGTGGAGAAATTACTTGTGTATCTCCGCACGTCACCTGACTGTAGGGTCAGTATGACAGACAGCGTGGAAGACGATGTAAATCTCCGCGTGTCAACGGGCTCGTTTGCCCCGATTGACAAAGGGTGCAGAAGACGATGTTAGTCTCTGCATGCTATCATGCTCTGGGTCTGATGGATAGCGAAAGAATGTTTATACGGATAACCACTTGGGTATTTCCCCCTGCCCCCTAAGTTCACGGGTTAGTATTGACAGAAATTGACTGTGTGGAGAAATTACTTGTGTATCTCCGCACGTCACCTGACTGTAGGGTCAGTATGACAGACAGCGTGGAAGACGATGTAAATCTCCGCGTGTCAACGGGCTCGTTTGCCCCGATTGACAAAGGGTGCAGAAGACGATGTTAGTCTCTGCATGCTATCGTGCTCTGGGTCTGATGGATAGCGAAAGAATGTTTATACAAATAACCACTTGGGTATTTCTGCCTGCCCCCTAAGTTCATGAGTTAGTATTGACAGAAATTGACTGTGCGGAGAAATAACTTGTGTATCTCCGCACGTCACCTGACTTCAGGGTCAGTGTGACAAAAATTGTGGGGCGATCGACAAAAGCGAGGCTCTTGCTCCTACGTATCCTCAATTTGTGATGAGGAACTCAGACCTACGTAGTTCTTGATAACTGTGAGACTAAAATAGTCTCGGTGTTTTTTCACTAAAATGCGAACATGCTTTAGTAAAGAAACAAAACCTTCAACTGATCAGAGCAACATATGATTTTTTTGATGAAAAACAATGTGTCTATTGGGGAAGGAGAGTATGCTGATGAAATTTTCTCATAACCATAAATGAGATTTTGGATGTTAGCGTTTCATTTCTAAATGATCATCTAGAGGAAACACTGGGTCCAACAAAAATAGAAGAAAATCACCTAAGCACAATGGGTGTTAAGTACCTCGAAGTGGTTAAGCAAAGGTTGCAGGCTATCAAACAATGGTCCCCGGACGAAATAAGGGTATGACAATGCTTTACATGCCTCATGACACCCAAGCACACTTAGTGGAGAATCTTGGATTTGATCTTGGATTAGTGGGCTGAATCATAGCTTAAATTCACTAATCATAATTAGTGAAATTTTGGCTCCACAAATCCAAATTCAAATTCAAGTTAAATTTGAATAGAAATTCAAATTTTCCTCCAATTTTGTGTGACACTTAGGTTATAAATAGAGGCCTTGTGTGTGAATTTTGTAACATTGATCATTTAAGAAATTAGACTTCAAAGTTCAGACCTTATTCTCCCGCTTCTCTCTCTCAAAATTTCGTTCCCATCTTTCCCTTTCCCTCCACTCATCTTCTCCTACCTTCAAGCTATTGCCCATGGCTTTCTATGGTGGTAAGCTTGTTCTTGACTCATCTTCTACTTGAAGTGGTGTCTCCAATCACCTTTCCACCTTCTCTATTATGATGCAATTGATCTTTAAGAAGCAAAGGACTCCATTGATGAAGAAGATGCAAGGCCTACAAGCTCTACTTGGAGCTACATTATATGGTATCAGAGCATCTTCATCTAGGTGATGTTCTTTTGCTTCCTTTATCTTTTGTTCGATCAATTCACTTTAATTACTTGTTCTTCATCATCTTCTCCATGTATCTTCTCCATTTTCTTGTGGTTTGGTGCTGTTTAGAGTAGATTAAAAAAAATAAATCGATTAAATCTTAGATCTACAGTTGTTCTTGGATTTCTATGGTTCAAATTTTATAGAACTACTCTTGAATCATGTTTTTGTGTTGATTTTAGGTTCTATCATTTTTCAGTCATAATCTTTTGGTGCTGAACCTTTAGATCTCAATTTTCTTTCAAAGTATTGATTATAAGAGAAAACACAAAAATCTAAGTATAAATCACTTCATTCATGTTGTCTTAGAGTCATGTTTAGTCATAATAATTGTCTCATTATGTTCTAAGTTTGTGCTGAATTTTGATTTTGTTGATTGAATTTTAGATACATTTTTTCATGTATTCTTGCAATTTTTAGCCTATCATTTGAATTTTGGGTCTAATTCATGCATGTTATTTAGTTCATAACATGTTCTAAATCAATTCCTAGAAGTAGTCTTGTTGTTGAACTTTTCTTGTTTTCTAAGTTTCATGTATGATGCCTATGAAGAAATTGAGTTGTGATGCTGAGTTGTGCTTGGATTTGTGACTATCCAAGCCAATTGAGCATAAGCAAACACAAATTGTAACTATCCAAGCCTTAAGCAACATAAACGCTACTCTTGATTTCTAGGTTGAAATTTTGGTTGTTGTCAATTTTGGCACACTATCTTCTTAACTTTGCTATGGCTTGAATACTTCAAGTTTTGGGTTGCAGTTTTAACAGGATAAAATAGACCTCTGGAAGAAAACAAAGGAAAGAGAATGAATAAAAAAGAAAAAGAAATGAGTGATAAAAGGTGATAGAGATTAACGTCAAAATACACGTCCAGAACAACAACAATTGTTTTAAAAAAAAATGTGTATGCTTAATTTGTTTGAAAATTGTTCGTTATTTTGAGTTGAATTACAAGCCTATTTGACTTCTTGGAGTTTTCCATCTTTTAGATGTGTTTCCAAATTGACATAACTAGAATTTTGCTTTGAGTCTTGTTTTTAATTTGTCAATCTAATCTAGTGTCATTCTTGGACTTCCTTTGTGTTCCACCTTGGCTTGTGGTGCTGTCCTTTTGCTTTATTTTTCCTTGAATCTTATTGAATTAATGTCATGTTAAATTTCATTTTGGTTTAGCTTTCATTTCATCTTTTGGTTTCTTGCTTGTCTTCCTTTTTTTTGTGTTTAATGTGGAAGCAACACCTTCCAAGATTATTTTGATGATGCCAAAGAATCAAGAGTTGAGCAAGTTCCAAAGAATTAGGAGTCAAAAAGCTTCAAGAATCAAGTTTCAAAGAATACAGATTCAAGAATAATCAAGTTTCAAGAATCCAGATTCAAGAACAATCAAGATCAAGATTCAAGAATCAAGAGAAGACTCAATAAAGATAAGTACTAAAAAAGTTTTTCAAAACATTGAGTAGCACAAGAATTTTTCACAAAATCTTTTACCAAAGAGTTTTACTCTCTGATAATCGATTACCAGAAGATAGTAATAGATTACCAGTAGCTAGCATTGTTTTCAAAACTGATTTAGAAAGCTGTAATCGATTACCATGAGCATGTAATCGACTACCAATGTTTTAAAACGTTAGATTTCAAATTTCAAGAGTCACAACTAGTGATAAAACATTTTCAAATCATTTTAAACTTGTGTAATTGATTACACAATACTTGTAATCGATTACCAGAGTTTCTAAACATTTTGATTTTCAAATTTAAACATGAAGAGTCACATCTGTTGATGTGTAATCGATTACACCTTGATGGTAATCGATTATCAGTGACTGATTTCGAAAAATAAATTTCCAAAAGTCACAATTCTTAAAGTGACTTGCTTCTGAAGATTTTTTTCAAAAGTCACAACTTTTTAAGTGACTAGTTTTCAAAAGAGTCGCAATTTTTAAAAGGTGACTAGTTTTAAAGAAATTGCCAAAAGTCACAAACTTTAACTTGAGTCATCAAATGATTATAAATATGTGACCATGGCATGAATTTCAATAATGTTTTTTAACAGAACTTTCTGATTCATTTCTCTTCATCTTTCTAAGAGTTTTTGTTCAATACTTTCTCTTTCAAGAAAAGTTCATTGACCAAAAACTTGTGCTACTTTTCTTCTTCATTCACTTCTTCCTCTTGCCAAAAGAATCGAAGGACTAACTACCTGAGTTCTTTTGTGTCTCCTTTCTCCCTCTTCCAAGAGAATTCAAATGACTAACTGCCTGAGAATTCTTTTGATTCTTCCCTTCCCCTTAAACAAAAGATTTCAAAGGATTAACCGCCTGAGATATCTTTTGTTTTCCCTTACAAAGATTCAAAGGACTAACCGCCTGAGAATTCTTTGTCTTAACACATTGGAGGATACATCCTTTGTGGCACCAGTAGAGGGTACATCTACTTGGGTTCTTATACTGAGAACAAGAGAGGGTACATCTCTTGTGGATCAGTTCAAGTGGAGGGTACATCCACTTGGTTGTTCAAAGAGAACAAGGGAGGGTACATTCCTTGTGGATCTTTGGCTTGTAAAGGATTTTACAAGGTTGAAAGAAATCTCAAGAATCGTTGGTTGCTTGGGGACTGGATGTAGGCACGGGTTGTTGTTGAACCAGTATAAAGCTTGTGTTTGTCTTCTTCTTCCCTACACTCTTTAATTTCCGCTGTGTACTTTTAATTGCCGCTTTTACTTTTGGTTAAGTTTTTGTTGCTGTTCTTTACTTTCTTAACTTAGTAGTAAAAGCCTAGTTGAATCTAGTAACATTAAGAAGGATAAATTTTAATTAGTCAAGACACATTAATAATTAATTCAACCCCCTCTTCTTAATTATTCTGAGGCCACTTGATCCAGCAAGTAGTATCAGAGCAGGTATCTTGAGAAAAGGTTCATAACTTCAAGATAAATGGCCTCTTTAAATTCTCTGTTTGTCAAAAGAAATTTAAGGTATAGGTCAAATCTGAAATCATTTGAAGATCATGATGAAGATCAAGCCAAATTATGTTTCATGAAAAAATATCATGAGAACAACGAGGAAGAATCTGTAAGGAAGAAGTGGTACATCGACAGTGGATGTTACAAGCATATGATGGGAGATGTATCCAAATTTATAACCATTTCCCCCAAGAATAGTGGACATGTTACATACGGCGACAACAACAAAGGAAAAATCATTGGAGTCGGCAAAATAGGTACGAGTTCCTCTACTCCCATTGAAAATGTGTTACTTGTAGAAAGTTCAAAGCATAGTCTATTAAGTGTTAGTCAATTATGTGATAAAGGATATAAAGTATCTTTTGATTCTGAAAAATGTGTTATCAAGCATGAGCATGACAAGGATGTTGAGCATATAGGTTTCAGAGAAAATAATTTTTACATGATTGATTTGAAACAAAAATCTGAAAATGATAAATGCTTTCTAAGTAAAGATAGTGATCTTTGGTTATGGCATAAGAGAATTGCTCACATTAACATGGATCATCTAAATAGATTAATTTCAAAAGACCTAGTTGTTGGTTTACCAAAATTAAAGTTTGAAAAAGATAAGTTATGTGATGTGATGCAAGCTCCATTGGAGCTTGTATGCCTAGGATCTTCTTCATCAATGGATTCCTTTGCTTCTTGGAAGATGAATGGCAGCGGAATGGAGAAAGGAAGAGAGAGAGGAGACGCCACTTCAAGGAAAAGATGAGTCTAGAAGAAGCTCACCACCATAGGAGGCCATGGATAAGAGCTTGGAGGAAGAAGGAGATGAATGAGGGGAGAGGGAGAGAAGAGCACGAAATTTTGTGCTCTAAATGAGCTTTGAAATATGAAGTTTAATATTCAAATGATCAAAGTTGAAAAAAATGCACACACATGACCTCTATTTATAGCCTAAGTGTCACACAAAATTGGAGGAAAATTCAAATTTCACTTGAATTTGTGGAGCCAAACTTTGGAGCCAAAATTTCACTAATTATGATTAGTGAATTTTAGTTATGGTTCAGCCCACTAATCCAAGATCAATTCCAAGATTCTCCACTAAGTGTGCTTAGGTGTCATGAGGCATGAAAAGCATGAAGGACATGCACAAAGTGTGACTATATGATGTGGCAATGGGGTGTAGTAAGCAAATGCTCACCTCCCCCTCTAAAATTTAATTGGATTGGGCTTGTACCAATTCAATTAAATTTATTTCCAACCACACACATCAAATATCCACTTAGTGCATGTGAAATTACAAAACTACCCCTAATACAAAAACTAGTCTAGGTGCCCTAAAATACAAGGGCTGAAAAAATCCTATATTTCTAGGGTACCCTACCTACATTATGGAGCCCTAAATACAAGGCCCAAAATTAATGAAACCTTAATCTAATATGTACCAAGATAAGTGGGCTCATACTTAGCCCATGGGCCCGAAATCTACCCTAAGGCTCATGAGAACCCTAGGGCCTTCTCTTGCATTTTTGGCCCAATCTTTTTGAAATCTTCTATCCAATGCCCTTGGGGGGTAGGATTGCATCATTCCCTCCCCCTTGAAAAGGATTTGACCTCAAATCCAGAGGTTCTTTAAACTCATGGATTCTTTCCTCAACACCTGTAAAAAGAATGAAAACATATGTATTAGTGATGTTGGGTATGTTAGAGTATGGTAAGGACTGAAAACCTCTTTCCTGGTCATCTTCCCATGAGAGAATATAGTTCCTAACCAACTCAATGAGTGGTGCTACAAGTATCGAAAAATATGGGACAAACTTTTTGTAAAAGTTTGTTAAGATATTGAAGCCCCAAATTTCCCTTATACTTGGTGGAGTAGGCCACTCAGGAATGACCTTTATTCTCTTAGGGTCCATGGGAAGCCCTTGATCACTATTTAAAAAGTTAAGGAAAGTAATGGAATAATACATACCTTTTTCTTTATTTTCATGTTGATTATTCCTAAAAAAAATTACGACAAACCTAAGGTGTCCCACATGAGCACCTAGGTTTGCATTGAAACAAAAAATAAGAACAAACCTACCTAATGAGTCCCTATGTACACAAATCATGAAGATGTTGGGTGCATGAGTGATTTTACAAAAGAGTGTTGCACCACTCAACACATTCATTATACCACCTATCATAGGGATTTGGTGCCTAATAATACCTATTTTAGGCACCAACAAAGCACGAGGATTTAAGCTCTTGCGAACCAAACCCTCATCCAACAACTCCTTTACTTGAGGAATAACCTCAAGCTCAAGAGGTATGGCGGTGCTAAGGGATGTTTCCCTTGATAGGAGAAGGTAGAAAGATTGTTTAAGAAGGAGTGCTATTTTAATATCACATTTTGTTGCAAAATGATTTTCCTTTTTAACAATCTTCTTGGAGGAATCCTTTTCCTCCTTTTTCTTCCCCTTCGCCTTTGAACACAAGGCCTTACTATCCTTCTTTTTCTTTTGTTTTTCTAGTTTTTCTTCCTCATCCCTCTTATCTTTCATAGTTAGTTGATCTTTGGCCACCTGTGAAGGTGTTTGAGGATGCAACACAAATTTAGTGCCAAGATGGGTAAGGGTAATTTCATTAGTGAGGCCATTGTAAATGATCTTCCTATCAAATTGCCATGGCCTTCCTAAAAGAATATGTCCAGCCTCCATGGGAACTATATCACAATTAACTTCATCCTTATATGTCCCAATGGAGAAAGGTACCTTCACTTGTTGGTTAACTATCATTTCCCCTTGCTCATTGAGCCATTGAAGTTTATAAGGTTTTGGGTGGGGAATGATAGTGAGGTTCAACTTGGAAACTAATCTTGTGCTACAACAATTGCAACAAGATCCACTATCCACAACGAGAGAACAAGTTTTATCTAAAATTTTGCATCTTGTATGAAAGATGTTCTCTCTTTGGGATTGAGATAGATCACAAGATTGACCTCCAAGGAGCCTTCTATCCATTAAGAGGTCACCTTCTTCATGGGGGTAGACTTCCTCACTAGACTCTTCACCCCTTACTTCATCTTCACTTCCACTAGAGGAAGGGCAAGAAGTAGTCTCCTCTTGACTACTATAAATGTCTTGCCCCTCATGATCATGGTTTTCTTTGTGGGGCATTGAGAGGCAATGTGACCTCTCCCAAGACATTTGAAGCATTTAATGTTGTTAGTCCTTTCTTGGGAACTAGTCTTAGGGTTTTATTTCTCTATGGTCTTACCCTTATCTCCCTTGGGTTTTGAAGGTGTAGCCCCTAAAATTCCATGGGCTTGGTCCTTCCTTGGATAAGAGTGAGAGCCATAAGATTTTGTAGTAGGCTTTCTTTTAAGTTATTGCTCCACTCTTATACAAAGTTGGACTAGCTCATCTAGGTCCCTATATGGAAGGAGTTCAACCTTGTCCCTCACTTCCATATTAAGCCCACTAAAAAACCTAGCTATGCTTGTTCTTTCCTCCTCCCTAAGTCCAGCTCTTAAAAGGAGTAATTCCATTTGTTGTCTATATTCTTCAACACTCATACTCCCTTGTCTAAGCCTTTGGAGCTTGTCCATAAGCTCCCTTTCATAGTAGGAGGGAATGTGCCTCTTCCTAAGGGCACTCTTAAGATCATTCCAATACTCTACTGGAGGATCCCCATGAATCCTTCGTTCCCTAACAAGGGAAGTCCACCAATAGAGGGCATACCCTTGAAAGCTAAGGGTAGCCAATGGAACTTTTCTCTCTTCGCTAATATGATGGCAAGCAAAGAGTTGTTCAACCTTCATTTCCCAATCTAAGTAAGCCTCAACATTATCTTTTCCATGGAAATATGGGAGGCTAATGTTAACCTCTTGAGGCCTTTTATCCTTTTCTCTTCTTTGGGAGTGATGTTTAGTATGTGAACTATGACGCCCTCTATAATAGTCGCTAAGTTCTTCACTTAAACTCTTGCAAGAGTCATGACTACTATAGGAGGCATGTTTTTCCCTTTTCATTTCTTTCATTATTTTTCTTCTTTCTTCCTCTCTTATTTTCTCTCTTTCATCTTGACTTATTTCTTCCACTCTTTTTTTACCTTTTTCTTTTCTCTCTTGTTTTTCTTTCCACAACTTAAGGGATCTCAACTCATCTAATATCTTATACAAGGGGTCCTTAGGAGTAGAACCCTCACCATTAACACTAGATGAAGAATGAAGACTCATGTTGGTTCCTAAGTTATGGTTCTTTCTTGTTGGGGGTTTGAAAAAAAGGTAAAAGAAACTATGGTTGAAACTAGCCAAAATAAACACTAAAAGAGGTGTGAAAGATAAGGTAAAAACTAATTGGTAAAAGGCAAGCTATCTAGGCGGTTTGACAATGGAGGGTAAAAGAAATAAGCTATGAAAGCAAGCAAGAAAAGCAAACTAGGCGGATCCTAAGAGTGCTTGGATGACCTCATTTAAGGTTCCCAACAAAGCACTCACTATCCTAAGGGAAAATTGCCTAAAATTATTACACATAAATGGAAGTAGGGTGACCTAGCGGAGGCTCCCAACTTACTTCCAATGAAAGGCGTTTTCGTTAAAAAATTTGAAGCAAAGCAAATTGCCAATTACAAAATTACAAAGAAAAAAAAAAGTCCTCAATTGTGGTGGATATTCTCTCTTTAGTGTTTCACTCAATTTGGAGTGCTTCTTAGTCCAATAGCTCTTAAGGTGGTTGGCCCCTTGCTTCTTGACTCAAATTCTTCAAGATATGGCACCAATCTTCCTTTCCAATTCCCTATATGGCAACTCACAAGCAAGGAAACAAAGAGACAAGCAATAACCAAAGACAAAAAAAAAATGAAATTAAAGCTAAACCAATATAATTTTAACAAGACAAATTTCCAAGGATTATTCAACAATTAAAGCAATGAAAAGCACAAAAAAGCAAGCTAGGACTCAAAGAGAAACCTAGAATGGCTCTAGAGTAGAGTAGAAAAACTATAAAAAAAAGACTCAAGAAACCTCTAGATTTTCAATTTAAATTTCAGAACTACGATTGGTATAAAATAGGCACCAATTATAGAACAAATTTTTGAGCCAAAACAACAAGCACACTTCCCTTTCACTTTTTTTTTCCTGGACACTGATTGTTCTGCCAAATTGTGTGATTTTTCTTATTTTTTCCTTTAATCCAAATCGCTTGGTTCTTTTTTTTATAATTTTTGTCCAGATGTCTAGAAAATTCAGTAAAAATTTCAGCTCAAAACTTGTAGTGACCAATTCCCAGTAATTTATACAATTTTGTATGTTCAAGCTGCCAGCACCAGCGATTTCAACCTAGAAATCAAGAGTAGTGTTTATGTTGCTTAAGGCTTGGATAGTTACAATTTGTGTGTGCTTATGATCAATTATCTTGAATAACACAATTCAAGAGAGCTTAAGACTTATTTGATTCACAAATCCAGCCACAACTCAGCACCACAACTCAACTTCATCATAGGCATCATGTAGGAAACTTAGAAAACAAAAAAAAAAGTTCAAGAACAAGACTACTTCTAGGAATTGATTTAGAACATGTTATGAACTAAATAACATGCATGAATTAGACACAAAATTCAAAAGATAGGCTAAGAATGACAAGAATACATGAACAAATGTATCTAGAATTCAATCAACAAAATAAAAATTCAACACAAACTTAGAACATAATGTGACAATTACTATGACTAAACATGACTCTAAGACAACATGGATTAAGTGATTTACACTTAGATTTTTGTGTTTTTTTTTCTAATCAATATTTTGGAAGAAAATTTAGATCTAAGGTTCAGCACAAAAATATTATGAATGAAAAATGATAGAACCTAAAATCAACACAAAAACAAGATTCAAGAGTAGATCTACAAAATTTGAACCATAGAAATGCAAGAACAAGTGTAGATCTAAGATTTAATCGGTTTTTTTTTTTTGAATCTACTCTAAACAGCACAAAACCACAAGACAATGGAGGATATACATGGAGAATAAGATGAAGAACAAGGAATTAAATAGAATTCACCGAACAAAAAGATAGAGGAAGCAAAAGAACATCACCTAGATGAAGATGCTCTTGATACCACATGATGCAAGCTCCATTGGAGCTTGTAGGCCTAGGATCTTCTTCATCAATGGATTCCTTTGCTTCTTGGAAGATGAATGGCAGCGGAATGGAGAAAGGAAGAGAGAGAGGAGACGCCACTTCAAGGAGAAGATGAGTCTAGAAGAAGCTCACCACCATAAGAGGCCATGGATAAGAGCTTGGAGGAAGAAGGAGATGAATGAGGGGAGAGGGAGAGAAGAGCACCAAATTTTGTGCTCTAAATGATCTTTGAAATCTGAAGTTTAATATTCAAATGATCAAAGTTGAAAAAAATGCACACACATGACCTCTATTTATAGCCTAAGTGTCACACAAAATTGGAGGAAAATTCAAATTTCACTTGAATTTGTGGAGCCAAACTTTGGAGCCAAAATTTCACTAATTATGATTAGTGAATTTTAGTTATGGTTCAGCCCACTAATCCAAGATCAATTCCAAGATTCTCCACTAAGTGTGCTTAGGTGTCATGAGGCATGAAAAGCATGAAGGACATGCACAAAGTGTGACTATATGATGTGGCAATGGGGTGTAGTAAGCAAATGCTCACCTCCCCCTCTAAAATTTAATTGGATTGGGCTTGTACCAACTCAATTAAATTTATTTCCAACCACACACATCAAATATCCACTTAGTGCATGTGAAATTACAAAACTACCCCTAATACAAAAACTAGTCTAGGTGCCCTAAAATACAAGGGCTGAAAAAATCCTATATTTCTAGGGTACCCTACCTACATTATGGAGCCCTAAATACAAGGCCCAAAATTAATGAAACCTTAATCTAATATGTACCAAGATAAGTGGGCTCATACTTAGCCCATGGGCCCGAAATCTACCCTAAGGCTCATGAGAACCCTAGGGCCTTCTCTTGCATTTTTGGCCCAATCTTTTTGGAATCTTCTATCCAATGCCCTTGGGGGGTAGGATTGCATCATGATGCATGCCAAGAAGGTAAACAAACAAAAGTATCTTTTAAATCTAAAAATATTGTCTCTACCACTCAACCATTACAATTATTGCATATGGATTTATTTGGATCCTCTAGGGTCATGAGTTTTGGTGGTAGTTACTATGCCTTAGTAATTGTTGATGACTATTCTAGGTATACTTGGACTTTATTTCTTACTCACAAAAATGATGCATTTCATGCATTTAGAAGACTTGCCAAAGTCATCCAAAACAAGAAAAATCTCAAAATTATCTCCATTAGAAGTGATCATGGAGGTGAGTTTGAAAACAATGATTTTGAAATATTTTGTGATGAACATGACATAGAACACAACTTTTCTGCACCTAGGACACCCCAACAAAATGGTGTAGTAGAAAGGAAAACTAGATCTTTAGAAGAAATCGCTAGAACCCTTTTAAATGACACTCCACTTCCAAAATATTTTTGGGTAGAAGCTGTCAACACCGCATGTTATATTATGAATAGAGCCTTAATAAGACCCATTCTTAAGAAAACCCCATATGAATTGTTTAACAATAGAAAACCAAACATTGCCCATTTACATGTTTTTGGATGTAAATGTTTTGTCCTAAACAATGGTAAGGAAAGCCTAGGTAAATTTGATGCTAAGGAAGATGAGGGCATCTTCCTTGGTTATTCCCTACATAGCAAAGCCTTTAGGATATACAACAAAAGAACCATGACAATTGAGGAATCAATACATGTTTCTTTTGATGAAACTAATATTACTTCTCCGAGAAAGAAGCTTCTTGATGATATTGCAGATTCTTTGGAAGATATGCACAATCAAGAAAGGAATCTAAAAAGGAAGAGAAATGAAGAAAACAAGGATGTTCAAGATGACATAGCCCAAGAAAATGATGATCTTCCCAAAGAATGGAAAACTTCAAGAAATAATCCTCTTGACAACATCATCGAAGATATCTCAAAAGGGGTAACAACTAGACACTCTCTCAAAGATTTATGCAATAACATGGCATTTGTTTCCATGATAGAACCTAAAAACTTTAAAGAAGCCATAATAAATTATCAATGGATAGTTGCTACGCAAGAAGAGTTAAATCAATTTGAGAGAAATAATGTTTGGCAACTAGTTGAGAAACCACATAACTACCCCATTATAGGAATAAAATGGGTATTTAGAAACAAACTAGATGAAAATGGTATAGTAATTAGAAATAAAGCTAGACTAGTTGCAAAAGGGTACAACCAAGAAGAAGGTATAGACTATGAAGAAACATTTGCACCTGTAGCTAGATTAGAAGCAATTAGGATGCTTTTAGCTTATGCATCTATTATGAACTTTAAACTATATCAAATGTGGTGTAAGCTCCATTGGAGCTTATAGGCCTAGGATCTTCATCATCAATGGATTCCTTTTCTTCTTGGAAGATAAATGGCAGCGGAATGGAGAAGGAAGAGAGAGAGGAGACACCACTTCAAGGAGAAGATGAGTCTAGAAGAAGCTCACCACCATAGGAGGCCATGGATAAGAGCTTGGAGGAAGAAGGGGATGAATGAAGAGAGAGGGAGAGAAGAGCACGGAATTTTGTGCTCTAAAAGAGCTCTGAAATCTGAAGTTAATATTCAAATGATCAAATTTTTTTTAAAAAAATGCACACACATAACCTGTATTTATAGCGTAAGTGTCGCACAAAATTGGAGGGAAATTCAAATTTCACTTGAATTTGAAATTGAATTTGTGGAGCCAAACTTTGGAGCCAAAATTTCACTGATTATGATTAGTGAATTTTAGTTATGGTTCAGCCCACTAATCCAAGATCAATTCCAAGATTCTCCACTAAGTGTGCTTAGGTGTCATGAGGCATGAAAAGCATGAAGGACATGCACAAAATGTGACTATATGATGTGGCAATGGGGTGTAGTAAGCAAATGCTCACCTCCCCCTCTAAAATTTAATTGGATTGGGCTTCTACCAATTCAATTAAATTTATTTCCAACCACACATATCAAATATCCACTTAGTGCATGTGAAATTACAAAACTACCCCTAATACAAAAACTAGTCTAGGTGCCCTAAAATACAAGGGCTGAAAAATCCTATATTTCTAGGGTACCCTACCTAGAATATGGAGCCCTAAATACAAGGACCAAATATAATGACATCCTAGTCTAATATGTACAAAGATAATTGGACTCAACCTTGGCCCATGGGCTCAGAAATCTACCCTGAGGTTCATGAGAACCCTAGGGCTTTCTTCAGCAGCTCTAGCCCAATCTTCTTGGAGCCTCTTGCTCATGGTTCTAGTGACTGGTCCCTTCCTAGGGAGGATTGCATCATCCCCTTCCCCTTGAAGATGATTTGTCCTCAAATCTGTTAGTTCCTCCTCCTCAATCTCAGCTCCACCTGCAAAAGGAATTAAATCAGAAATGTTAAAAGTGGTGCTGACTCCATACTTTTCTGGGAGGTCCAACCTATAGGCATTGTTATTGATCCTCTCCAAAACCTGAAAAGGTCCATCCCCTCTTGGGCTAAGCTTGGATTTCCTTTGAGTAGGGAATCTATCCTTCCTAAGATGGAGCCAAACCCAGTCACCCTCATTAAGAACTAGTTCTTTTCTTCCTCTATTGCCTTTAGTTGAATACACCTTTGTTTGGTTCTCTATTTGGTTCTTAACCCTCTCATGCAACTTCTTTACAAATTCTGACCTAGATTCCCCTTCTTTATGTATAAAAGAAGTGTCCAGTGGGAGGGGAATGAGGTCTAATGGTGTTAGGGGATTGAACCCATAGACAACCTCAAAAGGGGACTTCTTGGTGGTTCTATGAACCCCCTTGTTGTAGGCAAATTCTACATGAGGAAGATACTCATCCCAAGACTTATGGTTGCCTTTCAGAAGAGCCCTTAAAAGGGTGGATAAAGACCTATTCACTACCTCTGTTTGCCCATCAATTTGTGGATGACAAGTGGTAGAGAAAAGAAGTTGAGTTCCTAGCTTAGCCCATAAGGTTTTCCAGAAGTGGCTAAGGAACTTAGCATCTCTATCTGACACAATGGTGCTAGGCAAACCATGGAGTCTCACAACTTCCTTGAAAAAGAGTTTTGAGTTGTGGGAAGCATCATCCACCTTGTGGCATGGTATAAAGTGTGCCATCTTGCTAAACCTATCCACCACCACAAAGATAGAGTCTACACCTCTTTTGGTTCTAGGAAGCCCAAGGACAAAGTCCATACTAATGTCTACCCAAGGAGCAGATGGGATGGGTAAGGGTGTGTATAGCCCATGAGACATCACCCTAGACTTGGCTTGTAAACAAGCCACACACCTAGTGCAATGCTTATGGACATCTTTCTTCATATGGGGCCAATAAAACTTTTCTTTGAGTAAGACAAAGGTCTTGTCTATCACAAAGTGGCCCATAAGCCCACCCTCATGGCTCTTTTTCATAAGTAATTTCCTAATGGATCCTTGGGGTATGCAAAGCTTTCCCTCTTTGAACAAATACCCCTCAGCCAAATAAAATCCATCTTGGGCCTTTTTCCCACAACTCTCGTAAATGGGAGAGAAATGTTCATCTAAAGCATACAAGTCCCTAATATTATCAAATCCTAAAATTTGAGCTCCTAGAGAGGGCATCAACTACCACATTTGTTTTTCCCTTTTTGTATTTGATAACATATGGAAATTGCTCTAGGTACTCTACTCATTTTGCATGCCTCTTGTTTAACTTGCTTTGCCCTCTAATGTACTTAAGTGATTGATGATCACTATGAATGACAAATTCCTTGGAAACAAGGTAATGCTCCCAAGTTTGGAGGGCTCTTATTAAGGCATAAAGCTCTTTATCATAGGTGGGGTAGTTGAGGGTGGCACAATGAATTTTTTCACTAAAATAAGCAATAGGGTGCCCACCTTGTAACAATACAGCTCCAACTCCCACTCCAGAGGCATCATATTCTAGCTCAAAAGTTTTAGAAAAGTCAGGAAGAGCTAGAACAGGTGCCTTAGTAAGCTTTTCTTTGAGCAAAGCAAAGGCTTGCTCTTGTTTTTCACCCCAGGTAAATGCCACATTCTTCTTCACCAGCTCATTGAAAGGTGATGCAATTGTAGAGAAATTAGGAACGAACCTTCTATAGAAGCTTGCTAACCCATGGAAGCTCCTAATATCTCCCACACTTTTTGGGGTGGGCCATTCTTGGATGGCCTTGATTTTCTCAGGGTCCACTTGGACCCCATTTCTACCAACTACAAAACCTAAGAAAACTATATTATCTACACAAAAGGTACACTTCTCTATATTTGCATAGAGGGTGTTTTTCCTAAGGATTGAAAGAACTTGCCTGAGATGTCCTAAGTGATCATCTAGGCTCCTACTGTACACTAAAATATCATCAAAATAAACAACTACAAATCTACCTATGAAATCCCTTAAGACATGATGCATAAGCCTCATAAAGGTGCTTGGTGCATTAGTGAGCCCAAAAGGCATCACTAACCATTCATACAAACCAAACTTGGTCTTGAAAGCGGTTTTCCACTCATCACCCTTTTTCATCCTGATTTGGTGATAACCACTTTTAAGATCAATTTTTGAAAAGATATTGGCACCATACAACTCATCAAGCAAATCATCAAGTCTAGGAATAGGGTGCCTATACTTTACAGTTATGTTGTTGATGGCCCTGCAATCTGTACACATTCTCCACGTACCATCCTTTTTGGGCACCAACAACACTGGCACAACACATGGGCTTAGGCTCTCTTGGACCCAGCCCTTCTCAAACAATTCTTTAACCTGAGACTCTATCTCCTTAGTCTCATGAGGGTTAGTCCTATAGGCTGGCCTATTAGGAAGGCTTGCTCCAGGGACTAAATCTAATTGGTGTTCTATTCCCCTTAAAGGAGGTAGCCCAGGGGGTATCTCTTTGGGAAATATCTCACCAAATTCATGTAAGAGTTCTTGGACCTTTGGGGGTAAGGTATCAAATGTAGGAATTGTGGCAGTGCTAAGGGATGTTTCCCTTGATAGGAGAAGGTAGAAAGATTGTTTAAGAAGGAGTGCTCTTTTAATATCACCTTTTGTTGCAAAATGATTTTCCTTCTTAACAATCTTCTTGGAGGAATCCTTTTCCTCTTTTTCCTTCCCCCTGGCCTTACTATCCTTCTTTTTCTTTTGTTTTTCTAATTTTTCTTCCTCATCCCTCTTATCTTTCATAGTTAGTTGATCTTTGGCCACCTGTGAAAGTGTTTGAGGACGCAACACAAATTTAGTGCCAAGATGGGTGAGGGTAATCTCATTAGTTAGGCCATTATAAATGATCTTCCTATCAAATTGCCACGACCTTCCTAAAAGAATATGTCCTGCCTCCATGGGAACTATATCACAATTAACTTCATCCTTATATGTCCCAATGGAGAAAGGTACCTTCA
Organism: Glycine soja; assembly: GCF_004193775.1. Classification (NCBI taxonomy): domain Eukaryota; kingdom Viridiplantae; phylum Streptophyta; class Magnoliopsida; order Fabales; family Fabaceae; genus Glycine; species Glycine soja. The sequence continues at coordinate 16,469,488 of NC_041020.1, read as the reverse complement.
CTTGTTGGTTAACTATCATTTCCCCTTGCTCATTGAGCCATTGAAGTTTATAAGGTTTTGGGTGGGGAATGATAATGAGGTTCAACTTGGACACTAATCTTGTGCTACAACAATTGCAACAAGGTCCACTATCCACAATGATAGAACATGTTTTATCTAAAAATTTGCATCTTGTATGAAAGATGTTCTCTCTTTGGGATTGAGATAGATCACAAGATTGACCTCCAAGGAGCCTTCTAACCATTAAGAGGTCACCTTCTTCATGGGGGTAGACTTCCTCACTAGACTCTTCACCCCTTACTTCATCTTCACTTCCACTAGAGGAAGGGCAAGAAGTAGTCTCCTGTTGACTACTATAAATGTCTTGACCCCTCATGATCATGGTTTTCTTTGTGGGGCATTGAGAGGCAATGTGACCTCTCCCAAGACATTTGAAGCATTTAATGTTGTTAGTCCTTTCTTGGGAACTAGTCTTAGGGTTGTATTTCTCTATCCCTTATCTTCCTTGGGTTTTGAAGGTGCAGCCCCTAAAATTCCATGGGCTTGGTCCTTCCTTGGATAAGAGTGAGAGCCATAAGATTTTGAAGAAGGCTTTCTTTTAAGTTGTTGCTCCACTCTTATACAGAGTTGGACTAGCTCATCTAGGTCCCTATATGGAAGGAGTTCAACCTTGTCCCTCACTTCCATATTAAGTCCACTAAGGAACCTAGCTATGATTGTTCTTTCCTCTTCCCTAAGTCCAGCTCTTAAAAGGAGTAGTTTCATTTGTTGTCTATATTCTTCAACACTCATACTCCCTTGTCTAAGCCTTTGGAGCTTGTCCATAAGCTCCCTTTCATAGTAGGAGGGAATATGCCTCTTCCTAAGGGCACTCTTAAGATCATTCCAATACTCTACTGGAGGATCCCCATGAATCCTTCGTTCCCTAACAAGGGAAGTCCACCAATAGAGGGCATACCCTTGAAAGCTAAGGGTAGCCAATGGAACTTTTCTCTCTTCGCTAATATGATGGCAAGCAAAGAGTTGTTCAACCTTCATTTCCCAATCTAAGTAAGCCTCAACATTATCTTTTCCATGGAAATATGGGAGGCTAATGTTAACCTCTTGAGGCCTTTTATCCTTTTCTCTTCTTTGGGAGTGATGTTTAGTATGTGAACTATGACGCCCTCTATAATAGTCGCTAAGTTCTTCACTTAAACTCTTGCAAGAGTCATGACTACTATAGGAGGCATGTTTTTCCCTTTTCATTTCTTTCATTATTTTTCTTCTTTCTTCCTCTCTTATTTTCTCTCTTTCATCTTGACTTATTTCTTCCACTCTTTTTTTACCTTTTTCTTTTCTCTCTTGTTTTTCTTTCCACAACTTAAGGGATCTCAACTCATCTAATATCTTATACAAGGGGTCCTTAGGAGTAGAACCCTCACCATTAACACTAGATGAAGAATGAAGACTCATGTTGGTTCCTAAGTTATGGTTCTTTCTTGTTGGGGGTTTGAAAAAAAGGTAAAAGAAACTATGGTTGAAACTAGCCAAAATAAAAACTAAAAGAGGTGTGAAAGATAAGGTAAAAACTAATTGGTAAAAGGCACGCTATCTAGGCGGTTTGACAATTGAGGGTAAAAGAAATAAGCTATGAAAGTAAGCAAGAAATTAAAGTGCAAGAAATGCAAACTAGGCGGATCCTAAGAGTGTTTGGATGACCTCATTTAAGGTTCCCAACAAAACACTCACTATCCTAAGGGAAAATTGCCTAAAATTATTACACACAAATGGAAGTAGGGTGACCTAGCAGAGGCTCCCAACTTACTTCCAATGAAAGGTCTTTTTGTTACAAAATTTGAAAGCAAAGCAAATTTCCAATTACAAAATTACAAAGAAAAAAAGTCCTCAATTGTGATGGCTATTCTCTTTTTAGTGTTTCACTCAATTTGGAGTGCTTCTTATTCCAATAGCTCTTAAGGTGGTTGGCCCCTTGCTTCTTTACTCAAATTCTTCATGATACGGCACCAATACTCCTTTCCAATTCCCTATATGGCAACTCACAAGCAAGCAAACAAAGAAACAAGCAATAACCAAAGACAAAAAAAAATGAAATGAAAGCTAAACCAATAGAGTTTTAACAAGACAAATTTCCAAGGATTATTCAACAATTAAAACAATGAAAAGCACAAAAAAGCAAGCTAGGACTCAAAGAGAAACCTAGAATGGCTCTAGAGTAGAGTAGAAAAACTATAAAAAAAAAGACTCAAGAAACCTCTAGTTTTGGCACTTGTTTTCACAATAATTTTCAATTGAAATTTCAGAACGAGGATTGGTATAAAATAGGCAGCAATTATAGAACAAATTTTGAGCCAAAACAACAAGCACACTTTCCTTTCACTTTTTTTTTCCTGGACACTGATTTTTCTGCCAACTTGTGAGATTTTTCTTATTTTTTCCTTTAATCCAAATCGCTTGGTTATTTTTTTATAATTTTGGTCCAGATGTCTAGAAAATTCAGTAAAACTTTTAGCTCAAAAAACGTAGTGACCAATTCCCAGTAATTTATACAAGTTCGTATGTTCAAGCTGCCGGCACCAGCGATTTCAACCTAGAAATCAAGAGTAGTGTTTATGTTGCTTGAGGCTTGGATAGTTACAATTTGTGTTTGCTTATGCTCAATTATCTTGAATAACACAATTCAAGAGAGATTTAGACTTATTTTGATTCAAAAATCCAGCCACAACTCAGCACCACAACTAAACTTCATCATAGGCATCATGTAGGAAACTTAGAAAACAAAAAAGAAGTTCAAGAACAAGACTACTTCTAGGAATTGATTTAGAACATGTTATGAACTAAATAACATGCATGAATTAGACTCAAAATTCAAAAGATAGGCTAAGAATGACAAGAATACATGAACAAATGTAACTAGAATTCAATCAACAAAATAAAAATTCAACACAACTTAGAACATAATGTGACAATTACTATGACTAAACATGACTCTAAGACAACATGGATTAAGTGATTTACACTTAGATTTTTGTGTTTTTTTTTTCTAATCAATATTTTGGAAGAACATTTAGATCTAAAGGTTCAGCACAAGAATATTATGAATGAAAAATGGTAGAACCTAAAATCAACACAAAAAACATGATTCAAGAGTAGATCTATAAAATTTGAACCATAGAAATGCAAGAACAAGTGTAGATCTAAGATTTAATCGGTTTATTTTTTTTGAATCTACTCTAAACAGCACCAAACCCCAAGACAATGAAGGATATACAAGGAGAATAAGATAAAGAACAAGGAATTAAAGAGAATTCACCGAACAAAAAGATAGAGGAAGCAAAAGAACATCACCTAGATGAAGATGCTCTTGATACCACATGGTGTAAGCTCCATTGGAGGATAAATGGCAGCGGAATGGAGAAGGAAGAGAGAGGAGACGCCACTTCAAGGAGAACATGAGTCTAGAAGAAGCTCACCACCATAGGAGGCCATGGATAAGAGCTTGGAGGAAGAAGGAGATGAATGAAGGGAGAGGGAGAGAAGAGCACGAAATTTTGAGCTCTAAAGGAGCTCTGAAATCTGAAGTTAATATTCAAATGATAAAAGTTTTTTTAAAAAATGCACACACATGACCTCTATTTATAGCCTAAGTGTCACAAAAAATTGAAGGGAAATTCAAATTTCACTTGAATTTGTGGAGCCAAAATTTCACTAATTATGATTAGTGAATTTTAGTTATGGTTCAGCCCACTAATCCAAGATTAATTCCAAGATTCTCCACTAAGTGTGCTTAGGTGTCATAAGGCATGAAAAGCATGAAGGACATGCAAAGTGTGACTATATGATGTGGCAATGGGGTGTAGTAAGCAAATGCTCACCTCCCCCTCTAAAATTTAATTGGATTGGGCTTCTACCAATTCGATTAAATTTATTTCCAACCACACACATCAAATATCCACTTAGTGCATGTGAAATTACAAAACTACCCCTAATACAAAAACTAGTCTAGGTGCCCTAAAATTCAAGGGCTGAAAAATTCTATATTTCTAGGGTACCCTACCTACAATATGGAGCCCTAAATACAAGGACCAAATATAATGACATCCTAGTCTAATATGTACAAAGATAATTGGACCCAACCTTGGCCCATGGTCTCAAAAATTTACCTTGAGGTTCATGAGAACCCTAGGGCCTTCTTCAGCAGCTCTAGCCCAATCTTTTTGGAGCCTCTTGCTCATGGTTCTAGTGAATGGTCCCTTCCTAAGGAGGATTGCATCATCCCCTTCCCCTTGAAGAGGATTTGACCTCAAATCTGTTAGTTCCTCCTCCTCAATATCAGCTCCACCTACAAAAGGAATTGAATCAGAAATGTTAAAAGTGATGCTGACTCCATACTCTTCTGGGAGGTCCAACCTATAGGCATTGTTATTGATCCTCTCCAAAACCTGAAAAGGTCCATCCCTTCTAGGGCTAAGCTTGGATTTCCTTTTTGTAAGGAATCTATCCTTCCTAAGATGGAGCCTGTCATACCCTAATTTCGTCCGGGGACCTTTGCTTGATGACATGCGACCATTCTTTGGTCCTTGTGAGGTGCTTGGCACCCATCATTAGGCAATTTATGAAATTCCAGGACATGCCGAAAAACCAAATAAATATTGATGCACAATCCGTAAGTTTCCGTGACACACCGGAAATCAAAAGGAAGCATCGTTGCATAATTAAGTGAGGTTCCGTAACATTCCGTAAGTCAAAAAGGGGATGATTATGTAATCCGCAAGGTTCCGTAACATTACGGAAAGAAAACAAGTATCGTTACGAAATTCGTAAGTTTCCGTAACTTTACGAAAAAAGAATCACCAAAAAACAGCAGAGGGGGGTGTACTTAGTAAAAATGGGGGTGCAAATAGCACCCAGGCCCATTTGGGCCCTCCAGAAGATTCCTCCAGAAGGCGGTTGCTTCTGGAGGAAGCAACCCTGCTCGCCTGGGCGAGCTGAGCTCGCCTGGGCGAGCTGGGCGGCAACCACCTCCCCTATTTTGCTATAAATAGGGGAGGAAATGAAGAAGGAAGGGATCCCAGCCCCTTAGGCACTTCTCTCTCTTTGGAAATTGCTTGGAAAAATTGTTTCCGTGAAGAAAATCTAAGCCGAGGCGCTTCCGAAACGTTTCCGTAACGTTTTCCGTGAGGAATCTCGCAAAGGTTTGAACCGTTCTTCGACGTTCTTCATTCGTTCTTCATCGTTCTTCGATCTTCAACGGGTAAGTACCTCGAACCAAGCTTTTCGATTCATTCTATGTACCCATAGTGGTCCACATTGTGTTTCGTGCATTTTGATTCTCGTTTTGTTTACTTTTTATACCCCCTGTTGACGTGCTTAAGCCATTTTACTTAAGTCGTTTCTCGCTTAACTTAAAAATAAAATAAATTTCCACCGAACGTTTGAATTGTATTAACCATTAACTTTGGTTAAAATAAATTCCGACCGTTCGGTCGTGCCGTAACCACGTTGGAAATCAAAAAAGGGTAAAAATAATATAATAATCAAAAAAGAACATCTTTTAGTAAAATAAAGCGGAAAATCAATCGGACGTTTTCTCTTTGGGATTTCTCATTCTTAATCGAATTGATTAATAACTAAAGTGAAACTAAGGCTAAAATCAACTCGCCTAGTCAAGCTCGTCCACAAAAATAGGCTTTTGAAGTTTGTCATTTCAATTTCTCACTAAACAAAATGGATCATTTTTAAGGTCCAACGCCTTAAAATGATCACCTCTTAAAATCAAAAAGAATCACTTGATAAGCAAGAACTACGTAGGTCTGAGTTCCTCCTTGAGGATACGTAGGAGCAAAAGTCCCGCTTTTGTCGACCACCCCAAGAGATCGTTAATGGTCCAATGCCTTAACGTTTCTCTCCTTTCAAAAACAAGAGATCGTTAATGGTCCAATGCCTTGACGTTTCTCTCCTTTCAAAACCAAAAGACCGTTTAATGGTCCAACACCTTAAATGACCTTTTGTTCAAATAAAAAACATATTTTGCAAAAAAGACAAAAAACAAACTTAAACCAAACACTTTGTTCCGAAAGAACTACGTAGGTCTGATTTCCTCATCGCAAATTGAGGAATACGTAGGAGCAAAGGGAAACACCCTTGTCGACCACAAAAAGAGAAAAATATAAAAAGGGTATAAAGGATATAAGGACATAAAAGGGAACTAAAAATCAAAAGTCATGTTTGCACATTCGATTAAAGGCTGCCGTCCCTTGGGACGGACGTATGGGGTGCTAACACCTTCCCCGTGCGTAAATACAACTCCCGAACCTTTCACTTAAAAGTTCGTAGATCGCGTCTTTTCCGGTTTTTCCGACGTTTTCCTCAAATAAACGTTGGTGGCGACTCCGCGCGTATTCCTTTCGTGGAACACGCATCTCGCGAGTCTCGCGTCACCCTCCCGCCGAAGGGTAGGTTGCGACAGTTGGCGACTCCACTGGGGACTATTTTTAGAGAGTTAGGCCATTTAATCTTGTGCAAATTTTGCCATGACTTACTCCTTTGTTGGCTTCCCCTTATTATGTTCTTGTATATATAACTCTTTGATGCTTTTAGTGCATTTTTTTTGTATGCATGAGGTAAATATTTATTCATTTGATGCACACAAACACTAACACTATTTGCACACACGGTGAGTTGAAAAAGGGCCCTATACCCGGGTTCGTGGGAACATAAGGAGTGGAGGTGAATCCGTGATCATGCTAGGTCTCTGACTTGCTTGATTACAGTGAACCCTCATCTAGAGTTTTTCTCTTTGAAAACATATTGTTGCTAGTAGTCCCTACTGCTGCAGTATGTTCTTCGAAGGGGATGATACCTCTAGAAACCATCAAGAGAGATATGACTACCTTGGGGGTTATCACTAAAAGCCTAGTTAGCTCTCTCCCTTATAGGTCCCTTAAATAGGGGCACGGAGCAAACACGCTGCGTGCCATTTTTCACACTGCCATGCATAAGTATCATATACCCTTTTGCTTATATTTGTTTGTGAATATTGTCGTACTATGTACATCCCCGTGTTGTGCCTTTCGCATATGCATCATGCGTGGGTTTCGTCTTTGATCCCCTCACTTTAGCAAACCGACGGAGGGTCCGTGTCGCCTTCTTAAAAAACATACGTTGGGTGCCATGCTGCCCAAACGTTGTATCCAAGAAGGAAACAATTTCTCGGGCTCCCGTATTCGTAAATTGCATCTGTGTCATATGCATTTCTTCATGCATTCATCCATTCCACCCATGATAGATGTAGGAGTTTTGTTTCGCACTAGATTTTATTTCACTTTAGTAAAACATGGGATCAAGTCAAAAGCCTTCGCTTAAAAAGAGGTTCTATCAAGTCAAAATCAAGAGCTTAGAGGTCACCAGTTTACGAAAGTTGGGGCAATTAATGGGTCAACTTCAACGGCAAGCCTTCCGCAAAGCCTATGGTAAGATTTGGGACCTAGCTAGGGTAGAAGTCTCCATGGAACCGATTGCATCCCTTTCCCAGTATTATGACCAGCCCCTAAGGTGCTTCACATTCAAGGACTTCCAGCTAGTGCCGACTGTGAAAGAGTTTGAAGAAATCCTGGGATGCCCACTGGGAGGAAGGAAGCCATATCTTTTCTCTGGGTTCTATCCCTCCACGACAAGAGTTGCCAAGGTAGTGAAAATCTCAGCACAAGAGTTGGACCGTGTAAAGCAAAACAGGAATGGGATAGTCGGAGTACCAAGGAAGTGTTTGGAGGAAAGGGCAAAGGCCTTGGCAAATCAAGGCGAATGGGCTTTCTTTTATTGACATCTTGGCGCTTTTGATCTTTGGAGTTGTCCTCTTTCCGAATATGGAAGGGTTAGTGGACCTAGCAGCGATTGACGCTTTCCTCGCCTTTCATCATGGCAAGGAAAGCCCGGTCGTCGCCATTTTGGCCATGTATGACACGTTCGACCGAGGATGTGAAAAGAGCGGCGCAAGAATTGTTTGTTGTGCACCAACTCTTGGCTAGCATGGAGGGGCGTCTGTTAAATGGTTCCCTCGCTAGAAGGAAGGAAGAATCAGGATTCTATCTTCATGCGAAGGATGTCCCATGAGAGGAGTGCCATCAGACGAAAGCATCACGCCTTTCATCGCACGAGGTTTCAGTGACCACAACGCGAGGGTACTCCAAGGAGTTCGCAAGGCATGGGATGCGGCGTGAAGAAAGGACAGAGAGCTTAGGGGAAGCAGTAATGGGATCATCGGCGGCTATCATAAGTGGCTGAGAGTCCGAACACAAGGACTAGATTGGCTCCCAAATCTAAAGACTGTGAGAGACGATGAGGTTAAAGCTTCGGAAGAAAGTGATGAGGTACAAGCCCTAAAGGCAGAGCTTGAAAGAGCCTGGGTAGTCGAAGAGAAGTTCAAGTCCATAGCCATCAAAGTCTGAAAAGAGTATGATGAACTAAGGGATGTCAATATGGCCACCGATGAAGCCTTGGAATGAGAAACCAAGAAGGCCCGAAAGGAAGAACACGACCAAAGCAAAGTTTTGAGGGGCTTTATAGGGCAGCAATAGTGAGCTCAAGCTCCGAAGAGGTGAAAGGAATCATCACGGGTCAAAGGCATGATCTTGAAGGACGAGCTAAAGGTTTGCCTTAGGTCGAAAAGAAATTTGTCCCAACAGTTAAGCGAGACTGAAGGGAATATGTGGGCCATCATCAATAAGTGCAAAGAGAAGCTAAATATAGCGGCGACTCACGAGCAAAGGCTAGAGGATGAGTACGCCAAGATATCAGCAGAAAGGGAAGCAAGGGAAAGGGTAATTGATTCATTGCACCAAGAGGCAACAATGTGGACGGACCGATTTGCTCTTACTTTGAACAGGAGTCAAGAACTTCCCCCATTGCTAGCCAAGGCCAAAGCAGTGGCGGACACCTACTCCGCCCCCGAGGAGATCCACGGACTTCTCAGCTATTTTCAGCATATGATAGACTTAATGGACCATATGATTAGAAACCGCTAGGAAGTTTGTATTGTCGCTCAGATCTTGACTAGTTATAACTTTTTGAAAAAAATGAGTTTATCCCACGTTTTTACTCCAAAAATCAGTGCGAATCAAGTCACTCCCACATTTTATCTCTAGCATGCATTGTATGTTGGTCTCGTCCTTTGTCACGGGAAGCCGGAAGGTCCATATCACCTTCTTAATTGTACACATGGGGCACTGCGCCCCCAAATGCGCAAGTAAGAAGAGATAATTTTCCAGGCTCTCGTGTCCGTAAAATGCATTCATATCATGCATCGCATAAGCATCTCTTCATAACATCATAATGAACATATCGTTCCTGCATTTGTCCGTTATCATATTCCAGCCTCACATTTTGCATGAGTCATGGCATCATCATGCATATGCGTTCAACAAACTTTTTGATCTGCAAAATTGCATACCATTTGTTTTCATGTTTGCTCATCCTTGTGTTTTCCTCTACAAAAACAAAAAAAGGGGAAGCGTGAAACTTCACACTACATTCTTAGTTGCATGTGTTAGGCACCATGAGCCAACCATGTTGGGATCATAAACCCATTTCTAAAAAAAAAAAAAACACACAACAACAAAACAAAATAATTGAACATGGTACCTAATGCATGGTTAACTAGGAAATGGTGTTTCTTCGGGCATCTCAATTTCATAATTACATTTTCCATGCATAGCTTAAAGTATGCCCGAGTCATTCATCCCTATGAGATGTTGTTGAAGTATTGGCGATCAGAATTGCCATTCCTTGGATTATAGGGTTGAACCAAGCTCATGCTTTTATAAAAAGGTTCATCAAGTCAAAATATGGAAGTAACCGTCTTGCAAAATTGGGGCAAAAGATGAATCGAGTCACATCACTGCTTCGTCTACTGCCAAACATATTTAGGATTGTTGATGTCCTTGTTACTTCCAGTTTCACCTTGACAAAGATGTCATGGACCATGTTGAAAATCTAAATTGATTCAACCCCATATCCTGCGTAAAATTTCGCAATCTTCAACTGTACATCATTCGCATACATCCATGCTTTTCATTGGTTGCATTGCTCATTGCATTCTTTCCTTGAAAAATAAAATAAAATAAAATAAAATGAACTTAATCATTGTTATCAAAAAAAAAAAAACATGCTTTACGGCGTCCTCACCGAACTTGTGCTAGAGCTAGAGTAATGGGTGAAGTAGAGGAGATACAAGAGAAGATGAAGGCCGACATGGAGGCCATTAAAGAGAAAATGGCCACAATGATGGAGGCCATGATGAGCATGAAGAAGATAATGGAAGCCAATGCGGTTATAGTTGCCGCTACTAGCGCTGTCGCTAAGGTGAACCCGATGCTCCCATCTGGCCTCAAGCAAATGAATCATCCAACCTCAAATATGGTAGGCAAAGATTTGGGAAGTACGGATGACCCCATGATGTGAAAATTCAAAACAAGCACGCCTTCCCGCCATATGGTTTGCCTCCCAATGAGGATGTCAATAACTCCACTCCCATACTCATTAAGAGCCAACAACCTCAATCTGATCATGCACATGTCTCTCGACCCATGGAGGAGACACATGAAATTCCCCACCACGATCTAGCCAACTTCGAGCCTTGCCTCGGATATGCTGCTGAAGGGCAAGCAGTTGGTGGTATACCCCTGCAAAACACTTTGGAGGGCCCTCAATATCATCCACAACCACAACCCTCACGTTCCACAGCGGTTAAAAACCCTCATGACTATGGCAGGAATGGGAAAGTTGGATCATCTAGAGGAAAGGCTCAGGGCCATTGAAGGAGGTGAAGATTATGCCTTTGCTAACCTAAAAGAGTTGTTCCTAGTACCCAATATCATCACCCCTCCCAAGTTCAAGGTGCTGGACTTTGACAAGTACAAGGGGACTACTTGTCCCAAGAACCATCTAAAGATGTATTGTCAGAAGATGGGGGAATACGCAAAAGATGAGGAATTGCTAATACATTCCTTCCAAGAAAGTCTTACTGGGGTAGCTATTACCTGGTACACTAACTTGGAATCTTCCCGAGTCCATTCTTGGAAGGACCTAATGGTTGCCTTTGTTAGGCAGTATCAGTACAATTTTGATATGGTTCCGGATAGGATGAAACTACAGAACATTTGCAAAAAGGGGGACGGATCTTTCAAAGAACACGCCCAAAAGGTGGAGGGATCTGGCGGCCCAGGTGGTACCCCCAATGATGGAAAGGGAGACGATGATCGTGATGGTAGACACATTATCGATACTCTACTATGAAAAGATGGTGGGCTACGCACCCTCAAAGCTTTGAGGATTTGGTCTTTGCCAGTGAAAGGATCAATGTGGGTCTGAAAAAAGGCAAATTTAATCATCCTACTAGGACGACTGAGAAAACTGGGGCAAATGAAGAGGGTGAGAAAGAGGGAGAAACCCATGCTGTGACTGCCATTCCTATACGGCCAAGTTTCCCACCAACCCAACAATGTCATTACTCAGCCAATAACAAACCTCCTCCTTACCCCACCACCCAGTTATCCACAAAAGCCATCCCTAAATCAACCACAAAGTCTGTCTACCGCACTTCCAATGACGAAGACCACCTTTAGCACAAACCAAAAAAAAAAACACCAACAAAAAGGAATTTTGTAGCAAAAAGCCTGTAGGGTTCACCCCAAATTCCGTTCTCATATGCTAAACTTGATCCCATATCTACTTGATAATTCAATGGTAGCCATAACCCTAGCCAAGGTTCATCAACCTCCATTTCTCCGAGAATACGACTCGAACGCAACGTGTGCTTGTCACGGAGAAGCCCCGGGGCGTTCCATTGAGCATTGTAGGGCTCTGAAGCGTAAGGTGCAAGGTCTAATTGATGCGGGCTGGCTGAAATTTGAGGAGAATTGCGTGTAAATCCTGACATTGACAAGAGATGCCACACATGGGGCAATTTTGAAAGCTGTTGTTAGGTGTCCCTAATGACTCATCAGGGTTTCCAAGTTTATGCCATTATTGTAAACCACAGCTACAATGTTAAATGAAATGGATAAAGTTGATATCTTTGTCCCTCATCCTCTCACAAACGCATGTTTGCTTATTCAACTTTCACCGGAATGTGGGTGTAAGCCATTGGTCTGTTTGCTCAAGCAACCTGCGCTCCTGAGTGTTGACTTCCAAGACCGTTCAATCAGAGATTACTCATCTTGCACATTGGTGGGGGTACCGTAAAACAACGAGCAAAGTTCAAAACAAATAAGTTTCAAAATAAAAAATAAAAAGGCATTTGATTGACTGTGTTTTCAAGTAAAAATATAGACGTTCATGTGACCTCATTTTGTCTTTTTAGAGAGAAGTGAGTTATCAAGAATAGGATGTTGGACAAATGGCCTCAGTTACCTTAAGAAAAAAGGGGGTTGAATTAAGATGCAAAGACTATTCCCCAATTGAACTATCACTCTCTCTTTTCGGATTAACAATGCACACAGGGATAACCCTTCCCTTGTGTTCAGGAATCCTCTACAACAAGAGACCCACGGTCTCTTAATCCCTTTTCAGAAATAAGAAGAAGAGAATAAGAGGTCTCTCGTAAAAGAGGTAGATTGTAAAATGAAGATCAATCAAAAATTCCTTATTGAATGAGCAAGTGGTTGACCAAGGAATCTTTTTGAGAGGATAAGACATTTCAGTTCAGAAAAACTCTTGATCTTTCGAGAGGATAAAACTGTTTGGGCAATGAAAACTCTCTTTAAAACATTTGAGTGGCCATTCATAAAACATTTGAATAGATATGTCTCTTGGAAATTATTTTCTGAAAATCCCCTCTGGTAATCAATTACAAGACTTATGTAATCGATTACAGGTTTTAAAAATTTGAATTAAAACATTTTCAAACTGCTGGTAATCGATTACCAGAGAGCAAATCTCAATTTGAAAGGATAGAATTCCTTGGTCAAACCTTTTGCTTCTTCAATTTGGAAACTTTTCCCTAAGATTCTAGAGATCAACTTGATCATATATCTTGATTTTCTTGGATTCTTGGATTCTTGCCTTGAATAAAACTTGGAAGCACTTGATCCTTTGGCATCATCAAAACATCAAAACATCTTGCTTCTACATATGAGTCATTTGACTTAATCCATCAAAAAATCCTTCAACTATTTCTCGTCCTTGGAAAATTCTTTTTGCAAGAATCAACTGCTTCTTTCATTCTTCCTCACTACGAGGCTATGAAAACAAGACAACGATTGGTACCTCAAAGCCTTACACTGGGGCAATGAGGGGCATCGTGCATGAGCCTCAAGTGAACCTAGGGGCAGATTAGAAGTTCTCACCCAATAGGTTCCCTCCTACAAGGTCATGACGAAAGACAACGATTGGTACCTCAAAGCCTTACACTGGGGCAATGAGGGGCACCGTGCATGAGCCTCAAGTGAACATAGGGGCCGATCAAAAGTTCTCACCCATCAATGTTTTCAACAAAAAGAAAGGGGGGACAAACCCTAGGATTTCAATAGATTGATTAAACGACAAACAGCTCTATTGCCATCACTCCAAAATGGTCAAGTAACTAAATCAAACAGAACATACACTTTGAGGGGGTTCCCGGAGAGATTTGCAAAAGATAGGATAAGGTTGCATAAATTATCACCTCTTTCAAAAGGACAGTCAATCTGTGTTTTCCAAAAAAATTAAATCAAAATCAAAATCACAAAACAAGGAAAGAATGACATGAACATTGTACAAACTTTCCATTCCATTGCATTATTTCATATGAAGTCCGCATTTACCAAATTTCACAACAAAGGTTGCATGCATCTGCATCCCTAAAAATCATGTTGACTACATAGATTCCCTACATCTAAATGTCCAAATCTTTTGAATTTGGGATGACCGGCTCTCTCGATGAGTCGATCTCTTGCTTTCTCATAAGGGTGGACCCTTGGGTACTAGTTACCCTCACCGTTGAGAGGACTACACGTCCTCACCATCGGAGGGTTGCACGCCCTCACCTCCAGAGGACTACATGTCCTCGCCTTGAGTGGGCTACACGTCCTCACCTTGGGTACTAGTACCCTCACCTTAAGAGGGCTACACGCCCTCACCATCAGAGGACTGCATGTCCTCACCTTCGTAGGGCTACACGCCCTCACCTTGAGAGGACTACACGTCCTCGCCAACAAAGGGCTGCATTCCCTCACCTTGAAGAGGACTACACATCCTCGCCAACAGAGGGCTGCACGCCCTCACCTCCAAAGGACTACACATCCTCGCCTTGAGAGGGCTGCACGCCCTCTCCTTTAGAGGGCTACGTGTCCTCATTTTCAGTGTGCTCCACATCCACACCTTAAGAGGATTTAAGGTCCTCTGCCCTTAAATGCTTAACCGAGACTTTCACTCCCGGTTAAGGGGCCAGTAGTTTCCTTTTAACGGTTCCTAGGCCACCCCCTGATATTGGAGGAGGGCCAACTGTGCAAGCACAACCAGAAAGGGAGGCTATCACACAGCTACTATGCATACCGGGGCAAGATTTCACCCGTGCCGCTGCAAAGAGACGAGTGCGGATCATGCGCACCAACATGACCACTCTTACACAGATATAGATGACATTGCTACTTAGCAACATTCTACCCAGCGACCGCAATGCCAATCTCCCCCTGCAAAAGTATCAGTTGGTCTGTGTCGTCCCGACATGGGTAAGTATGCATATGGTTCAACTGATTTCTGATACCATCTATTGTTTGCAGGGATTGCACCCACAAAGACACCCAGTGGACCTGAAGAAGTCCAACAGGGCTCTGGGGTTTCCAGCTCTGGTTACGGGCCTCTGTCGGCCCTACAGGGCGCCCGTTCCCCCCAGGAAGTTCATGTCCTCGTGGCATAGGTAAGTATGCACCTCCCCCAACTGATTTCTGATGTCATCTATTGTTTACGAGGATTGTGCCCGCAAGACACCTAGTGGACCCGAAGAAGGCCAACAGGGTCTTGGAGTTGCCAGCTCTAAATACGGGTCTCTGTCAGTTCTAGGGAGTGCCTGTCGCCCCCAGCAAGGTCATCAGGTCCCCCCTACCAATCGATCTTTCATCAAGAAGTTCTGCGTCTCCAGGCAGGCGCAGGGCGAAACACCACAGCAGCCTGGCGATGGTCGGCAGCGGGCAACAGACGCACCGCCATCACCTCTAGAGTTCACCTCTGCTCATCCAGAAAAAGGTTTGAGTATTGCCTACACCACATGGCCGACCAATAGGCGACCAAGTCCAAAGTCAAAGGTAAGCAAAGTACTAGGTCAGTGACCGACAAGTCATAAGGCGTCCAGCTAAAGACGTTAAAGAAGCGCTACTAGGAGGCAACCTAGTACCTTTTAAATTTCTGCCTGCTATTTGATCACTTTTTATAGTAGGACGCACCTAGTTGCTCATGATCCTGGGAATTTAAATAAAACAAGCGCAAGCTCGGAAGGTAGTCATACCTTACAAAACATATATATGTATGTTTAGGTAGTGAAAATACCTTAGATATGCATGTATGTAAACAAAAAAACACTTCACAAAATATATATATATATATATATATATATATATATATATATATATATATATATATATATATATATGTATGTTTAGGTAGAAAAATACCTTAGATATGCATGTATGTAAACAAAAAGACACTTCACAAAATATATATATGTATGTTTAGGTAGAAAGATACCTTAGATATGCATGTATGTAAACAAAAAATACTTCACAAAATATATATGTATGTTTAGGTAGAAAGATACCTTGGATATGCATGTATATAGCAAAAATACCTTACAAAACATATATATGTATGTTTAGGTAGCAAGATACCTTGGATATGCATGTATATAGCAAAATACCTCATGAAAAAAAAAGAGAAGAAAAAAAAACAAACAAGAAAAAGAAATAAACAAATAAAAAAAAGAAGAAAAAAAAGGAAAAAAAAGAAAAATAAGTTGTCTAGCTGAAAAACCAACATGCTTTTGAAAAGAGATGACTTCCAACTTTTCTTTGAAAAAAATTCGCTGATCATAGCTAGTTTTTGGAAAAAAAATGTGTGTACACCTGAAGGGTGAATGCTGTGAAATTTTCCCGGACGCCCAAAATGGACTCAGATGAATGCACAAATTGATAAAAGAACATATTTTGGAAACATTGGGTTGATTTAAAATAGAGGAAATGAATCCTGAGCCCTAGCATCACATGACCATAAAAGTTTGACACTTGAGTGTCCACATAGGTGCATGCATGACCAGTTTTGCATGAAGTTTCCAAATCATCATTTTTGCATTTGTGTCATGGAAATAATGTGGGGCATCCCTTTTTATCCTTGAACCAAACCAAACCCTGACATGTATCATGCCTAGCCATTCTACAAGTCTTGAGCCAAAATCCTGACTCACCATAAACCTTGACCCAGGGTGAGAATGTCAATCCTTACCCTCGGAAGCAAAAAAGAAGAGAAGGAAAATTTCCAATCAAAGAAAAAGAGAAGGAAAATTTCCAATCAAAGGAAAAAAGGAAGCAAGGAAATTCCCAATCAAAGAGTGGGAGAAAGAAAAAAGAAAAGAAAGAAAATTCCCAACCAAAGAATGGGAGAAAGTAAAAAAGAAGAAAGCTCCTGGTCAAAGAAACCAGAAGAAATGTGCTGAGAGGTCTTTGGACCGGACAATATCTGAACAATACAGAATTGTCACCAAATGAACAAAAAAAGAAGGAAAGGAAACCACGACCTAAAATGGTCTTCTCCCTTTGATTACCAACCAAAATCCCGTGCGCTAGCGACTTTTTTTTTCTCGCCCCGCACTAAACAAAAAAAAACGGAAAAAGAAAAAGCCAGAAAAATCAAAGGCCAAAAACACACAAAAGCTGAAAAACCCGCTAAAAGAACCCATTCCCAAGGGAAGCCCTATTGATCCATGATCACGCATGTAATTTTTGATTTGATAGGAAATAATTTGCAAAGTCAAGTCATGACATATCTATGGTCCGGAATTAGGATGAAACACTTACCTGTGCGAGATTGATACACTTTGAGTGATTTTCTTCTATTTTTGTCGAACCCAGTGTTTCCTCTAAATGGTCATTTAGAAACGAAATGCTAACATCCAAGATCTCATTTATGGTTATGGGAGATTTCATCAGCAGACTCTCCTTCCCCGGTAGACGCATTGTTTCTCACTCAAAAAAGCATATGCTGCTCTAAATCAGTTGGAATATTTGTCTCTTTGCTAAAGCATGTTTGCATTTTAGTGGAGAAAACACCGAGACTTTTTCAAGTCTCACAAGTTATCCAGAACTACGTAGGTCTGAGTTCCTCATTGGAGGATACGTAGGAGCAAGAGCCTCGCTTTTGTCGACCACACCGCCTTTTGTTGCCGTGACCCAAGAGCTGGTAGCCCGCGAAGACACCTTACGGTTATCCACACCTCGTTATTCAGTGACCCCAAGTGTGATTGATGAGCAGAGGCCAATGTGGTCATCTGCGCCTTTTCCGGAGATGTCAGCATTTTCTGATGGAGACTTTTCAAGTCTCACAAGTTATCCAGAACTACGTAGGTCTGAGTTCCTCATTGGAGGATACGTAGGAGCAAGAGCCTCGCTTTTGTCGACCACACTGCCTTTTGTTGCCATAACTCAAGAGCCGGTAGCCCGCGGAGATACCTTACGGTTATCCGCACCCCTTTGCTATTTAGACACAGTTGTGTCCGATGGCACGCAGAGACCAAGTTTGGTCATTCTGCACACATGATACGCGGAGATACCTTATGGTTATCTGCACCCCTTTGCTAGGCAGACACAGTTGTGTCCGATGGCACGCAGAGACCAAGTTTGGTCATTCTGCACACATGATACGCGGAGATACCTTACGGTTATCTGCACCCCTTTGCTAGGCAGACACAGTTGTGTCCGATGGCACGCAGAGACCAAGTTTGGTCATTCTGCACACATGATACGCGGAGATACCTTACGGTTATCTGCACCCCTTTGCTAGGCAGACACAGTTGTGTCCGATGGCACGCAGAGACCAAGTTTGGTCATTCTGCACACATGATACGCGGAGATACCTTACGGTTATCTGCACCCCTTTGCTAGGCAGACACAGTTGTGTCCGATGGCACGCAGAGACCAAGTTTGGTCATTCTGCACACATGATACGCGGAGATACCTTACGGTTATCTGCACCCCTTTGCTAGGCAGACACAGTTGTGTCCGATGGCACGCAGAGACCAAGTTTGGTCATTCTGCACCCATGATACGCGGAGATACCTTACGGTTATCTGCACCCCTTTGCTAGGCAGACACAGTTGTGTCCGATGGCACGCAGAGACCAAGTTTGGTCATTCTGCACACATGATACGCGGAGATACCTTATGGTTATTCGCACCCATTCTTTTGCTATCTGTAAGACAGAACGCTTGATAGCATGCAGGGGCTGACACAGTCTTCTGCACCTTTTGTTCCTCCGGGAACAACAAAGTCATTTACATGCGGAAATTTTATGGTCACCCGCGACTCTCGCCAAGTCGGGAGGAGCGAAATTAGTGTCTTATCTTTACTTTTCTTTTATCTCCGATAAAAGACAAGTAAAGAGGGGCAACTGTCATACCCTAATTTCGTCCGGGGACCTTTGCTTGATGACATGCGACCATTCTTTGGTCCTTGTGAGGTGCTTGGCACCCATCATTAGGCAATTTATGAAATTCCAGGACATGCCGAAAAACCAAAAAAATATTGATGCACAATCCGTAAGTTTCCGTGACACACCGGAAATCAAAAGGAAGCATCGTTGCATAATTAAGTGAGGTTCCGTAACATTCCGTAAGTCAAAAAGGGGATGATTATGTAATCCGCAAGGTTCCGTAACATTACGGAAAGAAAACAAGTATCGTTACGAAATTCGTAAGTTTCCGTAACTTTACGAAAAAAGAATCACCAAAAAACAGCAGAGGGGGGTGTACTTAGTAAAAATGGGGGTGCAAATAGCACCCAGGCCCATTTGGGCCCTCCAGAAGATTCCTCCAGAAGGCGGTTGCTTCTGGAGGAAGCAACCCTGCTCGCCTGGGCGAGCTGAGCTCGCCTGGGCGAGCTGGGCGGCAACCACCTCCCCTATTTTGCTATAAATAGGGGAGGAAATGAAGAAGGAAGGGATCCCAGCCCCTTAGGCACTTCTCTCTCTTTGGAAATTGCTTGGAAAAATTGTTTCCGTGAAGAAAATCTAAGCCGAGGCGCTTCCGAAACGTTTCCGTAACGTTTTCCGTGAGGAATCTCGCCAAGGTTTGAACCGTTCTTCGACGTTCTTCATTCGTTCTTCATCGTTCTTCGATCTTCAACGGGTAAGTACCTCGAACCAAGCTTTTCGATTCATTCTATGTACCCATAGTGGTCCACATTGTGTTTCGTGCATTTTGATTCTCGTTTTGTTTACTTTTTATACCCCCTGTTGACGTGCTTAAGCCATTTTACTTAAGTCGTTTCTCGCTTAACTTAAAAATAAAATAAATTTCCACCGAACGTTTGAATTGTATTAACCATTAACTTTGGTTAAAATAAATTCCGACCGTTCGGTCGTGCCGTAACCACGTTGGAAATCAAAAAAGGGTAAAAATAATATAATAATCAAAAAAGAACATCTTTTAGTAAAATAAAGCGGAAAATCAATCGGACGTTTTCTCTTTGGGATTTCTCATTCTTAATTGAATTGATTAATAACTAAAGTGAAACTAAGGCTAAAATCAACTCGCCTAGTCAAGCTCGTCCACAAAAATAGGCTTTTGAAGTTTGTCATTTCAATTTCTCACTAAATAAAATGGATCATTTTTAAGGTCCAACGCCTTAAAATGATCACCTCTTAAAATCAAAAAGAATCACTTGATAAGCAAGAACTACGTAGGTCTGAGTTCCTCCTTGAGGATACGTAGGAGCAAAAGTCCCGCTTTTGTCGACCACCCCAAGAGATCGTTAATGGTCCAATGCCTTAACGTTTCTCTCCTTTCAAAAACAAGAGATCGTTAATGGTCCAATGCCTTGACGTTTCTCTCCTTTCAAAACCAAAAGACCGTTTAATGGTCCAACACCTTAAATGACCTTTTGTTCAAATAAAAAACATATTTTGCAAAAAAGACAAAAAACAAACTTAAACCAAACACTTTGTTCCGAAAGAACTACGTAGGTCTGATTTCCTCATCGCAAATTGAGGAATACGTAGGAGCAAAGGGAAACACCCTTGTCGACCACAAAAAGAGAAAAATATAAAAAGGGTATAAAGGATATAAGGACATAAAAGGGAACTAAAAATCAAAAGTCATGTTTGCACATTCGATTAAAGGCTGCCGTCCCTTGGGACGGACGTATGGGGTGCTAACACCTTCCCCGTGCGTAAATACAACTCCCGAACCTTTCACTTAAAAGTTCGTAGATCGCGTCTTTTCCGGTTTTTCCGACGTTTTCCTCAAATAAACGTTGGTGGCGACTCCGCGCGTATTCCTTTCGTGGAACACGCATCCCGCGAGTCTCGCGTCACCCTCCCGCCGAAGGGTAGGTTGCGACAGAGCCAAACCTAGTCACCCTCATTAAGAACTAGCTCTTTTCTTCCTCTATTGCCGTTAGTTGAATACACCTTTGTTTGGTTCTCTATTTGGTTCTTAACCCTCTCATGCAACTTCTTTACAAATTTTGACCTAGATTCCCCTTCTTTATGTATAAAAGAAGTGTCCAGTGGGAGGGGAATGAGGTCTAATGGTGTTAGGGGATTGAACCTATAGACAACCTCAAAAGGGGACAACTTGGTGGTTCTATGAACCCCCCTGTTGTAGGCAAATTCTACATGAGGAATATACTCATCCCAAGACTTATGGTTGCCTTTCAGAAGAGCCCGTAAAAGGGTGGATAAAGACCTATTCACTACCTCTATTTGCCCATCAGTTTGTGGATGACAAGTGGTAGAGAAAAGAAGTTGAGTTCCTTGCTTAGCCCATAAAGTTTTCCAGAAGTGGCTAAGGAACTTAGCATCTCTATCTGACACAATGGTTCTAGGAAGCCCAAGGACAAAGTCCATACTAATGTCTACCCAAGGTGCAGATGGGATGGGTAAGGGTGTGTATAGCCCATGAGGCATCACCCTAGACTTGGCTGGTAAACAAGGCACACACCTAGTCTAATATAAGGACCAAATATAATGACATCCTAGTCTAATACGTACAAAGATGATTGGACCCAACCTTTGCCCATGGGCTCTGAAATCTACCCTGAGGTTCATGAGAACCCTAGGGCCTTCTTCAGCAGCTCTAGCCCAATCTTCTTGGAGCTTCTTGCTCATGGTTCTAGTGATTGGTTCCTTCCTAGGGAGGATTGCATCAAAATGGATGTCAAAAGTGCCTTCCTAAATGGTCTAATCCAAGAGGAATTATATGTAGAACAACCTCCCGGGTTTGAAGACTCACAAAAATTAGATCATGTCTATAGGTTAAAGAAAGCACTTTATTGGTTAAAACAAGCACCTAGGGCTTGGTATGAAAGATTAAGTAAATTCCTATTAGAAAAGAATTTCATTCGAGGAAAGGTAGATACCACCTTATTCATTAAGAAGAAGGATAATGATATCTTATTGGTACAAATTTATGTTGATGATATAATCTTTGGATCTACTAATGAATCTTTATGCAAGGAGTTTTCTATTGACATGCAAAGTGGGTATGAGATGTCCATGATGGGTGAGTTAAATTACTTTCTTGGATTACAAATCAAACACACAAATAATGGGATCTTTGCCAACCAAGCAAAATACTGTAAAGAACTCATCAAGAGATTCAGAATGAAGAACAAAAAACACTTGGCTACTCCTATGAGCACTGGTTTCTACCTTGACATAGATGAGTCCGGTCAACCCGTTGATGAAAAGCAATATAGAGGTATGATTGGATCTCTACTTTACTTATTTGCAAGTAGGCCAGATATTATGTTTAGTGTGTGCATGTGTGCAAGATTTCAATCAAATCCAAAGTTTTCACATTTAACTGTAGTAAAAAGGATCATAAGATATCTCTTAGGAACAGTTAACTTAGGATTATGGTACCCAAAAAATTCTTTATGCAATTTAGTAGGATACTCAGATTCATATTTTGCTGGATCCAAAACAGATAGGAAGAGTACTAGTGGCACATGTCAATTCATAGGATCTGCTCTTGTCTCTTGGCACAACAAGAAGCAAAATAGTGTAGCATTATCCACAATCGAAGCAAAATACATCTCTGCTGGTAGTTGTTGTGCACAGATTCTATGGATGAAACAACAAGTATCTGATTATGGGATTGTATTAGACCATATTCCCATAAAATGTGACAACACAAGCGCCATAAATGTTGGATCAAGTGGCCTCAGAATAATTAAGAAGGGGGGTTGAATTAATTATTCCTAAACCTTTACTAATTAAAAAATTACTCTTTAAGGCTTTTACTAAGTTGTTAAGAGAATAAGGAGTAGAAGAGAAACTTAACGGAAAGTAAAAGTGGAAATTAAATGCACAACGGAAATTTAAAGAGTAGGGAAGAAGGAGACAAACACACAAGAGTTTTTATACTGGTTCGGCAACAACCCGTGCCTACATCCAGTCCCCAAGCGACCTGCGGTCCTTGAGATTTCTTTCAACATTGTAAAAATCCTTTTACAAGCAAAGATCCACAAGGGATGTACCCTCCCTTGTTCTCTTTGAACCTAGTGGATGTACCCTCCACTAGAACTGATCCACAAGAGATGTACCCTCTCTTGTTCGCAGTCAAACCCAAGTAGATGTACCTTCTACTTGTACCACAAAGGATGTACCCTCCAATGTGTTAAGACAAAGATCTCAGGCGGTTAAACCTTTGATACTTTGTGAATGAGAAGAATTCTCAGGCGGTTTGTCCTTTGAACACTTTTGTATAAGGGAAAGGGAATAATCAAAAGAATTCTCAGACTGTGTCGTTTTGAATTCTTTGACAAGGGAGAAGGGAGACACAAAAGAATTCAGGCGGTTAGTTCTTTGTTCTTTTGGAAAAGGGAGAAGAGAGACACAAAAAGAATTTAGGCGGTTAGTCCTTGGTGAATTATTTTTGGCAAAGGGAGAAGAGATGAAAAGAATGAATAGCACAAGTTTTCAAGGTTTAGAAAACCAGAAAACTTTGGAAAGCTTTTGGCACAAAGAAGAAGAAGAAGTTCAAAGAGATTCAAGGCTTGTAAAGGATTGTATAAGATTGATTGGAAAAGTATGTTGAAAAGCAAATCAAAGCTTTGCTTTTATAGACTCTTCATGTCTGGCCAAGAGGACAATTTAGAAGAGTTATAACTTTTAGAAAAACTTAAAAACAATTTGAAAAAGTCAAAAACCTTTTGAAGAGTTACATTTTTTGATTTATTCAGAAACAACCACTGGTAATCGATTACCAAATAAGTGTAATCAATTACACAAGGCTTTTATGTGAAAGGATGTGACTCTTTACATTTGAATTTTAATTTCAACGTTCAAAGGCACTGGTAATCGATTACCAAAACATTGTAATCGATTACAACTTTTTGAAATTAATTGGAACGCTGTAAATTCAGTTTGAAAACTTTTTCAAATCCGTTTTGCTACTGGTAATCGATTACAACAATCTGGTAATCGATTACCAGAGAGTAAAAACTCTTTGGTAAACATGTTTTGAGAAAAACCATGTGCTACTCAATTTTTGAGAAAACCTTTTCATACTTATCTTGATTAAGCCTTCTCTTGATTCTTGAATCTTGAGTCTTGAATCTTGATCTCTTGAATCTTGATACTTGAATTCAACTTTCCTCTTGAATCTTGAAGTGTTCTTGATTCTATCTTGAATATCTTGAACTCATTCTTTGATTGACCTTTGAGCTTTTTGTCATCACCTTTGTCATCATCTTTTGTTATCATCTTTGTTATCATCAAAACATCTTTGAATCACTCTTGATTCACCATGACGCTTTGCTTCTACAATAAATATATCTAATGATGCAATCCTACACTGCAAGGGCATTGGGTAGAAGACTCCAAGTAGATTGGGCTAGAGATCCAAGGGAAGGCCCTAGGGTTCTCATGAGCCTTAGGGTAGATTTCGAGCCCATAGGCTAAGTATGAGCCCTGTCATACCCTAATTTCGTCCGGGGACCTTGGCTTGGTGGCATGCAACTTGTATTTGGTCATTTTGAGGTGCTTGGCACCCATCATTAGACAATTTGTGAAGTTCCGTGATGTTCCGGAAACCGAAAAAAAGTATTGATGCACAATCCGTAAGGTTCCGTGACACACCGGACATCAAAAGGAAGCATCGTTGCACAATTCGTGAGGTTCCGTAACATTTCGTAAGTCAAAAAAGGGATGATTATGTAATCCGCAAGTTTCCGTAACATTACGGAAAGAAAACAAGTATCGTTACGAAATTCGTAAAGTTTCGTAACGTTACGAAAAAAATCACCAAAAAAAAGGCAAAGGGGGTGTATTTAGTAAAATGCGGGTGCAAATAGTAATTTTTGAATCTGGGCCCTTCTAGAGGTTTCTGGGCAATTTCTTGCTTAAGGTTGAAGTAACCTAGCTCGCCTGGGCGAGCTAGGTGGCCACCACACCCCCCGTTTTGTTGAAAAATGGGATTCCAGGGCTTTCAGGACACCCGTAATGCTTCCGTAAAATTCCCATTACTCTAAATAAGCATAATTAATTTAATACGGGTGAGACGGAAGAGAAAGAAAGAAGAAAATCAAGTCCTATATGCTTATGTAACTTTTCCGTAAATTACGAAAGAAGGGGGGTGAACTTATCAAAATTGGGGGGTGCAAATAGCAATTTCGAAATTTTGAATCGGGCCTTCCAGAATGTTTTTTGAAGCTGGGTTGCTTCTTCAACCGAGCTTGCCTGGGCGAGCTGGGCGGCAACCTCCTCCCCTTTTTTCTTATAAATAGGCTGAAAGGGGTTGTTCTAAGGATCTGAGAGCCCCCTGGCTATGTATTTCAGCTGTTTTGGGTGAAAAAAATTATTTCCGTGAAGAAAATCCAAGCCGAGGTGCTTCCGTAACGCTTCCGAGATGTTTCCGTAAGCAAATCCGTGAAGGTTTTCGTCCGTTCTTCACCGTTCTTCATCCGTTCTTCATTCTTCAACGGGTAAGTTTTCGAATCCGAGACTTTCAATTCATTTCTTGTTTTTTTTAAGCTTTCATGTTTATTTCGTTCATTTTTGATATCTTGAAAAATAATAATAAAATAATCAAAATATCTTCAAATAAAATAATCAAAAAAATCAATCGGACGTTTTTCTTTGGAAGTTTCCTTGAATGAATTGATTAATAACTAAAGTGAAACTAAGACTAAAATCAACTCATAAATCAAGTTTTGTCCAAAAAATCATTAAAAGACCGTTTAATGGTCCAACACCTTAAATGACCTTTTGTTCAATAAAAACATATTTTGCAAAAAAGACAAAAACAACTTAACCAAACACTTTGTTCCGAAAGAACTACGTAGGTCTGATTTCCTCATCACAATTGAGGAATACGTAGGAGCAAAGGGAAAACACCCTTGTTGACCAAAAAAAGATAAAAATATAAAAAAAAGGGCATAAAAGATATAAGAACGTAAAGGGAACGTAAAAATCAAAGTCATGTTTGCACATTCGATTAAAGGCTGCCGTCCCTTGTGACGGACGTGTGGGGTGCTAACACCTTCCCCGTGCGTAAATACAACTCCCGAACCTTTCACTTAAAAGTTCGTAGATCGCGTCTTTTCCGGTTTTTCCGACGTTTTCCTCAAATAAACGTTGGTGGCGACTCTGCGCGTATTCCTTTTGTGGAACACGCATCCCGCGAGTCACGCGTCGCCCTCCCGCCGAAGGGTAGGTTGCGACAGTTGGCGACTCCACTGGGGACTGTTTTTAGAGAGTTATGCCATTTAATCTTGTGCAATGTTTTACCGTGACTTACTCCTTTGTTGGGTTTCCCTTCATTATGTTCTTGTATATATAACTCGTTGATGTTTTTTGTGCATTTTTTAAGTGTATGCTGGAGGTAAATATTTATTCATTTGATACACACTATTTGCACACACTGTGAGTTGAAAAAGGGCCCTATACCCGGGTTAATGGGAACATAAGGAGTGGAGGTGAATCTGTGATCATGCTAGGTCTCCGACTTGCTTGATTACAGTGAACCCTCATCTACAGCTTTTCTCTTTGAAGACTTATTGTTGCTAGTAGTCCCTACTGCTGCAATATGTTCTTCAAAGGGGATGATACCTCTAGAAACCATCAAGAGAGATATGACCACCTTGGGAATTATCACTAAAAGCCCTTTTAGTTCCCTCCCATATATGTCCCTTTAAATAGGGGCACGGAGCAAACACGTTGCGTGCCATTTTTCACACTGCCATGCATAAGTGTCATGTACCCTTTTGCTTATATTTGTTTGTGAATATTGTCGTACTATGTACATCCCCGTGTTGTGCCTTTCGCATATGCATCATGCGTGGGTTTCGTCTTTGATCCCCTCACTTTAGCAAACCGACGGAGGGTCCGTGTCGCCTTCTTAAAAACATACGTTGGGTGCCATGCTACCCAAACGTTGTATCCAAGAAGGGGACAATTTCTCGGGCTCCCGTATTCGTAAATTGCATCTGTGTCATGTGCATTTCTTCATGCATTCATCCATTCCACTCATGATAGATGTCGGAGTTTTGATTCGCACTAGATTTTTATTTCACTTTAGAAAAACATGGGATCAAGTCAAAAGCCTTCGCTTAAAAAGAGGTTCTATCAAGTCAAAATCAAGAGCTTAGAGGTCACTAGTTTACGAGAGTTGGGGCAATTAATGGGTCAACTTCAGCGGCATGCCTTCCGCAAAGCCTATGGTAAGATTTGGGACCTAGCTAGGGTAGAAGTCTCCATGGAACCGATTGCATCCCTTTCCCAGTATTATGACCAGCCCCTAAGGTGCTTCACATTTGAGGACTTCCAACTAGTGCCGACTGTGAAAGAGTTTGAAGAAATCCTGGGATGCCCACTGGGAGGAAGGAAGCCATATCTTTTCTCTGGGTTCTATCCCTCTGTCGCAACCTACCCTTCGGCGGGAGGGCGACGCGTGACTCGTGGGATGCGTGTTCCACGAAAGAAATCCGCGCGGAGTCGCCACCAACGTTTATTTGAGGAAAACGTCGGAAAAACCGGAAAAGACGCGATCTACGAACTTTTAAGTGAAAGGTTCGGGAGTTGTATTTACGCACGGGGAAGGTATTAGCACCCCACACGTCCGTCCCAAGGGACGGCAGCCTTTAATCGAATGTGCAAACATGACTTTGATTTTTACGTTCCCTTTTATGTCCTTATATCCTTTTTATATTTTTTCCTTTTTTGTGGTCGACAAGGGTGTTTCCCTTTGCTCCTACGTATTCGTCAATTTGGGATGAGAAAATCAGACCTACGTAGTTCTTTCGGAACAAAGTGTTTGGTTAAGTTGTTTTTTGTCTTTTTTTGCAAAATATGTTGTTATTGAACAAAAGGTCATTTTAAGGTATTGGACCATTAAACGGTCTTTTGATTTTGAAAGGGGAGAAACGTTAAGGCGTTGGACCATTAACGATCTCTTGTTTTTGAAAGGAGAGAAACGTTAAGGCATTGGACCATTAACGATCTCTTGTTTTTGAAAGGAGAGAAACGTTAAGGCATTGGACCATTAACGATCTCTTTTTTTTTTGAAAGGAGAGAAACGTTAAGGCATTGGACCATTAACGATCTCTTGTTTTTGAAAGGAGAGAAACGTTAAGGCATTGGACCATTAACGATCTCTTGGGGTGGTCGACAAAAGCGGGGCTTTTGCTCCTACGTATCCTCAATTGCGATGAGAAAATCAGACCTACGTAGTTCTTGCAAAAGCGGTAAAGTTACATGTTGATTTTATGCTTTTGAACGGTTCATGTTAACCGATAAAAGCAAAGAGGACCGTTTAAGGCGTTGGACCTTAAAACGGTTTTTAGTGATTTTCGGACAAAACTCGATTTGTGAGTCTATTTTAGTCTTAGTTTCACTTTGGTTATTAATCAATTCATTCAAGGAAACTTCCAAAGAAAAACGTCCGATTGATTTTTTAATTTATTTTATTCAAAGATATTTTGATTATTTTATTATTATTTTTCAAGATATTTTGATTATTTTATTATTATTTTACTTTTTTTGGTTTAACCGAGGTTATAGCGTGAACGATCGGTTAGATTTCATTTTAAAAGTGATTAAATGAGATTACAACACAAATGATCGGTTGAAATTCATTTTATCATTTATTAGGTGAGAAAACGGCTTAAATAAACGGTAAAAGCGTGTTAAAGACGGAAGAAAAGAAATCGAAAATGAACGAAATAAAGAGGAAAGCTTAAAAAAACAAGAAATGAATTAAAAGTCTCGGATTCGAAAACTTACCCGTGGAAGAACGAAGAACGGATGAAGAACGATGAAGAACGGACAAAAACCTTCACGGATTTGCTTACGGAAACATCTCGGAAGCGTTACGGAAGCACCTCGGCTTGGATTTTCTTCACGGAAACAATTTTTGTCACCCAAAACAGCTGAAATACATAGCCAGGGGGCTGAGGGATCCTTAGAACAGCCCCCCTTCAGCCTTTTTATAGGAAAAAGGGGGAGGAGGTTGCCGCCCAGGCGAGCTGGGTTGCTTCCTCCAGAAGCAACCCAGCTTCAAAAAACGTTCTGGAAGGCCCAATTCAAAATTTCGAAATTGCTATTTGCACCCCCCAATTTTGATAAGTTCACCCCCCTTCTTTCATAATTTACGGAAAAGTTACGGAAGCCTTACGGAAGCATATAGGACTTGATTTTCTTCTTTTTTTTCTCTTCCATCTCACCCGTATTAAGTTAATTATGCTTATTTAGAGTTATGGGAATTTTACGGAAGCATTACGGGTGTCCCGGAAGCCCCGGAATCCCATTTTTCAACAAAACGGGGGGTGTGGTGGCCATCTAGCTCGCCCAGGCGAGCTAGGTTACTTCAACCTTTAGCAAGAAATTACCCAGAAACCTCTAGAAGGGCCCATATTCGAAAATTACTGTTTGCACCCCCCATTTTACTAAATACACCCCCTTTGGCTTTTTTTTTGGTGATCTTTTTTTCGTAAAGTTACGGAAACTTACGAATTTCGTAACGATACTTGTTTTCTTTCCGTAATGTTACGGAACCTTGCGGATTACATATTCATCCCCTTTTTGACTTACGGAATGTTACGGAACCTCACTAACTACGCAACGATGCTTCCATTTGATTTCCGGTGTGTCACGGAACCTTACGGATTGTGCATCAATATTTTTTTGGTTTTTCGGCATGTCCTGGAATTTCACAAATTGCCTAATGATGGATGCCAAGCACCTCACAAGGACCAAAGAAAGGTCGCATGTCATCAAGCAAAGGTCCCCGGACGAAATTAGGGTATGACAGTTGCCCCTCTTTACTTGTCTTTTATTGGAGATAAAAGGAAAGTAAAGATAAGACACTAATTTCGTTCCTCTCGATTTGACGAGAGTCGCGGGTGACCATAAAATCTCCACATGCAAATGACTTGTTGTTCCCGGATTTTCACAAATTGCCTAATGATGGGTGCCAAGCACCTCACAAGGACCAAAGAAAGGTCGCATGTCATCAAGCAAAGGTCCCCGGATGAAAATTAGGGTATGACACTAATTTCGCTCCTCTCGGTCGACGAGAGTCGCGGGTGACCATGACTTGTCGTTCCCGGAATTTCACAAATCGCCTAATGATGGGTGCCAAGCACCTCACAAGGACCAAAGAAAGGTCGCATGTCATCAAGCAAAGGTCCCCGGACGAAAATTAGTGTATGACACTAATTTCGCTCCTCTCGGTTGACGAGAGTCGCGGGTGACCATGACTTGTCGTTCCCGGAATTTCACAAATTGCCTAATGATGGGTGCCAAGCACCTCACAAGGACCAAAGAAAGGTCGCATGTCATCAAGCAAAGGTCCCCAGACGAAAATTAGTGTATGACACTAATTTCGCTCCTCTCGGTGGACGAGAGTCGCGGGTGACCATAAAATTTCCGCATGTAAATGACTTGTTGTTCCCGGAGGAACAAAAGGTGCAAAAGACTATGTCAGTCTCTGCATGCTATCAAGCGTTCTGTCTTACAGATAGCAAAAGAATGTTTATACGGATAACCACTCGGGTATTTCCGCGTATCATCGGGCCCGCCGCCTTTGGATGACACAAGGGTGCGGATAACCGTAAGGTATCTTCGCGTATCATCGGGCCCGCCGCCTCTGGATGACACAAGGGTGCGGATAATCGTAAGGTATCTCCGCGTATCATCGGGCCCGCCGCCTCTGGATGATACAAGGGTGCAGAATGACCAAATTTTGTCTCTGCTTGTCATCGGGCCCGCCGCCTTTGGATGACAAAAGGGTGCGGATAACCGTAAGGTATCTCCGCGTATCATCGGGCCCGCCGCCTCTAGATGACAAAAGGGTGCGGATAACCGTAAGGTATCTCCGCGTATCATCGGGCCCGCCGCCTCTGGATGATACAAGGGTGCAGAATGACCAAATTTTGTCTCTGCTTGTCATCGGGCCCGCCGCCTCTGGATGACAAAAGGGTGCGGATAACCGTAAGGTATCTTCGCGTATCATCGGGCCCACCGCCTCTGGATGATACAAGGGTGCAGAATGACCAAATTTTGTCTCTGCTTGTCATCGGGCCCGCCGCCTCTGGATGACAAAAGGGTGCGGATAACCGTAAGGTATCTCCGCGTATCATCGGGCCCGCCGCCTCTGGATGATACAAGGGTGCAGAATGACCAAATTTTGTCTCTGCTTGTCATCGGGCCCGCCGCCTCTGGATGACAAAAGGGTGCGGATAACCGTAAGGTATCTCCACGTATCATCGGGCCCGCCGCCTCTGGATGATACAAGGGTGCAGAATGACCAAATTTTGTCTCTGCTTGTCATCGGGCCCGCTGCCTCTGGATGACAAAAGGGTGCGGATAACCGTAAGGTATCTCCGCGTATCATCGGGCCCACCGCCTCTGGATGATACAAGGGTGCAGAATGACCAAATTTTGTCTCTGCTTGTCATCGGGCCCGCCGCCTCTGGATGACAAAAGGGTGCGGATAACCGTAAGGTATCTCCGCGTATCATCGGGCCCGCCGCCTCTGGATGATAGTAGGGTGCAGAATGACCAAATTTTGTCTCTGCTTGTCATCGGGCCCGCCGCCTCTGGATGACAAAAGGGTGCGGATAACCGTAAGGTATCTCCGCGTATCATCGGGCCCGCCGCCTCTGGATGATACAAGGGTGCAGAATGACCAAATTTTGTCTCTGCTTGTCATCGGGCCCGCCGCCTCTGGATGACAAAAGGGTGCGGATAACCGTAAGGTATCTCCGCGTATCATTGGGCCCGCCGCCTCTGGATGATACAAGAGTGTGGATAACCGTAAGGTATCTCCGCGTATCATCGGGCCCGCCGCCTCTGGATGATACAAGAGTGCAGAATGACCAAATTTTGTCTCTGCTTGTCATCGGGCCCGCCGTCTCTGGATGACAAAAGGGTGCGAGTCACATGACCTCAGGGTCAGTATGACAAAGATTATGGGGCGGCCGACAAAAGCAAGGCTCTTGCTCCTACGTATCCTGCAATGGGGAACTCAGACCTACGTAGTTCTGGGTAACTTGTGAGACTTGAAAAGTCTCCATCAGAAAATGCTGACATCTCCGGAAAGGGTGCAGATGACCACATTGGCCTCTGCTCGTGAATCACACTTGGGGTCACTGAATGACGAGGTGCGGATAACCGTAAGGTGTCTTCGCGGGCTACCAGCTCTTGGGTCATGGCAACAAAAGGCGGTGTGGTCGACAAAAGCGAGGCTCTTGCTCCTACGTATCCTCCAATGAGAAACTCAGACCTACGTAGTTCTGGATAACTTGTGAGACTTGAAAAAGTCTCGGTGTTTTCTCCACTAAAATGCAAACATGCTTTAGCAAAGAGACAAATATTCCAACTGATTTAGAGCAGCATATGCTTTTTTGAGTGAAAAACAATGCGTCTACCGGGGAAGGAGAGTCTGCTGATGAAATCCCCCATAACCATAAATGAGATTTTGGATGTTAGCATTTCGTTTCTAAATGACCATTTAGAGGAAACACTGGGTTCGACAAAAATAGAAGAAATCCACTCAAAGTGTATCAATCTCACACAGGTAAGTGTTTCATCCTAATTCCGAACCATAGATATGTCATGACTTGACTTTGCAAATTATTTCCTATCAAATCAAAAATTACATGCGTGATCATGGATCAAATAGGACTTCCCTTGGGAATGGGTTCTTTTGGGGAGTTTTTCAGTTTTTGATTATTTTTGGCTTTTGATTTTTTGTTGGCTTTTCCTTTTCTGTTTTTGTTTAGTGTGGGGCGAAAAAGTCGCTAGCGCACTGATTTTGGTTGGCAATTAAAGGGAGAAGACCATTTTAGGTCATGGTTTCCTTTCCTTCTTTTTGTTCATTTGGTGACAATTCTGTATTGTTCAGATATTGTCCGGTCTAAAGACCTCTCTGCACATTTCTTCTGGTTTCTTTGACCAGGAGCTTTCTTCTTTTTTTTTTCTTTACTTTCTCCCATTCTTTGGTTGGGACTTTTCTTTCTTTTCTTTTTTCTTTCTCCCTCTCTTCGATTGGGAATTTCCTTGTTTCCTTTTTTCCTTTGATTGGAAATTTTCCTTCTCTTCTTTTTTTGCTTTCTCTTTGATTGGAAATTTTCCTTCTCTTCTTTTTTGCTTCCGAGGGTAAGGATTGACATTCTCACCCTGGGTCAAGGTTTATGGTGAGTCAGGATTTTGGCTCAAGACTTGTAGAATGGCTAGGCATGGTACATATCAGGGTTTGGTTTGGTTCAAGGATAAAAGGGATGCCCCACATTATTTCCATGACACAAATGCAAAAATGATGATTTGGAAATTTTATGCAAAACTGGTCATGCATGCATCTATGTGGACACTCAAATGTCAATTTTTTATGGTCATGTGATGCTAGGGCTCAGGATTCATTTCCTCTATTTTAAATCAACCCTAATGTTTCCAAAATATGTTCTTTTATCAATTTGTGCATTCCTCCAAGTCCATTTTGGGCATCCGGGGAAATCTTCACAGCATTCACCCTTCAGGTGTATACACATTTTTTTTCAAAAATAGCTATGATCAACGAATTTTTTCAAAGAAAGGTTGGAAGTCATCTCTTTTCAAAAGCATGTTGGTTTTTCAGCTAGACAACTTATTTTTCTTTTTTCTCTCTTTTTTTTTATGTTTATTTCTTTTTCTTGTTTGTTTTTTGTTTTTTTTTTTCATGAGGTATTTTGCTACCTAAACATGTGTATATTTTTGTGAGGTATCTTTGCTATATACATGCATATCCAAGGTATCTTTCTACCTGAACATACATATATATATTTTGTGAACTATTTTTTTGTTAACATACATGCATATCTGAGGTATCTTTCTACCTAAACATACATATATATATTTTGTGAACTATTTTTTGTTTACATACATGCATATCTGAGGTATCTTTCTACCTAAACATACATATATATATTTTGTGAACTATTTTTTTGTTTACATACATGCATATCTGAGGTATCTTTCTACCTAAACATACATATATATATTTTGTGAAGTATTTTTTTGTTTACATACATGCATATCTAAGGTATTTTCACTACCTAAACATACATATATATATTTTGTGAGGTATGACTACCTTCCGAGCTTGCGCTTGTTTTATTTAAATCCCCAGGATCATGAGCAACTAGGTGCATCCTACTATAAAAAGTGATCAAATAACAAACATAGATTCAAAAGTTACTAGGTTGCCTCCTAGTAGCGCTTCTTTAACGTCTTTAGCTGGACGCCTTATGACTTGTCGGTCACTGACCTAGTACTTTGCTTACCTTTGGCTTTGGACTTGGTCGCCTATTGGTCGGCCATGTGGTGTAGGCAATACTCAAACCTTTTCGTGGATGAGCAGAGGTGAACTCTAGAGGTGATGGCGGTGCGTCTGTTGCCCGCTGCCGGCCATCCCCAGGCTGCTGTGGTGTTTCGCCCTGCGCCTGCCTGGAGACGCAGTACTTCTTGATGAAAGCTCGATTGGTAGGGGGGCCTGATGACCTTGCTGGAGGTGACAGGTACTCCGTAGAACTGACAGAGACCCGTAATTAGAGCTTGACAATTCCAAGACCCTGTTGGACTTCTTCGGGTCCACTAGGTGTCTTGCAGTCGCGATCCCTGCAAACAATAGATGAAATCAGAAATCAGTTGAGCGATGTGCATACTTACCTATGATGACGTGACCTTGCCGGGGGGGTACGGGCACCCTGTAGGACTGATAGAGGCCCGTAACCAGAGCTGGAAACCCCAGGGCCCTGTTGGACTTCTTCAGGTTCACTGGGTGTCTTTGTGGGTGCGATCCCTGCAAACAAATAAATGGTATCAGAAATCAGTTGAACCATATGCATACTTACCCATGTCGGGACGGCACAGACCAACTGATACTTCCGCAGGGGGAGATTGGCATTGCGGTCGCTGGGCAGAATGTTGCTAAGTAGCAATGTCATCTATATCTGTGTAAGAGTGGTCATGTTGGTGCGCATGGTCCGCACTCTTCTCTTTGCAGCGGCACGGGTGAAATCTTGCCCCAGTATGCATAGTAGCTGTGTGATAGCCTCCCTCTCTGGTTGTGCTCGCACAGTTGGCCCTCCTCCAATATCAGGGGGTGGCCCAGGAACCGTTAAAAGGAAACTACTGGTCTCTTAACCGGGAGTGCAAGTCTCGGTTAAGCATTTAAGGATAGAGGACCTTAAATTATCTTAAGGTGTGGATATGGAGCCCACTGAAAGTGAGGACGCATAGTCCTCTAAAGGCGAGGGCGTGTAGCCCTCTGAAGTTCAGGACGTGTCGCCTTTCGAAGGCGAGGGAGTGTAGTCCTATGATGGCAAGGACGTGCAATCCTCTAAAGGTGAGGGCATGCCCCCCTTTGAAAATGGGGAACATGTAGTCCTCTGATGGCGAGGACGTGTAGTCCTCTGAAGGTGAGGGCGTGTAGCCCTACAAAGGTGAAGGCACATGACCCTTTGACGGCGAGGACGTGTAGTCCTCTGAAGGTGAAGGTAACTAGTACCCAAGGTGAGGGCGTGTAGCCCTCTCAAGGCGAGGACTTATAGTCCTCTGGAGGTGAGGGCGTGCAGCCCTCTGATGGTGAGGACGTGTAGTCCTCTCAAGGCGAGGACGTGTAGTCCTCTGACGGTGAGGGTAACTAGTACCCAAGGTGAGGGCGTGTAGCCCTCTCAAGGCGAGGACATGTAGTCCTCTGGAGGTAAGGGCGTGCAGCCCTCTGATGGTGAGGACGTGTAGTCCTCTCAAGGCGAGGACGTGTAGTCCTCTGACGGTGAGGGTAACTAGTACCCAAGGTGAGGGCGTGTAGCCCTCTCAAGGCGAGGACATGTAGTCCTCTGGAGGTGAGGGCGTGCAGCCCTCTGATGGTGAGGACGTGTAGTCCTCTCAAGGTGAGGACGTGTAGTCCTCTCAATGGTGAGGGTAACTAGTACCCAAGGTGAGGGCGTGTAGCCCTCTCAAGGCGAGGACATGTAGTCCTCTGGAGGTGAGGGCGTGCAGCCCTCTGTTGGCGAGGACGTGTAGTCCTCTAAAAGTGATAGGTACAAGTACCCAAGGGTCCACCCTTATGAGAAAGCAAGAGATCGACTCATCGAGAGGGCCGGTCATCCCAAATCCACAAGATTTGGGCATTAGATGTAGGAAATCTATGCAGTTAACATGATTTTTAGGGATGCAGATGCATGCAACCTTTGTCGTGAAATTTGGTAAATGCGGACTTCATATGAAACAATGCAATGTAATGGAAAGTTGTACAATGTTCATGACATTCTTTCCCTATTTTGTGATTTTGATTTTGATTTGATTTTTTTTGGAAAACATAGATTGACTGTCCTTTTGAAAGAGGTGATAATTCATGCGACCTTATCCTATCTTTTGCAAATCTCTCCGGGAACTCCCTCAAAGTGTATGTTCTTTTTTATTTAGTCACTTGACCATTTTGGAGTGACGGCAATGGAGCCATTTGATGTTTAATCAATCCATCGAAATCCTAGGGTTTGTCCCCCCTTTTTTGTTGAAAACATCGATGGGTGAGAACTTTTGATCGGCCCCTATGTTAACTTGAGGCTCATGCACGGTGCCCCTCATTGCCCCAGTGTAAGGCTTTGAGGTACCAATCGTTGCCTTTCGTCATGACCTTGTAGGAGGGAACCTATTGGGTGAGAACTTCTAATCTGCCCTCAAAGTGTTGTCTTGTTTTCACGACCTCGTAGTGAGGAAGAATGAAAGAAGCAGTTGATTCTTGCAAAAAGAATTTTCCAAGGACGAGAAATAGTTGAAGGATCTTTCAGTTGATGGATTAAGTCAAATGACTCCTATGTAGAAGCAAGATGTTTTGATGTCTTGATGATGCTAAAGGATCAAATGCTTCTAAGTTTTATTCAAGACAAGAATCCAAGAAAGTCAAGATATATCATCAAGTTTGATCTCTTAGAATCTTTAGGAAGAAGTTTCCAAATTGAAACAAACAAAAGGTTTGACCAAAGAATTCTATCATTTCAAATTGAGATTTGCTCTCTGGTAATCGATTACCATTAGTTGAAAATGTTTTAATTCAAATTTTTAAAACCTGTAATCGATTACATAAGTCTTGTAATTGATTACCAGAGGGGATTTTCAGAAAATAATTTCCAAGAGACATATCTATTCAAATGTTTTATGAACGGCCATTCAAATGTTTTAAAGAGAGTTTTTATTGCCCAAACAGTTTTATCCTCTCGAAAGATCAAGAGTATTTTTGAACTGAAATGTCTTATCCTCTCAAAAAGATTCCTTGGTCAACCACTTGCTTATTCAATAAGGAATTTTGATTGGTCTTCATTGTACAATCTATCCCTTTTAAGAGAGATTTCTTCTTCTTATTTCTGAAAAGGGATTAAGAGGCCGTGGGTCTCTTGTAGTAGAGGATTCTTGAACACAAGGGAAGGGTTGTCCCTATGTGCATTGTTAATCCGAAAAGAGAGAGTGAAAGTTTAATTGGGGAATAATATTCGTATCTTAATTCAATCCCCTCTTCTTCTCAAGGTAACTGAGGCCATTTGTCCAACATCCTATTCTTGATAACTCACTTCTCTCTAAAAAGACAAAATGAGGTCACATGAACGTCTATATTTTTACTTGAAAACACAGTCAATCAAATGCCTTTTTATTTTTTATTTTGAAACTTATTTGTTTTGAACTTTGCTCGTTGTTTTACGGCACCCCCACCAACGTGCAAGATGAGTAATCTTTGATTGAACGGTCTTGGAAGTCAACACTCAGGAGCGCAGGTTGCTTGAGCAAACAGACCAATGGCTTACACTCACATTCCGGTGAAAGTTGAATAAGCAAACATGCGTTTGTGAGAGGATGAGGGACAAAGATATCAACTTTATCCATTTCATTTAACATTGTAGCTGTGGTTTACAATAATGGCATAAACTTGGAAACCCTGATGAGTCATTAGGGACACCTAACAACAGCTTTCAAAATTGCCCCATGTGTGGCATCTCTTGTCAATGTCAGGATTTACACGCAATTCTCCTCAAATTTCAGCCAGCCCGCATCAATTAGACCTTGCACCTTACGCTTCAGAGCCCTACCATGCTCAATGGAACGCCCCGGGGCTTCTCCGTGACAAGCACACGTTGCGTTCGAGTTGTATTCTCGGAGAAATGGAGGTTGATGAACCTTGGATAGGGTTATGGCTACCATTGAATTATCAAGTAGATATGGGAGCAAGTCAGCATAGGACACTGGAATTGGGGTGAATTCTACAGGCTTTCTCGCTGCAAAATTCACTTCTTGGTTGGTGTTTTTGGTTTGTGCTAAAGGTGGTGTTCGTCATTGGAAGTGCGGTAGACAGACTTTGTGGTAGATTTAGGGATGGCCTTTGTGGATAACTGGGTGGTGGGTAAGGAGAAAGTTTGTTATTGGCTGAGTAAAGATATTGTTGGGTTGGTGGGAAACTTGGCCGTACAGGAATGGCAGTCACAGCATGGGTTTCTCCCTCATCCTCACCCTCTTTATTTGCCCCAGTTTTCTCAGTCGTCCTAGTAGGATGATCAAATTTGCCTCTTTTCTGACCCACATTGATCCTTTCACTGGCGAAGACCAAATCTGCAAAGCTTTGAGGGTGCGCAGCCCACCATCTTTTCATAGTAGAGTACCGATAATGTGTCTACCATCACGATTATCGTCTCCCTTTCCATTATTGGGGGTACCACCTGGGCCGCCAGATCCCTCCACCTTTTGGGCGTGTTCTTTGAATGATCCGTCCCCCTTTTTGCACATGTTCTGTAGTTGCATCCTATCCGGAACCATATCAAATTTTGTACTGATACTGCCTAACAAAGGCAACCATTAGGTCCTTCCAAGAATGGACTCGGGAAGGTTCCAAGTTAGTGTACCAGGTAACAGCTACCCCAGTAAGACTTTCTTGGAAGGAATGTATCAGCAATTCCTCATCTTTTGCGTATTCCCCCATCTTGTGACAATACATCTTTAGATGGTTCTTGAAACAAGTAGTCCCCTTGTACTTGTCAAAGTCCAGCACCTTGAACTTGGGAATGACCATGTTTGGGTATTAGGAACAACTTTTCTAGGTTAGCAAAGGCATAATCTTCACCTCCTTCAATGGCCATGAGCCTTTCCTTTAGATGATCCGCCTTTCCCTTTTCGGCCATAGCAGGAGGGGCTC
The DNA here is from genome assembly GCF_004193775.1 of Glycine soja. NCBI lineage: Eukaryota > Viridiplantae > Streptophyta > Magnoliopsida > Fabales > Fabaceae > Glycine > Glycine soja. The sequence goes on along the minus strand of NC_041020.1, from coordinate 16,430,589 downwards.
TTCCCACCGCAAAATGCAATGGTTGTGGTTGTGGGCGAAACTGAGGGCCCTCCAAAGTGTTTTCAAAGGGTAAACCACCAACTGCTTGCCCTTCAGTGGCATATCCGAGCCAAGGCTCGAACTCAGCTAGATTGTGGTGGGGAATTTCATGTGTCTCCCCCATGGTTTGAGAGATATGTGCCTGATGAGGTTATTGGTTCTCAATGAGTATCGGAGTGGAGTTATTGAGATTTTCATTGAGAGTGTATGCCACATTGGGTGGTGTATAGTTGGGAGGCAAGCCATATGATGGGAAGGCGTACTCGTTTTGAATTTGCACATCATGGGGTCATCCGTACTTCCCAAATCTTTGCCTACCATATTTGAGGTTGGATGATTCATTTGCTTGAGGCCAGATGGGAGCATCGGGTTCACCTTAGCGACAGCGCTAATAGCGGCAACTATAACCGCATTGGCTTCCATTATCTTCTTCATGCTCATCATGGCCTTCATCATTGTGGCCATTTGCTCTTTTATGGCCTCCATTTTCGGCCTTCATCTTCTCTTGCACCTCCTCTGCTTCACCCATTACTCTAGCTCTAGTACGAGTTCGGTAAGGGCACCGTAAAGCGTGTCCTTTTCTTTTTGATAAGTTCATTTTATTTTATTTTTCAAGGAAAGAATGCAATGAGCAATGCAACCAATGAAAAGCATGGATGCATGCGAATGATGTACAGTCGAAGTATTGTGAATTTTTACGCAGGATATGGGGTTGAATCAATTTAGATTTTCAACATGGTCCATTACATCTTTGTCAAGGTGAAACTGGAAGTAACAAGGACATCAACAATCCTAAATATGTTTGGCAGTAGACGAAGCAGTGATGTGACTCAATTCATCTTTTGCCTCGATTTTGCAGGACGGTTACTTCCATATTTCAACTTGACTTGATGAACCTTTTTGTAAAAGCATGAGCTTGGTTCAACCCTATAATCCAAGGAATGGCAATTCTGATCGCCAATACTTCAACAACATCTCATAGGGATGAATGACTCGGGCATACTTTAAGCTTATGCACGGAAAATGTAATTATGAAATGGAGATGCCCGAAGAAACACCATTTCCTAGTTAACCATGCATTAGGTACCATGTTCAATTATTTTGTTTTGTTGTTGTCGCAACCTACCCTTCGGCGGGAGGGCGACGCGTGACTCGCGGGATGCGTGTTCCACGAAAGGAATATGCGCGGAGTCGCCACCAACGTTTATTTGAGGAAAACGTCGGAAAAACCAGAAAAGACGCGATCTACGAACTTTTAAGTGAAAGGTTCGGGAGTTGTATTTACGCACGGGGAAGGTATTGGCACCCCACACGTCCGCCCCAAGGGACGGCAGCCTTTAATCGAATGTACAAACATGACTTTGATTTTTACGTTCCCTTTTATGTCCTTATATCCTTTATACCCTTTTTATATTTTTTTCTTTTTTGTGGTCGACAAGGGTGTTTCCCTTTGCTCCTACGTATTCCTCAATTTGGGATGAGAAAGTCAGACCTACGTAGTTCTTTCGGAACAAAGTGTTTGGTTTAAGTTTGTTTTTTTGTCTTTTTTGCAAAATATGTTTTTTATTTGAACAAAAGGTCATTTAAGGTGTTGGACCATTAAACGGTCTTTTGATTTTGAAAGGAGAGAAACGTTAAGGCATTGGACCATTAACGATCTCTTGTTTTTGAAAGGAGAGAAACGTTAAGGCATTTGGACCATTAACGATCTCTTGGGGTGGTCGACAAAAGCGGCGCTTTTGCTCCTACGTATCCTCAATTGCGATGAGGAAATCAGACCTACGTAGTTCTTGCAAAAGCGGTAAAGTCACATGTTGATTTTATGCTTTTGAACGGTCCATGTTAACCGATAAAAGCAAAGAGGACCGTTTAAGGCGTTGGACCTAAAAACGGTTTTTAGTGATTTTTCAGAAAAAAACTTGATTTGTGAGTTGATTTTAGTCTTAGTTTCACTTTGGTTATTAATCAATTCATTCAAGGAAACTTCCAAAGAAAAACGTCCGATTGATTTTTTTTATTATTTTATTCAAAGATATTTTGATTATTTTATTATTATTTTTCAAGATATTTTGATTATTTTATTATTATTTTACTTTTTTTGGTTTAACCGAGGTTATAGCGTGAACGATCGGTTAGATTTCGTTTTAACAGTGATTAAACGAGATTACAACATAAATGATCGGTTGAAATTCATTTTATCATTTATTAGACGAGAAAACGGCTTAAATAAATGGTTAAAGCACGTTAAAAACGGAAGAAAAGAAAACTGAAAGTAAACGAAATTAAAGTGAAAGTACACAAAACAAGAAATGAATTGAAAGTCTCGGATTCGAAAACTTACCCGTTGAAGAACGAAGAACGAACGAAGAACGGATGAAGAACGGTGAAGAACGACGAAGAACGATGAAGAATTTCTACAGAATCGCTTACGGAAGTACTTCGACTTGATTTTTCTTCACGAAAACGTGTTTTTACCCAAAATAGCCGAAATGCATAGCCAAAGGGGTCTTGAACATTTTGAAACAGCTCCCCCCTCCCCTATTTATAGAAAAAAAAGGAGGTGCTTGCCGCCCAAAGACTTAATGAAGAAGATTTCTAAGCGCACCCGAATTACTAAGTTCACCCCCCTTTTCGTATTTTACGGAAAAGTTACGGAAGCCTTACGGAACTGTTTTCGAATTTGATTTTCATCTTTTTTCTTTTCCCTTTTACCAATGTTAAGTGGAATATGCTTACCCAAGGTTTTCGGAAATTTTACGGAAGTATTACGGAAGCCGCGGAAGCCCCGAAAACCATTTTTCAAAAACGTGGAGGAGCTTGCCGCCCAGTTGCTTCCTCCTTAAGCAACCCAACTTCCAAAATGTTCTAGAAGGGCCTAGATTTGAATTGCTATTTACACCCCTATCTTGATAAGTTCACCCCCTTACCTTTTTTGGTGATTCTTTTTTCGTAAAGTTACGGAAACTTACGAATCTCGTAACGATACTTGTTTTCTTTCCGTAATGTTACGGAACCTTGCGGATTACATAATCATCCCCCTTTTGACTTACGGAATGTTACGGAACCTCACTTAATTATGCAACGATGCTTCCATTTGATTTCCGGTGTGTCACGGAAACTTACGGATTGTGCATCAATATATTTTTTTTGGTTTTTCGGCATGTCTTGGAATTTCACAAATTGCCCAATGATGGATGCCAAGCACCTCACAAGGACCAAAGAAAGGTCGCATGTCATCAAGCAAAGGTCCCCGGACGAAATTAGGGTATGATAGTTGCCCCTCTTTACTTGTCTTTTATTGGAGATAAAAGGAAAGTAAAGATAAGACACTAATTTCGTTCCTCTCGATTTGGCGAGAGTCGCGGGTGACCATAAAATCTCCACATGCAAATGACTTGTTGTTCCCAAAATTTCACAAATTGCCTAATGATGGGTGCCAAGCACCTCACAAGGACCAAAGAATGGTCGCATGTCATCAAGCAAAGGTCCCCGAAAATCAGTGTATGACACTAATTTCGCTCCTCTCGGTTGACGAGAGTCGCGGGTGACCATGACTTGTCGTTCCTAGAATTTCACAAATTGCCTAATGATGGATGCCAAGCACCTCACAAGGACCAAAGAATGGTCGCATGTCATCAAGCAAAGGTCCCCGAAAATCAGTGTATGACACTAATTTCGCTCCTCTCGGTAGACGAGAGTCGCGGGCGACCATGAAATTTCCACATGTAAATGACTTGTTGTTCCCGGAGGAACAAAAGGTGCAGAAGACTATGTCAGCCTCTGCATGCTATCAAGCGTTCTGTCTTACAGATAGCAAAAGAATGTTTATACGGATAACCACTCGGGTATTTCCGCGTATCATCGGGCCCGCCGCCTCTGGATGATACAAGGGTGCAGAATGACCAAACTTGGTCTCTGCTTGTCATCGGGCCCGCCGCCTCTGGATGACAAATGGGTGCGAATAACCGTAAGGTATCTCCGCGTATCATCGGGCCCGCCGCCTCTGGATGATACAAGGGTGCAGAATGACCAAACTTGGTCTCTGCTTGTCATCGGGCCCGCCGCCTCTGGATGACAAAAGGGTGCGAATAACCGTAAGGTATCTCCGCGTATCATCGGGCCCACCGCCTCTGGATGATACAAGGGTGCAGAATGACCAAACTTGGTCTCTGCTTGTCATCGGGCCCGCCGCCTCTGGATGACAAAAGGGTGCGAATAACCGTAAGGTATCTCCGCGTATCATCGGGCCCGCCGCCTCTGGATGATACAAGGGTGCAGAATGACCAAACTTGGTCTCTGCTTGTCATCGGGCCCGCCGCCTCTGGATGACAAAAGGGTGCGAATAACCGTAAGGTATCTCCGCGTATCATCGGGCCCGCCGCCTCTGGATGATACAAGGGTGCAGAATGACCAAACTTGGTCTCTGCTTGTCATCGGGCCCGCCGCCTCTGGATGACAAAAGGGTGCGAATAACCGTAAGGTATCTCCGCGTATCATCGGGCCCGCCGCCTCTGGATGATACAAGGGTGCAGAATGACCAAACTTGGTCTCTGCTTGTCATCGGGCCCGCCACCTCTGGATGACAAAAGGGTGCGAATAACCGTAAGGTATCTCCGCGTATCATCGGGCCCGCCGCCTCTGGATGATACAAGGGTGCAGAATGACCAAACTTGGTCTCTGCTTGTCATCGGGCCCGCCGCCTCTGGATGACAAAAGGGTGCGGATAACCGTAAGGTATCTCCGCGTATCATCGGGCCCGCCGCCTCTGGATGATACAAGGGTGCAGAATGACCAAACTTGGTCTCTGCTTGTCATCGGGCCCGCCGCCTCTGGATGACAAAAGGGTGCGGATAACCGTAAGGTATCTCCGCGTATCATCGGGCCCGCCGCCTCTGGATGATACAAGGGTGCAGAATGACCAAACTTGGTCTCTGCTTGTCATCGGGCCCGCCGCCTCTGGATGATACAAGGGTGCACGTCACATGACCTCAGGGTCAGTATGAAAAAGATTATGGGGCGGCCGACAAAAGCAAAGCTCTTGCTCCTACGTATCCTCCAATGAGGAACTCAGACCTACGTAGTTCTGGGTAACTTGTGAGACTTGAAAAGTCTCCATCGGAAAATGCTGACATCTCCGGAAAGGGCGCAGATGACCACATTGGCCTCCGCTCGTCAATCACACTTGGGGTCACTGAATGACGAGGTGCGGATAACCGTAAGGTGTCTCCGCGGGCTACCAGCTCTTGGGTCATGGCAACAAAAGGCGGTGTGGTCGACAAAAGCGAGGCTCTTGCTCCTACGTATCCTCCAATGAGGAACTCAGACCTACGTAGTTCTGGATAACTTGTGAGACTTGAAAAAGTCTCGGTGTTTTCTCCACTAAAATGCAAACATGCTTTAGCAAAGAGACAAATATTCCAACTGATTTAGAGCAGCATATGCTTTTTTTTTTGAGTGAAAAACAATGCGTCTACCGGGGAAGGAGAGTCTGCTGATGAAATCTCCCATAACCATAAATGAGATTTTGGATGTTAGCATTTCGTTTCTAAATGACCATTTAGAGGAAACACTGGGTTCGACAAAAATAGAAGAAATCACTCAAAGTGTATCAATCTCGCACAGGTAAGTGTTTCATCCTAATTCCGAACCATAGATATGTCATGACTTGACTTTGCAAATTATTTCCTATCAAATCAAAAATTACATGCGTGATCATGGATCAAATAGGACTTCCCTTGGGAATGGGTTCTTTTGGGGAGTTTTTCGGCTTTTATGTGTTTTTGGCTTTTGATTTTTTTTGTTGGCTTTTTCTTTTTCTGTTTTTGTTTAGTGCGGGGCGAAAAAGTCACTAGCGCACGAGATTTTGGTTGGTAATCAAAGGGAGAAGACCATTTTAGGTCGTGGTTTCCTTTCCTTCTTCTTGTTCATTTGGTGAAATTCTGTACTGTTCAGATATTGTCTGGTCCAAAGACCTCTCTGCACATTTCTTCTGTTTTCTTTCGATCCTTGATCAGGAGCTTTCTTTCCTTCTTTTCTTTTTTTTTTTTTTTTTTTTTTTTTTTTTTCTTTCTCCCATTCTTTGATTGGGAATTTCCTTTCTTTTCTTTTTGCTTTCTCCCACTCTTTGATTGGGAATTTCCTTTCTTTTCTTTTTGCTTTCTCCCACTCTTTGATTGGGAATTTTCCTTCTCTTCCTTTTTGCTTCCGAGGGTAAGGATTATGGTGAGTCAGGATTTTGGCTCAAGGTTTGTAGAATGGCTAGACATGATACATGTCGGGGTTTGGTTTGGCTCAAGGATAAAAGGGATGCCCCACATTATTTCCATGACACAAATGCAAAAATGATGATTTGGAAACTTTATGCAAAACTGGTCATGCATGCACCTATGCGGACACTCAAGTGTCAAATTTTTATGGTCATGTGATGCTAGGGCTCAGGATTCATTTCCTCTATTTTAATCAACCCAATGTTTCCAAAATATGTTCTTTTATCAATTTGTGCATTCATCCGAGTCCATTTTGGGCGTCTGGGAAAATCTTCACAGCATTCACCCTTCAGGTGTATATACATTTTTTCAAAAACTAGTTATGATCAGTGAATTTTTCCAAAGAAAAGTTTGGAAGTCATCTCTTTTCAAAAGCATGTTGGTTTTTCAGCTTGACAACTTATTTTTTTCTTTTTTCTCCTTTTTTTTTTCTTATCATTATCATTTGTTTATTTCTTTTTCTTGTTTGTTTTTTTTTTTCTTCTTTTTTTTTCATGAGGTATTTTGCTATATACATGCATATCCAAGGTATCTCGCCACCTAAACATACATATATATGTTTTGCGAGGTATTTTTTTGCTACATACACGCACATCTAAGGTATCTCTCTACCTAAACATACAAATATATATTTTGTGAAGTATTTTTTTTTTGTTTACATACACGCACATCTAAGGTATCTCTCTACCTAAACATACATATATATATTTTGTGAAGTATTTTTTGTTTACATACATGCATATCTAAGGTATCTTTCTACCTAAACATACATATATATATTCTGTGAAGTGTTTTTTTGTTTACATACATGCATATCTAAGGTATCTTTCTACCTAAACATACATATATATATTTTGTGAAGTGTTTTTTTGTTTACATACATGCATATCTAAGGTATTTTCACTACCTAAACATACATATATATATTTTGTGAGGTATGACTACCTTTCGAGCTTGCGCTTGTTTTATTTAAATCCCCAGGATCATGAGCAACTAGGTGCGTTCTACTATAAAAAGTGATCAAATAACAAGCATAGATTCAAAAGGTACTAGGTTGCCTCCTAGTAGCGCTTCTTTAACGTCTTTAGCTGGACGCCTTATGACTTGTTGGTTACGGACCTAGTACTTCGCTTACCTTTGGCTTTGGACTTGGTCGCCTACTGGTCGGCCATGTGTCGTAGGCAACACTCTAACCTTTTTATGGATGAGCTGAGGTGAACTTTAGAGGTGGTGGCGGTGCGTCTATTTCCCTCTGCCGACCATCCCAATGCTGCTGTGGTGTTTCGCCCTACGCCTGTCTGGGGCGCAGTACTTCTTGATGAAAGCTCGATTAGTAGGGGGCCTGATGCCCTTGCTGGAGGTGATAGGTACTCCGTAGAACTGACAGAGACCCGTAATTAGAGCTTGACAATTCCAAGACCCTGTTGGACTTCTTCGGGTCCACTAGGTGTCTTGCAGTCGCGATCCCTGCAAACAATAGATGAAATCAGAAATCAGTTGAGCGATGTGCATACTTACCTATGATGACGTGACCTTGCCGGGGGGGTACGGGCACCCTGTAGGACTGATAGAGGGCCGTAACCAGAGCTGGAAACCCCAGGGCCCTGTTGGACTTCTTCAGGTTCACTGGGTGTCTTTGTGGGTGCGATCCCTGCAAACAATAGATGGTATTAGAAATCAGTTGAACCATATGCATACTTACCCATGTCGGGACGACACAGACCAACCGATACTTTTGCAGGGGCAGATTGGCATTGCGGTCGTTGGGCAGAATGTTGCTAAGTAGCAATGTCCTCTATATCTGTGTAAGAGTGGTCATGTTGGTGCGCATGATCCGCACTCGTCTCTTTACAGCGGCACGGGTGAAATCTTGCCCCGGTATGCATAGTAGCTGTGTAATAGCCTCCCTCTCTGGTTGTGCTCGCACAGTTGGCCCTCCTCCAATATCAGGGGGTGGCCCAGGAACCGTTAAAAGGAAACTACTGGCCCCTTAACCAGAAGTGCAAGTCTCGGTTAAGCATTTAAGGGCAGAGGACCTTAAATTCTTTTAAGGTGTGGATGTCGAGCACACTGAAAATGAGGACACGTAGCCCTCTAAAGGTGAGGGCGTGCAGCCCTCTCAAGGCGAGGATGTGTAGTCCTTTGGAGGTGAGGGCGTGCAGCCCTCTGTTGGCGAGGATGTGTAGTCCTCTTCAAGGTGAGGGAATGCAGCCCTTTGTTGGCGAGGACGTGTAGTCCTCTAAGGCGAGGACATGTAGTCCTCTGGAGGTGAGGGCGTGCAACCCTCTGATGGTGAGGACGTGTAGTCCTCTCAAGGCGAGGACGTGTAGTCCTCTCAACGGTGAGGGTAACTAGTACCCAAGGTGAGGGCGTGTAGCCCTCTCAAGGCGAGGACATGTAGTCCTCTAGAGGTGAGGGCGTGCAGCCCTCTGATGGAAAGGACGTGTAGTCCTCTCAAGGCGAGGACGTGTAGTCCTCTCAACGGCGAGGGTAACTAGTACCCAAGATGAGGGCGTGTAGCCCTCTCAAGGCGAGGACGTGTAGTCCTCTGATGGTGAGGGCGTGCAGCCCTCTGATGGTGAGGACGCGTAGTCCTCTCAAGGCGAGGACGTGTAGTCCTCTCAGCGGTGAGGGTAACTAGTACCCAAGGTGAGGGTGTGTAGCCCTCTCAAGGCGAGGACATGTAGTCCTCTAGAGGTGAGGGCGTGCAGCCCTCTGATGGTGAGGACGTGTAGTCCTCTCAAGGCGAGGACGTGTAGTCCTCTCAACGGTGAGGGTAACTAGTACCCAAGGTGAGGGCGTGTAGCCCTCTCAAGGCGAGGACATGTAGTCCTCTAGAGGTGAGGGCGTGCAGCCCTCTGATGGTGAGGACGTGTAGTCCTCTCAAGGAGAGGACGTGTAGTCCTCTCAACGGTGAGGGTAACTAGTACCCAAGATGAGGGCGTGTAGCCCTCTCAAGGCGAGGACGTGTAGTCCTCTCATGGTGAGGGCGTGCAGCCCTCTGATGGAAAGGACGTGTAGTCCTCTCAAGGCGAGGACGTGTAGTCCTCTCAACGGTGAGGGTAACTAGTACCCAAGGTGAGGGCGTGTAGCCCTCTCAAGGCGAGGACATGTAGTCCTCTAGAGGTGAGGGCGTGCAGCCCTCTGATGGTGAGGACGTATAGTCCTCTCAAGGCGAGGACGTGTAGTCCTCTCAACGGCGAGGGTAACTAGTACCCAAGATGAGGGCGTGTAGCCCTCTCAAGGCGAGGACGTGTAGTCCTCTGATGGTGAGGGCGTGCAGCCCTCTGATGGTGAGGACGCGTAGTCCTCTCAAGGCGAGGACGTGTAGTCCTCTCAGCGGTGAGGGTAACTAGTACCCAAGGTGAGGGTGTGTAGCCCTCTCAAGGCGAGGACATGTAGTCCTCTAGAGGTGAGGGTGTGCAGCCCTCTGATGGTGAGGACGTGTAGTCCTCTCAACGGTGAGGGTAACTAGTACCCAAGGTGAGGGCGTGTAGCCCTCTCAAGGCGAGGACATGTAGTCCTCGAGAGGTGAGGGCGTGCAGCCCTCTGATGGTGAGGACGTGTAGTCCTCTCAAGGCGAGGACGTGTAGTCCTCTCAACGGTGAGGGTAACTAGTACCCAAGATGAGGGCGTGTAGCCCTCTAAAGGCGAGGACGTGTAGTCCTCTCATGGTGAGGGCGTGCAGCCCTCTGATGGTGAGGACGCGTAGTCCTCTCAAGGCGAGGACATGTAGTCCTCTCAACAGTGAGGGTAACTAGTACCCAAGATGAGGGCATGTAGCCCTCTCAAGGCGAGGACGTGTAGTCCTCTGGAGGTGAGGGCGTGCAGCCCTCTGATGGTGAGGATGTGTAGTCCTCTGAAGACCAGGGTACTAGTACCCGAGGGTCCATCCTTATGAGAAAGCAAGAGATCGACTCATCGAGAGAGCCGGTCATCCCAAATTCAAAAGATTTGGACATCTAGATGTAGTTAACATGATTTTGAGGGATGCAAATGCATGCAACCTTTGTTGTGAAATTTGGGTAAATGCGGACTTTATATGAAACAATGCAATGTAATGGAAAGTTGTACAATGTTCATGGCATTCTTTCCCTATTTTGTGATTTTGATTTTGATTTGATTTTTTTTTTTTTTTTTTGGAAAACACAGATTGACTGCCCTTTTGAAAAAGGTGATAATTCATGCAACCTCATCCTATCTTTTTGCAAATCTCTCCGGGAACTCCCTCAGAGTGTATGTTCTTTTTGATTTAGTCACTTGACCGTTTTGGAGTGACGGGAATGGAGTCGTTTGATAATTAATCAATCTATTGAAATTCCAGGGCTTGTCCCCCTTTTTTTTTTTGTTAAAAACCTCGATGGGTGAGAACTTTTGATCGGCCCCTATGTTCACTTGAGCCTCATGAACGGTGCCCCTCATTGCCCCAGTGTAAGGCTTTGAGGTACCAATCGTTGTCTTTCGTCATGACCTTGTAGGAGGGAACCTATTGGGTGAGAACTTCTAATCTGCCCCTAGGTTCGCTTGAGGTTTTTGCATGGTGCCTTTCGTTGCCCCAGTGTAGGGCTTAGAAGTACCAAGTGTTGTCTTGTTTTCACGACCTCGTAGTGAGGAAGAATGAAAGAAGCAGTTGATTATTGCAAAAAGAATTTTCCAAGGACGAGAAATAGTTGAAGGATCTTTCAGTTGATGGATTAAGTCAAATGACTCCTATGTAGAAGCAAGATGTTTTGATGTCTTGATGATGCTAAAGGATCAAGTGCTTCTAAGTTTTATCCAAGAAAATCAAGATATATGATCAAGTTTGATCTCTTTAGAATCTTTAGGAAGAAGTTTCCAAATTGAAACAAACAAAGGTTTGACCAAAGAATTCTATCATTTCAATTTGAGATTTGCTCTCTGGTAATCGATTACCAGTAGTTAAAAATGTTTTTATTCAAATTTTTAAAACCTGTAATCGATTACGTAAGTCTTGTAATTGATTACCAGAGGGGATTTTCAGAAAATAATTTCCAAGAGACATATCTATTCAAATGTTATATGAACGGCCATTCAAATGTTTTAAAGAGAGTTTTCATTGCCCAAACAGTTTTATCCTCTCGAAAGATCAAGAGTTTTTCTGAACTGAAATGTCTTATCCTCTCAAAAAGATTCCTTGGTCAACCACTTGCATATTCAATAATGAATTTTGATTGGTCTTCATTGTACAATCTATCCCTTTTAAGAGAGATTTCTTCTTCTTATTTCTGAAAAGGGATTAAGAGACTGTGGGTCTCTTGTAGTAGAGTATTCTTGAACACAAGGGAAGGGTTGTCCCTATATGCATTGTTAATCCGAAAAGAGAGAGTGAAAGTTTAATTGGGGAATAATATTCATATCTTAATTCAATCCCCTCTTCTTCTCAAGGTAACTGAGGCCATTTGTCCAACATCCTATTCTTGATAACTCACTTCTCTCTAAAAAGACAAAATGAGGTCACATGAACGTCTATATTTTTACTTGAAAACACAGTCAATCAAATGCCTTTTTATTTTTTATTTTGAAACTTATTTTTTATTTTGAAACTTATTTGTTTTGAACTTTGCTCGTTGTTTTATGGTACCCCCACCAACGTGCAAGATGAGTAATCTCTGATTGAACGGTCTTGGAAGTCAACACTCAGGAGCGCAGGTTGCTTGAGCAAACAGACCAATGGCTTACACCCACATTCCGGTGAAAGTTGAATAAGCAAACATGCGTTTGTGAGAGGATGAGGGACAAAGATATCAACTTTATCCATTTCATTTAACATTGTAGCTGTGGTTTACAATAATGGCATAAACTTGGAAACCCTGATGAGTCATTAGGGACACCTAACAACAGCTTTCAAAATTGCCCCATGTGTGGCATCTCTTGTCAATGTCAGGATTTACACGCAATTCTCCTCAAATTTCAGCCAGCCCGCATCAATTAGACCTTGCACCTTACGCTTCAGAGCCCTACCATGCTTAATGGAATGCCCCAGGGCTTCTCCGTGACAAGCACACGTTGCGTTCGAGTCGTATTCTCGGAGAAATGGAGGTTGATGAACCTTGGCTAGGGTTATGGCTACCATTGAATTATCAAGTAGATATGGGAGCAAGTCAGCATAGGACACTGGAATTGGGGTGAATTCTACAGGCTTTCTCGCTGCAAAATTCACTTCTTGGTTGGTGTTTTTTTTTTGGTTTGTGCTAAAGGTGGTCTTCGTCATTGGAAGTGCGGTAGACAGGCTTTGTGGTTGATTTAGGGATGGCCTTTGTGGATAACTGGGTGGTGGGTAAGGAGGAGGTTTGTTATTGGCTGAGTAAAGATATTGTTGGGTTGGTGGGAAACTTGGCCGTACAGGAATGGCAGTCACAGCATGGGTTTCTCCCTCATCCTCACCCTCTTTATTTGCCCCAGTTTTCTCAGTCGTCCTAGTAGGATGATCAAATTTGCCTCTTTTCGGACCCACATTGATCCTTTCACTGGCGAAGACCAAATCTGCAAAGCTTTGAAGGTGCGTAGCCCACCATCTTTTCATAGTAGAGTATCGATAATGTGTCTACCATCACGATCATCGTCTCCCTTTCCATCATTGGGGGTACCACCTGGGCCGCCAGATCCCTCCACCTTTTGGGCGTGTTCTTTGAAAGATCCGTCCCCCTTTTTGCAAATGTTCTGTAGTTGCATCCAATCCGGAACCATATCAAAATTGTACTGATACTGCCTAACAAAGGCAACCATTAGGTCCTTCCAAGAATGGACTCGGGAAGATTCCAAGTTAGTGTACCAGGTAACAGCTACCCCAGTAAGACTTTCTTGGAAGGAATGTATTAGCAATTCCTCATCATTTGCGTATTCCCCCATCTTCTGACAATACATCTTTAGATGGTTCTTGGGACAAGTAGTCCCCTTGTACTTGTCAAGGTCCAACACCTTGAACTTGGGAGGGGTGATGATATTGGGTTCTAGGAACAACTCTTTTAGGTTAGCAAAGGCATAATCTTCACCTCCTTCAATGGCCCTGAGCCTTTCCTCTAGATGATCCAACTTTCCCATTTCTGCCATAGCATGAGGGTTTTTACTTGTCGTGGAATGCAAGAGGTGTAGTTGTGGGTGATACTGAGGGCCTTCCAAAGGGTTTTGTAGGGGTATACCACCAACTGCTTGCCCTTCCGTGGCATATCCGAGGCAAGGCTCGAAGTCGGCTAGATTGTGGTGGGGAATTTCATGTGTCCCCCCCACGGTTTAAGAGACATGTGCATGATCAGTTTGGGGTTGTTGGCTCTCAATGGGTATAGGAGTGGAGTTATTGACATTCTTATTGGGAGTGTACGCCACTTTGGGTGGCGTATAGTTGAGAGGCAAGCCATATGGCGGGAAGGCGTGCTTGTTTTGAATTTGCACATCATGGGGTCATCCGTACTTCCCAAATCTTTGCCTACCATATTTGAGGTTGGATGATTCATTTGCTTGAGGCCAGATGGGAGCATCGGGTTCACCTTAGCGACAGCGCTAGTAGCGGCAACTATAACCGCATTGGCTTCCATTATCTTCTTCATGCTCATCATGGCCTCCATCATTGTGGCCATTTGCTCTTTCATGGCCTCCATGTCGGCCTTCATCTTCTCTTGCACCTCCTCTGCTTCACCCATTACTCTAGCTCTAGCACGAGTTCGGTAAGGGTGCCGTAAAGCGTGTCCTTTTCTTTTTGATAACAATAATTAAGTTCATTTTATTTTATTTTATTTTATTTTTCAACGAAAGAATGCAATGAGCAATGCAACCAATGAAAAGCATGGATGTATGCGAATGATGTACAGTTGAAGTATTGCGAATTTTTACGCAGGATATGGGGTTGAATCAATTTAGATTTTCAACATGGTCCATGACATCTTTGTCAAGGTGAAACTGGAAGTAACAAGGACATAAACAATCCTAAATATGTTTGGCAGTAGACGAAGCAGTGATGTGACTCGATTCATCTTTTGCCCCAATTTTGCAAGACGGTTACTTCCATATTTCAACTTGACTTGATGAACCTTTTGTAAAAGCATGAGCTTGGTTCAACCCCGTATCCCAGGGAATGGCAATTTTGATCGCCAATACTTCAACAACATTTCATAGGGATGAAAGACTCGAGAATATGCATGCTATGCATGGAAAATGTAATTATGTGATTGAGATGCCCGAAGAAACACCTTTTCTTAGTTAAACATGCATCAGGTACCATGTTCAATCATTTTGTTTTTAAGTGAAATGGGTTTATGATCCCAACATGGTTGGCTCATGGTACGGAATATATGCAACTAAGAATGCTGCGTGAATTTTCGTACTTCCCTTTTTTTTGTTTTTGTTTTGTAGAGGAAAATACAAGGATCATGTATAAGCAAACAAAAAGTATGTTGAACGCATATGATGATGCAATGACTCATGCAAAATGGGAATGTGATAACGGACAAATGCAGGAACGATATGTTCATTATGATGCTGAAGAGATGTTTATGCGGTGCATGATATGAATGCATTTTACGGACACGAGAGCCCGAGAAACTATCTCCTTCTTAGATACAACGTCTAGAGGTAGCAAAGTGCCTCAACGTATGTATTTAAAATGGTGACATGGACCCTTCGTTGGTTTCTTTATAGAGGGGATCAAGACAGAACCCATGTGCGATGCATATGCGAAAGGCGCAACACGGGAATGTACATAGTATGACAATACTCACTGAATATAAGTAAAAGGGTATATGACACTTATGCATGGCAGTGTGAAAAATGGCACGCAGCGTGTTTGCTTCGTGCCCCTATTTAAGGGACCTATAAGGGAGAGAGCTAACTAGGCTTTTAGTAATAACCCCCAAGGTAGTCATATCTCTTTTGATAGTTTCTAGAGGTATCATTCTCTTCGAAAAACATATTGCAGCAGTAGGGACTACTAGCAACAATAAGTTTTCAAAGAAAAAAGCTCTAGATGAGGGTTCACTGTAATCAAGCAAGTCGGAGACCTAGCATGACCACAGATTCACCTCCGCTCCTTATGTTCCCATGAACCCGGGTATAGGGCCCTTTTTCACTCACAGTGTGTGCAAATAGTGTTGGTGTTTGTGTGCATCAAATGAATAAATATTTACCCCATGCATACATTTTAAAACGCACTAAAAGCAACAAAGAGTTTATATACATAAGAACATAATGAAGGAAAACCAACAAAGGGATAAGTCACGATAAAACATTGCACAAGATTAAATGGCCTAACTCTCTAAAAACCGTCCCCAGTGGAGTCGCCAACTGTCGCAACCTACCCTTCGGCGGGAGGGCGACGCGTGACTCGCGGGATGCGTGTTCCACGAAAGGAATATGCGCGGAGTCGCCACCAACGTTTATTTGAGGAAAACGTCGGAAAAACCAGAAAAGACGCGATCTACGAACTTTTAAGTGAAAGGTTCGGGAGTTGTATTTACGCACGGGGAAGGTATTGGCACCCCACACGTCCGCCCCAAGGGACGACAGCCTTTAATCGAATGTGCAAACATGACTTTGATTTTTACGTTCCCTTTTATGTCCTTATATCCTTTATACCCTTTTTATATTTTTTTCTTTTTTGTGGTCGACAAGGGTGTTTCCCTTTGCTCCTACGTATTCCTCAATTTGGGATGAGAAAGTCAGACCTACGTAGTTCTTTCGGAACAAAGTGTTTGGTTTAAGTTTGTTTTTTTGTCTTTTTTGCAAAATATGTTTTTTATTTGAACAAAAGGTCATTTAAGGTGTTGGACCATTAAACGGTCTTTTGATTTTGAAAGGAGAGAAACGTTAAGGCATTGGACCATTAACGATCTCTTGTTTTTGAAAGGAGAGAAACGTTAAGGCATTTGGACCATTAACGATCTCTTGGGGTGGTCGACAAAAGCGGGGCTTTTGCTCCTACGTATCCTCAATTGCGATGAGGAAATCAGACCTACGTAGTTCTTGCAAAAGCGGTAAAGTCACATGTTGATTTTATGCTTTTGAACGGTCCATGTTAACCGATAAAAGCAAAGAGGACCGTTTAAGGCGTTGGACCTAAAAACGGTTTTTAGTGATTTTTCAGAAAAAAACTTGATTTGTGAGTTGATTTTAGTCTTAGTTTCACTTTGGTTATTAATCAATTCATTCAAGGAAACTTCCAAAGAAAAACGTCCGATTGATTTTTTTTATTATTTTATTCAAAGATATTTTGATTATTTTATTATTATTTTACTTTTTTTGGTTTAACCGAGGTTATAGCGTGAACGATCGGTTAGATTTCGTTTTAACAGTGATTAAACGAGATTACAACATAAATGATCGGTTGAAATTCATTTTATCATTTATTAGACGAGAAAACGGCTTAAATAAATGGTTAAAGCACGTTAAAAACGGAAGAAAAGAAAACTGAAAGTAAACGAAATTAAAGTGAAAGTACACAAAACAAGAAATGAATTGAAAGTCTCGGATTCGAAAACTTACCCGTTGAAGAACGAAGAACGAACGAAGAACGGATGAAGAACGGTGAAGAACGACGAAGAACGATGAAGAATTTCTACAGAATCGCTTACGGAAGTACTTCGACTTGATTTTTCTTCACGAAAACGTGTTTTTACCCAAAATAGCCGAAATGCATAGCCAAAGGGGTCTTGAACATTTTGAAACAGCTCCCCCCTCCCCTATTTATAGAAAAAAAAGGAGGTGCTTGCCGCCCAAAGACTTAATGAAGAAGATTTCTAAGCGCACCCGAATTACTAAGTTCACCCCCCTTTTCGTATTTTACGGAAAAGTTACGGAAGCCTTACGGAACTGTTTTCGAATTTGATTTTCATCTTTTTTCTTTTCCCTTTTACCAATGTTAAGTGGAATATGCTTACCCAAGGTTTTCGGAAATTTTACGGAAGTATTACGGAAGCCGCGGAAGCCCCGAAAACCATTTTTCAAAAACGTGGAGGAGCTTGCCGCCCAGTTGCTTCCTCCTTAGATTTGAATTGCTATTTACACCCCTATCTTGATAAGTTCACCCCCTTACCTTTTTTGGTGATTCTTTTTTCGTAAAGTTACGGAAACTTACGAATCTCGTAACGATACTTGTTTTCTTTCCGTAATGTTACGGAACCTTGCGGATTACATAATCATCCCCCTTTTGACTTACGGAATGTTACGGAACCTCACTTAATTATGCAACGATGCTTCCATTTGATTTCCGGTGTGTCACGGAAACTTACGGATTGTGCATCAATATATTTTTTTTGGTTTTTCGGCATGTCTTGGAATTTCACAAATTGCCCAATGATGGATGCCAAGCACCTCACAAGGACCAAAGAAAGGTCGCATGTCATCAAGCAAAGGTCCCCGGACGAAATTAGGGTATGACAGTTGTGAAACGGGTTTATGATCCCAACATGGTTGGCTCGTGGTGCCTAACACATGAAACTAAGAATGTAGTGTGAAGTTTCACGCTTCCCCCCTTTTTGTTTTTGTTTTGTAGAGGAAAACGCAAGGATGAGCAAACATGAAAACAAATGGTATGCAATTTTGCAGATCAAAAAGTTTGTTGAACGCATATGCATGATGATGCCATGACTCATGCAAAATGTGAGGCTGGAATATGATAACGGACAAATGCAGGATATGTCCATTATGATGTTATGAAGAGATGCTTATGCGATGCATGATATGAATGCATTTTACGGACACGAGAGCCCGGAAAATTATCTCTTCTTACTTGCGCATTTGGGGGCGCAGTGCCCCATGTGTACAATTAAGAAGGTGATATGGACCTTCCGGCTTCTCCGTGACAAAGGACGAGACCAACATACAATGCATGCTAGAGATAAAATGCGGGAGTGACTTGATTCGCACTGATTTTTGGA
The DNA here is from genome assembly GCF_004193775.1 of Glycine soja. Classification (NCBI taxonomy): domain Eukaryota; kingdom Viridiplantae; phylum Streptophyta; class Magnoliopsida; order Fabales; family Fabaceae; genus Glycine; species Glycine soja. The sequence goes on along the minus strand of NC_041020.1, from coordinate 16,412,399 downwards.
GTAAAAACGTGGGATAAACTCATTTTATTCAAAAAGTTATAACTAGTCAAGATCTGAGCGACAATACAAACTTCCTAGCGGTTTCTAATCATATGGTCCATTAAGTCTATCATATGTTGACAATAGCTGAGAAGTCCGTGGATCTTCTTGGGGGCGGAATAGGTGTCCGCCATTGCTTTGGCCTTGGCTAGCAATCGGGGAAGTTCTTGACTCCTGTTCAAAGTAAGAGCAAATCGGTCCGTCCACATTGTTGCCTCTTGGTGCCATGAATCAATTACCCTTTCCCTTGCTTCCCTTTCTGCTGATATCTTGGCGTACTCATCCTCTAGCCTTTGCTCGTGAGTCGCCGCTAGATTTAGCTTCTCTTTGCACTCATCGATGATGGCCCACATATTCCCTTCAGTCTCGCTTAACTGTTGGGACAAATTTCTTTTCGACCTAAGGTAAGCCTTTAGCTCGTCCTTCAAGATCATGCCTTTGACCCGTGATGATTCCTTTCACCTCTTCGGAGCTTGAGCTTACTATTGCTGCCCTATAAAGCCCCTCAAAACTTTGCTGGCACGTGTTCTTCCTTTCGGGCCTTCTTGGTTTCTCGTTCCAAGGCTTCAGCGGTGGCCATATTGACGTCCCTTAGTTCATCATACTCTTTTCAGACTTTGATGGCTATGGACTTGAACTTCTCTTCGACTACTCGGGCTCTTTCAAGCTCTGCCTTTAGGGCTTGTACCTCATCACTTTCTTCCGAAGCTTTAACCTCATCGTCTCTCACAGTCTTTAGATTTGGGAGCCAATCCAGTCCTTGTGTTCGGACTCTCAGCCACTTATGATAGCCGCCGATGCTCCCATTACTGCTTCCCCTAAGCTCTCTGTCCTTTCTTCACGCCGCATCCCATGCCTTGCGAACTCCTTGGAGTACCCTCGCGTTGTGGTCACTGAAACCCCGTGCGATGAAAGGCGTGATGCTTTCGTCTGATGGCACTCCTCTCATGAGGTAGCCAAGCTGTCTTATGGCGAGGACGGGATTATAATTAATACAACCCCTTGTTCCATCAAGGGAACCTTTGGACATCCTTTGTATGAAGATAGAATCTCGATTCTTCCTTCCTTCTTGGAGAAAAAGGTGTGAAACCAGCCACATACATGGCCAAAATGGCGTCGACCGGGCTTTCCTTGCCATGATGAAAGGCGAGGAAAGCGTCAATCGCTGCTAGGTCCACTAACCCTTCCATATTCGGAAAGAGGACAACTCCAAAGATCAAAAGCGCCAAGATGTCAATAAAAGAAGCCTATTCGCCTTGATTTTGCCAAGGCCTTTGCCCTTTCCTCCAAACACTTCCTTGGTACTCCGACTACCCCATTCCTGTTTTGCTTTACACGGTCCAACTCTTGTGCTGAGATTTTCACTACCTTGGCAACTCTTGTCGTGGAGGGATAGAACCCAGAGAAAAGATATGGCTTCCTTCCTCCCAGTGGGCATCCCAGGATTTCTTCAAACTCTTTCACAGTCGGCACTAGCTGGAAGTCCTCAAATGTGAAGCACCTTAGGGGCTGGTCATAATACTGGGAAAGGGATGCAATCGGTTCCATGGAGACTTCTACCCTAGCTAGGTCCCAAATCTTACCATAGGCTTTGCGGAAGGCTTGCCGTTTGAAGTTGACCCATTAATTGCCCCAACTCTCGTAAACTGGTGACCTCTAAGCTCTTGATTTTGACTTGATAAAACCTCTTTTTAAGCGAAGGCTTTTGACTTGATCCCATGTTTTACTAAAGTGAAATAAAATCTAGTGCGAATCAAAACTCCGACATCTATCATGGGTGGACTGGATGAATGCATGAAGGAATGCATATGACACGGATGCAATCTAGGAATGCGGGGGTCCGGGGAATTTGTCCCCTTCTTAGATATGACGTCTAGGGGTAGCAAAATGCCCCAACGCACGTTTTTAAGAAGGCGACACGGACCCTCCGTTGGTTTGTTTACAGAAGGGATCAAGACAGAACCCCTATGCAACGCCTATGCAAAAGACACAATGCGGGAATGTACACAGTATGACAATATTTACCGAACATAAGCAAAAGGGTATATGATACTCATGCATGGCAGTGTGAAAAATGGCACGCAGCGTGTTTGCTCCGTGCCCCTATTTAAGGGACCTATACGGGAGAGAACTAACTAGGCTTTTAGCAATAATCCCCAAGGTAGTCATATCTCTCTTGATGGTTTCTAGAGGTATCATCCCCTTCGAAGAACATATTGCAGCAGTAGGGACTACTAGCAACAATAAGTTTTCAAAGAGAAAAGCTCTAGATGAGGGTTCACTGTAATCAAGCAAGTCGGAGACCTAGCATGATCACAGATTCACCTCCACTCCTTATGTTCCCATGAACCCGGGTATAGGGCCCTTTTTCACTCACAGTGTGTGCAAATAGTGTTAGTGTTTGTGTGCATCAAATGAATAAATATTTACCTCATGCATACATTCTAAAACACACTAAAAGCAACAAATAATTTATATACACAAGAACATAAGACAAATAAAGGGAAACCAACAAAGGAGAAAGTCATGATAAAACATTGCACAAGATTAAATGGCCTAACTCTCTAAAAAACAGTCCCCAGTGGAGTCGCCAACTGTCGCAACCTACCCTTCGGCGGGAGGGCGACGCGTGACTCGCGGGATGCGTGTTCCACGAAAGGAATCCGCGCGGAGTCGCCACCAACGTTTATTTGAGGAAAACGTCGGAAAAACCGGAAAAGACGCGATCTACGAACTTTTAAGTGAAAGGTTCGGGAGTTGTATTTACGCACGGGGAAGGTATTAGCACCCCACACGTCCGTCCCAAGGGACGGCAGCCTTTAATCGAATGTGCAAACATGACTTTGATTTTTACGTTCCCTTTTATGTCCTTATATCCTTTTTATATTTTTTCCTTTTTTGTGGTCGACAAGGGTGTTTCCCTTTGCTCCTACGTATTCGTCAATTTGGGATGAGAAAATCAGACCTACGTAGTTCTTTCGGAACAAAGTGTTTGGTTAAGTTGTTTTTTGTCTTTTTTTGCAAAATATGTTGTTATTGAACAAAAGGTCATTTTAAGGTATTGGACCATTAAACGGTCTTTTGATTTTGAAAGGGGAGAAACGTTAAGGCGTTGGACCATTAACGATCTCTTGTTTTTGAAAGGAGAGAAACGTTAAGGCATTGGACCATTAACGATCTCTTGTTTTTGAAAGGAGAGAAACGTTAAGGCATTGGACCATTAACGATCTCTTTTTTTTTTTTAAAGGAGAGAAACGTTAAGGCATTGGACCATTAACGATCTCTTGTTTCTGAAAGGAGAGAAACGTTAAGGCATTGGACCATTAACGATCTCTTGGGGTGGTCGACAAAAGCGGGGCTTTTGCTCCTACGTATCCTCAATTGCAATGAGGAAATCAGACCTACGTAGTTCTTGCAAAAGCGGTAAAGTTACATGTTGATTTTATGCTTTTGAACGGTTCATGTTAACCGATAAAAGCAAAGAGGACCGTTTAAGGCGTTGGACCTTAAAACGGTTTTTAGTGATTTTCGGACAAAACTTGATTTGTGAGTCTATTTTAGTCTTAGTTTCACTTTGGTTATTAATCAATTCATTCAAGGAAACTTCCAAAGAAAAACGTCCGATTGATTTTTTAATTTATTTTATTCAAAGATATTTTGATTATTTTATTATTATTTTTCAAGATATTTTGATTATTTTATTATTATTTTACTTTTTTTGGTTTAACCGAGGTTATAGCGTGAACGATCGGTTAGATTTCATTTTAAAAGTGATTAAATGAGGTTACAACACAAATGATCGGTTGAAATTCATTTTATCATTTATTAGGTGAGAAAACGGCTTAAATAAACGGTCAAAGCGCGTTAAAGACGGAAGAAAAGAAATCGAAAATGAACGAAATAAAGAGGAAAGCTTAAAAAAACAAGAAATGAATTAAAAGTCTCGGATTCGAAAACTTACCCGTTGAAGAACGAAGAACGGATGAAGAACGATGAAGAACGGACGAAAACCTTCACGGATTTGCTTACGGAAACATCTCGGAAGCGTTACGGAAGCACCTCGGCTTGGATTTTCTTCACGGAAACAATTTTTTTCACCCAAAACAGCTGAAATACATAGCCAGGGGGCTGAGGGATCCTTAGAACAGCCCCCCTTCAGCCTTTTTATAGGAAAAAGGGGGAGGAGGTTGCCGCCCAGCTCGCCCAGGCTTCAAAAATTCAAAAAACGTTCTGGAAGGCCCAATTCAAAATTTCGAAATTGCTATTTGCACCCCCCCAATTTTGATAAGTTCACCCCCTTCTTTCATAATTTACGGAAAAGTTACGGAAGCCTTACGGAAGCATATAGGACTTGATTTTCTTCTTTTTTTCTCTTCCGTCTCACCCGTATTAAGTTAATTATGCTTATTTAGAGTTATGGGAATTTTACGGAAGCATTACGGGTGTCCCGGAAGCCCCGGAATCCCATTTTTCAACAAAACGGGGGGTGTGGTGGCCATCTAGCTCGCCCAGGCGAGCTAGGTTACTTCAACCTTAAGCAAGAAATTGCCCAGAAACCTCTAGAAGGGCCCAGATTCGAAAATTACTGTTTGCACCCCCCATTTTACTAAATACACCCCTTTGCCTTTTTTTTTGGTGATCTTTTTTTCGTAAAGTTACGGAAACTTACGAATTTCGTAACGATACTTGTTTTCTTTCCGTAATGTTACGGAACCTTGCGGATTACATAATCATCCCCTTTTTGACTTACGGAATGTTACGGAACCTCACTAACTACGCAACGATGCTTCCATTTGATTTCCGGTGTGTCACGGAATCTTACGGATTGTGCATCAATATTTTTTTGGTTTTTCGGCATGTCCTGGAATTTCACAAATTGCCTAATGATGGATGCCAAGCACCTCACAAGGACCAAAGAAAGGTCGCATGTCATCAAGCAAAGGTCCCCGGACGAAATTAGGGTATGACACCCTCCACGACAAGAGTTGCCAAGGTAGTGAAAATCTCAGCACAAGATTTGGACCGTGTAAAGCAAAATAGGAATGGGGTAGTCGGAGTACCAAGGAAGTGTTTGGAGGAAAGGGCAAAGGCCTGGGCAAATCAAGGCGAATGGGCTTTCTTTTATTGACATCTTGGCGCTTTTGATCTTTGGAGTTGTCCTTTTTTTGAATATGGAAGGGTTAGTGGACCTAGCAGCGGTTGACGCTTTCCTCGCCTTTCATCATGGCAAGGAAAGCCCGGTCGTCGCCATTTTGGCCATGTATGACACGTTCGACCGGGGATGTGAAAAGAGCAGTGCAAGAATTGTTTGTTGTGCACTGGCTCTCTATGTGTGGCTGGTTTCACACCTTTTTCTCCAAGAAGGTAGGCCCGTCTATCCGCTACAAGGTCACCGCTCGTGCGTCGAAAAAGGAAAGGCGAATTGGGACCAACTCTTGGCTAGCATGGAGGGGCGTTTGTTAATTGGTTCCCTCGCTAGAAGGAAGGAAGAATCAGGATTCTATCTTCATGCGAAGGATGTCCAAATGTTCCCTTGATGGGAACAAGGGGTTGTATTAATTATAATCCCGTCCTCGCCATAAGACAGCTTGGCTACCCCATGAGAGGAGTGCCATCAGACGAAAGCATCACGCCTTTCATCGCACGGGGTTTCAGTGACCACAACGCGAGGGTACTCCAAGGAGTTCGCAAGGCATGGGATGCGGCATGAAGAAAGGACAGAGAGCTTAGGGGAAGCAGTAATGGGATCATCGGCGGCTATCATAAGTGGCTGAGAGTCCGGACACAAGGATTGGATTGGCTCCCAAATCTAAAGACTGTGAGAGACAATGAGGTTAAAGCTTCGGAAGAAAGTGATGAGGTACAAGCCCTAAAGGCAAAGCTTGAAAGAGCCTGGGTAGTCAAAGAGAAGTTCAAGTCCATAACCATCAAAGTCTGAAGAGAGTATGATGAACTAAGGGACGTCAATATGGCCACCGATGAAGCCTTGGAATGAGAAACCAAGAAGGCCCGAAAGGAAGAACACGACCAAAACAAGTTTTGAGGGGCTTTATAGGGCAGCAATAGTGAGCTCAAGCTCCAAAGAGGTGAAAGGAATCATCACGGGTCAAAGGCATGATCTGGAAGGACGAGCTAAAGGCTTGCCTTAGGTCGAAAAGAAATTTGTCCCAACAGTTAAAGCGAGACTGAAGGGAATATGTGGGCCATCATCGATGAGTGCAAAGAGAAGCTAAATCTAGCGGCGACTCACGAGCAAAGGCTAGAGGATGAGTATGCCAAGATATCAGCAGAAAGGGAAGCAAGGGAAAGGGTAATTGATTCATTGCACCAAGAGGCAACAATGAGGATGGACCGATTTGCTCTTACTTTGAACAGGAGTCAAGAACTTCCCCGATTGCTAGCCAAGGCCAAAGCAATGGCGGACACCTACTCCGCCCCCAAGGAGATCCACAGACTTCTCAGCTATTGTCAGCATATGATAGACTTAATGGACCATATGATTAGAAACCGCTAGGAAGTTTGTATTGTCGCTCAGATCTTGACTAGTTATAACTTTCTGAATAAAATGAGTGTAACCCGCGTTTTTTTTTACTCCAAAGATCAGTGCGAATCAAATCACTCCCGCATTTTATCTCTAGCACACATGCATATCATGCATCACATAAGCATCTCTTCATGGCATCATAATGAACATATCGTTCCTGCATTTGTCCGTTATCCTATTCCAGCATCACATTTTGCATGAGTCATTGCATCATCATGCATATGCGTTCAACATACTTTTTGTTCTACAAACAACATACCTTTTGTTTTCATGTTTGCTCATGCGTGATCCTTGCATTTTCCTCTACAAAACAAAAACAAAAAAGGGAAGCATGAAAATTCTTGATGCATTCTTGGTTGCATATATTCGGTACCATGAGCCAACCATGTTGGGATCATAAACCCGTTTCACTTAAAAACAAAATTAGTGAACATGGTACCTAATGCATGGTTAACTAAGAAAAGATGTTTCTTCGGGCATCTCAATTTCATAATTACATTCTCCATGTATAGTATGCGTATTCCCAAGTCTTTCATCCCTATGAAATGTTGTTGAAGTATTGGCGATCAAAATTGCCATTCCCTGGGTTATGGGGTTGAACCAAGCTCATGCTTTTTCGAAAAAAAAGTTCATCAAGTCAAGTTGAAGTATGGAAGTAACCATCTTGCAAAAATTGGGGCAAAAAATGAATCGAGTTACATCACTGCTTCATTTACTGCCAAACACATTTAGGACTGTTGATGTCCTTGTTACTTCCAGTTTCACCTTGACCAAGATGTCATGAACCATGTTGAAAAATCTAAATTGATTCAACCCCATGTCCTGCGTAAAAATTCGCAATACTTCATCTGTGTATCATTCACATACATCCATGCTTTTCATTGGTTGCATTGCTCATTGCATTCTTTCCTTGAAAAAGAAAATAAAAATAAATAAATAAATAAATAAAATAAAAATGAACTTAATTGTTATTATCAAAAGAGAAAAAAGAGCATGCTTTATGGTGCCCTCATCGAACCTGTGCTGGAGCTAGAGTAATGGGTAAAGAGGAGGAGGTACAAGAGTAGAGGGAGGCCGACATGGAGGCCATGAAAGAGCAAATGGCCGCAATGATGGAGGCCATGATGAGCGTGAAAAAGATAATGGAAGCCAATGCGGTTGCAATTGCCGCTACCAACATTGTTGTTAAGGTGAACCCGACGTCCCCATCCGGCATCAACCAAATGAATCATCCAACCTCCGGTATGGTAGGCAAAGATTTGGGAAGTACGGGCGGCCCCCATTATGCGCAAATTCAAAACGAGCACGTCTTCCCGCCATATGGCTTGCCTCTCAACTATACGCCACCCAATGTGGCGTACACTCCCAATAAGAATGTCAATAACTCCACTCCTATACCCATTGAGAGCCAACAACCCCAAACTGATCATGCACATGTCTCTCAACCCGTGGGTAAGACACATGAAATGCCCCACCACAATCTAGCCGACTTCGAGCCTTGGCTCGGATATGCCACTGAAGGGCAAGCAGTTGGTGGTATACCCCTACAAAACCCTTTGGAGGGCCCTCAGTATCACCCACAATTACACCTCTTGCATTCCACGACAAGTAAAAACCCTCATGCTATGGCAGAAATGGGAAAGTTGGATCATCTAGAGGAAAGGCTCAGGGCCATTGAAGGAGGTGAAGATTATGCCTTTGCTAACCTAGGGGAGTTGTTCCTAGTACCCAATATCATCACCCCTCCCAAGTTCAAGGTGCTGGACTTTGACAAGTACAAGGGGACTACTTGCCCCAAGAACCATCTAAAGATGCATTGTCGGAAGATGGGGGCATACACAAAAGATGAGGAATTGCTGATACATTCCTTCCAAGAAAGTCTTACTGGGGTAGCTGTTACCTGGTACACTAACTTGGAACCTTCCCGAGTCCATTCTTGGAAGGACCTAATGGTTGCCTTCGTTAGGAAATGTCGGTATAATGGCTTCGGATAGGATGCAACTACAAAATATGTGCAAAAAAGGGGGCACGGATCTTTCAAAGAATACGCCCAAAGGTGAAGAACCTGGCAGCTCAAGAGGCACCTCAATGACGAAAAAACAATGACAATGATAGTAGACACATTACCAGTATTCTACTATGGAAAATGGTGGGCTACGCACCTTCAAAGCTTTGCGGATTTGGTCTTTGCCAGTGAAACGCAACGTGTGCTTGTCATGGAGAAGCCCCGGGGCATTCCATTGAGCATTGTAGGGGCCTAAAGCGTAAGGTGCAAGGTCTAATTGATGCGGGCTGGCTGAAATTTGAGGAGAATCGGATGTAAATCCCGACATTGACAAGAGATGCCACACATGGGGCAATTTGGAAAGCTGTTGTTAGATGTCTCTAAAAAACTCATCAGGATTTTCGAGTTTGTACGATTATTGTAAACCACGGTTACAATGTTAAATGAAATGGATAAAGTTGATATCTTTGTCCCTCATCCTCTCACAAATGCATCTTTGCTTATTCAACTTTCACCGGAATGTGGGTGCAAGCCATTAGTCTGTTTGCTCAAGTGACCTGTGCTCCTGAGTTTGGACTTCCAAGACCGCTCAATCAGAGATTACTCGTCTTGCACGTTGGTGGGGGTGCCGTAAAACAACGTGTAAAGTTCAAAACAAATAAGTTTCAAAATAAAAAGAAAACATTTGATTGACTGTGTTTTCAAGACGTCCATGTGACCTCATTTTATCATTCCGGAAAGTTTGTCTTTTTAGAGAGAAGTGAGTTATCAAGAATAGGATGTTGGACAAATGGCCTCAGTTATCTTAAGAAGGGGTAGGGGTTGTTTAAGATACGAAGTCTATTCCCCAATTAAACTTTCACTCTCTCTTTTCGGATTAACAATGCACCCTTAACATGAATTACTCAAAAGACAATTCAAAGTAAACTTCTTTAAAGCAAAAGATAAATAGCAATAAATAAAAGAAGTTTAAGGGAAGATAGGAATGCAAGCTTGATTTATATTGGTTCGGCCACTTCCCGTGCCTACGTCCAGTCCTCAAGCAACCCACTTGAGATTATCCACTCTCTTTGTAAAACTCCTTTTACAAAGTCTGAACCACACAGGGACAACCCTTCCCTTGTGTTCAAGAATCCTCTACAACAAGAGACCCACGGTCTCTTAATCCCTTTTCAGAAATAAGAAGGAGAGAAGAAGAGATCTCTCTTAAAAGAGATAGATTGTACAATGAAGATCAATCAAAATTCCTTATCGAATATGCAAGTGGTTGACCAAGGAATCTTTTTGAGAGGATAAGACAGTTCAGTTCAGAAAAACTCTTAACCTTTTGAGAGGATAAACTTTTTGGGCAATGAAAACTCTCTTTAAATTCGTGCTTCCAAGCCACCTTTGATGGCCATTCATAAACCATTTGAATAGATGTGACTCTTGGAAATTATTTTCCGAAAATCCCCTCTGGTAATCGATTACAAGACTTGTGTAAACGATTACAGGTTTTGAAATTTGAAAAAAAAAACTGCTGGTAATCAATTACCATCCATGTGTAATCGATTACACATTATAAATTTTGAATTCAAATTTCTGGTGACTGTTATAAACATTTTCAGCTGCTGGTAATCGATTACCAGAGAGCAAATCTCAATTTGAAATGATAGAATTCTTTGGTCAAACCTTTTGTTTTTCAATTTGGAAACTTCTTCCTAATATTCTAGAAATCAACTTGATCATATATCTTGATTTCTTGTCTCGAATAAAACTTAGAAGCACTTTATCCTTCAGCATCATCAAAACATCAAAACATCTTGCTTCTACATAGGAGTCATTTGACTTAATCCATCAAAAAATCCTTCAACTATTTCTCGTCCTTGGAAAATTCTTTTTGCAAGAATCAACTGCTTCTTTCATTCTTCCTCACTACGAGGCTATGAAAACAAGACAACGATTGGTACCTCAAAGCCTTACACTGGGGCAATGAGGGGCATCGTGCATGAGCCTCAAGTGAACCTAGGGGCAAATTAGAAGTTCTCACCCAATAGGTTCCCTCCTACAAGGTCATGACGAAAGACAACGATTGGTACCTCAAAGCCTTACACTGGGGCAATGAGGGGCACCGTGCATGAGCCTCAAGTGAACATAGGGGCCGATCAAAAGTTCTCACCCATCGATGTTTTTAACAAAAAAGGGGGGGACAAACCCTAGGATTTCAATGGATTGATTAAACATCAAACGACTCCATTGCCGTCACTCAAAAATGGTCAAGTGACTAAATCAAACAGAACACACACTCTGAGGGAGTTCTCGGAGAGATTTGCAAAAGATAGGATAAGGTTGCATGGACTATCACCTCTTTCAAAAGGACAGCCAATTTGTGTTTTCCAAAAAAAAAAAATCAAATCAAAATCAAAATCACAAAATAGGGAAATAATGTCATGAACATTGTACAACTTTCCATTACATTGCATTGTTTCATATGAGGTCCGCATTTACCAAATTTCACGACAAAGGTTGCATGCATCTGCAACCCTAAAAATCATGTTAACTGCATAGATTTCCTACATCTAATGTCCAAATCTTATGGATTTGGGATGACCGACCCTCTCGATGAGTCGATCTCTTGCTTTCTCATAAGGGTGGACCCTTGGGTACTTGTACCTATCGCCTTCAGAGGACTGCACGTCCTCACCTTGAGAGGACTACACGTCCTCGCCTTGAGAGGACTACACGTCCTCACCATCAGAGGGCTGCACGCCCTCACCTCCAGAGGACTACATGTCCTCGCCTTGAGAGGGCTACACGCCCTCACCTTGGGTACTAGTTACCCTCACCGTCAGAGGACTACACGTCCTCGCCTTGAGAGGACTACACGTCCTCACCATCAGAGGCCTGCACGCCCTCACCTCCAGAGGACTACATGTCCTCGCCTTGAGAGGGCTACACGCCCTCACCTTGGGTACTAGTTACCCTCACCGTCAGAGGACTACACATCCTCGCCTTGAGAGGACTACACGTCCTCACCATCAGAGGGCTGCACGCCCTCACCTCCAGAGGACTACATGTCCTCGCCTTGAGAGGGCTACACGTCCTCACCTTGGGTACTAGTTACCCTCACCGTCAGAGGGCTGCACGCCCTCGCCTTGAGAGGGCTACACGTCCTCACCTTGGGTACTAGTTACCCTCACCGTCAGAGGGCTGCACGCCCTCACCTTGAAAGGACTACATGTCCTCGCCAACAGAGGGTTGCACGCCCTCACCTGGAGAGGACTACACGTCCTCGCCATCAGAAGGCTGCACGCCCTCACCTTTTGAGTGCTACACGCCCTCGCCATCAGAGAACTACATGTCCTCACCTTCATAGGGCTACACGCCCTCACCTTTAGAGGACTACACGTCCTCGCCAACAGAGGGCTGCACGCCCTCACCTTGAAAGGACTACACGTCCTCGCCAATAGAGGGCTGCACGCCCTCACCTTGAGAGGACTACACGTCCTCGCCATCAGAGGGCTACACGCCCTCACCTCCAGAGGACTACACATCCTCGCCTTGAGAGGGCTGCACGCCTTCACCTTTAGAGGGCTACGTATCCTCATTTTCAGTGTGCTCCACATCCACACCTTAAGAGAATTTAAGGTCCTCTGCCCTTAAATGCTTAACCGAGACTTGCACTCCCGGTTAAGGGGCCAGTAGTTTCCTTTTAGCGGTTCCTGGGCCACCCCCTGATATTGGAAGAGGGCCAATTGTGCGAGCACAACTAGAAAGGGAGGCTATCACACAACTACTATGCATACCGGGGCAAGATTTCACCTGTGCCGCTGCAAAGAGACGAGTGCGGATCATGCGCACCAACATGACCACTCTTACACAGATATAGATGACATTGCTACTTAGCAACATTCTGCCCAGCGACCGCATTGCCAATCTCCCCCTGCAAAAGTATCAGTTGGTCTGTGTCGTCCCGACATGGGTAAGTATGCATATGGTTCAACTGATTTCTGATACCATCTATTGTTTGCAGGGATCGCACCCACAAAGACACCCAGTGGACCTGAAGAAGTCCAACAGGGCCCTGGGGTTTCCAGCTCTGGTTACGGGCCTCTATCAGTCCTACAGGGTGCTCGTACCCCCCCAGCAAGGTCATGCCATCCCGACATAGGTAAGTATGCATATGGTCCAAACTGATTTCTGATGTCATCTATTGTTTGCAGGGATCGCGCCCGCAGGACACCCGGTGGACCCAAAGAAGTCCAACAGGGTCCTGGGGTTTCCAGCTCTGATTACGGGCCTCTGTCAGTTCTACGGAGTACCCGTCACCCAACAAGGTCATTAGGCCCCGCATTAACCGGGCTTTCATCAAGAAGTACTGCGCCCCCAGACGGGCGCAGGGCGAGACACCACAGTAGCATTGGGATGGCCGGTAGCAGGCAATAGACGCACCGCCACCACCTCTAGAGTTCACCTCTGCTCATCCACAAAAAGGTTTGAGTATTGCCTACACCACATGGCCGACCAATAGGCGACCAAGTCCAAAGCCAAAGGTAAGCAAAGTACTAGGTCAGTGACCGACAAGTCATAAGGCGTCCAGCTCAAGACGTTAAAGAAGCGCTACTAGGAGGAAACCTAGTACCTTTTGAATCTATGCTTGTTATTTGATCACTTTTTATAGTAGGACGCACCTAGTTGCTTATGATCCTGGGAATTTAAATAAAACAAGCGCAAGCTCGGAAGGTAGTCATACCTCACAAAATATATATATGTATGTTTAGGTAGAAAGATACCTTAGATGTGCACGTATGTAAACATAAAAAACACTTCACAAAATATATATATGTATGTTTGGGTAAAAAGATACCTTAGATATGCATGTATGTAAACAAAAAAAGAACACTTCACAAAATATATGTATGTATGTTTAGGTAGAAAGATACCTTAGATACGCATGTATGCAAACAAAAAATACTTCACAAAATATATATATGTATGTTTAGGTAGAAAGATACCTTGAATATGCATGTATGTAGCAAAAATACTTCACAAAAAAATATATATGTATGTTTAGGTAGCAAGATACCTTGGATATGCATGTATATAGCAAAAATATCTCACAAAACATATATATGTTTAGGTAGCAAGATACCTTGACACGCATGTATATGGCAAAATACCTCACAAAATATACGTATGGTTAGGTAGCAAAATACCTCATGAAAAAAAGAGAGAGCAAAGAGAGAGCGAGCAAGAAAAGAATAAGAAGAAAAAAATAGAAAGAAAAAATAATAAAAAATAAAAATAAAAGTTGTCTAGCTAAAAAACAACATGCTTTTGAAAAGAGATGACTTCCAACTTTTCTTTGAAAAAATTCGCCGATCATAGCTAGTTTTTGAAAAAAATGTGTGTACACCCGAAGGGTGAACGCTGTGAAATTTCCCCGGACGCCCAAAATGGACTCGGATGATTGCACAAATGGATAAAAGAACATATTTTGGAAACATTGGGTTGATTTAAAATAGAGGAAATGAATCCTGAGCCCTAGCATCACATGACGATAAAAATTTGACACTTGAGTGTCCGCATAGGTGCATGCATGACCAGTTTTGCATAAAATTTCCAAATCATCATTTTTGCATTTTGTGTCATGGAAATAATGTGGGGCATCCCTTTTATCCTTGAACCAAACCAAACCCTGACATGTATCATGTCTAGCCATTCTACAAGCCTTGAGCCAAGAACCTGACTCACCATAAACCTTGACCCAGGGTGAGAATGTCAATCCTTACCCTCGGAAGCAAAAAAAGAAAAGAAGGAAAATTTCCAATCAAAGAGAAAGCAAAAAGAAAAGAAAGGAAATTCCCAACCAAAGAATGGGAGAAAGTAAAAAAGGAAGGAAAGAAAGTTCCTGATCAAAGAAACTGGAAGAAATGTGCAGAAAGGTCTTTTGACCAGACAATATCTGAACAATACAGAATTGTCACCAAATGAACAAAAGGAAGGAAAGGAAACCATGACCAAAAGTGGTCTTCTCCCTTTGATTACCAACCAAAATCCTGTGCGTCGGTGACTTGCTCGCCTCGCGTCAAACAAGAACAGAAAAGGAAAAAGCCAAAAAAAAAAATCAAAAGCCGAAAAACCCACCAAAAGAACCCATTTCCAAGGGAAGTCCTATTGATCCATGATCACGCATGTAATCTTTGATTTGATAGGAAATAATTCGCAAAGTCAAGTCGTGACATATCTATGGTTCGGAATTAGGATAAAACACTTACCTGTGCGAGATTGATTCACTTTGAGTGGATTTCTTCTATTTTTGTCGAACCCAGTGTTTCCTCTAAATGGTCATTTAGAAACGAAATGCTAACATCCAAAATCTCATTTATGGTTATGGGGGGTTTCATCAGCAGACTCTCCTTCCCCGGTAGACGCATTGCTTTTCACTCAAAAAAGCATATGTTGGTCTAATCAGTTGGAATATTTGTCTCTTTACTAAAGCATGTTTGCATTTTAGTGGAGAAAACACCGAGACTTTTTCAAGTCTCACAAGTTATCCAGAACTACGTAGGTTTGAGTTCCTCATTGGAGGATACGTAGGAGCAGGAGCCTCGCTTTTGTCGACCGCACCGCTTTTTGTTACCATGACCCAAAAGCTGGTAGCCCGCGGAGACACCTTACGGTTATCCGCACCTCATCATTCAGTGACCCCAAGTGTGATTGACGAGCGGAGGCCAATGTGGTCATCTGCGCCCTTTCCGGAGGTGTCAGCATTTTCCGGTGGAGACTTTCTCAAGTCTCACAAGTTATCTAGAACTACGTAGGTCTGAGTTCCTCATTGAGGATACGTAGGAGCAAGAGCCTTGCTTTTGTCGGCCGCCCCACAATCTCTGTCATACTGACCCTGAGGTCATGTGACATGCGGAGACAAATTATGGTCATTCCGCACACCTTTTTGCCATTCAGACCCAGTTGTGTCCGATGGCACGCAGAGACAAATTATGGTCATTCTGCGCCCTTTTGTCATCCAGAGGCGGCGGGCCCGATGACATGCAGAGACAAATTATGGTCATTCCGCACACCTTTTTGCCATTCAGACACAGTTGTGTCCGATGGCACGCAGAGACAAATTATGGTCATTCTGCGCCCTTTTGTCATCCAGAGGCGGCGGGCCCGATGACATGCGGAGGCAAATTATGGTCATTCCGCACACCTTTTTGCCATTCAGACACAGTTGTGTCCGATGGCACGCAGAGACAAATTATGGTCATTCTGCGCCCTTTTGTCATCCAGAGGCGGCGAGCCCGATGACATGCGGAGACAAATTATGGTCCTTCCGCACACCTTTTTGCCATTCAGACATAGTTGTGTCCGATGGCACGCAGAGACAAATTATGGTCATTCTGCGCCCTTTTGTCATCCAGAGGCGGCGGGCCCGATGACATGCGGAGACAAATTATGGTCATTCCGCACACCTTTTTGCCATTCAAACCCAGTTGTGTCCGATGGCACGCAGAGACAAATTATGGTCATTCTGCGCCCTTTTGTCATCCAGAGGCGGCGGGCCCGATGACATGCAGAGACAAATTATGGTCATTCCGCACACCTTTTTGCCATTCAGACACAGTTGTGTCCGATGGCACGCAGAGACAAATTATGGTCATTCTGCGCCCTTTTGTCATCCAGAGGCGGCGGGCCCGATGACATGCGGAGACAAATTATGGTCATTCCGCACACCTTTTTGCCATTCAGACACAGTTGTGTCCGATGGCACGCAAAGACAAATTATGGTCATTCTGCGCCCTTTTGTCATCCAGAGGCGGCGAGCCCGATGACATGCGGAGACAAATTATGGTCATTCCGCACACCTTTTTGCCATTCAGACACATTTGTGTCCGATGGCACGCAGAGACAAATTATGGTCATTCTGCGCCCTTTTGTCATCCAGAGGCGGCGGGCCCGATGACATGCGGAGACAAATTATGGTCATTCCGCACACCTTTTTTCCATTCAGACACAGTTGTGTCCCATGGCACGCAGAGACAAATTATGGTCATTCTGCGCCCTTTTGTCATCCAGAGGCGGCGGGCCCGATAACATGCGAAGACAAATTATGGTCATTCCGCACACCTTTTTGCCATTCAGAAACAGTTGTGTCCGATGGCACGCAGAGACAAATTATGGTCATTCTGCGCCCTTCGTCAATCGCGGCCAACAAGCCCGTTGACACGCGGAGATTTACGTCATCTCCCGCGCTCACAAGATCTATCATACTGAAATTTGAGTCACGCTGACGAGCGGAAATACCCGAGTGGTTATCCGTATAAACATTCTTTTGCTATCTGTAAGACAGAACGCTTGATAGCATGCAGAGACTGACATCGTCTTCTGCACCTTTTGTTCCCCCGGGGACATCAAGTCATTTACATGCGGAGGTATTTTATGGTCACCCGCGACTCTCGTCAACCGAGAGGAACGAAATTAGTGTCTTGTCTTTACTTCCCTTTTATCTCCAATAAAAGACAAGTAAAGAGGGGCAACTGTCATACCCTAATTTCGTCCGGGGACCTTGGCTTGGTGGCATGCAACTTGTATTTGGTCATTTTGAGGTGCTTGGCACCCATCATTAGGCAATTTGTGAAGTTCCGTGATGTGCCGGAAACCAAAAGAAAGTATTGATGCACAATCCGTAAGATTCCGTGACACACCGGACATCAAAAGGAAGCATCGTTGCACATTTCGTGAGGTTCCGTAACATTCCGTAAGTCAAAAAAGGGATGATTATGTAATCCGCAAGTTTTCGTAACATTACGGAAAGAAAACAAGTATCGTTACGAAATTCGTAAAGTTTCGTAACGTTACGAAAAAAATTACCAAAAAAAAAAGGCAAAGGGGGTGTATTTAGTAAAATGGGGGTGCAAATAGTAATTTTCGAATCTGGGCCCTTCTAGAGGTTTCTGGGCAATTTCTTGCTTAAGGTTGAAGTAACCTAGCTCGCCTGGGCGAGCTAGGTGGCCACCACACCCCCCGTTTTGTTGAAAAATGGGATTCCAGGGTTTTCGGGACACCCGTAATGCTTCCGTAAAATTCCCATTACTCTAAATAAGCATAACTAACTTAATACGGGTGAGACGGAAGAGAAAGAAAGAAGAAAATAAAGTCCTATATGCTTCCGTAAGGCTTCCGTAACTTTTCCGTAAATTACGAAAGAAGGGGGTGAACTTATCAAAATTGGGGGGGTGCAAATAGCAATTTCAAAATTTTGAATTGGGCCTTCCAGAATGTTTTTTGGAGCTGGGTTGCTTCTGGAAGAAGCAACCCAGCTTGCCTGGGCGAGCTGGGCGGCAACCTCCTCCCCTTTTTTCTTATAAATAGGCTGAAAGGGGTTGTTCTAAGGATCCCAGAGCCCCCTGGCTATGGATTTCAGCTGTTTTGGGTGAAAAAATTGTTTCCGTGAAGAAAATCCAAGCTGAGGTGCTTCCGTAACGCTTCCGAGATGTTTCCGTAAGCAAATCCGTGAAGGTTTTCGTCCGTTCTTCACCGTTCTTCATCCGTTCTTCGTTCTTCAACGGGTAAGTTTTCGAATCTGAGACTTTCAATTCATTTCTTGTTTTTTTAAGCTTTCATCTTTATTTCGTTCATTTTTTATTTCTTTTCTTTCGTTTTTAACACGCTTTTACCGTTTATTTAAGCCGTTTTCTCACCTAATAAATGATAAAATGAATTTCAATCGATCATTTGTGTTGTAATCTCATTTAATCACTTTTAAAACGAAATCTAACCGATCGTTCACGCTATAACCTCGGTTAAACAAAAAAAAGTAAAATAATAATAAAATAATCAAAATATCTTGAAAAATAATAATAAAATAATCAAAATATCTTCGAATAAAATAATCAAAAAAATCAATCGGACGTTTTTCTTTGGAAGTTTCCTTGAATGAATTGATTAATAACTAAAGTGAAACTAAGACTAAAATCAACTCATAAATCAAGTTTTGTCCAAAAAATCACTAAAAGACCGTTTAATGGTCCAACACCTTAAATGACCTTTTGTTCAATAAAAACATATTTTGCAAAAAAGACAAAAACAACTTAACCAAACACTTTGTTCCAAAAGAACTACGTAGGTCTGATTTCCTCATCACAATTGAGGAATACGTAGGAGCAAAGGGAAAACACCCTTGTCGACCACAAAAAGAGAAAAATATAAAAAAAGGGCATAAAAGATATAAGAACGTAAAGGGAACGTAAAAATCAAAGTCATGTTTGCACATTCGATTAAAGGCTGCCGTCCCTTGTGACGGACGTGTGGGGTGCTAACACCTTTCCCGTGCGTAAATACAACTCCCGAACCTTTCACTTAAAAGTTCGTAGATCGCGTCTTTTCCGGTTTTTCCGACGTTTTCCTCAAATAAACGTTGGTGCGACTCCGCGCGTATTCCTTTCGTGGAATACGCATCCCGCAAGTCACGCGTCGCCCTCCCGCCGAAGGGTAGGTTGCGACAAGCCCGCTTATCTTTGTAAATATTAGAATAGGTTTTTCCTTCGTCTGGGCCTTGTATTTTGGCCATTCTAGTAGTATATGGTTTTAGCCTTGTATTTCGGGGCATTTTGAGTAGTCTTTGTAGTAAGGACTTTTTTTTTGTATTTTCATGTTTTTTTTTGTCATGGGGGTGAGCTTAGCTATTAGAGAGGTGTGTGTAGCTAAGCTCTAGCTTCTTTAGGAATCTTCTTAAGGAAGCTTCTCAAGGAGGTGAGCTTAGTTATGAGAGGGGTGTGTGTAGCTAAGCTCTAGCTTCTCAAGGAAGTTTTCTAAAGAAAGCTTCTCAAGGAAACTACCTAGTCTATAAATAGAAGCATGTGTAACACTTGTTGTAACTTTGATGAATGAGAGTCTTGTGAGACACAACTCAAAGTTCAACTTCTCTCCCTTTTTCTTCCTTCAATTTCGTGCTCCCCCCTCCCTCTTTCTCTCCCTCTTTCTTTTCCTCCATTGAAGCATCCTCTCCAAGCTTGTTATCCAAGGCTCATCTTGGTGGTGAAGCTCCTTCTTCCATGGCTTATTCCTTAATGGATGGCGCCTCCTCTCACCTCCTTTCCTTTGTCTTCCGCTGCATCTCCATGGTGGAAAATCACCATTAAAGGACCCCATTGAAGCTCAAAGATCCAACCTCCATAGAAGCCCCACAAGCAAGCTTCCATCAAGTGGTAATCAGAGCACAGGAGCTTCAAGTAGGTGCTCCTTAAACCTCCATTAATTTTTTTTCTTTACCTTCTGTTCCATTTTTGTTTCTTCATTTTTCTCCACATATCTCCTCACATGTCTTGTTCTAAATGTTGTTAACATGATTCTTTAGAGTTTCCACCGATTAAACTTGCTATAGAAGTTAGATTTGATTTTCTATGGTTCAAATTTCTTGTTCTTGTTCTTGAACCATGAATTGTGTTGAGTTTAGGTTCCTTTGAGTTTTGTCTTGTTATTTTTTGTGGCTGAAACCTAAACCATAAAATTCTTACAAAAATATTAAAGTAGAAGAAAACCTCAAAAATCTAGAGTGACTTGTTCACCTATTGTAGTTTTGTCATAGAAGTCATGTCTAGTCATGAAACTTGTCACATAAGATTTCTTATGTTGTGCTGAATTTTATTTTCTTGTTTCTTTGTCTAACTCATTTGTTCATGAGTGTATGAAATTCTTTTAGCCTATTATTTGATTTGAGTCAAATCTTTCATGTTAATTAGTCCTTAACATGTTCATGCAAAATTCTTAGAGTCTTTGATTGTGAACCTTTTCTTGAACTTTTAGGTTTCTTTATGATTGTGTCTATTGTGAATTTGAGTTTTGGTGATTGAATTGCTGGCTGAAATGTTGATCCTAAGTGAATATTGAACTCCGAAAACTGTGGTAAAAAATCCTAGTGAGTTCTACATACATAGGAAGGTTGAAAGTAAGCCCAAGGCAATCAATATACCATGCTTAAAGAAACAAATCGCTGGTGCTGGCAGCTTGGACATACAAACTTGTAAAAATTACTGAGAATTGGTTACTTCGAATTTTGAGCTGAAATTTTTACTGAATTTTCTAGACATCTGGAAAAAAGTTATAAAAAAATAAACAAGTGATTTGGATAAAAGGAAAAAATACGAAAAATCACACAAGTTGGCAGGAAAATCAGTATCCAGAAAAAAAAGGTGAAAAGGAAGGGTGCTTGTTGTTTTGACTCAAAATTTATTCTATAATTGGAAATTTCAATTCAAAATTAGTGTGAAGACAAGTGCCAAAGCTAGAGTTTTGTTGAGTCTTTTTTTTTTCAGTTTTTTTACTCTACTCTAGAGCCATTCTAAGTTTCTCTTTGAGTCCTAGCTTGCTTCTATGTCCTTTTCATTGCTTTAATTGTTGAATAATCCTTGAAAAATTGTCTTGTTAAAACTCCATTGGTTTAGCTTTCATTTTATTTTTTTTGGTCTTTGGTTATTGCTTGTCTCTTTGTTTCCTTGTTTGTGGGTTGCCATATAGGGAATTGGAAGGAGGATTGGTGCCATCCCTTGAAGAATTTGAGTCAAGAAGCAAGGGGCCAACCACCTTAAGAGCTATTGGACTAAGAAGCACTCCAAATTGAGTGAATCACCAAAGAGAGAACAACCACCAAAATTGAGGACCGTTTTGTAATTTTGTAATTTGCAATTTACTTACCTTCATTGCTTTCAAGTTTTGTAACAAAAAGGCCTTTCATTGGAAGTGTGTTGGGAGCCTCCAATAGGTTACCGAACTTCCATTTGTGTGTAATAATTTTAGGCAATTTTTCCTTAGGATAGTGAGTGTTTTGT
Organism: Glycine soja; assembly: GCF_004193775.1. Lineage (NCBI taxonomy): Eukaryota > Viridiplantae > Streptophyta > Magnoliopsida > Fabales > Fabaceae > Glycine > Glycine soja. The sequence goes on along the minus strand of NC_041020.1, from coordinate 16,391,002 downwards.
TGGGAACCTTGAATGTGGTCATCCAAACACTCTTAGGATTCGCCTAGTTTACATTTCTTGCTTACTTTCATAGCTTATTTCCTTTACCTTCCATTGTCAAACCGCCTAGATAGCTTTCCTTTTATCAATTAGTTTTTTTACCTTATCTTTCACACCTCTTTTAGTGTTTATTTGGCTAGTTTCAACCATAGTTTCCTTTACCTTTTGTTTTCAAACCTCCAACAAGAAAGAACCACAACTTAGGAACCAACATGAGTCATCATTCATCTAGTGTTAATGGCAAGGGTACTAGTCATAAAGACCCTTTATCTAGAATCTTAGATGAGTTGAGTTCCCTCAAGTTATGGAAAGAAAAACAAGAAAGAAAAGAAAAGGGAAAAAAAAGAGTGGAAGAAATAAGTCAAGATGAAAGAAAGAAAATAAGAGAGGAAGAAAGAAGAAAAATAATGAAAGAAATGAAAAGAGAAAAACATGCCTCCTATAGTAGTCATAACTCTTGCAAAAGCTTAAGTGAAGAACTTCGTGACTATTACAAAGGAAGGCATAGGTCACCTCTTAGACCTCACTCCCATAGAAGAGAAAAGGAAAGAAAGCCTCAAGAGGCTAACATTAAACTCTCATACTTCCATGGGAAGGACAATGTAGAGGCTAACTTAGATTGGGAAATAAGGGTAGAGCAACAACTTAAAAAGAAGTCTACTTCAAAATCTTATGGCTCTCACTCTTATCCAAAGAAAGACCAAGGTCAAGGCATCTTAGGGGTGACACCTTCTAAGCCCAAAGATGATAAGGGGAAGACAATAGAAAAGCAAGCCCCTAAGGCTAGTATGCAAGAGAAAACTAGCTCTATAAAGTGCTTTAAATGTCTTGGAAGAGGACACATTACTTCTCAATGCCCCACCACAAAAACCATGATTATGAGGGGCCAAGACATTTATAGTAGCCAAGATGAGGCTACTACTTCACCTTTCTCTAGTGAAAGTGAAGAAGCAAAAGAGGAAGAATCTAGTAAAGAAATCTACCCCCAAGAAGATGGACAACCATTAGTGGTTAAAGAGAAGTGTAAGGAGGTAAGTGTCTCCTACAAGAGGTTAGCTAAGAGGGAAACTCATTTTACAATAAAGACAAACATTAAAGAAACTTTCCCTCTTAGACAACCTCCACATTTTCTCTTTTGTAAAAAGACACTTGCTAGCATTGCCACACCTCTTGGGCTTGAGTTTATTCCTCAAGTAAAGAAGTTGTTGGATGAGGGTTTGGTTCGCAAGAGCTTAAATCCTTGTGCTTTGTTGGTGCCCAAAATAGGTATTATTAGGCACCAAGCCCCTAAAATTGGTGGTATGATGAATGTTTTGAGTGGTGCAACCCTCTTTTGTAAAATCGCTCGTACACCTAACATCTTCATGGTGTGTGTACATAGGGACCCATTAGGTAGGTTTGTTCTTATTTTTAGTTTCAATACAAACTTAGGTACTTATATGGGACACCTTAGGTTTGTCATACTTTTTGGTAGGAATAATCAATATGAAAATACAGAAAAAGGTATGTTTTATTGCGTTACTTTTCTTAATTTTTCAAATAGTGATCAAGGGGTTCCCATGAACCCTAAGAGAATAAAGGTCATTCCTGAGTGGCCCCCTCACCAAGTATAAGAAAAATTTGGGGCTTCCATGACTTAACAAACTTTTACAAAAGGTTTGTACCATATTTTTCTATACTTGTAGCACCACTCATTGAGTTGGTGAGAAACTATGTTCCTTCATGGGAAGATGCCCAGGAAATGGGTTTTCAGACCATACCTTACTTCAACATACCAAACACCACTAATACATATGTTTTTGTTCTTTTTACAGGTTTTGAGGGAAGGAGCCCAGAGTATGAAGAACCTCGGGATTTGAGGTCAAATCCTTTCCATGGTGAAGGGACTGATGCAATCCTACCATTCAAGGGCATTGGGTAGAAGACTCCAAGTAGATTGGGCTAGAGATCCAAGGGAAGGCCCTAGGGTTCTCTTGAGCCTTAGGGTAGATTTCCAGCCCATAGGCTAAGTATGAGCCCGCTTATCTTTGTAAATATTAGAATAGGTTTTTCCTTCGTCTGGGCCTTGTATTTTGGCCATTCTAGTAGTATAGGGTTTTAGCCTTGTATTTCGGGGCATTTTGAGTAGTCTTTGTAGTAAGGACTTTTTTTTTGTATTTTCATGTTTTTTTTGTCATGGGGGTGAGCTTAGCTATTAGAGAGGTGTGTGTAGCTAAGCTCTAGCTTCTTTAGGAATCTTCTTAAGGAAGCTTCTCAAGGAGGTGAGCTTAGTTATGAGAGGGGTGTGTGTAGCTAAGCTCTAGCTTCTCAAGGAAGTTTTCTCAAAGAAGCTTCTCAAGGAAGTTTTCTAAAGAAAGCTTCTCAAGGAAGTTTTGTAAAGAAAGCTTCTCAAGGAAGCTACCTAGTCTATAAATAGAAGCACGTGTAACACTTGTTGTAACTTTGATGAATGAGAGTCTTGTGAGACACAACTCAAAGTTCAACTTCTCTCCCTTTTTCTTCCTTCAATTTCGTGCTCCCCCCTCCCTCTTTCTTTTCCTCCATTGAAGCATCCTCTCCAAGCTTGTTATCCAAGGCTCATCTTGGTGGTGAAGCTCCTTCTTCCATGGCTTATTCCTTAATGGATGGCGCCTCCTCTCACCTCCTTTCCTTTGTCTTCCGCTGCATCTCCATGGTGGAAAATCACCATTAAATGACCGCATTGAAGCTCAAAGATCCAACCTCCATAGAAGCCCCACAAGCAAGCTTCCATCATCTAAGAATCCAATTCTCCACTCTAGAACCAAGCACATAGAAATTAGGCATCATTTCCTTAGAGATCATGTCCTCAAAGGTGACTGTGTTCTAGAATTTGTAGATACCAAAAATCAACTCGCATATATCTTCACAAAACCAATACCCAAAGATTCCTTCTACACCGTTAGAAGAGAATTAGGACTTCTAGATGCTAGTGACTTAGACAAATGATTTGTTTTATGTTATGATGACTTATGACTTGTTTAATACATATGCTTTTATTATGTTTTGTGAATGATTTATGACATTATGTTATTTATTCTTTGAACATAGGTTATGTGTGTTAAACTTAATATTTTTGATGATATATATGTCTAGTGGTATGTACTTCCATTTGGTATTGTGTTGTATGTATGATTTCGAATTATTCATGTATGTTTTATTTTACGCACTTTGGCCTTTTTGATGTTGCCAAAGGGGGAGAAAAAATGGGTGTTTTTGAAATCAAGATATTATATTTTTAAAATTTTAAAATTAAGCATAAATTCAAAAAGAAAGGGGGAGAAAGAGATGAGTGAACGATAGAGAAAAACTTGTATGTATTCTCTTGATTTCAGGATTGTCATCATCAAAAAGGGGGAGATTGTGGAAGCAATGCCTTCCATGATTATTTTGATGATGCCAAAGAATCAAGAGTTAATCAAGTTCGAAATAATCAGGAGTCAAAAAGCTTCAAGAATCAAGTTTCAAAGAATCAAGATTCAAGAATAATCAAGTTTCAAGAATCAAGATTCAAGAACAATCAAGTTCAAGATTCAAGACTCAAGATTCAAGAATCAAGAGAAGACTCAATAAAGATAAGTACTAAAAAAGTTTTTCAAAACATTGAGTAGCACAAGAACTTTTCACAAAATCTTTTACCAAAGAGTTTTACTCTCTGGTAATCGATTACCAGAAGGTAGTAATCGATTACCAGTAGCTCGCATTGTTTTCAAAGTTGATTTACAAAGCTGTAATCGATTACCATGAGCATGTAATCGACTACCAATGTTTTAAAACGTTAGATTTCAAATTTCAAGAGTCACAACTAGTGATAAAACATTTTCAAATCATTTTAAACTTGTGTAATCGATTACACAATACTTGTAATCGATTACCAGAGTTTCTAAACATTTTGATTTTCAAATTTAAACATGAAGAGTCACATCTGTTGATGTGTAATCGATTACACCTTGATGGTAATCGATTACCAGTGACTGATTTCGAAAAATAAATTTCCAAAAGTCACAATTCTTAAAGTGACTTGCTTCTGAAGATTTTTTCAAAAGTCACAACTTTTTAAGTGACTAGTTTTCAAAAGAGTCACAATTTTTAAAAGGTGACTAGTTTTTAAGAAATTGCCAAAAGTCACAAACTTTAACTTGAGTCATCAAATGATTATAAATATGTGACCATGGCATGAATTTCAATAACATTTTTTTACAGAACTTTCTGATTCATTTCTCTTCATCTTTCTAAGAGTTTTTGTTCAATACTTTCTCTTTCAGGAAAAGTTCATTGACCAGAAACTTGTGCTACTTTTCTTCTTCATTCACTTCTTCCTTTTGCCAAAAGAATCAAAGGACTAACCGCCTGAGTTCTTTTGTGTCTCCCTTCTCCCTCTTCCAAGAGAATTCAAAGGACTAACGACCTGAGAATTCTTTGTCTTAACACATTGAAGGGTACATCCTTTGTGGCTCAAGTAGAGGGTACATCTACTTGGGTTGTTATACTGAGAACAAGAGAGGGTACATCTCTTATGGATTAGTTCAAGTGGAGGGTACATTCACTTGGTTGTTCAAAGAGAACAAGAGAGGGTACATCCCTTGTGGATCATTGGCTTGTAATGGATTTTTCAAGGTTGAAAGAAATCTCAAGAATTGTTGGTTGCTTGCGGACTGGATGTAGGCATGAGTTGTTGTCGAACTAGTATAAATCTTGTGTTTGTCTTCTTCTTCCCTATACTCTTTAATTTCCGCTGTGTACTTTTAATTGCCGCTTTTACTTTTGGTTAAGTTTTTGTTTCTCTTCTTTACTTTCTTAACTTAGTAGTAAAAGCCTAGTTGAATCTAGTAACATTAAGAAGGATAAATTTTAATTAGTCACGACACATTAATAATTAATTCAACCCCCCTTCTTAATTATTCCGAGGCCACTTGATCCAACATTTAAGTGCTGCTCACAATAAGGATTGGAAGAGGAAATTGGTGCATTGCTTGGAGGAAGATTTTTGAGTCTTGGAGGTTAACCATCCTTGGAGCACCATTGGATTTGAAGCAACCCAAGCCTCACCAAATTTTGAGTGAAACACTTGAGAAAACAAACAAGCATTGAAGACAAATTTGAAGACCTTAATTGTGTTGGATCAAGTGGCCTTGAAATAATTTAGAAAGGGGGGTTGAATTAATTATGAACATGTCTTAACTAATTAAAAATCTATCCTTCTTAATGTTACTAGATTCAATTAGGCTTTACTACTAAGTTATGTAATTTAAACAAAAGTAAAGCATAAAAGAAAAGTACACAACGGAAACTAAAGAGTGTAGGGAAGAAGAAAACAAACACAAGAATTTTTTACTGGTTCGACAACAACCCGTGGCTACATCCAGTTCCCAAGCAACCTGCGGTTCTTGAGATTTCTTTCAACCTTGTAAAATCCTTTACAAGCCAAAGATCCACAAGGGATGTTCCCCTTGTTCTCTTTGAAAAACCAAGTGGATGTACCCTCCACTTGAACTAATCCACAAGAGATGCACCCTTTCTTGTTCTCAGTATAACAATCCCCATGTAGATGTACCCTATACTTGTACCACAAAGGATGTACCCTCCAATGAGTTGGGACAAAGAATTCTCAGGCAGTTAGTCCTTTGAAATCTTTTGCTTAAGGGGAAGGGAAGAATCAAAAGAATTCTCAGGCGGGGTCCTTTGAATTCTCTTGGAAAGGGAGAAGAGAGACACAAGGTTCAGGCGATTAGTCCTTCATTCTTTTGGCAAAGGGAGAAGAGAATGAAAAAGATGAATGACACAAGTTTTTGAACAAAGAACTTTTCTTGGAAGAGAAAGTGTTGATAAAAAACTTTTTAGAAAGATGAATAGAAAAAGAAATCAGAAAATTTTGTAGACAAAGTTGAAAGATATTGAATGATGTTGAGAGAGGATTGAAAGATAGTTTGAAAGATAGATGATTATGATCAATATTCGTTTCATTCCAAGGTCACATATTTATAATTTCTTGATGACTCAAGTCAAAACTTGTAACTCTTGGCAATTCCTTTAAAACTAATTACTTATAAAGTTATGACTTTTGAAATAATCTTCAGAAACAAGTCACTTGAAGAATTGTGACTTTTGGAAATGAATTTTTTGAAAACAGTCACTGGTAATCGATTACCATTAAGGTGTAATCGATTACACAACAACAGATGTGACTCTTCATTTTGAATTTTGAAAATCTTAACGTTTTAAAACACTGGTAATCGATTACATGTTTATAGTAATCGATTATAGCTTTGTAAATCAGTTTGAAAAACAATGCTGGCTACTGGTAATCGATTACTACCTTCTGGTAATCGATTACTAGAGAGTAAAACTCTTTGGTAAAAGATTTTGTGAAAACTTCATGTGCTACTCAATGTTTTTGAAAAACAATTTAGTACTTATCTTGATTGAGTCTTCTCTTGATTCTTGAATCTTGATCTTGATTTTTCTTGAATCTTGATTCTTAAATCTTGAATCTTGAAACTTGAAACTTGATTCTTGAATCTTGACTCTTTGCTTGAAATTTTGCTTAACTCTTGATTCTTTGGCATCATCAAAATAACCTTGGAAGACATTGCTTCCACAAATTGTTTTGTTAAATTTGTTGTAATAGAACAATTGAGTGCTGATTTTTTTTATTGCAATTCCTTGTATTTGGACATTATTCGCTGGTGTATTGGGAGTCTCCAAGAGACCACCCAAACCTCTATTTGTGTGTAATATCTTAGTGTAAACCGTGTAGAATAAGTGAAGAGCTAGTTGGGACCTCCAAAGGGTCATCCAAGCCTTTACATAGAAAACCGTCTAGCTTGCTTTAAATTTCCTTTACCTTCCATTGTCAAACTGCCTAGATAGCTTGCTTTTTACCAATTAGTTTTTACCATATCTTTCACACCTCTTTTGGTGTTTATTTTGGCTAGTTTCAACCATAGTTTCTTTTACCTTTTGTTTTCAAACCCCCAACAAGAAATAAGCACAACATAGGAACCGACATGAGTCTTCATTCTTAATCTAGTGTTAATGGTGAGGGTTCTACTCCTAAGGACCCCTTGTATAGGATATTAGATAAGTTGAGATCCCTTAAATTGTGGAAATAAAAACAAGAGAGAAAAGAAAAAGGAAAAAAAGAGTGGAAGAAATAAGTTAAGATGAAAGAGAGTAAATAAAAAAGGAAGAAAGAAGAAAATTAATGAAAGAATTAAGAAGAGGAAGAAATGCTTCCTATGGTAGTCATGAGTCGTGTAAAAGTTTGAGTGAAGAGTAAAGTGACTATTATGGAGGGTGGCATAGGTCCCATACTAGACCTCACTCCCAAAGAAGATAAAAGGATAGAAGGTCCAAAGAGGTTAGCATTAGCCTCCCATATTTCTATGGAAAAGATCATGTTGAGGCCTACCTAGATTGAGAAATAAAGTTTGAACAACTCTTTGCTAGCCATCATATTAGTGAAGAGAGAAAAGTTCCATTGGCTACCCTTAGCTTCCAAGGGTATGCCCTCTATTGGTCGATTTCCCTTGTTAGGGAAAGAAGGATTCATGGAGATCCTCCAATAGAGTATTAGAATGATCTTCAGAGTGCCCTTAGGAAGAGGCACATTCCCTCTTACTATGAAAGGGAGCTTATGGACAAGCTCCAAAGTCTTAGACAAGGGGGTATGAGTGTCAAAGAATATAGACAACAAATGGAACTACTCCTTCTAAGGGTTGGACTTAGGGAGGAGGAAAGAACAAGCATCGCTAGGTTCCTTAGTGGGCTTAATATGGAAGTGAGGGACAAGGTTGAACTCCTTCCACATAGGGACCTAGATGAGCTAGTCTAACTTTGTATAAGTGTGGAACAATAACTTAAAAGAAAGCATTCTTCAAAATCTTATGGCTTTCGCTCTTATCGAAGGAAGGACCAAGCCCAAGGAATTTTGGGGGTTGCACCTTCAAAACCAAAGGAAGATAAGGGTAAGACCATAGAGGAACCCACCCCTAAGACTAGTTCCCAAGCAAGGACTAGCAACATTAAATGCTTCAAATGTCTCGGAAGAGGTCACATTGCCTCTCAATGCCCTACAAAGAAAACCATGATTATGAGGGGTCGAGACATTTATAGTAGTCAAGAGGAGACTACTTCTTCCCCTTCCTCTAGTGAAAGTGAAGATGAAGAAAGAGGTGAAGAGTCTAGTGCGTAAGTCTACCCCCATGAAGAAGGTGACCTCCTAATGGTTAGAAGGCTCCTTGGAGGCCAATCTTATGATCTATCCCAATCCTTAAGAGAGAACATCTTTAAAAAAAGATGCACAATTTTAGATAAAACTTATTCTCTCATTGTGGATAGTGGATCTTGTTGCAATTGTTGTAGCACAAGATTAGTTTCCATGTTGAACTTCACTATCATTCCCAACCTTAACCTTATAAACTCCAATGGCTCAATGAGCAAGGGGAAATGATAGTTAACCAATAAGTGAAGGTACATTTCTCCATTGGGACATATAATGATGAAGTTATTTGTGATATAGTTCCCATGGAGGCAGGGCATATTCTCTTAGGAAGGCCATGACAATTTGATAGGAAGATCATTTACAATGGCCTAACTAATGAGATTATCCTCACCCATCTTGGCACTAAATTTGTGTTGCATCCTCAAACACCTTCACAGGTAGCTAAAGATCAACTTACAATGAAGGACGAGAGGGATGAGGAAAAGTTAGAAAAAAAAATAGTAAGGACTTGGCTCCAAAGGTCAAGGAGAATGAAAAAGAGGGAGGGTGTTCCTCTAAGAATGTTGTAAAGAAGGAGAGTCATTTTGCAATAAAAGGAGATATTAAGAAAGCTCTTCTTCTTAAGCAATCTTTCTACCTTCTCCTCTCAAGGGAGACTTCCCTTAGCACTACCACAATTCCCACACTTGAGACCATTCCCCCAAAGGTCCAAGAACTCTTACAGGAATTTGGTGATGTATTTCCCAAAGAGACACCCCTTGGGTTACCTCCTCTTAGGGGAATAGAACACCAAATAGACTTAGTCCCAGGAGCAAGCCTTCCTAATAGGCCAACTTATAGGACTAATCCTCAAGAGACCAAGGAGATTGAATCCCAAGTTAAGGAATTGTTGAAGAAGGGCTAGGTCAAAGAGATCCATGAGGGTAAAGAGATCCATGAGGGTGGGCTAATGATGCAATCCTACCCCGCAAGGGCATTGGATAGAAGACTCCAAGTAGATTGGGTCAGAGATCCAAGGGAAGGCCCTAGGGTTCTCATGAGCCTTAGGGTAGATTTCGAGCCCATGGGCTAAGTATGAGCCCACTTATCTTTGTAAATATTAGAATAGGTTTTTCCTTAGTTTGGGCCTTGTATTTTGGCCATTCTAGTAGTATAGGGTTTTAGCCTTGTATTTCGAGGCATTTTGAGTAGTCTTTGTAGTAGGGATTTTTTTTTTGTATTTTCATGTATTTTGCCATGGGCGTGAGCTTCGCTATTATAGGGGGTGTGTAGCTAAGCTCTAGCTTCTCATCTCAAGGAGGTAACCTTAGCTATTAGAGAGGTATGTGTAGCTAAGCTCTAGCTACTTTAGGAATCTTCTTAAGGAAGCTTCTCAAGGAGGTGAGCTTAGTTATGAGAGGGGTGTGTGTAGCTAAGCTCTAGCTTCTCAAGGAAGCTACCTAGTCTATAAATAGAAGCATGTGTAACACTTGTTGTAACTTTGATAAATGAGAGTCTTGTGAGACACAACTCAAAGTTCAACTTCTCTCCCTTTTTCTTCCTTCAATTTCGTGCTCCCCCTCTTTCTTTCTCTCCTTCTTTCTTTTCCTCCATTGAAGCATCCTCTCCAAGCTTCGTATCCTAGGCTCATCTTGGTGGTGAAGCTCCTTCTTCCATGGCTTATTCCCTAGTGGATAGTGCCTTCTCTCACCTCTTCTCCTTTGTCTTCTGCTCCATCTCCATGGTGGAAAATCACCATTAAAGGACCTCACTGAAGCTTGAAGATCCAGCCTCCATAGAAGCCCCACAAGCAAGCTTCCATCAAGTGGTAATCAGAGCACAAGAGCTTCAAGTAGGTGCTCCTTAAACCTCCATTAATTGTTTTCGCTCTACCTTCTCTTCCATTGTTGTTTCTTCATTTTTCTCAATGTATCTCCTCACATGTCTTGTGATAAATATTGTTAACATGATTCTTTAGAGTTTCCACCGATTAAACTTGCTATAGAAGCTAGATTTGATTTTCTATGGTTCAAATTTCTTGTTCTTGTTCTTGAACCATGAATTGTGTAGAGTTTAGGTTCCTTTGATTTTTGTCTTGTTATTTTTTGTGGCTGAAACCTATACCATAAAATTCTTACAAAAATATTAAAGTAGAAGAAAACCTCAAAAATATAGAGTGACTTGTTCACCTATTGTAGTTTTATCATAGAAGTCATGTCAGGTCATGAAACTTGTCACATAAGATTTCTTATGTTGTGCTGAATTTTATTTTCTTGTTTCTTTGTCTAACTCATTTGTTCATGTGTCAAATCTTCCATGTTAATTAGTCCTTAACATGTTCATGCAAAATTCTTAGAGAGTCTTTGATTGTGAACCTTTTCTTGAACTTTTAGGTTTCCTTATGATTGTGTCTATTGTGAATTTGAGTTTTGGTGATTGAATTGCTGGCTGAAATGTTGATCCTAAGTGAATATTGAACTCCTAAAACTGTGGTAAACAATCCTAGTGAGTTCAACATACATAGGAAGGTTGAAAGTAAGCCCAAGGCAATCAATATACCATGCTTAAAAAAAACAATCGCTGGTGCTGGCAGCTTGGACATACAAACTTGTAAAAATTACTGAGAATTGGTTACTTTGAATTTTGAGCTGAAATTTTTACTGAATTATCTAGACATCTGTAAAAAATTAGAAAAAAAAAAGAAACAAGTGATGTTGATGAAAGGAAAAAATACGAACAATGACACAAGTTGGCAGGAAAATCAGTATCCAGAATAAAAAAGGTGAAAGGGAAGTGTGCTTGTTGTTTTGACTCAAAATTTATTCTATAATTGGAAATTTCAATTGAAAATTAGTGTGAAGACAAGTACCAAAGCTAGAGGTTTGTTGAGTCTTTTTTTTTAGTTTTTTTTACTCTACTCTAGAGCCATTCTAAGTTTCTCTTTGAGTCCTAGCTTGCTTCTATGTCCTTTTCATTGCTTTAATTGTTGAGTAATCCTTAAAAAATTGTCTTGTTAAAAATCCATTGGTTTAGATTTCAATTCATTTTTTTTGGTATTTGGTTATTGCTTGTCTCTTTGTTTCCTTGTTTGTGGGTTGCCATATAGGGAATTGGAAGGAGGATTGGTGCCATCCCTTGAAGAATTTGAGTCAAGAAGAAAGAGGCCAGCCACCTTAAGAGCTATTGGATGAAGAAGCACTCCAAATTGAGTGAATCACCAAAGAGAAAACAACCACCAAAATTGAGGACCGTTTTGTAATTTTTTAATTTGCAATTTACTTACATTCATTGCTTTCAAGTTTTGTAATAAAAAGGCCTTTCATTGGAAGTGTGTTGGGAGCCTCCAATAGGTTACGAAACTTCCATTTGTGTGTAATAATTTTAGGCAATTTTTCCTTAGGATAGTGAGTTTTTTGTTGGGAACCTTGAATGTGGTCATCAAAACACTCTTAGGATTTGCCTAGTTTACATTTCTTGCTTACTTTCATAGCTTATTTCCTTTACCTTCCATTGTCAAACCGCCTAGATAGCTTTCCTTTTACCAATTAGTTTTTTACCTTATCTTTCACACCTCTTTTAGTGTTTATTTTGGCTAGTTTCAACCATAGTTTCTTTTACCTTTTTGTTTTCAAACCTCCAACAAGAAAGAACCACAACTTAGGAACCAACATGAGTCATCATTCATCCAGTGTTAATGGCGAGGGTACTAGTCATAAAGACCATTTATCTAGAATCTTAGATGAGTTGAGTTCCCTCAAGTTATGGAAAGAAAAACAAGAGAGAAAAGAAAAAGGAAAAAAAAAGAGTGGAAGAAATAAGTCAAGATGAAAGAAAGAAAATAAGAGAGGAAGAAAGAAGAAAAATAATGAAAGAAATGAAAAGCGAAAAACATGCCTCCTATAGTAGTCATAACTGTTCCAAGAGCCTAAGTGAAGAACTTTGTGACTATTACGAAGGAAGGCATAGGTCACATCTTAGACCTCACTCCCATAGAAGAGAAAAGGAAAGAAAGCCTCAAGAGGCTAACATTAACCTCCTATACTTCCATGGGAAGGACAGTGTAGAGGCTAACTTAGTTTGGGAAATAAGGGTAGAGCAACAACTTAAAAAGAAGTCTACATCAAAATCTTATGGCTTTCACTCTTATCCAAAGAAAGACCAAGGTCAAGGCATCTTAGGGGTGACACCTTCTAAGCCCAAAGATGATAAGGGGAAGACAATAGAAAAGCAAGCCCCTAAGGCTAGTTTGCAAGAGAAAACTAGCTCTATAAAGTGCTTTAAATGTCTTGGAAGAGGAAACATTACTTCTCAATGCCCCACCACAAAAACCAGGATTATGAGGGGCCAAGACATTTATAGTAGCCAAGATAAGGCTACTACTTCACCTTCCTCTAGTGAAAGTGAAGAAGCAAAAGGGGAAGAATCTAGTGAAGAAATCTACCCCCAAGAAGAAGGACAACCATTAGTGGTTAAAGAGAAGTGTAAGGAGGTAAGTGTCTCCTCCAAGAGGTTAGCTAAGATGGAAACTCATTTTACAATAAAGACAAACATTTAAGAAACTTTCCTTTTAGACAACCTCCACATTTTCTCTTTTGTCAAAATACACTTGTTAGCATTGCCACACCTCTTGGGCTTGAGTTTATTCCTCAAGTAAAGAAGTTGTTGGATGAGGGTTTGGTTCACAAGAGCTTAAATCCTTGTGCTTTGTTGGTGCCCAAAATAGGTATTATTAGGCACCAAGTCCCTAAAATAGGTGGTATGATGAATGTTTTGAGTGGTGCAACCCTCTTTTATAAAATCACTCGTGCACCTAACATCTTCATGGTGTGTGTACATAGGGACCCATTTGGTAGGTTTGTTCTTATTTTTAGTTTCAATACAAACTTAGGTATTCATATGGGACACCTTAGGTTTTTTATATTTTTTGGTAGGAATAATCAATATGAAAATATAGAAAAAGGTATGTTTTATTGCGTTACTTTTCTTAATTTTTCAAATAGTGATCAAGGGGTTCCCATGAACCCTAAGAGAATAAAGGTCATTCCTGAGTGGCCCCCTCACCAAGTATAAGAATAATTTAGGGCTTCCATGACTTAACAAAATTTTACAAAAGGTTTGTCCCATATTTTTCTATACTTGTAGCACCGCTCATTGAGTTGGTGAGGAACCATGTTCCATCATGGGAAGATGCCCAGGAAATGGGTTTTCAGACCTTACCTTACTTCAACATACCAAACACCACTAATAGATATGTTTTTGTTCTTTTTATAGGTGTTGAGGGAAGGAGCCCAGAGTATGAAGAACCTCAAGATTGGAGGTCAAATCCTTTCCAAGGTGGAGGGAATGATGCAATTCTACCCCGCAAAGGCATTGGATAGAAGACTCCAAGTAGATTGGGCCAGAGATCCAAGGGAAGGCCCTAGGGTTCTCATGAGTCTTAGGGTAGATTTCGAGCCCATGGGCAAAGTATGAGCCCGCTTATCTTTGTAAATATTAGAATAGGTTTTTCCTTCGTCTGGGCCTTGTATTTTGGCCATTCTAGTAGTATAGGGTTTTAGCCTTGTATTTTGAGACATTTTGAGTAGTCTTTGTAGTAGGGATTTTTTTTGTATTTTCATGTACTTTGTCTTGGGGGTGTGCTTAGCTATTAGAGAGGTGTGTGTAGCTAAGCTCTAGCTTCTCATCTCAAGGAGGTGAGCGTAGCTATTAGAGAGGTATGTGTAGCTAAGCTCTAGATTCTTTAGGAATCTTCTTAGGGAAGCTTCTCAAGGAGGTAAACTTAGTTATGATAGGGGTGTGTGTAGCTAAGTTCTAGCTTCTCAAGGAAGTTTTCTCAAAGAAGCTTCTCAAGGAATTTTTCTCAAGAAAGCTTCTCAAGGAAGCTACCTAGTCTATAAATAGAAGCATGTGTAACACTTGTTGTAACTTTGATGAATGAAAGTCTTGTGAGACACAACTCAAAGTTCCACTTCTCTCCCTCTTTTCTTCCTTCAATTTCGTGCTCCCCCCTTTCTATTTCTCTCCCTCTTTCTTTTCCTCCATTGAAGCATCATCTCCAAGGCTCATCTTGGTGGCAAAGCTTCTTCTTCCTTGGCTTATTCCCTTGTGGATGGTGCCTCCTCTCTCCTCTTCTCCTTTACCTTCCGCTGCATCTCCATGGTGGAAAATCACCATTGAAGGACCTCAATGAAGCTCAAAGATCCATCCTCCATAGAAGCTCCACAAGCAAGCTTCCATCAGCTAATGGGGCATTTTGGAATTGGCAAGACTCTTGTCTTCCTGAAGGAAAAATTATTTTGGCCCCATATGAAAAAGATGTCCATAGGTATTGCACTAGGTATGTGGCTTGTTTACAAGCCAAGTCTAGGGTGATGCCTCATGGGCTATACACACCTTTACCCATTCCATCTACACCTTGGGTAGATATTAGTATGGACTTTGTCCTTGGGCTTCCTAGGACCCAGAGGGGTGTAGACTCTATCTTGGTGGTGGTGGATAGGTTTAGGAAGATGGCTCATTACATACCATGCCACAAGGTAGATGATGCTAGTTACATCTCAAGACTCTTCTTTTGAGAAGTTATGAGGCTTCATGGTTTTCCTAAGACTATTGTGTCTGATAGAGATGCTAAGTTCCTTAGCCATTTTTGGAAAACTTTATGGGCTAAGCTAGGAACTAAGCTCATTTTCTCCACCACTTGTCACCCACAGACTGATGGGCAGACAGAGGTAGTGAATAAATATATATCCATATTGTTAAGGGCTCTCCTAAAAGGCAATCACAAGTCTTAGGATGAGTACCTTCCTCATGTGGAGTTTGCCTATAACAACGGGGTTCATAGAACTACCAGGCAGTCACTTTTTAAGGTTGTCTATGGGTTCAATCCTCTCATACCTTTGGACCTAATTCCCCTTTTACTTGACACTTCTTTTATACATAAAGAAGGGGTATCTAGGTCAGAGTTTGTGAAAAAATTACATGAGAGGGTAAGGAACCAAATAGAGAACCAAATAAAGGTGTAAGCAGCTAAAGGCAATAGTGGAAGGAAGGAGTTGATGCTTAATGAAGGGGATTGGGTTTGGCTCCATCTTAGGAAGGATAGATTTCCTACTAAGAGAAAGTCCAAACTTAGCTCTAGAGGTGATGGCCCTTTTCAGGTCTTGGAGATGATCAACAAAAATGCTTATAGGCTAGACCTCCCAAAGGAGTATGGAGTTAACAATACCTTTAACATTACTGATTTGGTTCTGATCGAGGTCGTACCCGAATCAAATAAATATTAAAATGTAGTAACTAGGAAGTGATCCTAGGTCGTTTCCCTACGAGAAATGATACACCAAATATTCATGACAGATATTAGGAAAATAGTAACGAATGGGGGGGGGGGGTTGTTTGCTTTTGTAAATTAAACAGCGAATAAATGTGAATTAGAAAATATCAGAATTAAAACACGTTGCTTCCCCTTGATTCACAAGCAAGTCTCTTATCCTAGGTTGCGAGAATTTATCCTTTATCAGTTCAACCACTTAATCCAACCCTAAATTAAATTACTAAGCGAAATTCAACATAAGGCATTCATTATGTGATTAAGCAACACATACACCAATTACTCATAAACGATCATTAAGCATGAACGTAAATTAAGCATAGAGACAGTTAATCAAGCACTAAGCATGCATGAGTTAAAAGCAACAAATTCAGAGTAATTAGCGAAGAGGAAAAACTGAACAGAATTTAACAGTAATAATAGAACCTCGAAGAGAACTGTGCTTGATCCTCAAGAGAAAACAACGCTGGGGACTTAGCCTTCCATTAATCAATAGAGAACGAAATTATAGATTGAAGAACGAAATTTTATTGCTAAAAAAAAAGTCAAAACTGGAATTGCAAAACGAAAAAAAAAGGAGAAAGAGAAGAGAAGCCTAAAACTTAAAACGAAAGAGGAGAGAGAGGAGATGAGAGAGAGAAGAGAGGCCTAAACTAGAACCTTGGTGCTGTTATATATTTTTCCAGCCCCAAAGCTTACAAATCTGTTTTAAATCCAAGCCCATAAATAAAATAAAATAAAATCTAGATAAGATAAGATCTAGATGAAATAATATCTAGATGAGATCAAATCTAAATAATATCTAGATAAGATAAAGTCTAGATAAGATAAAATTTTTGTAAAATAAAATAGTCTGCCCTCTTCAAGTCCAAGCCCAATTCTAGATTCAAGCCCAATGCTTTATTAATTCCTGAAATTAGATTAAAAACATCAAATTAGCTGAATGGGCCCAAATAATAAAACTGCCTAATTAATTTGACAATTAAGATTAATCAGTACTTAAAATGGTGCAAAAAGGGTTAAGAAATAGGAGAAAATAATGGCACATCAAAACCCCCCATACTTAGCCTTTTGCACTCTTGGGCAAAATGAAATAAAGAACAAAATCCAAGGATATCAAAGAGAGACAAACAAAAACATTTACATATTTCTCAATGAACATCAAGGAATGAAAGGAATGGGTAACATCTAACATGAAGAGATCCAAAGAGTCAAGACATTCGTAAAATCATCCAAGCAACCCAATCATGGCAAAATAGTTAATCAGCTCAAGAATGAAAAGTGATAAAGCCTCACAAGATATACACTCTATCTCTCAAGTGTCTAGGCTACTGTTTACTCTCGAAGCACCCATGAATACAAACACCACATAGACTTGGCAAAATTCTAAAATTGACAACAACTTGACAAACACATGCACATGAGGATCAAAAGGTCTTTAAAGGTTGTAATGGGGCCAAGGACAAGGTAGGGAAGAAAAATATGGAATAAGTAGCTAAATCCCAAAGGAATAGAGGAGCAATGGGGAATAAGTGGAAATTAAGCACAAGTAGTAAAGCAAACCCTCTAATATCAACAAAATCAACCAAAGCTCCCAAATCATGTCCGCATAACAAGACCTCATTTATTCAACTTCACTTCTTTTTTTTTTTTGAACAATACGAATTTGAAGATTAAAGCAAGAACTAGGCAATATACAGATACATCAAGCATGACCAAAATAAAACATTAAGCATGGCCAAAAATCATATCTTCCAATGAAACATACCCCCCCACACTTATTCCCAAAACAATTCCAAAGCTCCAAAATTCCTTAAGGGTAAGGTGATATCATGGTTTTTCACTTAAGGCTTGTAATGAGCTTCAAAACAAAGAAAGGGGAACATAGACTCAAAGGGGCTATCAAAGGAATTAATTCAAGGTAAGTCCATTTGGCTAGAAGCTTATAAGAACAAAATTGCCTAAATCATTTCCAAATATGCATGTGAATTAGGAAGCATTAACAAGAATCAAGCCAAGGCTATTGTGCAAGCAATCAATGGGGCAAAACACACCAAAAGATTATGATGATGGATGGCTCAAATTATCACAAAGGTAAACTTATCACTTTCAAATTGAGCTTTCAAAACTATCATGACATGTAGAGGAAAAACAAGGATTTCAAATCACAAAATGTCAAGAGACTTTTATTTTCAGAACAATTTCCCATTTTTTGAACATATCCTATAATTCAAAGAAAAATATGCAAAGTTGTACATGCAAACAAAATTGACCTAAAATATTAAACTAGAAACCCAACAAAACTAACAAATTTAACACAAACAAAACTAACAAAACTAGCAAAACCAAAACCAAAGAACACTCCCCCCCCCCCCCATACTTAAACAACACATGGTCCTCAATGTAGCACAATTAAAAGATTAAAAGCAATTAAACCATCAATAGAATCGGACAAATGTAATAAAAGTAAAGAAGGAGATAGGAAAAGAAAAACTCCCTAAGTCATGGTGGAGGAAGAGTAGGGTGGAGCAAGGAAGTCTCTTCCAGCACTACATCCACTAAAGAAGGGTTTGTGAGGAATGGCTTAAGTCGGTGTCCATTGACCTTGAAGCTCTTGTTTGTGGAGTCACTTTTGATCTCAACCGTACCATAAGGAAAAACATTAGTAACAACAAAAGGACCAATCCACTTAGACCTCAACTTACCACTCATGAGTCCGAGCTTAGAATTATACAATAACATTTTTTTCCCAACCATGAAGTCCTTCTTAATTATCATTCTATCATGGAACTTCTTGGTCTTTTCTTTGTAGAACTTGGCATTCTCATATGCTTTTAGGCGGATCTCATCTAACTCACTCAGTTGCAACTTTCTTTCCTCACCAGCTTGATCCATAGAGAAGTTGCAGGTCTTCACTGTCCAGTATGCTTTGTGCTCAATCTTTACTGGAAGATGACATGCGTTTCCATAGACAACCCGATAAGGAGACATTCCTATGGGTGCTTTGTAGGTAGTCCTATGTGCCCAAAGAGCATCATCTAGCCTAGTACTCCAATCTTTCCTGCTTGGCTGCACAATTTTCTCTAAAATTCTCTTGATCTCCCTGTTAGAAATTTCTGCCTGTCCATTGGTTTGGGGGTGGTATGGTGTGGATACCCTGTGTACAACCCCATACTTTTTAAGCAAGGCATGCATTGATTTTTCGCAAAAATGGGTTCCTTGATCACTAACGATTGCTTTAGGTACTCCAAACCCACAAAATAGATTAGATCTGACAAAATCTACAACAACCTTAGCATCATTAGTTCTAGTGGGCTTGGTTTCCACCCATTTTGAAACATAATCAACTGTAAGGAGAATGTAAACATAACCAAAAGATACAGGAAAAGGGCCCATGAAATCTATACCCCAGACATCAAACACCTCACAAAATAGCATAGGTTGCTGAGGCATTTGTTGTCTCCATGTAAGTGCACTTCCTGCTCTCTGACACTGCTCACAAGTGCTACAAATCTTCCACGCATCTTTAAAGATGGTGGGCCAATAAAAGCCATAGTCAAGCACTTTGCGAGCTGTCCTTTGAACACCCAGATGGCCTCCCGGTGCGGAAGAATGACAGAACTGCAGGACTGAGTCAGTCTCATGATCAGGAATGCATCGTCTAATGACCTGATCACTGCACAATTTCCACAAGTAGGGGTCATCCCAAATAAAATGCTTAGCATCACTTTTAATTTTATCTTTTTGAGCCTTAGATGCTAAGGGAGGAAAAACAGAAGCAACTAAATAATTGACAATGTTAGAAAACCAGGGAGTAGAAAGAGAATCAGAAATATTATACAGTATATATAAATGATCATCCAGGAAATAATCCCGAATGGGTGAGTCCTCATCAGACACATGTTCGATCCGACTCAAATGATCAGCAACTAAATTTTGTGCTCCGCTCCTATCACGGATCTCCAAGTCAAACTCTTGGAGCCAGAGCATCCATCGGATCAACCTAGGCTTTGAATCAACCTTCTTCAACAAGTACTTTAAAGCTGCATGGTCAGTATAAACAATAATGCGAGTACCAAGCAAATAAGAATGAAATTTTTCAAGAGCAAAAACTATGGCTAGTAGCTCTTTCTCAGTAGTAGTATAATTCACCCTAGGCAATTCATCAATTTTTTGAGCAAGGACAACCCCCAATGCATAATTGGATGCATCACACATAAGCTCAAAAGGGACTGTCCAGTCGGGTACCTGGATGATGGGGGTGGTAGTCAGTGCTCTTTTGAGGCAATCAAAAGCCTCTTTGCATTTATTATTAAAGTCAAACTCCACCTCCTTTTGCAACAAGTTAGACAGTGGAAGGGCTACTTTGCTAAAATATCTTATAAAGCACCTGTAGAATCCTGCATGACCAAGAAAAGATCGCACCTCTCGCACGCAAGAGGGGTAAGGCAATTGTGAAATAGCAAAAAATTTTGCAGGATCTACTTCAATGCCCTTATTGGAAATAATGTGGCCTAAAACTATACCTTGCTCAACCATAAAGTGACATTTTTCAAAATTTAGAACAAGGTTAGTTTCAGTGCATCTATTCAAAACCTTTTCCAGACTATCCAAACAAACATCAAAAGAGGATCCATATACAGTGAAATCATCCATAAACACCTCTATGCAATTTTCTAAAAAATCACTAAAAATACTAATCATGCACCACTGGAAGGTACCAGGGGCATTGCATAGGCCGAAAGGCATCCTCCTATAGGCAAATGTGCCGAAGGGGCAGGTGAATGTGGTCTTTTCCTGATCCTCAGGAGCAATAGTGATTTGCATATAACTAGAAAAACCATCAAGGAAATAGTAGTGAGATTTACTTGCCAGGCGTTCAAGCATCTGGTCAATGAATGGTAGTGGAAAATGGTCCTTTTTGGTAACCTGGTTCAGCCTCCTATAGTCGATGCAGACTCTCCAACTGTTCTACACCCGAGTAGGAATCAATTCCTCCTTCTCATTTTTTAATCACGGTGAGGCCGGTTTTCTTTGGGACTAGCTAGACGGGACTCACCCATTGGCTGTCGGAGATAGGATAAATGATGCCAGCTTGCAAAAGCTTGGTTACCTCCTTCTTCACTACATCAAGAATCACTGGGTTGAGTCTTCTTTGTGGTTGTCTTACTGATTTAGCCCCATCCTTTAAATTTATTCAATGCATACATGTGGATGGGCTCATACCAGGAATGTCCACCAAGGTGCAGCCTATAGCCTTTTTATGCTTCTTGAGAACTAATAACAGCTTCTCCTCTTGCTTATCAGCAAGGGAGGCAGATATAATTAATGGGAAACTTTTGCTATAATCCAAGTAAGCATATTTTAAATTTGATGGTAGAGGCTTCAATTCTGGTGTGGCCGGCTGGATAGTGGTAGAAAGAGATGGTTTCTCAACCTGTACCTCATAAAGAAAGTCAGAAGTATGTGTACTTCCTGAAACATGGTTAGTTCTATCTAACTTTATAAAATCAATCTCAAGAGGTAAAACATCAGACATGTAATCAATATCAAAATCAGATTCACTCCCAACATCAAATTCAGACATATGATCAAGTACAAATTCAAATTCAATGCATGAAGAGTGACAGGCATGCAGATTAGAATGAAGATCAGTCATGTATTCATCAACAATATGGTCAATTATTTCAACACGAAATACAAAAAGATCTTCAGATGGGTGTTTCATAGCATCAAGAATATTAAAATGAATAGTTATATCACCAAACTCCATAGATAGTGTGCCTGCATATACATCTATCTTAGTCCTAGCAGATTTCATGAAAGGTCTGCCTAGAATGATGGGAATTGATCCTTTAGAAAATCCCTCCTCCATATTCAAAATATAAAAATCAACAGGGAAAATTAGTTCACCAACTCTAACTAAGACATCCTCTATGAAACCAGCATGATAGGCAACACTTCTATTAGCTAAATGAATTACCACATCAGTTGACTCAAAGGGGCCAAGAGATAGAGAATTAAAAATAGACAGAGGCATAACACTAATAGAAGCTCCTAAATCTAGCATGGCATTGTCAAACTTACTGTTCCCTATAATACAAGGTGTGCTGAATGTACCTGGATCTTTACATTTTTCAGGGATTTGGGGAACAGATTTACCAATCAATGCGGAGAAATTTCTGCCCATGCTAATTCTTTCACTTCCTTTAAGCTTCCGCTTATTAGTGCACAACTCCTTCAAGAATTTAGCATATCTTGGAATTTGCTTTATTGCATCCAACAGAGGTATGTTTACTTCTACGTTTCTAAATGTTTCCAAGATCTCCTTCTCTGTCTCTTCCATTTTTTTGTTGGAAATTGCTCTTGGAGGGAATGGAAGAGGGATATGCTACTTCTCTTTAGAGTCACCTGTATAGAAATTGTTAGGTAACTCACTCTTTACATTTTCATTTTTGGCATCATCTTTTTCTAGAGTAGAGTGAGGTTGGGCAGGTTCATTTGCTGGTTGAGGTTCTTGACACTGCTTTCCCGATCTCAATGTAATGGCACTCATATTTTTGGGATTCTGGACAGATTAAGAAGGTAATCTGTCAGAATTCTGGGACTTTTGTTGATTTAACTGTGTAGCCAATTGTCCCATCTGATTAGTTAAGCTCTGAATGGAGGCTCTAGTCTCTTGTTGAAACTGCATGTTTTGCATAGTCATTTGCCTCACAAGTTCTTCAAGGGAAGGTTATGGAGGGGCCTCAACTGTTTGCTATTTCTGGGGCTGTTGTTGTTGTTGCTGTTGGATTGGTGGAGGAACGTATGGTCTGCTTGGGCCAGCAGCATTTTGAAAATAAGGCTGATGTTGCTACTGTTGTGAAGGATTCGACCATCTAAGGTTGGAATGATTCCTCCACCCGGGATTGTACTTGCTGCTAGAGAGGTCATAATTGTTCTGTTGTGGCTGATTTTGCAGCTGAGGTTGAGGAGGTATGTTGTAGATGTTTGCAGCATAAGCTTCAGGCTGTTCAATTGCTTCAGATTGTTGCACAAAAGGGCAAAGGTCTGTGTGGTGGTCGACAGAGGAGCATAAACCACAGAGTCTAGGGACAGGTGCAGATTTTTTATTCATGGCCAGTTGGGTTACTAGGTTAACCAAGGCATCTAGTTTACCTTCAAGCTTCTTAGTCTCACCTGATGAAGATGAATTCGTGGCTACTTCATGCACTGCTCTAATGACAATAGCATCATTTCTGGCACTAAATTGCTGGGAGTTGGAAGCCATCTTCTCAATTAAATTTCTAGCTTTAGCAGGGGTCATGTCTCCAAGGGCTCCACCACTGACAACATCTATCATACTTCTCTCCATGTTACTGAGTCCTTCATAAAAATATTGGAGGAGAAGCTGCTCAAAAATCTGGTGGTTAGGGCAACTGGCACATAGTTTCTTAAATCTCTCCCAGTATTCATATAAGCTCTCTCCACTGAGTAATCTAATGCCTGAAATATCCTTTCTGATGGCCGTGGTCCTGGAAGCAGGGAAATTTTTTTCTAAGAATACTCTCTTGAGGTCATCCCAGCTCGTGATGGACCGTGGAGCAAGGTAATAAAGCCAGTCCTTTGCCACTCCCTCTAAAGAATGAGGAAAGGCCTTCAGAAATATGTGATCCTCCTGGACATCTGGGGGTTTCATGGTGGAGTAGACAATATGGAATTCTTTCAGATGTTTGTGTGGGTCTTTACCTGCAAGGCCATGAAACTTTGGAAGCAAATGGATCAGTCCAGTTTTAAGAGCATATGGGACATCCTCATCAGGGTATTGGATGCACAAGCTTTCGTAGGTGAAATCAGGTGCAGCCATTTCCCTTAGAGTCCTTTCACGGGGTGGAGGTTGTGCCATGTTCTCAGAATGTTCAAAATCAAAATGTTCAAAACAATAATGCTCAAAATCACCAATAACAGAATGCTCAGGATGCTCAAAAGGTACTAAATGATGTCTAACTAATCTATGAAATGTCCTATCTATCTTAGGATCAAAGGGTTGTAAGTTAGATGGATTGCCTCTAGTCATACACTATATTCAGCATGCACAACTAGTTGCCTCCTTATGCAAGTAACAGTGTAGGTTTGAACTACAACTACCCTCAAACGATATCCAAATGACTTGTAATTTTGTGAGCAACCTTATAAAATGATGAGAAGATATCACAAAAAATTTCAAACAAAAATTCAAAGTCTAACTATGGAAGCTAAAAATGATAAGTTAAGAAAAATAAGAGAATAATACTTGGAAAATAAAAAACTTTTGACAGAATCACAATTTTTGGAAGAAGGAGACCTCAGCGGCCGGCTTCTATGGCATGGGAAATTTTTTTCTACCCCAAATACATATACAATAATTGCGATTCTGATAACCGGAGCAAAAGTTATGACCGTTTGAAGTTTTGACAAAAATCAAATTTGCTACTTTTTTGGAACTTTCAAATCTGACCAAACTAAGGGTTCTAGCTATTTTTCCCACAAAATATGGATCAAAAGAAGTGACCACAAAAAAATTCAGCCAAAAATAACAACTATAGCTACCAAAACAAAAAATCCTAATTAATTCTGCAAGGGTGGTCTCTAAAATCTGTTGCTAAGGGATTTCCAGCACTACCCTATTTTCCAGTTCAACAAAAGTAGTCGCTAAATCCGTCGCAAATAACTATTTACAGCAAAACACAAAACTAAAACAGGGGAGGCACTGAACAAAAAAACTAAAACAAAATAACAAGACTCTAAACACACTTAACGCAACATGAACACAACACTTACACACACAACATAACACACAAAAACATAAAACATAAAACACGAATTACTAGCTATTATGAACCTTTGGACACTACTCCCCGGCAATGGTGCCAAATTTGATCGAGGTCGTACCCGAATCAAATAAACATTAAAATGTAGTAACTAGGAAGTGATCCTAGGTCGTTTCCCAATGAGCACTGATACACCAAATATTCATGACAGATAGTAGGAAAATAGTAACGAATTGGGGGGGGGGGGGTTGTTTGCTTTTGTAAATTAAACAGCGAATAAATGTGAATTACAAAATATCAGAATTAAAACATGTTGCTTCCCCTTGATTCAAAAGCAAGTCTCTTATCCTAGGTTGCGAGAATTTATCCTTTATCAGTTCAATCACTTAATCCAACCCTAAATTAAATTACTAAGCGAAATACAACATAAGACATTCATTATGTGATTAAGCAATATATACACCAATTACTCATAAACCATCATTAAGCATGAACGTAAATTTAGCGCAGAGACAGTTAATCAAGCACTAAGCATGCATGAATTAAAAGCAACAAATTCAGAGTAATTAGTTAAGAGGAAAAACTGAACAGAATTTAACAGTAATAATAGAACCTCAAAGAGAACTGTGCTTGATCCTCAAGAGAAAACAACGCTGGGGACTTAGCCTTCCATAAATCAATAGAGAACGAAATTATAGATTGAAGAAAAAAATTTTATTGCTAAAACGAAAAGTCAAAACTGGAATTGCAAAACAAAAAAAAAAGGAGAAAGAGAAGAGAAGCCTAAAACTAAAAACGAAAGAGGAGAGAGAGGAGAGGAAAGAGAGAAGAGAGGCCTAAACTAGAACCTTGGTGCTATTATATAGTTTTCCAGCCCCAAAGCTTACAAATCTGTTTTAAATCAAGGCCCTTAAATAAAATAAAATAAAATCTAGATAAGGTAAGATAAGATCTAGATGAAATAATATCTAGATGAGATGAAATCTAAATAATATCTAGATAAGATAAAGTCTAGATAAGATAATTTTTTTGTAAAATGAAATAGTCTGCCCTCTTCAAGTCCAAGCCCAATTCTGGATTCAACCCCAATGCTTCATTAATTCCTGAAATTAGATTAAAAACATCAAATTATATGAATGGGCCCAAATAATAAAATTGCCTAATTAATTTGACAATTAAGATTAATCAGTACTTAAAATGGTGCAAAAAGGGTTAAGAAATAGGAGAAAATAATGGCACATCAGGTTCCTTTTGTAGGTGTAGCTGATTTAGATGATGAGGGGTCTGCAGATTTAAGGACAAATCCTCTTCAAGAAGGAGGGGATGATGCAATCCTTCCAAGGAGGGGACCCATCACCAGAGTCATGGCTAGGAGACTCCAGGAAGATTGGGCCAAGGATGCAGGAGATGACCCTAGGATTCTCATGAGCCATAGGCTAAGTATGAGCCCACTTATCTTTGTACATATTATATTAGGGTTTCAATATTTTTTGGGCCTTGTATTTAGGGCTCCATAGTGTAGGGAGGGTATGCCAAAAGTTTAGGGTGCCTGTTAGTCGCCTTATACGACTAACTTTTGCATAGAAATTATTTTCCAAAACTTGTATAGTTCCCCAATTTATGGCTATTTTTAGAATATGTCCATTGGATTTAATGATGAAATCTGTGCATTTTCAGGTAAAAAAGAGGCTAAGTCATGAAGTGCAAAAAGTGACAGTTGAGCTTAGCTCAACAATTGGGCTAAGCGTGCATCCACCGCTAAGTTCAGCTTCAACGCACTTAGCGCGAAGGAGAATCCGGCAGAGCACCAGCATCAAGGCCGCGGCTAAGTGTGAGATTAGTGCGCTAAGCACATTAGGTGTCTTCAGCTAGGCTCAACACACGACTGGCGCTAAGCTCAAATCCACTTACCCGCGCTAAGCGTGAGGGTGGCACTAAGCACAATGTCACGAATTCAGAGCCTATTTAAAGTCTGTCTTGTGCAGAATTAGCACACACTTTGACACACTTTTACAGACTTTTAGATAGATTGTAGGCAGAAGAAAGGGCACAGATTCCAGAGCACACCATAATGCCTATTTGGGGAAAAGAGCCCTAGAAGCATCAAGAGGAGCAACTTGTGCATTGAAACCTAGGTTTTGTAAGATTATTATTGTCTGGGTTTCTTTGTAATGGCTGGCTAAGCACCCTAGTTGGGGATTTCTAATGAACAACTAATGTAAATACCTAATATCTAATTGATTATGTTTTTTGTGTTCAATGCTTCCTTCAATGCTTAATGTTTGTATGCTTTTGGTCTGATCATCCATTTGTGTGCATAGTTAGGTGACTTTAGCATTGAGAAATGTACTGTTGCCTTAGAACTTGATTGAAGCAGCATCAAAACTTAATCTTGCAAGGAGGATCTGCGGATTAAGTTTTGGTTTTAATTATGCTGTTAGAATAATGCTATTTAGTCTAGGCCTAGTCTTACAAGAGGGATCTATGGATGAAGCTTAGGCTAAATTAGGCTAAACTTTCGTAAGCTTCTAGAGCTGAGTCTAGTCTTACAAGAGGGATCTGCGGACAAAACTCAGTTTAAGTTAGTCTAAACATAAGAGGGCTGTCTCAATTGGGCTTAGTCCAACAAGAGTGATATGAGGATGAAGCTTGGATTGATTCGGTTTGACAAGGAATTGAGGTTTAGTAATTTAGGCTACAACATAGAACACAAGAGCATGATTGATTAAAGAAATATATTTATATGCATCAGCTTGTTTGTGAGAAAGACCCAACATTTCTACCTACTGCTGTCACTTTTACTTATTTTTCATTTTATAGATTTAGCATAAAAGTTTAGTTTAAATTCTGTTTGAAATTATCAATCATACATGTTCTCTCAACAATGCGTCATTTTTTAACTTAATTCAGGCTAACGTTAGTTCCCTGTGTTTGATACTCGGATTCATCCATTTTAATTTTTAAATACTTGACGATCTGGTGTGCTTTCCGGCAAACCGGATTTCCCTTGAATATAATTGAATGAAGAAAAAGTGGAACAAAAAGCAACTGCAAGGGAAATCCAACAAAGTATTTATGGCGCCGTTGTCGGGGAACTAAGCTGTTAGTAGAGTTTAGTTCAGTTTTGCAGCATTGGTTTATTTTCGCTTTCTTTGATTTATTGATTCTTTTGACTAACGTAGTAGTTATAGCACATTCATTGTTCTTTTGAACTGGATAATTGCTGTTCAGTTTTCTTGTATGCAAAGAAGATCTACTACAGGTGATTTGATCCCCATTGATTTGGAGATTAACGCCACTTGTAGGAGGCAAAATCAAGAGAGACTTAGAAATTTTTTGCAGGATTTAGAAGCAGCAGTAATTCCAGAGGAAGAACCTCAATCTTTTGAGGCATGTTCTAGTTTTCCTATCGTAGGACATTCTCATTCATATCATATCGAAGACCACATCATGGAAGAAGAGCCAAGAAGAGTCACCCTGGAAGATTATTCAAGTTCTAATGTGCCATAATTTTTCACCAGCATTGCTCAACCAAAAGTTCAAGCACAAACCATTACATATTTGATGTAAGCTCCATTAGAGCTTATAGGCCTAGGATCTTCTTCATCAATGTATTCCTTTGCTTCTTGGAAAATGAATGGTAGCGGAATGAAGAAGGAAGAGAGAGAGGAGACACCACTTCAAGGATAAGATGAGTCTAGAAGAAGCTCACCACCATAGGAGGCCATGGATAAGAGCTTGGAGGAAGAAGGAGATGAATGAAGGGAGAGGGAGAGAAGAGCATGAAATTTTGTGCTCTAAGAGAGCTTCGAAATCTGAAGTTTAATTTTCAAATGATCAAAGTTGAAAAAATGCACAGACATGACCTCTATTTATAGCCTAAGTGTCACACAAAATTGGAGGGAAATTTGAATTTCAATTCAAATTTCACTTGAATTTGAAATTGAATTTGTGGAGCCAAACTTTGGAGCCAAAATTTCACTAATTATGATTAGTGAATTTTAGTTATGGTTAAGCCCACTAATCCAAGATCAATTCCAAGATTCTCCACTAAGTGTGCTTAGGTGTCATGAGGCATGTAAAGCATGAAGGACATGCACAAAGTGTGACTATGTGATGTGGCAATGGGGTGTAATAATCAAATGCTCACCTCCCCCTCTAAAATTTAATTGGATTGGGCTTCTACCAATTCAATTAAATTTATTTCCCAACACACACATCAAATATTCACTTAGTGCATGTGAAATTACTAAACTACCCCCAATACAAAAAACTAGTCTAGGTGTCCTAAAATACAAGGGCTAAAAAATGCTATATTTCTAGGGTAACCTACCTACATTATGGAGCCCTAAATACAAGGACCAAATATAATGACATCCTAGTCTAATATGTACAAAGATAATTGGACCCAACCTTGGCCTGTGGGCTCAGAAATCTACCCTGAGGTTCATGAGAACCCTAGGGCCTTCTTCAGCAGCTCTAGCCCAATCCTCTTGGAGCCTCTTGCTCATGGCTCTAGTGACTGGTCCCTTCCTAGGGAGGATTGCATCAATATCCACCATCATTGATTCAAAATAATTTGTTTCATGGTTTACCAAACAAAGACCCATATGCACACTTAGCCACCTACATAGAAATATGCAATACTATTAGGTTGGCTAGAGTGCCTGAAGATGCAATTCGATTGAGCTTGTTTTCATTTTCTTTATCAGGATAATCTAAGAGGTGGCTTCACTCATTTAAAGGCAATAGTCTTAAGACATGGGATTATGTTGTGGAGAAATTTCTCAAGAAATATTTTCCTGAGTCTAAGACTGCAGAAGGAAAAGCCGCCATCTCTTCTTTTCACCAATTTCTCGATGAATCTTTTGTGGAAGCAATGTCTTCCAAGGTTATTTTGATGATGCCAAAGAATCAAGAGTCAAGCAAAATCCAAAGATTCAAGAATCAAGATTCAAGAATAATCAAGATCAAGATTCAAGAATCAAGAGAAGACTCAATCAAGATAAGTACTAAAAAAGTTTTTCAAAATATTGAGTAGCACAAGAAGTTTTCACTAAATCATTACCAAAGAGTTTTACTCTCTGGTAATCGATTACCAGAAGGTAGTAATCGATTACCAGTGTTTTAAAACGTTAAGATTTCAAATTTCAATAATTATAACTTATGTTTAAACAGTTTTAAAGTATTTTAAACTTGTGTAATCTATTACACAATACTTGTAATCGATTACCAGAGCTTCTAAACGTTTTAATTTTCAAAATTCAAAATGAAGAGTCACATTTGTTGATGTGTAATTGATTACACCTTAATGGTAATCGATTACCAGTGACTGATTTCGAAAAATACATTTCCAAAAGTCACAATTCTTCAAGTGACTTTTTTCTGAAGATTTTTTCAAAAGTCACAACTTTTTTAAGTGACCAGTTTTAAAGAAATTGCCAAAAGTCACAAGCTTTGACTTGAGTCATCAAGAGATTATAAATATGTGCCCATGGCATGAGTTTCATAAATCATCCTTCAACATCTTTATCATTATCAATCATCTTTGAATCATCTATCTTTCAATCTTTTTTAACATCATCTCTCAAACATCTTTCAATGAATCTTTCAATATCTTTCTATAGAATTTTTTGATTCATTTCTCTTCATCTTTCTAAAAGTTTTTTATCAACACTTTCTCTTCCAAGAAAAGTTCTTTGTTAAAAAACTTGTGTTATTCATCTTTTTCATTCTCTTCTCCCTTTGCCAAAAGAACGAAGGACTAACCGCCTGAATTCTTTTGTGTCTCTCTTCTCCCTTACAAAAGATTCCACGGACTAACCGCCTGAGAATTCTTTTGATTCTTCCCTTCCCCTTAAGCAAAAGATTTCAAAGGACTAACCGCCTGAGATATCTTTTGTTTCCCCTTTACAAAGATTCAAAGGACTAACTGCTTGAGAATTCTTTGTCCCAACACATTGGAGGGTACATCCTTTGTGGTACAAGTAGTGGGTACATCTACTTGGGGATTGTTATACTAAGGACAAGAGAGGGTACATCTCTTGTGGATCAGTTCAAGTGGAGGGTACATCCACTTGGTTTTTTAAAGAGAACAAGGGAGGGTACATCCCTGGTGGATCTTTGGCTTGTAAAGGATTTTATAAGGTTGAAAGAAATATTAAGAACTGTAGGTTGATTGGGGACTGGATGTAGGCACGGTTTGTGGCCGAACCAGTATAAATCTTGTGTTTGTCTTCTTCTTCCCTACACTCTTTAATTTCTGCTGTGTACTTTTAATTATCGCTTTTACTTTTGGTTAAGTTTCTATTTCTGTTCTTTACTTTCTAAACTTAGTAGTAAAAGCCTAATTGAATCTAGTAACATTAAGAAGGATAGATTTTTAATTATTCAAGACACGTTCATAATTAATTAACCCCCCTTCTTAATTACTCTGAGGCCACTTGATCCAACATCTTTGAGTGAGGCCTTGGAAATATTTCGTGGTTTATTGAGAAAGACTCCCACTCATGGATTCTCAGAACCGACCCAGCTCAACATTTTTATAGATGGGTTAAGACCGCAGTGGACGCTTCTGTAGGTGGAAAAATCAAATTGAAGACCCCTGACAAAGCCATGGATCTCATTGAATATATGGCTGCAAGTGACATTGCAATTTTGAGAGATAGAGCTAACATTCCTACTAAAAAGAGTTTATTGGAGCTAACCTCCCATGATGCATTGTTGGCACAAAATAAGTTCTTGTCTAAGCAACTTGAGGCATTGACTGAAACACTAAGTAAGTTGCCAACTCAAATTCATTCTACACATACTTCACATGCTTCTGTTTTGCAGGTTGCAGGATGTACCATTTGTGGGGGAGCTCATGAATCTAGACACTGTATCCCTATTGAAGAAAAACCCACTCATGAAGTCAATTACATGGGAAATCAGCCCAGAAACAATTTTAATGCAGGAGGATTTTCTGGATTCTAACATGGCCATCAATACAATCAACAACAAGGACAATGAAGGAGCCACCCTGGGAATCAATTCAGTAGAGATCAAGGTGGATCATCAACAAGGCCACAACAACAAGGGCCTAGTCTCTATGATCGCACAACGAAGCTGGAAGAGACTCTAGCTCAGTTCATGTAGGTTTCTATGTCCAACCAGAAGAGCACAAAGTCTGCCATAAAAAATCTGGAGGTTCAAGTGGGTCAACTTGCAATGCAACTGGCGGATAGATCATCAGGCAATTTTATAGCTAATACAGAGAAAAATCCCAAGGAAGAGTGTAAAGATATGATGACTAGAAGAAGAATGGAAATCCATGTGGATAAGAGTGAAGCTGAGAAGAAGATGGAGGAATATAAACAACAGCTGGCACCTAAGCCAACACTTGAACCCATTTCTGATTTTGTAGAACTTGAAGAGATTAATGAGGAGACTGAAGATGATAAGGAAGAAGAGACACCAATAAAAGAGAAAGAAATAGAAAGAATAAAAGAAGAAGAAAAAGAAAAAGAAAAGAAGTTGAAAAATGAAAAACAAAAAGAGAAAATTGTTGATGATGAGATGAGGAAAGGCAAGAGTGTGGCAAACACTGACAAGAAGAAGGATACTACTGCAAATGAAGGCAAGGAAGTACCTTATCCTTTGGTACCTTCCCGAAAAGAGAAAGAAAGACATTTGTCCATATTTCTTGATATCTTCAAGAAACTGGAAATTACTTTACCCTTGGGAGAAGCACTTCAACAAATGTCCCTCTATGCCAAAATTTTAAAAGATATGCTGACAAAGAAAAACCGGTACATCCACAGTGATAGAATTGTGGTGGAAGGCAATTGTAGTGCTGTGATTCAATGCATTCTTCCACTTAAGCACAAAGATCCTAGAGTTGTCACGATACTGTGTTTCATTGGTGAGGTTGCTGTAGGAAAAGCTCTCATAGACTAGGGAGCTAGTGTCAACTTAATGCCTCTCTCCATGTGCTGGCGACATGGAGAGATAGAGATAATACCTACACGCATGACCCTCTAGTTAGCTGATCGCTCCATCGCAAGACCATAAGGAGTGATTGAAGATGTTTTGGCGAAGCCGAAACACCTTATATTTCCAGCTGATTTTGTGGTGATAGACATAGAAGAGGATGCTAATATTCCTCTCATTCTTGGCCGCCCATTCATGTCTACTGCAAGCTGTGTAGTAGATATGGGAAATAAGATGTTCCAAATGGGCATAGAAGATCATAAAATTAGCTTCGATATATTTCATGAAGATAAAGAACCACCTAACCAGAATGTCTATTTTAAAGTTCATGTGATGGAGGAAAGAAGACCTGAGAAGAAGGTCCTTGAAGTGGGAACATTATTGGATCCTGGATAACAGGATGATGCGTCAAGCTAGTGACGTTAAAGAAGCGCTTACTTGGAGGCAACCCAGCTTTTCTTTCCCTTCTCTATCTTCATTTTTTTTCTTGCATGTAGTTAGGACATCTTGCTTGTGATTGTGATTGATTTCAGCTTGTTTAGTAATGAAAAAAAAGGGTTTTTAAGTTATGTGTGAAGAGATAAGCAGAAAATGACTGAGAAAATTTTTTAGATTGCTTATCCGCTAAGTGCAAACCTTGCGCTAAGCGCTATCTCTTCACATGCTAAGATGAGCTTGCTCGCGCTAAGCGCAAAGACCCCTGATTGATTGACTGAATGGTTCAGCTAAGCGCACATCACTGTGCTAAGCCCAACATCTTCACTGTAAGTTGCACCTTAAGCAGTGGGCTTACCATGGATGATGCGCTAAACGCCACTTCCTCTCTGCGAAAATTTATTATAGTTGCGCTAAGCGTGCCATCCTATGCTAAGCCCCAGATTCATTCTGTAAGTTGAGCTTTCAAGATGAGCTTAGCGGGAAAGGATGCGCTAAGCGCCAACATCGTTTTGTTTTGAAGTCATTGGAAGTGCACTTAGCGTAGGTAGTGGCGCTAAGCCTGAATCACTCACTGTAAGTTGAAGCTTGATGTTACGCTAAGCCTCGCATCTCAGACTAAGCACATATTGCAGAAAGATTTTTGGTGTTGTAGAAAGCGCTAAGCGCCGCCTGCCACGCTATGCCCCAAATGCTTACTGGATTTTACAACTTCAAGTTGGGCTTAGTGCGAGGCTAGGCTAAGCGCTAGTGTTTTAAACTAAAATGTCACGTTGGCACGCTAAGCACAGCTGTGCGCTAAGCGCGCCATACGAATTTCAGTTTTTAAAAAGTAGAGGCACAGGAACTTGGGTTGCTACCTTTGCACCCAAACCTCTGCAACCTCTCATCCCTAAGCATTTTTTTGTTTCTACTGTGTGCTTACTGCTCCTCTGCATCCTTTTTGCTTCCTTGCAAAGAAAATCCAAGTAAGTTAGCATTTCTACTTTTACATTCATGCTCCAAACCTTAGGATAGTTGATTTATAGTTTTAGTGATTAGTATTGTTGTAGGTTTGGTTACTTAGTTTTAGGGTTAGGTATTTTAGGACTTTAGGTAGTTTAGAAGCCCATTGGGGGCAATGTGGTTGAAAAGGGGTGAAAACCCTTGTGTATCTTTTTGGGATTCGCGATGAACGCGCTAAGCACGCCTGCTGCGCTTAGCCTATTCATCGCAACTGTTAAATTTTTTTTAGGATTTCTGATGATCGCACTAAGTGGACCATGCCTATTCATCGTGGTTGTTGAACCATAACGATGCAGACGCTAAGCGCGCATGTGCGATAAGCATCAATGGTATACTGAGATACTCAGAGTAGTTTAGGCTCTAAGCCCAGCTTGCTGAGCTAAGCACCACTTAGGTTCTGTTTCTTTACCTTTGTAATAAGGCTAAGCACGCTTGTGCGCTAAGCCTCAGTGTCTTTCTATTCGGGCTGAGCTAAGTGCCAGTATGCTGCGCTAAGCTCCAGTCCTCTTCTGTTTCTAAAAATTGTAGACTTAGGCTAAGCGCAACTGTGCACTAAGCCTATTCTGCAGAAAAACAATGTTTTCTGTGTCTTCGAGCTAAGCGCCAGCTCGCTGCGCTTAGCGCTTGTGTTAATTTCATAAGGCGTGCTAAGGTCAGCATGCTGCACTAAGCACCCAGCTCTGTTTTCAGTTTAATTTTTCTGTTTTCTTGAGAATAAACCTGTACTAGTCTCTTGTGTTTTGTCTTATATTTTGCAGATGGCTTCTAGGAAAAGAAAGGCACCCTCTACACCTACCCAAGCCAGATTCGATAGATCCAGATTCACTTCCCAAGAGGCTTGGGAAAGATACACCGACATTGTGGTGCCTCATAAGCTTTTACCAAAGAGGAATGTGGTGGTCTACTATACAGAGTTTGATGAGTTCAAGGAGGAACTCGAGAGATGCCACTAGGATGAGGAGTTGACTGATTTTGCTGACGGCAACATCGATGTTGCTATTGTGAAGGAATTCTTTCTAAACCTCTATGACCCCAAGGACAAATCACCTAAGCAGGTGAGGGTGAGAGGTCATCAGATTAAGTTTGATGAGGATACTCTCAACACATTCTTGAAGACCCTTGTTGTTGTGGAAGAAGGGGAAACACTTTGTGCATATTCCAGATTTGCACTCTTGAGGCCTGACCCTTAGGAGTTAGCTGCTAAGCTCTGTATCCTAGGGAGGGGATTCGAGCTTAATGCTGATGGTTATCCGTTGAAAATATTGAGGAAGAACATGACCACCCTAGCTAAGACATGGAGTGTTCTTTCCTTCTCTAACCTGATTCCTACCTCCCATACTTCTGATATCACCCTAGACAGAGCCAAACTCATTTATGGCATCATCATGAAGATGGATATGAATTTGGGGTACCTCATCTCCCACCAGATCTCCCTCATAGCACAACATGACACATCCAGACTTGGATTCCCTGCCTTGATCATAGCTTTATGTAAGGCTAGGGGAGTTCAGTCAAATTCGAGGTCCCTGGAGAGTCTGTGTTTGACCATTAATTTGGCATATATTAAGAAGAACTGTTGGAATCTTGATGATCCAGCAGTAACTTTCAGAGGACCTAGGAAGGCCAGGGGTAAGAGATCTAAGGCCCCTTTTCACTTCTGAACCATCAGAGGCACCAACACCTTCTTCTTCTATAGTACCTCCCTCTTCATCCACTTATATTCCAGTTATTCCTCCAATACTTCTACAGATGCCACTTCCAGCTCCTTTATCTGCAGGTCCATCATATTTTATTTTTACACCACAGATGCTGCACTCCATGCTCCAGAGCATCCACAAGGGGCAGTCCATTATCATGCAGAGCCTTCAGGGCTTGGGCTTCCCCTCCATTATGAGCATGGAGGAGTTTGATGTTCAGGTGGCCTAGCCAGTAGACCAGACCTCTTCCTCTGGAGGGGGTGGGGCCTCTGCAGCCCAGGAGCCTGTAACTGAGGAGCCACCAGCACCAGCACCAGCACCATCACCGGCAACAGCAGAGGAGGAGACCACTCCAGATCAGACCCCACAGCCATCTCCATCCTCTGCACTTGCTCCTGAGGAGATTCAGCCATTAGCACCGGATCTTAATGAAGACCAGCCACAGGAGGAGCAGGACATTTAAATTTTTTGCATTCTGAATACTTTATTTATTCTTAGTTATTTTATGATTATGTCATTTGAATTTCAGCTTTTATGTTTTCATTCTTTAAATTTCAGCATTTAAATTTCAGTAGTGTAGTTCTTTGTTTGCTTGTACAAAAAGTTTGATTGAATAATGAATTGGTTGAACTTTGTATGTTGTGGCTTTTTTGGTATGAAATGAGTGTTTGAAAATGAGTTGATTGAGCAAATGTATGAATTGAAGGAATGCATTAACCGTATCCCGGTCAGATTGATTGTGAAGGAATGCATTAATTGTATCCTGGTGAGAGTGTAATCCTTAAATTTTGAGAGAAACGACTATCATTTAGTACTAATTTTTGCGTGAATCTCTGAAGTATGGACTGGATGCATGAATTTGAGGATGATGAAGGCCATGTTTGATTATGAATAGCTACTTAGCCAAAAAGCTGACCATATGTTTGAATGAATTATCCCTTGCAACCAGTTTGAGCCGAATGAATTGATTGATTGATTGAACCTGGAGCCTATTCATTTGTATCTTCTGCTACCTTATTTTAGGTTGTAGGAGAGCATCATCCACAGAAGTTGGGTTCAAAGCAAATTTGTCCCAAATTTGGGGGAGGCACTGGGTAAGGATGGAAACGATTAAAGAAAATAGTATACACACATTGTTAAAAAAACTGTAAGTATAAATGGAATTAATAAGTGTGTATGCTACAAAATAATGAATGAAAGCTAAGTGCCTAAATAAAGGGCAAGTATGGGGTAGGAATGAATGACAAAGTGAATGTTATTCTAAGGATGAATGCTCTCCTAGAACCTAAGCTTTTGAATCCTAGAAAAACCATGAATTGTTGCTAGCTTGACCCTATTACAAGCCTAGAAAGTCCTTTGGATTCAATTTTGTGTGTTCATTGCTGTATGATATGAGATGAAATGCAAAGGTTGGAACTTGTGTTTGTTGTTTATGATGGAATAAGCCTAACCACTTGAGCTTGAGTGAAACAATGACTGTGAGGTTTTGGTTGATGATCCTTCATTGATTTCTATCATGCTTACTAGCTTATTTCAGCTGTGACTCTAATGTGTATGCTCCTATCTTTGAAAAGCTGCATGCTTGTGAGAAGTAATTGATTTAAGCATTCCATGATATTCAGTTCATATGGTTGAATTCCTTTTTGAATCAGACACCATTTTCTTTTGATTGACCATTGTCTTTGTCACTTGAGGACAAGTGAGTTATTCTTTCTTTGCTTGAGGACAAGCAAAACTATAAATTTGGGGGAGTTTGTTAGTCGCCTTATACGACTAACTTTTGCATAGAAATTATTTTCCAAAATTTGTATAGGTCCCCAATTTATGGTTGTTTTTGAGTAATCTTGTAAATAAATCTTGTTTTATGGTTAAAGTTGTCTTTAGAATGTGTCCATTGGACGTAATGATGAAATCTGTGCATTTTCAGGTAAAAAAGAGGCTAAGTCATGAAGCGCAAAAAGTGACAGTTGAGCTTAGCTCAGCAATTGGGCTAAGCGCGCATCCACCGCTAAGCGCAGCTTCAGCGCACTTAGCGCGAAGAAGAATCTGGCAGAGCATCAACATCAAGGTCATGCGCTAAGTGCGAGATTAGTGCACTAAGTGCAGCAGGTGTCTTCAGCCAGGCTCAGTGCATGACTGGCGCTAAGCTCGAATCCACTTACCTGTGCTAAGCACGAGGGTGGCAATAAGCGCAACGTCGCGAATTCAGAGCCTATTTAAAGCCTGTCTTGTGTAGAATTAGGACACACTTTGACACACACTTTTTGAAACTTTTAGACAAATTATAGGCAGAAGAAAGGGCACAGATTCCAAAGCATACCACAATGCTTATTTGGGGGAAAAAAGCCCTAGAAGCATCAAGAGGAGCAACTTGTGCATTGAAACCTAGGTTTTGTAAGATTGTTATTGTTTGGGTTTCTTTGTAATGGCTGGCTAAGCACCCTAGTTGGGGATTTCTAATGAACAACTGATTTAAATACCTAATATCTAATTGATTATGTTTTATGTGTTCAATGCTTCCTTCAATGTTTAATGTTTCTATGCTTTTGGTTTGATCATCCATTTGTGTGCATAGTTAGGTGACTTTAGCATTGGGAAATGTACTATTGCCTTAGAACTTGATTGAAGCAGGATCGAAACTTAATCTTACAAGAGGGATCTGCGGATTAAGTTTTGGTTTTAATTATGCTAAATTATCCATTGGTTACAATAATGTTGTTTAGTCTAGGCCTAGTCTTACAAGAGGGATCTACGGATGAAGCTTAGGGTAAATTAGGCTAAACTTTCGTAAGCTGCTTGAGCTGAGTCTAGTCTTACAAGAGGGATCTGTGGACGAAACTCAGTTTAAGTTAGTCTAAACCTAAGAGTGTTGTCTCAATTGGGCTTAGTCCAACAAGAGGGATCTAAGGACGAAGCTTGGATTGATTCGGTCCGATGAGGGATCGAGGTTTAGTAATTTAGGCTGTAGCATAGAACACAAGAGCATGATTGATTAGAGAAATATATTTATATGCATCAACTTGTTTGTGAGAAAGATCCACCATTTCTACCTACTGCTGTCACTTTTACTTACTTTGCATTTTATAGATTTAGGCTAAAAGTTTAGTTTAAATTTTGTTTGAAATTATCAATCATACATGTTCTCTCAACAATGCTTCATTTTTGAACTTAATTCAAGCTAACGTTAGTTCCCTGTGTTCGATACTCGGATTCATCCATTTTAATTTTTATATACTTGACGATTCGGTGCATTTTCTAGAAAACCAGATTTCCCTTGAATATATTTGAACGAAGAAAAAGTGGAACAAAAAGCAACTGCAGGGGAAATCCAACAGTGCCCTAGTAATGTAGGACTTTTCAGCCTTATATTTTAGGGCACCTAGACTAGTTTTTGTATTACAGGTAGTTTTGTAATTTCACATGCATTAAGTGCACTATTTGATGTGTGTGTTGGGAGAGAAATTTAATTGAATTGGGAGAAGCCCAATCCAATTAAATTTTGGACCAGCCTAAGGGTGAGGTGAGCATTTGTTTGCTACACCTCATTGCCACATCATATAGTCACACTTTGTGCATGCCCTTCATGCTTTACATGCCTCATGACACCTAAGCACACTTAGTGGAGAATCTTGGATTTGATCTTGGATTAGTGGGTTGAAACATAGCTAAAATTCACTAATCATAATTAGTGAAATTTTGCCTCCACAAATTCAAATTCAAGTAAAATTTGCATAGAAATTTAAATTTCCCTCCAATTTTGTGTGACACTTAGGCTATAAATAGAGGCCTTGTGTGTGCATTTTGAAACTTTGATCATTTAAGAAATTAGACTTCAAAGTTCAGAACTCATTCTCCATCTTCTCTCTCTCAAAATTTTGTTCCTCTCTCTCTTTCTCCCTCCACTCATCTTCTCTTACCTTCAAGCTCTTATCCATGGTTTCCTATGGCGATGAGCTTGTTCTTGACTCATCTTCTCCTTGAAGTGGCATCTCCAATCACCTTTCCTCCTTCTCCATTCCACTGCCATTGATCTTCAAGTAGCAAAGGACTCCATTGGCGAAGAAGATCCAAGGCCTACAAGCTCTACATGGAGCTACATTGTAAGTGCTATGGCACTTGTCTTCCTAGGGTTGGACACTAACATAATATCATCCAATGACTGATACTTTGCTTATCATCCAGAGCCTTTCTATTCCTGCTTTTCTGATTATATCTCATAGTGATATATATATGAATTTGTAGCTTAAGCATGAAAGGTTAATACATAAAATTTATACTTTGTTAACATCAAAAGCTTAGGGATCTAATTGTTTGGTACAGTCCAATATAACTTGGATGAAGCTAAACTTGACAACAATTGCATCATGTTATGTGAAAATTTTGTTAACCAATTAGTCGTCGTGTTTTTTAACTACCAACAAGTGATTCCCTTTAGGTGACTAACTTAAGGAAGGGATGTTGTTCCTCAATTGGGTTCCTAGTCCAATCCAAAGAACTTTCTTGTAGTTGATGAACTACAGTTTATATACCAAACTACTCCTATGAAAAATTGTGGTAACGGAGCATTGTAAACAGTCAAAAGTTGTTAAAAAAGGTAAAGAAAGTTGTAAATGGTTGAAAGGGTAAAAGAAATCTAAATAGCTGAAAGCGATAAAGGAAAGCTATAAATGGTTGGAAAAACAGTAAAAGGAAAGCTATAAATAACAAATAAATGATTGGGAAAGAGTAATTTGATTGATTTGATCATGGTCCTCTTTTACATTTGAGTTTGTCCTATTTATAGAGTTTTCTAAGCAACTATTAGTTGTTTACAAGGCATGTTAGCTATTTCCTAATGACTACCCATGATCCTAGATTTTATGAGATCATGGATTACATGATTTTAACTACCTAAGCTGCTGACTTCTGTTGAAATTATGGCTCCACGTTTCCTAGAGCTGTTGCAAACAAACAATTGTTATTTTCCACTAACAACTTCTTCTATTTTCTAGGAATCATGGATCCATGTGCATTTGACCTTGGAAAAAATCCTTGTAAATATCCTCCACATTCAAATTCTCCTTTAGACTTGGTCTTCCAAGAAATAAGAATGAGTCAACTCTTCTGCATTAGCCAACGAAAATTAGCCGTTAGTTATTAGCCGACAAAAATTAGCAGTTAGTCGTTAGTTAACAGAAATAGTCCGCCATCAGAAATGATTCTTTTAGCTATTAGCCATTAGAAATGGCTATTTTAGTCTTCACTAGTCTTTAGCTATAAGACTAGCTAGAATCCATTGATTCACATTAGTCAATGATTGTTTTACTAAATTATCCTTTAAATGACGATTAACAGCTAGCATCCATAAAAAACTTTTTTTTGGTGTTAACTTATTTGGCCCCATTTTTCTTCCTTTTTCAGTTATGACAGTAACTCGTTCAATAATTACTCATTATGAATGATGGTAGAAAAAATAACCTTGCACTAAAACTTTAGCTTTGTAGCTTCCTGAAATTTTTACAATGGGTACTGACAATAAGCACCAAACATCCAAAATCTTGAACTTATCAAGTGCATTTATCTTTAACTTATGGCCTTTATAAATTGACTTGCCCATTTCCTTAATGATCCTAATCAAATTATTAGCCTGTAAATAGTTATTTTATGACTAACAAACAAGTAGTTTATTCATGTAAATGCAGGTCAACTGACAAATAATGCTTCGAATGATTGGACAGCTAACTTGTCAAGGCCAAAAATAGAAAAAGGCAAAAACACAGAGCCTCTGATATCCAAATCAATCATTTTCAATGTATTGTTCTTTTCTTTTCCAACCATACAAATATAGTTTCATTACAATGGCAAAAGTTACTCCATCTTAAGATAAATAGTTTGTTGTAATTGATGTGGGAGACCCGAGTTAGACATTCTCCTTCTTTAGCAAGTACATCCCTTCCAAGAGTTATTAGTTGTTGACACAACAAGTTAATTATGTCAATAACACCAATAACCCCAATAAGGAAAAAGGCTAATCCGACAAAAAGTCATCCAATAAAAGGTGTCATACCCTAATTTCTTCTGTGGATGATTATTTGTTAATATTTGGATTCTTGCTGGCCGAATTAAGCTGATTAACACTAATCGCAGTGCAATCCAAAGGGTTTTGCGACGTTTCAGAAGGAAATGAGAAAAATACTCAAAATGGGGGAAAAATGGTCAATTTAGGGGCATTCTTCAGCCCCTGGAGCCACCTAGGCCCATTAGAAAACTTAAAGGAGAAGCAACCTGCTCGCCTGGGCGAGCTGAGCACGCCTAGGCAAGCTGGGTTGCA
Organism: Glycine soja; assembly: GCF_004193775.1. Lineage (NCBI taxonomy): Eukaryota > Viridiplantae > Streptophyta > Magnoliopsida > Fabales > Fabaceae > Glycine > Glycine soja. Next base: position 16,349,205 of record NC_041020.1, on the reverse strand, counting down.
ACCTCCTCCCCCCATTTTCCTATAAATAGGCGTGGGGGGCTGAGGGGAAGGGGTTCAACATCATTTATGATGAGATTTCATAGAAATTAGTGAGAAGAAGGAGAAAGAAGAAGAAAAATCAAAGCCGAGGTGCTTCCGTAATGTTTCTGTGATCAATTATGTGACTGTTCTTCATCGTTCATCGATCTTCAACTGGTTAGTTTTATATTTTGAAGCTTTGAATTCATTCTATGCACCCTTAGGGGTCCATCCTTGCTTTGCATGTCTTTATCTTCATTCTTCTACCATCGGTGATATTTTTCTTTGTTTTAAGCAAGTTTCGACTGATCGTTTAAGCCGTAATCTCACTTAATCAATGTTAAAATGAATTTCAACCAATCGTTTGTGTTGTAATCTTGTTTAATCACCTTTAAAATAAAATTCAACCGATCATTTGTGTTGTAAGCTCGGTTAATCATCAAAAAATAAGTTTCAACCGGCCATTTACTGCGAAAGTTATCTTTCAAATGAGTTGAAAAATAATCAAGTGAAACCAAAGCTAAAATCAACTCATAAACAAGCTTTTTGTCCACAAGAAAATCACTTGAATCCATTCAAAGGTTCAACGCCTTAAACAGTCTTTTTACTTTTAAACGGTTAAAATGAACCTTTAGAAGTCTAAAAATCAATCCTACATGTAATTTTGTTTCTTTAAAGAACTACGTAGGTCTGAGTTCCTCATCACAATTGAGGATACGTAGGAGCAAGAGCCTCGCTCTTGTCGACCCCAAAAAAGCTAAAAACATAAAAAGGGAAAATAAAATAAATTTGAAGTCATGATTTTGCACATTTGATTAAAGGTTGTCGTCCCTTGGGACGGACGCATGGGGTGCTAATACCTTCCCCGTGCGTAACAACTCCTGAACCTACTTTTCAAAATTCGTAGACTCGCTTTTGGTTTTTTCTAACGTTTTCCTCAAATAAGCGTTGGTGGTGACTCCATGCGTTTTCCTTCCTAGGAAGACGCACCCGTGAGCCCTGCGTCGCCCTCCCATTGAAGGGTAGGTTGCGACAGTTGGTGACTCCACTGGGGAATGTTTTTAGAGAGTTAGGCCATTTAATTTGTGTGCACTCTTTATCATGACTTTCTCTTTGTTCTTTATTCCACTTTATTTCCCTTATGTTCTTGTATGTATGTAACTCCTTTGCTGATTTCGTAGTTTGTGTAGTTGCATTAATAAATATTTATTCATTTGATGCACGCAAGATACCTACACTTTTTTGCACACATTGAGTTGTTAAGGGCCCTATACCCGAGTCCATGGGAACATAGGAAGTAGAGGTGAATCTGTGGTCATGCTAAGTCTCCGACTTGCTTGATGACAGTGAAACCTCATCTAGAGTTTTTCCTCTTTGATGATACATTGTCGCTGGTAGTCCCTATCGTCGCAATGCTTGATATCAAAGGGGATGATATCTCTAGAAAACCTTTGAAATCTAGATGCAACCACCTTGAGAATGATCACTAAATAGCGAGCTTTTAGTTCCTCCCCCATTAGGTTCTCGAAATAGGGGCATGGAGCAAACATGCTATGCGTTGTTTCCTTCATATTGCCATGCATATCTTTACAATGCCATGTCTGTGTGCATCTCTACTGTGTTATTATTTGATGGTGTTACCATGCTTGTTCCTCTAGTATATTTTTGCTCTATGCTATCAACTGCGTGCTCACAAGTATGTATATATGTATTGCATCGTCACTCAGGCGTTGTTTCCTTCATATTGCCATGCATATCTTTACAATGCCATGTCTGTGTGCATCTCTACTGTGTTATTATTTGATGGTGTTACCATGCTTGTTCCTCTAGTATATTTTTGCTCTATGCTATCAACCGCGTGCTCACAAGTATGTATATATGTATTGCATCATCACTCATGCGTTGCGTTGGTCTTGTCATTTTGTCACGGGAAGTTGGAAGGTCCGCATCGCCTTCTTAAATGCATACATAGGGCACTGTGGTTATGACTGCAAATGAACCATGATGCCCGAATGTTTGTGAGTAAGAAGAGATGATCTTTCTGGCTCGCGTGTCTGTAAAATGCATTTATGTAATGCATAGCATAAGCTTTCCTTCATGCATTCATCATATTTCCTCCATGATAGGGTGTCAAAGTATTGATTCAACCAGAGCTTTTCATTCTAGCAAAACATGGGATCGAATCAAGCACCATTGTTTAGGAAAAGGTTATATCAATGAAAGCTTCATCAACGCGGGCTGGATGTTTGATGGGCAGATTGCCATGATCAATGATGAAGTTCCTCAAGAGCAGTCAAACTGGGTGCGGCCATCCCCTCCTAAGTTTGAGTTGGGAAACTCACAAATTATCGAACAACCCAAAATTTTCGTGGCAAACATAATGTAATTTGTTAGTCCAAACCCTATAGCTGGGCCTAGGCTTTAGGGTTTCTCCCTATTTGGGCTTGTCTTTTGCTATCAAATATATACAATATTGCACTTTCACCCATTCTCATTCATCTGCATGTTTATTTCTATTGCGATTAAATTGCACAGATCGGACAAGGAGTCCTGTGAAGGTACTAATACCAAGAACCCAGACGTCGATTTTGAGCGGCTAGTGAAAAACGCTGAGGATGAAGAAGATGAGGATTGGGGGCTTCCCCAGGAGCTAAGAAGAATGGTCAAACAGGAAGACCGAGAAATGAAGCCACACCAAGAAGAGATAGAAATCATAAACTTGGGTGTTGGTGAGGAAAAGAAAGAGGTAAAGGTTGGCATACGCATGACCATACCTATCCGAGATACATTGGTGGCTCTACTACAAGACTATCAAGACATCCTCACTTGGTCGTACCAAGACATGCCAGGCTTGAACCCCGACATTGTGCAACATAGGTTGCCTTTGAATCACGGTTGTTCCTCGGTAAAACAAAAATTAAGAGGCATGAAACCCGACATGTCCTTAAAGATAAAGAAGAGGTGAAAAAGAAATTTGACGTCGGCTTCATGGCAGTCACTCGATACCCGGAATGGGTTGCCAACGTTGTGCCAGTCCCTAAGAAAGATGGGAAGGTACGAATGTGCATGGACTATCGGGATCTAAACCGAGCCAGTCCAAAGGATAATTTTCCTTTACCGCACATCGATGTCCTTGTAGATAACACAACTAATTTTTCTTTGTTTTCTTTCATGGACAGTTTCTCGGGCTACAATCAGATAAAGATGGCGCTAGAGGACATGGAAAAAATGACGTTCGTCACCCTGTGGGGAACATCTCATCAACTTGCAGAAGTTGTTCGAATGACTGCGTAAGTACCGGCTAAGATTGAATCCCGCTAAGTGTACTTTTGGGGTAAAGTTCGAAAAACTGCTCGGCTTTATTGTAAGCAAGAAACGAATAGAGGTGGATCCCGACAAGGTGAAGGCCAACCTTGAGATGCCCGAGTCACGCACCGAGAAACAAGTCCAAGATTTCTTGGGATGCCTGAATTATATAGCAAGGTTCATATCATAGCTAACCGCTACCTATGAGCCTCTCTTCAATCTTTTGCGCAAGAATCAGTCCGTCCAATGGAACGACGACTGCAAAGTGGTGTTCGGAAGGATCATGCTATGCCTTATGAATCCTCCGGTGCTTGTGCCACCCGTGCCCGGAAGACCCCTCATTCTATACATGACTATGTTGGATGAGTCGATGGGATGTATGCTGGGGAAACATGACAAGTCTGGGAAGAAAGAAAGGTTTGTCTACTACTTAAGCAAGAAGTTCACGGCTTGTGAGATGAACTTCTCTTTGCTTGAAAGGACATGTTGTGCCTTGGTATGGGCAGCCCATCGTCTAAGGCAGTACATGCTGAGCTACACCACTTGGTTGGTATCCAAGATGGATTTGGTCAAGTACATTTTCAAAAAGCCTACTCTCACTGGATGGATCACTCAGTGGCAAGTTCTACTATCAGAGTTCGACATTGTTTATGTCACTCAAAAGGCGATAAAGGGAAGCACCTTGGCAGATTACCTAGCTTAACAGTCGATTAATGACTACCAACCTATGCATCCAGAATTCCCGGATGAGGACATTATGACCTTATTTGAGGATGAGGTGGACGATGAAGATAAAGGCAAATGGATAGTATGGTTCGATGGTGCATCCAACGCACTAGGCCATGGAGTAGGGGTGGTGTTGCTTACCCCCGAAAATTAATGCATCCCCTTCACAGCTAGATTGGGCTTTGACTGCATGAACAATATGGCCGAGTATGAGGCATGCGCCCTTGGAATCCAAGCAGCAATCGACTTCAAGGTCAAGCTGCTCAAAGTGTATGGAGACTCAGCCTTGGTAATTCACCAGTTTAGAGGAGAATTGGAGACTAGGGATCATAAGCTGATACCCTACCAGGCCTACATCAAGAACCTGACAGAGTTCTTCGATGACATATCCTTCTACCATATTCATAGGGAGGAGGATCAAATGGCCGATGCGCTTGCCACTCTGGCCTCTATGTTTCAGTAGACTCTGCATGGAGACTTGTTGTACATTGAGTTCAGATGTCGCGGCAAGCCTGCACATTGTTGCTTGATAGAAGAGGAGCAAGATGGTAAACCCTGGTACTTCGATATCAAGCGTTACGTGGAAGACAAGAAGTACCCAAAGGAGGCTTTCGACAACGACAAGAGAACGTTGCGGAGGTTAGCAGCCGGTTTCTTCCTGAGCAAAGGTATCTTGTACAAGAGGAACCATGATATGGTACTGCTCCAATGTGTGGATGCCAGGGGGGCTGAGCAAATGCTCGTAGAGGTGCAGGAGGAGTCCTTTGGGACGCATGACATGGCCCGAAAGATTCTAAGGTTAGGGTATTACTAGCCCATCATGGAAAACGACTGTTTTATCCATGTGAGAAAATGCCACAACTGTCAGGCATTCGTGGATAATGTCAATGATCCACCCATGCCTTTGAACGTATTGGCAGCACCATGGCCCTTCTCTATGTGGGGAATAAACGTGATTGGAGCTATTGAGCCCAAGGCTTCGAATGGAGATCGCTTCATCTTGGTCGCCATTGACTACTTCACCAAATGGGTTGAAGCGGCTTTAGACGCCAGTGTAACAAAGAGCGTGGTGGTTAGGTTCATCAAGAGATAATCTGCCGATACGGGTTGCCCAAGAAGATTATCACTAGCAATGCCACCAATCTGAACAACAAAATGATGAAAAAAATGTGTGAGGATTTCAAGATCCAACATCACAATTCCATGCCTTATAGACCCAAGATGAATGGGGTAGTTGAGGCTGCAAACAAGAACATCAAGAAGATTGTTCAGAAAATGACCGTGTTATACAAAGATTGGCACGAGATGCTCCCTTTCACCTTGCATGGTTATCGGACCTCAGTGCACACATCAACTGGGGCAACTCTGTTCTCCTTGGTATATGGGATGGAGGTCGTGTTTCCGTTTGAAGAAGAGGTCCCCTCTTTGAGAATTATGGCCGAGTCGGGGTTGAAAGAGTCAGAGTGAGCCCAAGCACACTTTGATTAGCTCAACCTCATAGAAGGTAAGAGATTGGCCGCCATGAGCCATGGACGGTTGTATCAAAGCTGGGTGAAGAAAGCTTGCAAAAAGAAGGTACGCCCATGCAAGTTCAACGAAGGGGATCTCGTCTTGAAGAAAGTATCCCGAGCCCAAAAAGATCATAGGGGAAAATGGGCTCCGAACTATGAAGGACCTTTCATTGTGAAGAAAGCATTCTCGGGAGGAGCATTGGTGCTTGCCAGCATGGACGATGAAGGGTTTCCTTCGCCCGTGAATTCTGATATCGTCAAACGATATTATGCTTAAATACTTAGGGCAGCTTGAGGGTTCAATGCATGATTGTTCTCCAAAGACTCATTGGAATCTCCAAAGTCGTCCAATCCTTTGTAAACCACGATCGCAACATTAATAAACATTGGATTGATGATTTGCATTTCAAATTCTTGTGTTGTGTCTTTTATTTCTTTAGAGTACACACTCTCGATCTTGAATCCGGAGCCATTTGGCTCCATCAATGGGGTGCAATAAGTGTTTAAGTAAAATTGAACATAATAACACTTGTTTAATTGTTGCACTTCCTAAGCATAAGCATGCATGCATTTGATTTTTTCATCCTGCGAATTGGGGGATAAATGAAGGTTTCGTTTTGAGTAGTGACCAATGTCGCACCAAAATCAAGACAAAGGAAAGGCAATATCGGTATTTTGTGGTGTTGTTTCACATTATACTGTGTGATGTCATTTCCTTTATTCAAAGCTTAGGGGCAGGTACGAGCAGGTGCTAGGCCCGTGATCAATCAACCATCATCCCGCGTCCGGCTCAAGACGTTAAAGAAGCGCTACTAGGAGGCAGCCTAGTACCTTTAAAATTTTTTCTTTTCATTCATTTGTCTATTTTCTTAAGTTGTATATTGAATATGCCTACTTTATTTGCAATCCTAGGAATTAAGAAAATATACAAGCATAACAAGGGGATATTTAAATTCTTGCAAAAAAAAAGGGAGTTAGCTTGCCTGGGCAAGTAGGACTGGGTGCAGAGACATTAAAAGGGGGAGAGGTGAAGCTTCTTCACCCCATTTTCTCCCCCCCCCCCCAATTCTAAAAAATACCAAGGCTCACGAAATTCATGGTTTTGCAGCCCTAAGTCACCATTTTTTGCGTTTTTGTTTCCATTTTGGCACTCTTGTTCACTCCCTACAAGTAAGTACACTATTCTTTGGTTCTTTGGCTTTCCATTGATGCATTTTAGTGCTCTAAATTGTCTATGTTTGGCCAAATTCCTGATGCAATTCATGAATTCATGCAAAATCTATTTTAGATCCGGCAACTAGTGCTCTTCCTATCTGTTTTAGATCTGGAAAAATCTGAATCTGAGTATCCTATTAAATTGCATAAAGAATTTTTAGGGTACCATAATCCTAAGTTAACTGTTCCTAAGATATATCTTATGATTCTTTTTACTACAGTTAGATGTGAAAACTTTGGATTTGATTGGAATCTTGCACACATGCACACAATAAACATAATATCTGGCCTACTTGCAAATAAGTAAAGTAGAGATCCAATCATACCTCTATATTGCTTTTCATCAACGGGTTGAGTGGACTCATCTTTGTCAAGGTAGCAACTAGTGCTCATTGGAGTAGCCATGTGTTTTGACTTTTCCATTCCGAATCTCTTGATGAGTTCCTTGCAATATTTTGCTTGGTTGACAAAGATCCCATCATTTGTTTGTTTGATTTGTAGTCCAAGAAAGTAATTTAACTCACCCATCATGGACATCTCAAAATCATTTTGCATGTCAATAGAAAAATCCTTGCACATAGATTGATTAGTAGATCCAAAGATTATATCATCGACATAAATTTGTACCAATAAGATATCATTATCCTTCTTCTTTATGAATAAGGTGGTATCTACCTTCCCTCGAGGGAAATTTTTTACTAATAGGAATTTACTAAATCTTTCATACCAAGCCCTAGGTGCTTGTTTTAACCCATAAAGTGCTTTCTTTAATCTATAAACATGGTCTAATTTTTGTGAGTCTTCAAACCCAGGAGGTTGTTCTACATATACCTCCTCTTGGATTAGACCATTTAAGAAGGCACTCTTGACATCCATTTGATATAGTTTAAAGTTCATAATAGATGCATAAGCTAAAAGCATCCTAATGGCTTCTAATCTAGCAACGGGTGCAAAGGTTTGTTCATAGTCTATACCTTCTTCTTGGTTGTACCCTTTTGCAACTAGTCTAGCTTTATTTCTAATTACTATACCATTTTCATCTAGTTTGTTTCTAAATACCCATTTTGTTCCTATAATGGGGTAGTTATGTGGTTTCTCAACTAGTTGCCAAACATTATTTCTCTCAAATTGATTTAACTCTTCTTGCATAGCAACTATCCATTGATAATTTATTATGGCTTCTTTAAAGTTTTTAGGTTCTATCATGGAAAAAAATGCCATGTTATTGCATAAATCTGTGAGAGAGTGTCTAGTTGTTACCTCTTTTGAGATATCTCCGATGATATTGTCAAGAGGATGATTTCTTGAGGTTTTCCATTCTTTGGGAAGATCATCATTTTCTTGGGCTATGTCATCTTGAACATCCTTGTTTTCTTCATTTCTCTTCCTTTTTAGATTCCTTTCTTGATTGTGCATGTCTTCCAAAGAATCTGCAATATCATTAAGAAACTCCTTTCTCGGAGAGGCAATATTAGTTTCATCAAAAGAAACATGTATTGATTCCTCAATTGTCATGGTTCTTTTGTTGTATATCCTAAAGGCTTTGTTATGTAGGGAATAACCAATTAAGATGCCCTCATCCACCTTAGCATCAAATTTACATAGGCTTTCTTTACCATTGTTTAGGACAAAACATTTATATCCAAAAACATGTAAATGAGCAATGTTTGGTTTTCTATTGTTAAACAGTTCATATGGGGTTTTCTTAAGAATGGGTCTTATTAAGGCTCTATTCATAATATAACATGCGGTGTTGACAACTTCAGCCCAAAAATATTTTGGAAGCGGAGTGTCATTTAAGAGAGTTCTAGCTATTTCTTCTAAGGATCTATTTTTCCTTTCTACTACACCGTTTTGTTGGGGTGTCCTAGGTGCAGAAAAGTTGTGTTCTATGCCATGTTCATCGCTGTCGCAACATGCCCTTTCGCGGGTGAGCGAAGGCGAGGCTCACGGATGCGCTTTCCAAAGGAGGAAAGATGCGCGAAGTCGCCACCAACGTTTATTTGTGGGAAACGTCGGAAAAAACCAAAGGAAACCGGTCAAAATGAAAATTCTAAGTTCGGGAGTTGTATTTACGTTTGAGGAAGGTATTAGCACCTCTCACGTTTGTCTCAAAGGACAACAACCTATTTTTTAGAATTGTGGAAATTGTGTTATCTTAACTTTTAGTTTTTTATTTTTTGAGGTCGACAAAAGCGGGGCTTTTGCTCCTACGTACCCTCCATCGAAGAGGAAATCAGACCTACGTAGTTCTTTCTTAAGAGTGAATCAAGTGATTCTTTTTACTTGGAAAGGTGATCATTTTAAGGCATTGGACCTTAAAAATGATCCATTTATTTGATAAGGAAAACTGAAATGATAAACTTTCAAACCCCATTTAATGACCTTTTTTTGTGGACGAGCTTGACTAGGCGAGTTGATTTTAGCCTTAGTTTCACTTTAGTTATTAGTCAATTCGATTAAGAATGAGAAATCCCAAAGAGAAAACGTCCGATTGATTTTTCGCTTTATTTTACTAAAAGGTATTTTTTTTATTATTATATTATTATTTTACTTCTTTTTTGATTTCCAACATGGTTACGGCACAACCGAACGGTCGGAATTCATTTTAACAGAAATTAACGGATGATACAATTCAAATGATCGGTGGAAATTTATTTTAATTTTAGATTAGGCGAGAAACAACTTAAATAAATGACTGAAGCACATCAAAAGGGGGTATAGAAAGCGAATGAAAATGAGAATAAAAGTACATGAAACAAAATATGGACCACCACGGGTACATAGAATGAATTGAAACGCTCGGTTTGAGGTACTTACCAGTTGAAGACTGAAGAAAACGTAGAACGAACGATGAATGTCGAAGAACGGTTGAAAATCTTCGCATAATTACTCACGGAATAGTTACCGAAACGTTACGGAAGCGCCTCGGCTTGGATTTTCTTCACGGAAATAATTTTCCTCAGCAATTTCGAGAGAATAAGAAGTGCCAAGAAGGCTGAACCCTTTTCTTCTTCACTCCTCCCCCTATTTATAGGAAAATAGGGGAGGAGCTTGCCACCCAACTCACCCAGGCGAGCAAGGTTGCTTCCTCCAGAAGCAACCGCCTTCTGGAGGAAGAAACTGGAAGGCCCAAGTGGGCCTGATTGCTATTTGTACCCCCTTTTTACTAAATGCACCCCCTTTACCTTTTTTGGTAATTCTTTTTCCGTAACGTTACGAAACTTTACGAATTTCGTAACGATACTTATTTTCATTTCGCAAGGTTACGAATCCTTATAGATTATGTACTCACTCTTTTTTAGCTTTCGAAGAAGTTACGGAAACTCACGGATTGCGCAAAAACACCTCCTTTTGATTTCCGTCACATTACGGAATTTCATGGATCGCGTAAGCCTGCTTCCTTTTGATTTCCGGCACGTCTCGGGACTTCACATATTGTGCAACAAAGGGTGCCAAGTATCTCGAAGCGGCCAATCAAAGGTTGCATATCATCAAATAATAATCCCCAGACAAAATTATGGTATGACAGTTGCCCCTCTTTACTTACCTCTCATCGGAAATAAGAGGAAAGCAAAGATAAGACACTGATTTCGTCCGTCCTGCCCTTTCCGTGATTAGTCTATAACGACTCTCGTCTCTCCTTCTTCTTTCTCTGCACAACACAAAACAAAATACAAACAACAACAAGAACAACAAATATAATATACATATACACTTATACACATGTTTGGCGAAGGAACCGATCCAAAAAATAAAAAAAAACATATTTCCCAGTCACTAGAGGCTCCGCGATTGATAACGAAGGACACATGAACAGCGCTAGGCAATGAATTCATGGGTCTCTAAAAGATTGAGAATGGAGAATTGGCGAATAGTGCTAGGCAATGAATTCGCGGGTCTTCGAAAGATTGAGAATGGAGAATTGGCGAACAGCGCTAGGAAATGAATTCGCGGGGCTCCAGACTCGATGGTGGAGGACACATGAACAGCGCTAGGCAATGAATTCATGGGTCTCCGAATAAGAGTGGAGAATGGAGAATTGGCGAACAACGCTAGGCAATAAATTCGCGGGGCTCCAGACTCGTGGGTGGAGAATGCATGAACAGCGCTAGGGAATAAATTCATGGGGCTCCGAAAAAAGTGGAGAATGGAGAATTGGCGAACAACGCTAGGCAATAAATTCGCGGGGCTCCAGACTCGTGGGTGGAGGATGCATGAACAGCGCTAGGCAATAAATTCATGGGGCTCCGGATAAAAATGGAGAATGGAGAATTGGCGAACAGCGCTAGGCAATAAATTCGCGGGGCTCCAGACTCATTGGTGGATGATGCATGAACAGTGCTAGGCAATAAATTCATGGGGCTCCGAAAAAGGTGGAGAATGGAGAATTGGAGAACAGCGCTAGGCAATAAATTCGCGGGGCTCCAGACTCGTTGGTGGAGGATGCACGAACAGCGCTAGGCAATAAATTCATGGGGCTCCGGATAAAAGTGGAGAATGGAGAATTGGCGTACAGCGCTAGGCAATAAATTCGCGGGGCTCCAGACTCGTGGGTGGAGGATGCATGAACAGCGCTGGGCAATAAATTCATGGGGCTCCGAAAAAAGTGGAGAATGGAGAATTGGCTAACAGCGCTAGGCCATAAATTCGCGGGGCTCCAGACTCGTGGGTGGAGGATGCATGAACAGCGCTAAGCAATAAATTCATGGGGCTCTGAAAAAAGTGGAGAATGGAGAATTGGCGAACAGCGCTAGGCAATAAATTCGCGGGGCTCCAGACTCGTTGGTGGAGGATGCATGAACAGCTCTAGGCAATAAATTCATGGGGCTCCGAAAAAAGTGGTAGGACCGAATGGTCCACCGGGTTTTTTCCACCAAAAAAAGGCAAACATGCTTTTTGCAAAGAAAAATAAATCATTCGCGAGAGCACCATATCTTAGAGAAGGGCAGGATGTCAACATTTAGCTTTTAAATGAACATGCAAGGGAAACATCGGGCTAAGCTGAAAATAAATCACTCATAGTGTATAAAACTCACACAGGCAAGTGTTTCACCCTATTCCCAAACCATAACTGCATCATGACTTTATTTTGCACACGATTTCTTATCGAATTAGAGATCACACGTACGATCACGGATCAATAGGATTTTCTCGAGGGTAGTGTTTTTGGAGAGGAATCTGGGTGTTTCGGTCTCTTCCTCTTTGTTCATGTGGGGTGGGTTATCGCCAGTCGAGAACGACCTTGAATGGCAATTCGAAAGGAAGAGACACCAAAAATGGGCTTTCCTTTGCCGACAGTCACTTAGTTTGCCGAAAATTTTATCTGGTCCGAAGATTTTTCGTTCCCTTTCTTTCATTGATCGAGAATTATTCTGTTTTCCTCCGATTTTTTCCATTTTCACTTCCTTTCGATCTTCGATCGGGAATCCTTCTTTTTCTTTCTTTTTTATTGTTCTTTTTCTTTCTTTTCTTTTCATTTCTTCCTTTTCTTCCCACTTCCTCCTTTCCTTTCTTTGGGAAATCGGGTTTTAGCATTCTATTTGCTCTCCCTTGAGGAGATTCCGCTGTCCTTTGCTTCGGGGGAAAGAATGAGGATTCTTTTGATAGGCCAAGGTTCAAAAAAGTCTAAGGTTGTGTTCCAATGGGGTCTTTTATCGTGGGAACCCAATCTTGATATCGGGGGTATAACAAATTTGGGTGTCAAGGTGTCGGTCTCGGGCCGAACTCCCATATCACTCCATAAGGCACGCGTGACAATGATAATTTGAAAACAACGTGCAAAATTAGTCATGGCTACAGCCAGGTGGGCACTCAAGCATCCTGTTTTTGGCATTGTGATACTACAGTTGGGAATTTACACAAACAGACCCAACGTTTCCAAGTTATGTTCTTTCATCAGTTCAATGAATTCATCCATTCTTATCTCGGTTATTCCGGAAAATAAACTCTTAGCATCAGTCCCTTGTTTCCAGAAGATATGTTTGCTCTTTACGAATGATTTATACTTCTTAACTATAACATGTCGACCTTCGCGGTCTTTCTTTCTTTTTCCTTTTTGTTTCATTTTTATATATTCACAAAATTATACACCTATGGTCCTCTATGAAGAAATTTTTCTTTGTATATCTACACTCTTATACATGACAAACTTTTTCTGTATATGCATTGGAACTCTTTCTCTTTACGTCACATGGTCAAACCCTATTTACATTCAAAGCTCTTTTTTGTTTTTCTCCAACGCACACCTATGGTTCATACAAAGGTTTCTTTATATACACTCGTTCACACACACATGAATCCCTCTACACGTATTTCTTATAAAAACCCTTCTATGCACATTTTCCTTTTTCTTTATATACGCAGACATTTTATTCACTACACTTCTCTTTTTTTTTATCATGATTTTGGTTCATTTTATTTTTAGGACGATGTTCCTAAATGAAAAAAATTCTATGCGATTCCGGAATTTCTACAAACACTATTGACAATAACGAAACAAGTACTAACGTAACGACTCAAACGATATGTATGTACAAAACAAAAGTCAATCAACACGAAACAAACGTTAGTCCCTTAGTTAAACAAAAATAAGATGATATGTAACAGGAAAAAATGGAAACATAAACATAACATAAAAAGAAATACGGATCTAGGGATCTCCCAATCATGTGGCTCCGCTCCCTCCTAAGAAATCAAGCAAATCGGTCATCTCCTCGTCCTCGCGGGCCTCATCTGCCTCGTCGGGAGCCTCTGCTGGTGCCTCTCCTGCCCGGGCCTCAGGCCAATCTCCGGGCCATGCGACCTCTACCCTAAACTGATCCGAAGTAGGGCATGGAAAAGAAGTAAAACCCTGGCTCTGCAGGCTGAGGCTCAACTGGTAAAGGCAATCATGGGTCTGTACATGCGCCCAATGGTTGGCCGCCTGCTGGCGAACCAAATGTCGTAAATACTGCTCTGTATCAAATGATCCAGCTGGGCCAGCCTGATGAGGTGGCGGCGCGTCTGCGGCCTGCGGAGCATCCCCCTGGGCCTATCTCTGCGTGCAATACTTCTCAATAAAAGCTCGGGTGATGGGCGGCCGAATCACCTTGCTAGGTGCGACGGGGACTCTGAATGACTGGCAGAGTCCTGTGATCAAAGCGGGAAATCCCAGGGCCCTGTTGGACTTATCCGGGTCTAGAGGGTGCCTGGTAGGCGCCATACCTGCAAATAGATAGATGACATCAGCAATTAATTGAGCCACGTGAATGCTCATCTGTGTCAGGATGGCGTACACCAGCTGACACTTCGGCAGGGGGAGGTCAGAATTATGATTGCTAGGCTGGATGTTGTTGAGCAGCAAAGTCATCCAGATCTGAGTCAGGGTGGTCATGTTGGTGCGCATGATCCGCACCCGTCTTCCAGCAGCAGTCCGGGCAAAATCCTGCCCCGGTATACACAGCAATTGGGCGATGGCCTCCTCATCAAACCCATCGGCCCGGTTCCTCCTCTGGCCATACTCCCACTCCTGGCCCTTTTCCAGCACTAAAGGATATCCCAGGAACTGACTGAGAGCATCCACATCGAACGGGATCCACTGACCCCTCACCCAGGATTGCATATCTCGCACGCCCTCCTCTGTAGGCCAAGCATTGGCATAAAACTCGAGGACTATGTCTGGGTCGAATTTGGCCATGGGGGTAATTAGTGATGCCCACCGCCGGCGAACTATCTCCTCCTGGAAGTCGGTATACTCGTCGTCCCTGAGCTGGACGCGTCGCTCCCAGAGAAATGACCATCCCTTGATGGCCTCGAAGCGCTGCTGGTGCTCAGCACTCCTAAAATGTTGGCTGTCATATTCGGGAGCGGAACTGGTTCCTTCAGCCGCTTTATCCTTCCTGGATCTCTTTGAGGCAAGCTTCCTCGGGGCCATTTCCTACGAGAACAAACATTTAGAAGTTAGTTTTACAAGACAATGCTTATCTTAATGCAAAAAATGTCATGCTAATCCCTCTGATTTTAGAACGAACTCATGTAATCTATTTATGCACACGCGTATGTGTGGAATATCCTACTATTTATATCAACATAGAGGCCATCCAACACATTCTAATTGTCATACATATATATGCATTTGAAAAGAACATACATTCTCACACCCAAGGCATTACGTCAAAACTCACACTTAATTATATCCTAAACATTTGCTATCACAAACTACCTACACACATTTGAAATATATATCATACAAATTTTATTGTTTCTGCATATTGGAAAGCTAATTACATCCTGCACACACTTGCATTCAAAAGGGAATTCCATGCTATCATACATCCATTTAGGAAAATAATCATTCACACTTGGCAAGGAATTTCATGCCCCACATATATCCACACACCATTGAAAAGCATTTCCCACTTTACTTAGGTGCAAAGTATCAATCATGGGGCAGCCCAAATTCGAGTAAAAACTCTCACAAGCAAGTACTAATTTTCATGCTTTTCTAACTCTAAAACCAAATTTTGGATTCCTAGCCATGAGTATGTCTTCTTGCATTGAAGCTAAAAAGTTTGGGTTCCTAAGCTTGAAATTGCATTTGGGCACCTATTTTGAATCTCCTATGCTGTCTCTACATATATAAAACAGTCCCACCCTCCCAATTTTGCAAAATCATATTCATATATCATTGGGGCATTTCACCGAGCACTTTGGGGGCGCACGTTTGGACACAAATTGCAAGAGAATGGGGACAATGTGGCATGCCTCATTGCTTCAGAATACAACATAGGCCTAATGCCTCCTCACACAAACCCTCAACTCAACAAAACAAGCATGGATTCAGATGCGAATTGCTTCACGAATTTTGCAAAAAAGAGCAACTAAAGCACCAAAACACATCAATGGAGAGCCAAATAACCAAGGGAAATTGCACTTACTTGTGGGGAGTGAATTAAAGCGTGAAAAGGGAAGCAAAAACTCAACAATGGAAGCTTGAGGGATGTTGTTCTCGTAGCTCCCGTGAGCTTGGGGGTTTTTGAAGTGAGGGGGAAAAGTTTTGGGTGAAGAAAACGTTCCCCCTCCACCCCTTTATATTTTCGTACAGGGGTTGCTCGCCCAGGCGAGCTAAACTGTACCCTTTTTTTTTTTTTGGGAAACATTAACCATGCCTTCCCTCCTTACGGGCTAGTGTTTGCCTACTCGAACCTACTTAAGTTAGAATCAGGCGTCGATTACTTTATTTAAAACAAATAATAGTAATAAATACTGTGAATTCAAAGGATACTGGGCTGCCTTGCAGCGACGTTCTCTGCTTGTCTAGCACCGGGAAGGGACAACGATCGGTCGGTCGTCACCCTATCCCCCACTTGCATTCGTACCTATGTACCTGCAAGTAGGAAACAAACAATATGCGGCCAATCGTGACTGGTCATCGTCTTACCTTGGTTGATTTCCGCCGTCAACTTGTCTTGATTTCTGACCGTGGCCTAAGATGATCCTGCCCCAGTTACCACAAGATATGCATGTGTATGGGCATGTATGAATGTTCCTAATGCGATGATTTTCTTAGTGAAGGCTGGTTAGATTCAATTTTAAATAAGCGTTTTGGGCACCCCATGAACTGAGTGAAGAGGGCTCAGGTTATAACAAAACTAAGGCACAAGGTTTGAAACCAAAGGGTGGACTGAAACCTCGCCCATCTTTTCTTTTCAAAGAAACGAGACAAATACAGTGAATGGGAATCCCTAGAGGAAACCAAGAAGACGAGAAAAACTCAGAAATAAAAACATGCAATGACCCTCTTGATTGCCCCAGACTTCAAGCGTAATATCGTTTAACTACATCGGAGTTCACGGGTGAGGACAGCTCCTCGCCATCCATGTGGGTGAGTATGAGAGCACCCCCAGAAAAAGCTCTTTTCACCACGAAAGGTCCTTCATAATTCGGGGCCCACTTGCCTCGATTATCCTTAACACCGTGGGACATCTTCTTCAGCACGAGGTCCCCCTCGTTGAACTTGCGCGGGCGTACCTTCTTGTCGAATGCGTTCTTTATCCTTCGTTGATACAGACGCCTATGGCTCATGGCTGTCAAACGCTTACCTTCAATAAGGCTGAGTTGGTCGTAGCGTGCTTGAGCCCATTCTGACTCTTCTAGGCCTGATTCCGCTATTATCCTCTAAGAAGGAACCTCTACCTCAAATGGGAGTACTGCTTCCATCCCATAAACCAAGGAATACGGCGTTGCCCCAGTAGAAGTTCGTACCGAGGTTCTATATCCGTGCAGGGCGAAAGGCAACATCTCATGCCAATCTTTGTATGACACTGTCATCTTCTGAACAATCTTCTTAATATTTTTATTCGCAACCTCTACAGTCTCATTCATCTTTGGCCGATAAGGGGTGGAGTTATGATGTTGGATCTTGAAATCCTCACACATTTCCTGCATCATCTTGTTGTTCAGATTGGTGCCATTGTCAGTGATGATCTTCCTAGGGAGTCCGTGTCGACAAATTAGCTCCCTCTTGATGAATCTGACTACCACACTCCTCGTGACATTAGTATAAGAAGTCGTTTCGACCAATTTGGTGAAGTAATCTATCGCCACAAGAATGAAGCGGTGACCGTTCGAAGCCTTGGGTTCGATGGCCCCAATAACGTCTATCCCCCACATTGAAAAAGGCCAAGGGGCGGACATAACATTCAGAGGATGTGGCAGAACATTGACATTGTCCGCGTATGCCTGACATTTATGACACTTCCTTACATGGGTGCAGCAATCACTTTCCATAGTGAGCCAGTAATAACTGGCCCTAAGGATCTTTCTGGCCATAGCATGCCCATTGGCATGTGTCCCAAATGAACCCTCATGGATCTCCTCAATCATGAAGTTCGCCTCTTTGGCATTTATGCATCGTAGGAGGGTCATGTCGTAGTTCCGTTTGTACAGGATGGTACCACTTACAAAGAAACCAGTAGCCAATCTCCTCAACGTCCTTTTGTCATTGTCAGAAATCCTTGGTGGGTATTCTTTGTTCTCAACATATTGTTTGATGTCGAAATACCACGGTTTCCCATCCTGCTCTTCCTCTATTGCATAACAATATGCTGGCCTGCCCTGAGATTTGAATTCGATGTACAACAGATCCCTGTGTGGGGCAAGTTGAAACATGGATGCCAGGGTAGCTAATGCATCAGCCATTTGATTCTCTTCCCGAGGTATGTGGTGGAAAGAAATGTCGTCAAAGTACTTGGCTAACCTCAAGATGTGAGTTTGATAGGGTACCAACTTCGGATCCCTAGTTTCCCATTCTCCTTTCAACTGGCATATCACCAAAGTTGAGTCTCCATAGACCTTGAGTAGTTTTACATCAAAATCAATGGCCGCCTGAACCCCGAGGGCGCATGCTTCGTACTCGGCCATATTGTTGGTACAATCAAAACCTAGCCTAGCCGTGAAAGGAATACACTGATCATCCGGGGATACAAGGACTGCCCCTACTCCGTGGCCCAAAGCATTAGATGCCCCATCGAAGCAAACA
Source organism: Glycine soja (assembly GCF_004193775.1). Lineage (NCBI taxonomy): Eukaryota > Viridiplantae > Streptophyta > Magnoliopsida > Fabales > Fabaceae > Glycine > Glycine soja. Next base: position 16,330,908 of record NC_041020.1, on the reverse strand, counting down.
GTCCATTTGTCTATGTCCTCGTGCGTCTGCTACTCTTCGAACAGGGCCATGATATCTTCATCTGGGAACTCAGGGTGCATCGGCCGATAATCCTGAAGGGGTTGTTGGGCCAAATAATCTGCCAAGGCGCTTCCCTTTACCGCCTTTTGGGTGACGTAAACGATATCGAATTCAGATAGTAGTACCTGCCACCTAGCGATTCGTCCCGTGAGGGCCGGTTTCTCAAAGATGTATTTCACGGGATCCATTTTGGAGATAAGCCACGTGGTATGGCTGAGCATGTACTGCCTAAGCCGATGTGATGCCCATACCAGAGCACAACACGTCCTTTCCAACATTGAGTAATTCATCTCACATGCGGTAAACTTCTTGCTTAGATAGTAAATGGCTTGCTCCTTTTTCCCAGAATCATCGTGCTGACCCAACACGCACCCCATAGACTCGTCCAACATGGTCATGTACAAGAAAAGAGGTCTTCCTGTTACAGGTGGCATGAGCACCGGGGGGTTTGTGAGACTCCGTTTGATCTTCTCGAAGGCCTCTTGGCAGTCGCCATTCCACAGGACTGTTTGATTCTTACGTAATAGCTTGAAAATGGGCTCACTGGTACGGGTGAGTTGCGAGATAAATCTCGCGATATAATTCAACCTGCCCAAGAACCCCCGAACCTGCTTCTCCGTGCGTGGTTCCGGCATTTCAAGGATGGCCTTCACTTTCTCGGGATCTATCTCTATCCCTTTCTGACTTACGATAAATCCTAATAACTTCCCCGACTTTACCCCGAAGGTGCATTTGGTTGGGTTTAGTTTTAGTTGGTATTTCCGCAACCTTCCAAACAGCTTACGCAGATTGACAAGGTGTTCGTCCTCGGTCTGAGACTTGGCAATCATGTCATCTACGTAGACCTCTATTTCCTTATGCATCATGTCATGGAACAACGCCACCATGGCACGCTGATAGGTTGCCCCAGCATTCTTCAACCCGAAGGCCATCACTTTATAGCAGAACGTTCCCCATAGGGTGACGAAAGTGGTCTTCTCTACATCTTTGGGTGCCATCTTTATTTGATTATACCCCGAGAAACCATCCATAAATGAGAAAAGGGCGAACTTGGCTGTATTATCTACCAATATATCAATGTGTGGCAGGGGAAAATTGTCTTTAGGACTGGCTCGGTTCAAGTCCCGGTAGTCTACACACATTCGAATCTTGCCGTCCTTTTTCAGGACTGGGACAATGTTGGCCACCCACTCTGGGTACCGAAGTACAGCTAAGAAACCTGCATCAAACTGCTTCCTTACTTCTTCTTTAATTTTTAAAGACATCTCGGGTCTCATTCTTCGTAGCTTTTGCTTAACCGGGGAAGACCCAGGATTTAAAGGCAACTTATGCTGCACAATGTCGGAATCCAGACCGGGCATGTCTTGATATGACCATGCAAAGACGTCTTGATAGTCTTCAAGAAGGGTTATCAAGCCTTGGCGGATAGGCGCAGTCATACCGATTCCTACCTTTACTTCTTTCTTTTCCTCCATGGTCCCCAAGTTTACCAATTCGGTTTTTTCTTGGTGAGGCTTCACTTCACGTTCTTCCTGAGCGATCAACCTCTCCAACTCTGGTGAAAGGATGTCCTTTTCCTCTTCCTCGTTTATCATTTGGCTTATATCTCGATCGAAATTGATTTTCAAACCCTCGTTGTTAGGATCCTCAAAGAATCGACCCTCATATCTATACCAAACAAGACAAAAGAAACAAAAACATGCAAAATGATATGAGAAAAGGTGGAATTGCAAGAACAGATGAAACAAGATCTCTTTGTTTTATTTAATAAGGTAGGTTTCACAAAACAAAAGAGAAAGGAAATCTATAGGCTCTAATTACATTGAATCAGCAGTATAGACTTCCGACTGGCTTATCACGCGCCAGTTCCCCACTTGAGAATCGGGATGGCATGGTTGCACAAAACTTGGCGGGTCTTGAGGGAACTCCTCTTCTATTGCGGCCACCTCCTCCTCGGACACCATTCCGGCACTGGTGAAACACTGGCTAATACGGCCGAGCCATACCTTATCCCCCCAAAGTCTTGACGGCACATTCCTCCTCCCCGGCATCCTGGGTTCATACCCCAATCCATACTTGTGTGGATTTCCCTTAATATTGACTACATCGGCATTCCCAAGGCCGTCCTTGCCTAGACCCATTCCGGGCTCAAATCCGTTCCTGAGCATAACTCGTGCCACCATTATGGCCACGTTGGAGAGAGAAGGCAGCAACGGACTTGGTTCCACAGAGGCGCAGCTCACCACCTCGAAGGATTGGAAAGCCGTTTCCAATGATTCTTCCACCACTTCTACGTATGGGGCGGAGGAGGGGCAGCTCACCAACATGTCCTCTTCACCCGATACTATCACCAAAAGTCCACCCAATGCGAACTTTAATTTCTGGTGAAGATTTGAAGGGACCACTCCCAGCGCATGAATCCAAGGTCTTCCCAAGGGGCAGCTATAGGCGGGATTTATATCCATTACTTGAAACACCACATTGCAAGTGTGGGGGCCTATCTGAATGGGAATGTCAATTTCCCCCATCACTTCCCGCCGAGTACCATCAAAGGCTCGCACCACCATCGAGCTCGGTTTTAAACGTGACGCACTAAAAGGAAGCTTTTCCAAAGTGGTCTTCGGCATCACATTCAAACTTGATCCGTTGTCGATAAGTACCTTTGCGACAACATGGTCCATACATCTCACCGACACATGTAAAGCCTTGTTGTGTCCTCTCCCCTCAACGGGAATCTCTTCTTCCGAGAACGCAATAAAATTATTGGTGGTTATATGATTAACGATTCCTTCAAAACCCTCCACTAAGATATCATGGGCTACATGGGCCTCGTTGAGGACCTTTATTAATAGCGCACGATGAGGCTCAGAGTTTATGAGTAGTTCAAGCAATGAGATCCTTGCTGGAGTTTTATTCATTTGCTCGACTACCTTAAACTCGCTTTGTTGGATGAGGCGAAGGAACTCATGAGCCTCTTCCAAAGTCACTGTCTTTCCTTGGAGACCCTCTTTCTTTTCAGTCCCTCTTACTACCGGAGGATCCACTTCTTTCGAGGGGGTAGCTATATCTGTGGGCTCTTGGACCATGGGCGCTTTTCCCTTGGAGGGCAACTCCGCCGAGCGAGGGTAAGTGAACACCCGACCACTGCGGGTCACGCCACTGAGGCCGGTGATGTTGGTCACCTTAGCTGACAGGGAGTCAACTTCGGTTGCAACTCTTTCGCCGGACGCGGGAGGGGTATACCTCCACGGAACGGCTTTATTGCTTTGATATGCAAATGGTGTCGGTTTGGGCGCTGTCTGGGGGTCTATGGGTGTGGATCCGGTCCCCTTCCTAGTAAAACATATTACTAGGGCCTTGGGGGTTAGAGGAACCTTCTTTTCTTCTGACTGCATACAAATTTGTGGTTCTTCCCTCTCTCCTTTGGACACTTCAAGCTGCCCCCAATCCATGAGCCGCTAAAGCAATTCTTCTACTGCGGGACAGGTTTCCATGTCGTGTGACTCCCCGAGGTGAAACAAACACTCGTCCCTTTCGTCTCCGCCACGGGAGACCATACATGCCGCTTGCAGCGATTGGTAGATGAAGCGTCTGGAAGTAGCCACCTTTCCTAATCTCCTTGCCCGCGATGGCCCATCCTCTTGGATGGCGTTTACGTTAGCCTTTCCATGACTAGCTAGCGGGTTAGTTTTAACATTTGGGCCTTCCTCTTGAAACGATAGCCAGCCAACACTGATTAGGTGCTGCACTTTATACTTGAACAGGCGGCAGGAGTCAATGTTGTGTCCGGGAGCTCCACTATGGTACTCACATTTGGCACCCGGGTCATACCACCTAGGGTAGGGTGGCTGGAAGACCTTCCCGGGTATGGCCACCACCAAATGATTCTCCAATAATGAAGGCCATAATTCGAAGTATGCCATGGGAATAGGAGAGAAGTTATCTTTCAGGAGTGGGCTCTATGCATTATTATAGCTCGTGCCGGGGGCTGTATTGTTGACTAGCCGGGGCGTGGCTGGAACTGTGTGTTGGGCCGGCGTTCTCTTTGCCGCGGGCGGTCCTTTTACTTGAGTCGGGAGGGAACTCCTGGCTCGGATTGAAAAATTCGGGGGATTGGGCTAGTATGAGCTTTGGATATTTTGGGGTGCTTTCATCCACGTCGGGGCGATGGTGATCGCGTGGGCATCTCCTTCTTTTTTCCTCGCGCCCACTACTGGGGCTCTTCTATTGTTGTTGGAGGCCACATTGGAAGCATATTCGAACTTGCCTTTTCGTAGTCCGGATTCAATCCTTTCTCCGGCGAAGACGAGATCCGCAAAGTTAGCTAGCATGTAGCCTATCAGCTTTTCATAGTAGAACGTGGGTAACGTATCTACCATAATCGTGATCATCTCCCTCTCCGTCATGGGCGGTACGACTTGGGCTGTGAGATCTCTCCATCTTTGGGCATATTCCTTAATGGACTCATGCTCTCGCTTAGTCATACTCCAAAGTTGGTTCCGATCGGGAGCCATATCCGTATGGTACTGGTACTGCCTAATGAAGAAAGTTGCCAAGTCCTTCCATGATCAGATCTGGGAAGCTTCCAGATTGGTATACCATGCTACAGCTGCTCCAGCCAAGCTATCTTGAAAGAAATGGACCAACAACATTTCGTCCGCAGAATACGCCCCTATCTTTCGGTAATACATCCGAAGATGCCCTTTCGGACATGTCGTCCCTTTGTACTTATCAAAGTCCGGTACTTTGAACTTGGGAGGAATGACAATATTGGGTACGAGACATAAGTCCACTAAATCCAAGAACGGGTAATTGCCGAGGCCCTCGACTGCTCTTAACCTCTCTTCAAGCGCCTCAATCTTTCCTTTATCTTCCGCGAAGGGAACAGATTCTTTTACGGGTGCGGGTGAAGCCGGGACATGGCGGACTATGTTTCGTTGGGGTAGTTCATGGGGGGACGGATCTTTGAGGTGGAGCAGGGGGCCGAGGTGGGTATCTCCTTCCTCATCGTCTTGCACGGGATAGTCGTCATAAGGTGGGAGTTGCCCCTCGAAGGTAGGGGCTTGGCTTAAATCTTCTGGGGCGGCACGGTGAGCGAAGTCCGGAGGCAAGCCATAGAGGTAAGCTTGCGGGCTATAACTCTGACCAAACACTGCCGTGTTTCTGTCTCGGCCCAGATTTAAGGCGGGCTGTAGCACCGGCTCCGCTTCCCTAACTGTACTGGAGGCGGTTGCCGTGGCTTTATCCTCTATAGTTTTCTGGAGTTTTAGCATGACCTTTGAGATGGAAGCCATTTGATCTTTTAAGGCCGATAGATCGGCCTTCATCTGTTCCTGCACGCCCTCTTCATTATCCATTTTTCTGGATCGAGTGTTATAGGGGTGCCTTTGTGCTTTCTTAGTTATGATGAAACTCCTAAAGGAATAAACAACGGTGAGTATGCCACCAAAACATGAATATGCAAATGAATGATCGAAGCACTTGGATCCACCCCAAGGTTTTTTAGATAACGTGATGAGTTTAGAACTTCTTATTTTATAAAAAGAACAAAGCTTTAAACTAGCCAAGATTATACAAAGGTGTTACAAGAGAACCTAACGGTTTCTAATTATATGGGCCATCAAATCTATCATGTGTTGATAGTAATTGATTAGCCCATGAATCTCCTTGGGGGCCGTACACACTTCGGCCATGGCTTTAGCTTTGGCTAATAGACGCGGGAGGTCTTGACTTCCATTCAAGGTCAAGGCGAACCTATCCATCCACATAGTCGCTTCTTGATGCAATGCATCAATCACCCTCCCTCTTGCTTCTTTTTCGGCGTACACTTGTGCAAAATCCTCCGCTAGCTTTTGTTCATGGGTCACAGACTGGTTCAATTCTTCCTTGTACTGCCCTATGATAGCTAGCATGCTTTGCTCCGTGGCTTCCAAGTGTTGAGCCAAACTCCTTTTGGACCTTGCGCAAGCAGCTAACTCTTCTTTTAAGATCATGCCATGCACCCGTGACCGGTCTCTTTCCTCTCTTAGGATCTTGAGCTCATTGTTTCTACCCCACAATGCTCCTCAGAATTTATTTCGGCCATGTTCCTCCTTGCAGGCCCTTTTCGTTTCTTGTTCAAGGGCTCTTGCAGTGGCCGCGTTTTCCTCTTGTAACTCGGTGCACTCTTTCCGGATGTGTGTAGCGGCTGATTTGAACTTCTCCTTGGCGAGTCTTGCCTTCCCTAGCTCTAATTTTAGAGCTTGGACTTCTTCATCTTCCTCCGGAACTTCGAAGTTCTCCTCATCGATAACTTTCAACTTGGAGAGCCAATCTAACCCTCGCGTGTGAATTCTTAGCCATCCATGATAACCTCCGATGACGCCATTACGGATGCCCCTAAGCTCCTTGTCTTTCCTCAACGGACTCCTCCACGCCTTGTGGATTCTTTGTATAACCTTGAGACCTTGCGCGCCTAAATCTTTCACAAGGAAAGGTGAGAGACTCCCTTCCGTTGGCGCTCCCCTCATGGGGTACCCTAGCTGTCTTATGGCGAGTGCGGGATTATAATTAATACAACCCCTAGTCCCTATCAATGGAACATTAGGGTAGTCCCCACACGAGAAAAGAACTCCCTCCTTGCCTTCCTTCCATCGAGGAAACCAACTGATTGCGCTGCCTCCTATCCTAGCCAAATGTTGGTCCCAATCGACTCTTCCTTTTTCGGCGCATGAGCAATAACTTTGAAGCGGACACGGGTGTCTTGTGTCTTGTTGGAATAGGTGTGAAACCAACCACACACAGAGAGCGGGTAAACAACAGACAATCCGTGCACTATTTTTCTCACACCTCCGGTCAAAGGTGTCAAATAAATCTGCCAAGATAGCCACCACTGGACTCTCCTTGCTATGGTGATATGCGAGGAAAGCATCAATGGCGGCTAAGTCCACCAAACCGTCCACGTTCAGAAAGAGGACAACCCCAAAAATCAACAAAGCTAATATATCCGCAAACGGGCCCCACTTCTCTTGGCTCGCCATATCCCTTGCTTTGCCTTCCAAGTATTTCCGTGGCAGGCCTACTACGCCGTTGCGAGTTTGCTTCATGCGATCCAACTCTTTTGTCGAATCCCCAACCACAGCTGCAATCTTGCTCAAGGAGGGAAGAAACCCGGAGAAAAGATACGGTCTTCTTCCTCCAAGAGGGCATCCTAGTATTTCCTCAAACTCTTCAATAGTCGGTACCATTTGGAAGTCCCCAAACGTGAAGCTCCTTAACAGCTGGTCATAGTATCGGGCGAGGGATACGATAGCTTCCGTAAATACCTCCGCTGCGGTCAAATCTAGAATCTTCCCGTAAACTTTGTGGAAAGCTTGCCTTTTGAGAGGTCCCATCAATCGACCCAATTCCTTGAGGCTGGTGACATCTAGACTTTTAACCTTGACTTGATAAAACCTTTTGCCGTTTTGATTTGTCCCCATCATTTACCTAAAAAAGGGGTGGATCAAGACTCCGACATGAATGATGCAATGCATATGCATGAAACGGAAAGAAAAAAAAACAAAGGGGTAACTCACACATACGAGACCGCAAAGATCCAATTTTAATGCTACGTTTTGGGCATGATGACGCCTCAACGTAGTATTAAAAAGTTACGTATTACTCTAAAGAAACCAAATATCACTAGCAAAACTATAAACTAGTGCTATTCACCAAAAATGCATGAAAACAAAATGGCGCGGAGCGTGTTTGCTCTTTGCCCCTATTTGGAACATATAGGACAACATCTAGGGGTCTCTAATAACTACCCTCAACAATTCATAACTCACATGGCTGTTTTCTAGAGGTATCATCACTCAAGATAATAATATTGTGGCGGTATGGAATACCAGCGACAACACATTATAAAGAGAGAAAGCTCTAGACGAGGTTTCACTATTATCAAGCAAGTCGGAGACCTAGCATGATGATAGATTCACATCCACTCCTTAAATTCCCATGAACCTGGGTGTAGGGCCCATTTTTTACTCAAACCCGTGGGTGCTTAGAATGCAGTGTAAAGAATGCGAAATAGACAACAATTATTTACATTTTACACAGTTCAACAAATGCACACACAAAGTTTCACAAATCCACAATTCCTTAAAATAGGCCTAACTCACAAAAAGATCCCTAGTGGATTCGTCAACTGTCGCAACGTGCCCTTTCGCTTTTGCTCCTACGTACCCTTCATCGAAGAGGAAATCAGACCTACGTAGTTCTTTCTTAAGAGTGAATCAAGTGATTCTTTTTACTTTGAAAGGTGATCATTTTAAGGCGTTGGACCTTAAAAATGATCCATTTATTTGATAAGGAAAACTGAAATGATAAACTTTCAAACCCCATTTAATGAACTTTTTTGTGGACGAGCTTGACTAGGCGAGTTGATTTTAGCCTTAGTTTCACTTTAGTTATTAGTCAATTCGATTAAGAATGAGAAATCCCAAAGAGAAAACGTCCGATTGATTTTTCGCTTTATTTTACTAAAAGGCATTTTTTGATTATTATATTATTATTTTACTTCTTTTTTGATTTCCAACGTGGTTACGGCACGACCAAACGGTCGGAATTCATTTTAACAGAAATTAACGGATGATACAATTCAAATGATCGGTGGAAATTTATATTATTTTTAGATTAGGCGAGAAATGACTTAAATAAATGACTGAAGCACGTCAAAAGGGGGTATAGAAAGCGAATGAAAACGAGAATAAAAGTACATGAAACAAAATATGGACCACCACGGGTACATAGAATGAATTAAAAAGCTCGGTTTGAGGTACTTACCAGTTGAAGACTGAAGAAAACGAAGAACGAACGATGAATGTCGAAGAACGGTTGAAAATCTTCGCGTAATTACTCACGGAAACGTTACGGAAATGTTACGGAAGCGCCTCGTCTTGTATTTTCTTCACGGAAACAATTTTCCTCAGCAATTTCGAGAGAATAAGAAGTGCCAAGAAGGCTGAACCCTTTTCTTCTTCACTCCTCCCCCTATTTGTAGCAAAATAGGGGAGGAGCTCGCCACCCAGCTCGCCCAGGCGAGCAAGGTTGCTTCCTCCAGAAGCAACCGCCTTCTGGAGGAAGAAACTGGAAGGCCCAAGTGGGCCTGATTGCTATTTGTACCCCCCTTTTTACTAAATGCACCCCCTTTACCTTTTTTTGGTAATTCTTTTTCAGTAACGTTACGTAACTTTACGAATTTCGTAACGATACTTATTTTCCTTCCGCAAGGTTATGAATCCTTACGGATTATGCACTCACTCTTTTTTAGCTTTCGAAGAAGTGACGGAAACTCACGGATTGCGCAAAAACACCTCCTTTTGATTTCCGTCACATTACGGAATTTCACGGATCGCGTAAGCCTGCTTCCTTTTGATTTTCGGCACGTCTCGGGACTTCACATATTGTGCAAAAAAGGGTGCCAAGTATCTCGAAGCGGTCAATCAAAGGTTGCATATCATCAAATAATAATCCCCGAACGAAATTAGGGTATGACAATCGCAAAACATTTCAAAATCCTTGTTTTCAAATTCACCTCCATGATCACTTCTAATGGAGATGATTTTGAGACTTTTCTTGTTCTGGATGATTTTAGCAAGTCTCCTAAATGCATGAAATGCATCATTTTTGTGAGTAAGAAATAAAGTCCAAGTATACCTAGAATAGTCATCAACAATTACTAATGCATAGTAACTACCACCAAAACTCATGACCCTAGAGGGTCCAAACAAATCCATGTGCAGTAATTGTAATGGTTGAGTGGTAGAGACAATATTTTTAGATTTAAAAGATGCTCTTGTTTGTTAACCTTTTTGGCATGCATCACATAATTTATCTTTTTCAAACTTTAATTTTTGTAAACCAACAACTAGATCTTTTGAGATTAATCTATTTAGATGATCCATGTTAATGTGAGCAATTCTCTTATGCCATAACCAAGGATCACTATCTTTACTTAGAAAGCATTTATAATTTTCAGATTTTTGTTTCAAATTAATCATGTAAACATTATTTTCTCTGAAACCTATATGCTCAATATATTTGTTATGCTCATGCTTGATAACATATTTTTCATAATCAAAAGATACTTTATATCCTCTATCACATAATTGACTAACAATTCATAGGCTATGTGTCATACCCTAATTTCGTCTGGGGACTATTGCTTGATGGCATGCAAACTTTGATTGACCGCTTCGAAGTACTTAGCACCCTTTATTGCACAATATGTGAAGTCCCGAGACGCGCCGGAAATCAAAAGAAAGCATGGTCACGCGATCCGTGAAATTTCATAATGTGGCGGAAACCAAAACGAAGTATTGTTACGCAATCCGTGAGTTTCCGTAACTTCTTCGAAAGCTAAAAAAGAGTAAATATATGATTCATAAGGTTCCATAGCCTTACGGAAAGAAAATAAGTATCGTTACGAAATTCGTAAAGTTTCGTAACGTTACGGAAAAAGAATCACAAAAAAAGCAAACGGAGTGCATTTAGTAAAAAAAGGGGTGTAAATAGCAATCAGGCCCACTTGGGCCTTCCAGTTTCTTCCTCCAGAAGGCGGTTGCTTCTGGAGGAAGCAACCTGGCTCGCCTGGGTGAGCTGGGTGGTAAGCTTCTCCCCTATTTTGTTATAAATAGGGGGAGGAATGAAGAAGGAAGGGGTTCAGCCTTCTTGGCACTTCGTATTCTCTTAAAAGTTTTGAGGAAAATTGTTTCCGTGAAGAAAATCCAAGCCGAGGCGCTTCCATAACGTTTCCGTAACGTTTTCGTGGGTAATTACGCGAAGATTTTCAACCGTTCTTCGACATTCATCGTTCGTTCTTCGTTTTCTTCGGTCTTCAACTGGTAAGTACCCCAAAACCGAGCTTTTCAATTCATTCTACGTACCCGTGGTGGTCCCCATTTGTTTCATGTACTTTTATTCTCGTCTTCATTTACTTTCCGTACCCCTTTTTGACGTGCTTCAGTCATCTATTTAAGTCATTTCTCGCCTAATCAAAAAATAAAATAAATTTCCACCGATCATTTGGTTTGTAATATCCGTTAATTTCTGTTAAAATGAATTCCAACCGTTCGGTCGTGCCGTAATCACGCTGGAAATAAAAAAAGAGGTAACATAATAATATAATAATCAAAAAATACCTTTTAGTAAAATGAAGCGAAAAAATCAATCAGACGTTTTCTCTTTGGGATTTCTCATTCTTAATTGAATTGACTAATAACTAAAGTGAAACTAAGGCTAAAATCAACTCGGAAAGTCAAGCTCGTCCGCAAAAAATCACCAAAAAAAGGATTTTAAGATTCAATACCTCAGCTTTTCTTACCAAGTAAAAAGGATCATTTTTAAGGTCCAACGCCTTAAAATGACCACCTTCCAAGTAAAAAGAATCGTTTGATTCACCCTTGAAAAAAAACTACGTAGGTCTAATTTCCTCTTCGATGGAGGGTACGTAGGAGCAAGAGCCCCGCTTTTGTCGACCTCAAAAATAAAAAGAAAATAAAAGTTAAGGTAACACAATTTCTACAATTCTAAAAATAAGGCTGTTGTCCTTTGAGACAAACGTAAGAGGTGCCAATACCTTCCTCAAACGTAAATACAACTCCCGAACTTAGAATTTTTGTTTTGACCGGTTTCCTTCGGTTTTTCCGACGTTTTCCACAAATAAACGTTGGTGGTGACTCCGCGCATCTTTCCTCCTTTGGAAAGCGCACCCGTGAGCCTTGCCTCGCACGCCCGCAAAAAGGCATGTTGCGACAGTTGGCGACTCCACTGGGGACTTTTTGTGAGTTAGGCCTATTTTAAGGAATTGTGGAAATTGTGAAACTTTGTGTGTGCATTTGTTGAACTGTGTAAAATGTAAATAACTGTTGTCTATTTCACATTTTTTACACTGCATTCTAAGCACCCACGGGTTTGAGTAAAAAATGGGCCTTATACCCGGGTTCATGGGAATCTAAGGAGTGGAGGTGAATCTATGATCATGCTAGGTCTCCGACTTGCTTGATAATAGTGAAACCTTTTCTAGAGCTTTCTCTCTTTATAATATGTTGTCGCTGGTATTCCATACCGCCACAATATTATTATCTTGAGTGATGATACCTCTAGAAAACAGCCATGTGAGTTATGAATCATTGGGAGTAGTTATTAGAGACCCCTAGATATGATCCTATAGGTCCCTAAAATAGGGGCACGAAGCGAACACACTGCGGGCCTTTTAAACACTGTCATGCATATAACCTAAAGGTCATGTACGCCTTTGTTGTATGATTATTTGAGGATATTGCCATGCTATGTAAATCCCCCTATTACGCTTTTGCGCATCTGCATCATGCCGTCACACATGCATTGTATGTAGGTCTCGTCTTTTGTCGTGGGAAGTTGGAAGATCTATGTCATCTTCTTAACTGCACACATGGGGCACTGCGCCCCCAAATGCGCAAGTAAGGAGAGATGATTTTCCGGGCTCTCATGTCCGTAAATGCATTCATATCATGCGTCGCATAAACATCTCTTCAGCAGCATAATGAACATATCGTTCCTGCATTTGTCCGTTATCACATTCCAGCCTCACATTTTGCATGAGTCATTGCATCATCGTGCATATGCATTCAACATACTTTTTGTTCTACATGTTCGCTCATACATGATCCTTGTGTTTTCCTCTACAAAACAAAAACAAAAAAGGAAGCATGAAAATTCATGATGCATTCTTAGTTGCATATATTCGGTACCATGAGCCAACCATGTTGGGATCATAAACCCATTTCACTTAAAAACAAAATGATTGAACATGGTACCTAATGCATGTTTAACTAAGAAAGGATGTTTCTTCAGGCATCTCAATCTCATAATTACATTTTCCATGCATAGCATGCGTATTCCCGAGTCTTTCATCCCTATGAGATATTGATGAAGTATTCGCGATCAAAATTGCCATTCCCTGGGTTATGGGGTTGAACCAAGCTCGTGCTTTTACGAAAAGGTTCATCGAGTCAAGTTGAAGTATGGAAGTAACCATCTTGCAAAAAATTGGGGCAAAAGATGGATCGTGTTACATCGCTGCTTCGTCTACTGCCATACACATTAAGGGCTGTCGATGTCCCTGTTACTTCCAGTTTCACCTTGACGAAGATGTCATGGACCATGTTGAAAATCTAAATTGATTCAACCCCATATCCTGTGTAAAAATTCATAATACTTCAACTGTGCATCATTCGCATACATCCATGCTTTTCATTGGTTGCATTTTTCATTGCATTCTTTCCTTAAAAAAAAAGAGAGAGAGAAAACTTAATCATTGTTATAAAAAAGAAAAGAACCCGCTTTACGGCGCCCTTACCGAACCTGTGCTAGAGCTAGAGTAATGGGTAAAGTAGAGGAGGTGCAAGAGAAGGTGAAGGCCGACATGGAGGCCATGAAAGAGAAAATGGCCACAATGATGGAGGCCATGATGAGCATGAAGAAGATAATGGAAGCCAATACGGTTACAATTGCCGCTACCAACACTGTTGCTAAGGTGAACCCGATGCCCCCATCTGGCCTCAACCAAATGAATCATCCAACCTTAGATATGGTAGGCAAAGATTTGGGAAGAACGGGCGGCCCCCATGATGTGTAAATTCAAAACGAGCATGCGTTCCCGCAATATGGCTTGCCTCCCAACTATACGCCACCCAATGTGGCGTACACTCCCAATAAGAATGTCAATAACTTCACTCCTATACCCATTGAGAGCCAACAACCCCAAACTGATCATGCACATGTCTCTTAAACCGTGGGGGAGACACATGAAATTCCCTACCACAATCTAGCCGACTTCGAGCCTTGCCTCGGATATGCCACTGAAGGGCTAGCAGTTGGTGGTATACCCCTACAAAACCCTTTGGAGGGCCCCCAGTATCATCCCCAGCTACACCTCTTGCATTCCACAACAAGTAAAAACCCTCATGCTATGGCAGAAATGGGAAAGTTGGATCATCTAGAGGAAAGGCTCAGGGCCATTGAAGGAGGTGAAGATTATGCCTTTGCTAACCTAGAAGAGTTGTTCCTAGTACCCAATATCATCACCCCTCCCAAGTTCAAGGTGTTGGACTTTGACAAGTACAAGGGGACTACTTGCCACAAGAATCATCTAAAGATGTATTATCAGAAGATGGGGGCATACGAAAAGATGAGGAATTGCTGATACATTCCTTCCAAGAAAGTCTTACTGGGGTAGCTGTTACCTGGTACACTAACTTGGAACCTTCCCGAGTCCATTCTTGGAAGGACCTAGTGGTTGCCTTCGTTAGGTAGTGTCAGTATGATGTCTTCGGATAGGATGCAACTACAGAACATGTGCGAAAAGGGGGCACAAATCTTTTAAAAGAATACGCCCAAAGGTGGAGAGACCTAGCAGTTCAAGTGGCACCTCAATGACGGAGAAAAAAATGATGACAATGATAGTAGACACATTACCAGTATGAAAAGATATGGTCTTCATCGACAAAAGGATCAAAGTAGGTCTAAAAAGAGGCAAATCTGATCATCATGCTTTGATAAATGCCAAAAGAAACTAGGGCAAATGAAGAGGGTGAGAATGAGGGAGAAGCCCATGATGTGACTGCCATTCCTATACAGCCAAGTTTCCCACCAACCCAACAATGTCATTACTCAGCCAATGACAAACCTTCTCCTTACTCACTGCCTAGTTATCCACAAAGGCAATCCCTAAATCAACCACAAAGTCTGTCTACCGCACTTCCAATGATGAACACCATCTTTAGCACAAACCAAAAACACCAACCATGAAATGAATTTTGCAGCGAGAAAGCCTGTAGAATTCACCCCAATTTCAGTGTCCTATGCTTACTTGCTCCCATATCTACTTGATAATTCAATGGTAGCCATAACCCTAATCAAGGTTCATCAACCTCCATTTCTCCGAGAATACGACTCGAACGCAATGTGTGCTTGTCACGAAGAAGCCCCGGGGCGTTCCTTTGAGCATTGTAGGGCTCTGAAGCGTAAGGTGCAAGGTCTAATTGATGCGGGTTGGCTGAAATTTGAGGAGAATCGCGTGTAAATCCTGACATTGATGCCACACATGGGGCAATTTTGAAAGCTGTTGTTAGATGTCTCTAATGACTCATCAGGATTTTCAAGTTTGTACCATTATTGTAAACCACAGTTACAATGTTAAATGAAATGGATAAAGTTGATATCTTTGTCCCTCATCCTCTCACAAACGCATCTTTGCTTATTCAACTTTCATCGGAATGTGGGTGCAAGCCATTGGTCTGTTTGCTCAAGCGACCTGCGCTCTTGAGTGTTGAATTCCAAGACCATTCAATCAGAGATTACTCGTCTTGCACGTTGGTGGGGGTGCTATGTTTTCAAGACGTTTATGTGTCCTCATTTTATCATTCCGGAAAGTTTGTCTTTTTAGAGAGAAGTGAGTTATCAAGAATAGGATGTTGGACAAATGGCCTCAGTTACCTTAAGAAAAAAGGGGGTTGAATTAAGATACGAAGACTATTCCCCAATTAAACTTTCACTCTCTCTTTTCGAATTAACAATGCACCCTTAACATGAATTACTCAAAAGACAATTCAAAATAAACTTCTTTAAAGAAAAAGATAAATAGCAATAAATAAAAGAAGTTTAAGGGAAGAGAGGAATACAAACTTGATTTATACTGGTTCGGCCACTTCCCGTGCCTACGTCCAGTCCTCAAGCAACCCACTTAAGATTTTCCACTCTCTTTGTAAAATTCCTTTTACAAAGTCTGAACCACACAGGGACAACCCTTCCCTTGTGTTCAGGAATCCTCTACAACAAGAAACCCATGGTCTCTTAATCCCTTTTCAGAAGAGAAGAAGAGATCTCTCTTAAAAAAGATAGATTGTACAATGAAGATCAATCAAAATTCCTTATTAAATATGCAAGTGGTTGACCAAGGAATCTTTTTGAGAGGATAAGACATTTCAGTTCAGAAAAACTCTCTTAATCTTTTGAGAGGATAAAACCTTTTTGGGCAATGAAAACTCTCTTTAAATTCGTGTTTCCATGTCACATATAAATAGACCTTTGATGGCCATTCATAAACCATTTGAATAGATGTGACTCTTGGAAATTATATTCTGAAAAATCCCCTCTGGTAATCAATTACAAGACTTGTGTAATCGATTACAGGTTTTAAAAATTTGAATTAAAACGTTCAATAAACTGCTGGTAATCAATTACCATCCATGTGTAATCAATTACACGTTATAAATTTTGAATTCAAATTTCTAGTGACTATTATAAACATTTTCAGCTGCTGGTAATCGATTACCAGAGAGAAAATCTCAATTTGAAATGATAGAATTCTTTGGTCAAACATTTTGTTTTTTCAATTTGGAAACTTCTTCCTAAAGATTCTAGAGATCAACTTGATCATATATCTTGATTTTCTTGGATTCTTGTCTTGAATAAAACTCAGAAGCACTTGATCCTTTAGCATCATCAAGACATCAAAACATCTTGCTTTTACATAGGAGTCATTTGACTTAATCCATCAACTGAAAAATCCTTCAACTATTTCTCGTCCTTGGAAAATTCTTTTTGCAAGAATCAACTGCTTCTTTCATTCTCCCTCACTACGAGGTTGTGAAAACAAGACAACAATTGGTACCTCTAAGCCCTACACTGGGGCAATGAAAGGCACCATGCATAAACCTCAAACGAACCTAGGGGTAGATTAGAAGTTCTCACCCAATAGGTTCCTTGCTACAAGGTCATGACGAAAGACAACGATTGTACCTCAAAGCCTTACACTGGGGCAACGAAAGGCACCATGCAAAAACCTCAAGCGAACCTAAGGGCAGATTAGAAGTTCTCACCCAATAGGTTCCCAGCTACAAGGTCATGACGAACGATAACAATTGGTATCTCAAAGCCTTACACTGGGGCAATGAGGGGCATCGTGCATGAGCCTCAAGTGAACATAGGGGCAGATCAAAAGTTCTCACCCATCGATGTTTTTAAACAAGAAAAAAAAGGGGGAGACAAACCCTGGAATTTCAATAGATTGATTAAACGTCAAATGGCTCCATTGCCGACACTCCAAAATGGTCAAGTGACTAAATCAAACAGAACATACACTCTGAGGGAATTCCCGGAGAGATTTGCAAAAGATAGGATAAGGTTGCATGAATTATCACCTTTTTCAAAAGGACAGTCAATATGTGTTTTCCAAAAAAATTAAATCAAAATCAAAATCACAAAATAAGGAAAGAATGTCATGAACATTGTACAACTTTCCATTGCATTGCATTGTTTCATGTGAGGTCAGCATTACCAAATTTCACGACAAAAGGTTGCATGCGTCTGCATCCCTAAAAATCATGTTAACTGCATAGATTTCCTACATCTCGTGTCCAATCTTTTTGGATGACCGGCCCTCTGGATGAGTCGATCTCTTGCTTTCTCATAAAGGTGGACCCTTAGGTACTAGTACCTATCACCTTTAGAGCACTATATGTCCTCGCCATCAGAGGAATGCACATCCTCACCTGCAGAGGGCTGCACGCCCTCGCCTTTTGAGGGCTACGCGTCCTCATTTTCAGTGTGCTCCATATCCTCACCTTAAGAAAATATAAGGTCATTTGCCCTTAGATGCTTAACCGAGACTTGCGCTCCCGGTTAAGGGGCCAATAGTTTCCTTTTATCAGTTCCTGGGCCACCCCCATATATTGGAGGGCGACCAACTATGCGAGCACATCCAGAGGGGGAGGCTATCACGCATCTACTATGCATACCGGGGCAAGATTTCACCCGTGCTGCTGCAAAAAGACGAGTACGGATCATGCGCACCAACATGACCACTCTTACATGGATATGGATGACGTTGCTATTTAGAAACATTCTGCTCAGCGACCACAATGCCAATCTCCCCCTACAGATGTATCAGTTGGGATCGCGCCCACAAGACGCCCAGTGGACCCGACGAAGTCCAACAGGGCCTTGGGGTTTCCAGCTCTGGTTACAGGCCTCTGTCAGTCCTACAGGGTGCCCGTCCCCCCAGTGAGGTCATGCCATCGTGACATAGGTAAGTATACATATGGTTCAACTGATTTCTGATACCGTCTATTGTTTGCAGGAATCGCACCCACAAAGACACCCAGTGGACCCGGAGAAGTCCAACAGGGCCCTGAGGTTTCCAACTCTGGTTACGGGCCTCTGTAGTCCTACAGGGTTCCCGTTCCCCCCGGCAAGGTCACGTCATCATGACATAGGTAAGTATGCACATCGCTCAATTGATTTCTGATTTCATCTATTGTTTGCAGGGATCACGCCCGCAAGACACCCAGTGGACCCGAAGAAGTCCAACAGGGTCTTGGAGTTGCCAAGCTCTAATTACGGGCCTCTGTCAGTTCCACGGAGTGCCTGTCGCCCCCAACAAGGTCATCAGGCCCCCTACTTATCGAGCTTTCATCAAGATGTACTGCGTCCCCAGGCCGGCGCAGGCAGAAACACCACAGCAGCTTAGGGATGGCCGGCAGCGGGCAACAGACGCACCGCCATCACCTCTAGAGTTCACCTCAGCTCATCCACAAAAAGGATAGAGCGTTGTTTACGACCCATGGCCGACCAATAGGCGACCAAGTCCAAAGCCAAAGGTAAGAAAAGTACTAGGTCCGTGACCGACAAGCCATCACGCGTCCAGCTCAAGACGTTCAAGAAGCGCTACTAGGAGGCAACCTAGTACCTTTTAAATCTATGGTTGTTATTTGATCAATTTTGTTTCTCAAGTCATAGCAGGACACACCTAGTTGCTCATGATCCTAGGAATTTAAATAAAACAAGCACAAGCTCGGAAGGTAGTCATACCTCACAAAAAAAAATACATATATATATATATATATATATATATATATATATATATATATATATATATATATATATATATATATATATATATGTATGTATGTTTAGGTAGAAAGATACCTTGGATATTCACGTATGTAGCAAAAAATACTTCACAAAATATATATATGTATGTTTAGGTAGAAAGATACCTTGGATATGCATGTATGTAGCAAAAGTACTTCACAAAATATATATATGTATGTTTAGGTAGCAAGATACCTTGGATATGCATGTATATAGCAAAAATATCTCACAAAACATATATATGTATGTTTAGGTAGCAAGATACCTTGGACACGCATGCATATAGCAAAATACCTCACAAAAATATACGTATGTTTAGGTAGCAAAATACCTCATTAAAAAAAAGAGAGCGAGCAAGAAAAGAATAAGAAGGGAAAAAAAAGAAAAAAAAGAAGGTTGCCTAGCTAAAAAAACAACATGCTTGTGAAAAGAGATAATTTCCAACTTTTCTTTGAAAGATTTTACTGATCTTAACTAGTTTTTAAAAAAATGTGTATACACCTGAAGGTTGAATGCTGTGAAAATTTTCCCAAACGCCCAAAATGGACTCGGATGAATGCATGATTTGATAAAAGAACATATTTTGGAAACACTGGGTTGACTTAAATAGGGAAAATGAATCCTGAACCCTAGTGTGACATGACCATAAAAACTTGATGCTTGAGTGTCCACATGGGTGCATGCATGACCAGTTTTGCATAAAATTTCCTAATCATCATTGTTGCATGTATATCATGGAAATAATGTGGGACATCCCCTTTATCCCCGAACCGCTGGCCAAACCCTGACATATATCATGACCAACCGTTCTACAAGCCTTGAGCCAAAATCCCAACTTATCATAAACCTTGACCCAGGGTGAGAATGTCAATCCTTGCCCTCGGAAGAAAACAAAAAAAAAGAAGAAAGAAAGAAAATTCCCAATCAAAGAGGGGAAGGAAACAAAAAAAAAGGAAAGAAAATTCCCGATCAAGGATCAGAAGAAAATAAAAGAAACATCCAGAAAGGTCTTTGGACCAGACAACATCTGAACAATACAGAATTATCACCAAGTAAACAAGAAAAAGGAAACCACGACCTAAAGTAGTCCTCTCCCTTAGATTGCCGACAAAATGCTGTGCGCTAGCGACTTTCTCGCCACGCACTAAACAAAAACAAAAGAGGAAAAGGCAAAAACACTCAAAGCCAAATTCCCCACCTAAAAACCATTCCCAAAATAAGTCCTATTGATCCATGATCATGCATGTAATCTTTGATTTGATAGGAAATGATTTGCAAAATCAAGTCATGACACATCTATGGTTCGGAATTAGGATAAAACACTTATCTGCGTGAGATTGATACACTTTGAGTGATTTTCTCCTATCTTTGTTGGACCCAATGTTTCCTCTAAATGGTCATTTAGAAACGAAATGCTAACCTCCAAAATCTCATTTATGGTTATGAGAAAATTTCATCAGCATACTCTCCTTCCCCAATAGACACATCATTTTTCAAAAAAAAAAGCATATGTTGCTCTGATCAGTTGTAAGTTTTGTCTCTTTACTAAAGCATGTTCGCATTTTAGTGAAGAAAACACCGAGACTATTTTTAGTCTCACAAATAGCAAGAACTACGTAGGTCTGAGTTCCTCATCACAAATTGAGGATACGTAGGAGCAAAAGCTCTGCTTTTGTCGACCACCCCACTTTTTGTTACCGTGACCCAAGAGTCTGGTGGCATGCGGAGCCACATGATTGGGAGATCCCTAGATCCATATTCTCTTTTATGTTTCCTCTTTTATCTATTACGTATCATTTTATTTTTGTTTAACTAAGGGACTAACGTTTGTTTCGTTTTGGTTGACTTTTGTTTTGTGCATACATGTCGTTTGAACTGTTATGTTAGTATTTACTTCGTTTTTGTCAATAGTGTCTGTTGAAATTCCGGAATCACGTAGAATTTTTTTCATTTTTTAGGAACGTCGTCCAAAATAAAAATAAAATGAACCAAAATCATGATAAAAAGAAAGAAGCTTTGTGAATAAAATGTCTACGTATATAAAGAAAAAGAAAAAAATGTTTTTAAAAGGAAAATGCGTATAAAAGGATTTGTGTGTGTAAATGATGCGTGGAAAGGAATTCTTGTGTGTGTGAGCAACGAGTGTATGTAAAGAAACTTTTGTATGAACCACAGGTGTATGTTTGGAAAAATGAAAAATCTTTGAACAAAAATAGGGTTTCTATATAGACTGTGTGACATAAAGAAAAAGAGTTCTAATGTGTATACAAAAAAAGGTTCGTCATGTATAGCAATGAATGTGTACAAAGAAAAGCCTTCTCACAAATAGCAATGGGTGTATATTCTAGTGAATATAAAAATGAAACAAAAAGGAAAAAGAAAGAAAGACCTCGAAGGTCGACATGTTATGGTTAGGAAGAATAAATCATTCATAGAGAGCAAACGTATCTTTTGGAAACAAGGGACTGACGCTAAGAGTTTATTTTCCTGAATAACCGAGATAAGAATGGATGAATTCGTTGAACTGATGAAAGAACATAATTGGGAAACGTTGGGTCTGTTTGTGTAAATTCCCAACCGTAGTATCACAATGCCATGAACGGGATGCTTGAGTGCCCACCTGGCTGTGGCCATGACTAATTTTGCACGTTGTTTCCAAATCATCATTATTGCACGTGCCTTGTGGAATAATATGGAAGTTCGGCCCGAGACCGACACCTTGACATGCGAATTTGTTTTGGCCCAGATATCAAGATCGGGCTCCCACGATAAAAGACCCTATTGAGACACAACCTTAGACTATTTTGAACCTTGGCCTACAAAAAAGAATCCTCATCCTTTCCCCCAAAGCAAAGGACAACGAAATCTCCTCAAGGGAGAGCAAATAGAATACTAAAACCCGATTTCCCAAAGAAGGGAATGAAAAAGGAAAAAAATGAAAAGGAAGAAAATAAAAAAAATGAAAAGAAAGGAAAAGAAGGATTCCCGATCAAAGATCGGAAGAAAGTAAAAAGGAAAAGATCAGAGGAAAATAGAGTAATTCTCGATCAATGAAAGAAGGAGAACAAAAAATCTTCAGACCAGATAAATTTTCGGCAAGGTAAGTGACTACCGGCAAAGGAAAACCCATTTTTTGGTGGTTCTTCCTTTCAGATTCCCACTCAAGGGCATTCTCGACTAGCGATATCCCACCCCACATAAACAAAGAGGAAAAGACCGAAACACCCAGCTTCCTCTCCAAAAACACTACCCTCGAGAAAATCCCATTGATCTGTGATCATACGTGTTGATCTTTGATTCGATAGGAAATCATGTGCAAAATAAAGTCATGGTGTAGTTAGGGTTTGGGATTAGGGTAAAACACTTGCTTGTGTGAGCTTTTTATACACTATGAGTGATTTATTCCCAGTTTCAGCTTAACCCGATGTTTCCCCTGAATGTTCATTTAAAAGCTAAATGTTGACATCCTGCCATTCAATTTCGATTACAAGGAAGATTACCATTGGCATGAGTATATTGTTTCTCTATGATATGGTGCTCTCGCGAATGATTTATTTTTCTTTGCAGAAAGCATGTTTGCCTTCTTAGGTGGAAACAAAAAAAAACCCGGTGGACCATTCGGTCCTGCCAACACTATTATTCGGAGCCCCATAAATTGATTTTCGTTCATGCATCCTCCACCCATGAGTCTGGAGCCATGCGTAGTGATTGCCTAGTGCAATTCTCCATTCTCCACTTTTATTTGGAGCCCCATGAATTGATTGTCGTTCATGCATCCTTCACTAATGAGTCTGGAGCCATGCGTAGTGGTTGCCTAGTGCAATTCTCCATTCTCCACTTTTATGCGGAGCCCCATGAATTGATTGTCGTTCATGCATCCTCCACCAATGGGTCTGGAGCCAGGCGTAGTGATTGCCTAGTGCAATTCTCCATTCTCCACTTTTATTCGGAGCCCCATGAATTGATTGTCGTTCATGCATCCTCCACCAATGAGTTTGGAGCCATGCGTAGTGATTGCCTAGTGCAATTCTCCATTCTCCACTTTTATTCGGAGCCCCATGAATTGATTGTCGTTCATGCATCCTCCACCAATGAGTCTGGAGCCATGCGTAGTGATTGCCTAGTGCAATTCTCCATTCTCCACTTTTATTCGGAGCCCCATGAATTGATTGTCGTTCATGCATCCTCCACCAATGGGTCTGGAGCCATGCGTAGTGATTGCCTAGCGCAATTCTCCATTCTCCCCTTTTATTCGGAGCCCCGTGAATTGATTGTCGTTCATGCATCCTCCACCAATGAGTCTGGAGCCACGCAAAGTGATTGCCTAGTGCAATTCTCCATTCTCCCCTTTTGTTCGGAGACCCATGAGTTGATTTCCTAGTGTTGTTCATGTGTCCTACACCGTCAAGTGCGGAGCCTCTGGTGACTGGGAAATGTGGTTTTTGTTATTTTCCCGATTGGTTCCATCGCCAAACATGTGTATATACGTATATTATGTTATTGTTGTTTTTGTTGTTGTTTGTATTTTGTTTTGTGTTGTGCAGAAAAAAGAAGAAGTAGAGATGAGAGTCGTCATAGACTAATCACAGAAAGGGCAAAGACGGACAAAATCAGTGTTTTTATCTTTACTTTCCTCTTATCTCCGATAAAAGGTAAGTAAAGAGGGGCAACTGTCATACCCTAATTTCGTCTGGGGATTATTGCTTGATGGCATGCAACCTTTGATTGACCGCTTCAAAGTACTTAGCACCCTTTGTTGCACAATATGTGAAGTCCCGAGACGCGCCGGAAATCAAAAGAAAGCATGGTTACGCGATCCGTGAAATTCCGTAATGTGGCGGAAGCAAAAAGGAAGTATTGTTATGCAATTCGTGAGTTTCCGTAACTTCTTCGAAAGATAAAAAAGAGTAAATATATGATTCGTAAGGTTCCGTAGCCTTACGGAAAGAAAATAAGTATCGTTACGAAAATTTTAAAGTTTCATAACGTTACGAAAAAAGAATCACAAAAAAAGCAAAAGGGGTGCATTTATTAAAAAAGGGGGTGTAAATAGCAATCAAGCCCACTTGGGCCTTCCAGTTTCTTCCTCTAAAAGGCGGTTGCTTCTGGAGGAAGCAACCTGGCTCGCCTGGGCGAGGCGAGCTGGGTGGCAAGCTCCTCCCCTATTTTGCTATAAATAGGGGGAGGAATGAAGAAGGAAGGGGTTCAGCCTTCTTGGCACTTCGTATTCTCTTAAAATTTCTGAGGAAAATTGTTTATGTGATGAAAATCCAAGCCGAGGCACTTCCGTAACGTTTCTGTGGGTAATTACGCGAAGATTTTCAACCGTTCTTCGACATTCATTGTTCGTTCTTCGTTTTCTTCGGTCTTCAACTGGTAAGTACCCCAAAACCGAGCTTTTCAATTCATTCTATGTACCCGTGGTGGTCCCCATTTGTTTTATGTACTTTTATTCTCATTTTCATTTACTTTTCGTACCCCCTTTTGACGTGCTTCAGTCATCTATTTTAGTCATTTCTCGCCTAATCAAAAAATAAAATAAATTTCCACCGATCATTTGGTTTGTAATATCCGTTGAATTTTGTTAAAATGAATTCCGACCGTTTGGTCGTGCCGTAACCACGTTGGAAATCAAAAAAGAGGTAACATAATAATATAATAATCAAAAAATATCTTTTAGTAAAATGAAGCGAAAAAATCAATCGGACGTTTTCTCTTTGGGATTTCTCATTCTTAATTGAATTGACTAGTAACTAAAGTGAAACTAAGGCTAAAATCAACTCGCAAAGTCAAGTTCGTCCGCGAAAAATCACCAAAAAAAGGATTTTAAGATTCAATACCTCAGTTTTTCTTACCAAGTAAAAAGGATCATTTTTAAGGTCCAACGCCTTAAAATGACCACCTTCCAAGTAAAAAAAAATCGTTTGATTCACCCTTGAAAAAGATTTACGTAGGTCTGATTTCCTCTTCGATGGAGGGTACGTAGGAGCAAGAGCCCCGCTTTTTTCGACCTAAAAAATAAAAAGAAAATAAAAGTTAAGGTAACACAATTTCCACAATTCTAAAAAATAGGTTGTTGTCCTTTGAGACAAACGTGAGAGGTGCTAATACCTTCCTCAAACGTAAATACAACTCCCGAACTTAGAATTTTCGTTTTGACCGGTTTCCTTCGGTTTTTCCGACGTTTTCCACAAATAAACGTTGGTGGCGACTCCACGCATCTTTCCTCATTTGGAAAGCACACCCGTGAGCCTTGCCTCGCACGCCCGCAAAAGGGCATGTTGCGACACTATGCTTTAAACCTTCTACAAGTAATACATTTTCAATGGGAGTAGAGGAACTCGTACCTATTTTGCCGACTCCAATGATTTTGCCTTTGTTGTTGTTGTGGTATGTAACATGTCCACTTTTCTTGGGGGAAATGGTTGTAAACTTGGATACATCTCCCGTCATATGCTTGGAACATCCACTATCGATGTACCACTTCTTCCTTACAAATTTTTCCTTGTTGTTCTCATGAGATTTTGTCATGAGATATAAGTTGGCTTGGTCTTCATTATGATCTTGAAATGATTTGAGATTTGATCTATGCCTAAAATTACTTTCGGAAAACAGAGAATTTAAAGAGGCCATTTATATTGAAGTTGTGAAACTTTTCTCAAGATACCTGCTCTGATACCACTTGTTAGATCAACTGGCCTTGGAATAATTAAGAAAGGGGGGTTGAATTAATTATTAATGTGTCTTGACAAATTAAAATTTATCCTTCTTAATATTACTAGATTCAATTAGGCTTTACTACTAAGTTATGAGAAAGTAAAGAACAGAAACAATAACTTAGACAAAAGTAAAGCGGAAATAAAAAGTGCACAGCGGAAAAGTAAAGAGTGTAGGGAATAAGAAAGCAAACACAAGATTTATACTGGTTCAGCCACAACCCATGCCTACATCTAGTCCTCAAGCAACCCACGGTTCTTGAGATTTCCAATAACCTTGTAAAATCCTTTACAAGCAAAGAGTCATAAAGGATGTACCCTCCCTTATTCTCTTTGAACAACCAAGTAGATGTACCCTCTACTTGAAACGAACCACAAAGGATGTACCCTCCCTTGTGTTCACTATTACAACCAAGAAGCTACCCGCTTCTTACACAGAATTCTCAAACTAGTCACTTTAAAAGTTGTGACTCTCTTGAAAACTAGTCACTTAAAAAGTTGTGACTCTTTTGAAAACTAATCACTTTAAAAGTTATGACTCTTGAAAAAAAATATTCAGAAACTAGTCACTTTAAAAATTGTGACTTTTGGCAATTTATTTTTCAAAATCAGTCACTAGTAATCAATTACCATTCTAGTGTAATCGATTACACATCAATAGATGTGACTCTTCATGTTTAAATTTGAAAAAATCTTTTTATACTTATCTTGATGCTTTTCTTGAAGTTCTTGCATATCTTGAGTCTTCTCTTGAATCTTCACTTGTATCTTGATTCTTGATTGAATGACTCTTTGATTCTTGAAACTTGTTTGACTCTTAATTCTTGACTTGAGTCTTTGGCATCATCAAAATAAACTTGGAAAGCTTTGCTTCCACATTGTGTATAAAACCTGTGTAAATTGTATCAAACTCTTCCAAATTATGGTTATTTTGTAGTGTTGTAATTACTTTTTGTTAAAGATTGGTAATAAACACTTAGTACTCCCATTTTGTGTATTTAATAATCATTTTCTCTCAATTTCAGGTTAATTAGGAAAGTTTATGAAGTGCTGATTTTCATCCGCTCGCTAAGCCAATCTGCTTGCTTAGCGAGCCATCCACTGAGCGCACCACTCCTTTGGCTGAGCATGAGGAAGAATCTGGAAGAAAGATGAGCTGTACATTTTCGCTGAGCGACGGATCATCCTACTAAACGCACCGCTTGAGTCCATCCGCTGAGCGAGAAGATGCGCGCTAAGTGAGCCAGAGTTACGCTAAGCGCGCAAGCATCGACAAGGCCACCTATTTAAGCCTAAAATCAGAAATAGAGAGAGTTTGGGCAATTCTCAAAGCTTTTGCATGTTTAGAGATTTCTAGAGAGAGAAAGGTCCAAGTTCTAGAGAGTTTTGAGAGCTTTTGTTGTGTGAAAACTGGGAGAGAACTAAGAGCATGAGATGAGTTTGTGAGTGATTGTGGGGTTCTAGAGGTAGAGGAGACATCCCCACTACTTGTATTTCTTCAATCCTTCATTTTTCTCTTCTCTTTGTTGTAACGGAAGCTTCCTAGATATGGAGAGCTAAATCCTCTGTTAGTTCTTCCTTGTAGGTACTTGATGTAAATACTTGTATATCTATTTAATGATGTTTTATATGTTCTTTGTGCTATCAGTATATCATTTTAGTGTGCTTTTTCCTTGATCACGTAGATGCATGCTTTGTTAGGATCATTCAACAGTGGAAACTGGTCTGATTCTTAGAACTTGATAGGACGGGGCTAGTTTATCGTATTATCACGAGGGATCGGGGTACGGTAACCTAGTCGTTGTATGTTTGTCTTAATGCGGTTTTGGTCGAGTTTAGTCCAACAAGAGGAATCTGAGGATGATGCTTGATCAGGATTAGGCTAGACTATCATGAGGAATCGGGGTTTAGCATTTCAGGAGACACCATAGAACACATGAGCGTTGTTAAGTAAAGAATATCCTTATAACGTCAGGCACCTAATAGGAAGACCAACATGTTGTCTACTTGTCTTTACACATCATTACTCACGTGATTCTCCTTTTAATAGTTGATTTTCCTTTTAATAGTTAGTTTACATACCTATTCATAGTCCACACATATCTTTTCAGACTAGACACCTATTCACTGAATATAGCTTTACCAAGTAACACAAGTTCCCTGAGAGTTTGATACTCGGTTCTTATCGTTTTATACTACTTGCATGATCCGGTGCACTTGCCGGGTTTGAACAAGTTTTTGGCGCCATTTCCAGGGAACTTCTTTCTATTTGGAAAGTTAGTTCAGTCCTAGGTGTCAATTCTTTATTCTTTGATAAACTGTGAATATTTACTTTCTATTTATATTTGTTTTCCTCTTGAACATGACAACAGCTGTCTCCCACGGGCAATTTAGTTCCTCTAGACTTGGAGAATGAAGCTATATAGAGAAGGAACAGAGCCGAGAGGAGAAGAAAATTACTGCAAGACAGGTCAGTAGCATCCATTCTTGAGGAAGAAAATCATTTTTCTGATTCTACATCATTCGACTCACCAACATCAAGAGAATCCGTGACCTATTTACCAGAAGCCGTTTCCATGGCTGATGAACACCAACAAAGAGTTACCCTTCAGGACTATTCAAGCAATTTAGTGTTGTGATTCTTTACCAGTATTGCATGTGCTGAAGTGCAAGCTTACAACATAAACTACCCTCATTCTTTGATTCATTTAATACAAGGGAATTTATTCCAAGGATTATCAAATGAGGACCCCTATGCACATTTGGCAACATTCATTGAAATTTGTAACACTGTAAAGATTGTAGGCGTGCCAGATGAAGCCATTAGACTCAGTCTATTTTCATTTTCCATGGCAGGAGAAGCCAAGAGGTGGCTACACTCATTTAAGGGTAATAGTCTGAAAACATGGGAAGAAGTTGCAGAAAAGTTTCTGAAGAAATATTTTCCAAAGCCAAAGAATGCGGAAGGGAAAGCTGCAATCTCTTCATTTCATCAGTTCCCTGACGAGTCCTTGAGTGAAGTGTTGGAGAGGTTTAGAGGTTTATTAAGAAAAACTCCCACCCATGGGTTCTCTGAGCCAATTCAATTGAATATGTTTATAGATGGGTTGAGACCACAAACGAAGCAACTGCTAGATGCTTCAACAGGGGGAAAAATAAAGCTAAAGACCCCTAAAGAGGCAACTGAGCTGATTGAAAAAATGTCAGCCAGCGATCATGCCATTCTGCGCGATAGAGTTCATCAACCCACAAAGAAAAGATTATTAGAAATATCATCACATGGCGCTTTATTGGCATAGAATAAGTTTCTTTCTAGGCAACTTGAGATTTTAACAGAAACACTTGGTAAGTTGCCAACTAAACTGTCTATTGATCAACCTACACACTCTTCTGTTTTACAGGTTACAGGTTGTACCATCAGTGGTGAGGCTCATGAAACAGGCCAATGTATTCCCATTGAAGAAAATACTCAAGAAGTTCACTATATGGGAAATCAACAGAGACAAGGATATACTCAAGGAGGATTCTCAAGCTTCCAGCAGGGTCCTTATAACCAACAAGGACAATTGAGATCACACCCTGGCAATCAATTCATCAAGGACCAGGGTGGACCTTCCAACAGGCCAATTCAACAAGGGCCTAACATCTTTCAGAGGACTACTAAGCTGGAGGAGACTTCGACTCAGTTTATGCAAGTAACAATGTCAAATCATAAAAGCATTGAGTCAGCACTGAAAAACCTTGAGGTCCAGGTGGGACAACTGGCCAAGCAGATAGCTGACAAGTCATCCAATAGTTTTGTGGCGAATACAGAAAAGAATCCCAAGGAGGAATGCAAAGTTGTGATGACAAGGAGTAAGAGGTTTGTGGAGGCGGAGAATGAGGATAGTGTTGTATCCAAGAAGAAAGTTGTTGAAAAGAAAGGTACTGATGGAAAGAAAGATGATGTGAGAGGTGAAAGCAATCAGGAAAAAGAAAAACAAATAATGGTCAAGAAAAAAGAATTAAATGACCAAGAAAAAGAAAAAGAAGTAGAAAAAGAATAAGAAAATGAAAAAAATGAAAAAAAAATAAGAATGACAAGAGGAGTAGAAGTGAACAAGTTAGAGAGAAGAAAAGAGAAAAAGTTGTGAATGAAGGTGCGGAAGTACCATATCCTGTGGTACCTTCCAAGTAGGAGAAGGACCGGCATTTGGCGAGATTCTTATATATTTTCAGGAAACTGGAAATAACCATGCCCTTCGGAGAAGCTTTACAGCAAATGTCACTCTACTCCAAGTTTTTAAAGGACATGTTAACAAGGAAACACAAGTATATTCACCAGGAAAACATTGTTGTGGAAGGAAATTGTAGGACTGTGATTCAAAAGATCCTTCCACCTAAGCATAAAGACCCTGGGAGTGTAACCATTCCTTGTTCAATTGGAGAAGTCACAATGGGAAAGGCTCTTATTGATCTGGGAGCCAGTATTAACTTAATGCCACTCTCCATGTGCATAAGGTTGGGAGAGTTGTAGATCATGCCCACTAGGATGACTTTACAACTTGATGACCGCTCCATTACTAGACCATATGGAGTAATTGAAGATGTGCTAGTCAGAGTAAAACATTTTATCTTCCTGAAAGACATTGTGGTAATGGATATCTGTGAAGAAAATGACATTCCTGTAATATTGGGAAGGCCATTCATGTTAACTGCAAGCTGCATAGTTGATATGGGGAGAAAGAAGCTGGAGCTGGGCTTTGAAGATCAAAAAATTGATTTTGATTTATTTGTTGAAGACAAGCCTGCTCCAAAACAAAATTTTTGCTTACAGGTAATGGAAGTGGGTAAGGAGGTTCCGGAAGTACGAACCAAAACGTGAACACCCATTGTGGTAAAAGCGTCAAGCTAATGACGTTAAAGAAGCGCTTCCTGGGAGGCAACCCAATTCTAATTTCTGCTTTTCTTTTCTTTTATGTATTGTATAATGTGGAACTTGCTTCATAATCATTACATTGGGGTATATCAGCTTATTTTGAAGGATAGATATAAAGGTTTCAATTTCTTGAGGAAAGGACTGAAAAATAACTTAGAATTTTTTTTTAGAAAATCAGTTCTTTCGCTAAGCGCATCTTTTGTCATGCGATAAGCGGAGAGTCTCTAGCGCTTAGCGCTCAACCCTTGCATCTCAGGCTGATTTGGCCCACTAAGATGGCCAAGGCTGAGCTAAGCCCATTTCACTTCGATCTGAATTTGGCTAAGCGATGGCCTGCTCGCTAAGCGCATCGTATTCAATGGCTAAGCGTGACAAGTCGCTGCTAAGCTCATTTCCTTGCGGCCAGAACTGGGTTTGATTGAGCTAAGCACCACTCATGCCAACTAAGCGTAATTCCTTGCGGCCATGTCAGCGCTAAGCGATTCATCTTTCGCTAAGCACATGCCCCTCTGTATTCAAGATGCATTATTTTAGCTAAGTTGTCCCAGAGCCAGGCTTAGCCAGAGTTGCAGGTTTTACGATCTGTAGAATTTGCTAAGCACCCGTTCTATGTGCTAAGCCCAGTTAAAAGAAAAAAAACATATAAAAAAATTTTAAAAAATAAAAAATAAAAATAATCAGATTTTGAATTTCAAACTTCTGCTAAGCGAACCGCTCTGACAAACCAAATGTCTCTCTGGCTCGCTTAACGTTGCGGTTCGCTAAGCGAGAGTGTTGAAAATTGCTTAAGTGAGTGTAACGTTAGTTACACTCACATTTGCCCAGAATTCACTGGACATTGCCTGCATCTTCTATCTGACACCCAAACTCATGCATTCTTGCTTTCTTTGCACATCTTCACACATCGTCAGCTATTAAAGATCCAAGTAAGTTCCTCATTCCTTTTCTTTCTCTTTTATTTTGTTGAACCTTAGGTTAGAAAACCATAGATTTAGATTTTGATTGCTAGGGTTTGAATGATTTTAGATTAGTGAGAGATTAGGATTTTGTGAATGATTATGTTGTGTAGATAGTTTTGGCTGATTTGCATGTTTGATATGCCTTTTAGAGGCTCAAAAATGGAAGAAAACAAACTGCTTTTTTTGCGGTTTTTTTTTTTGGAAAACGCGATGAACTCGCTAAGCGAGCATGTTGTGCTAAGCGAGTTCATCAAAAATTCATTGAATATATGCATTTTCAGATGAACTCGCTAAGCGCGCCTACCGTGCTAAGCGAGTTCATCTTGTGAGGATGAACACTCATCCTCCTTTTGAGATACCTGTGGCTAAGCGAGGCTGATTCGCTAAGCCCAGGTAACTTTGTCAAATTTTTTTTTGTTGATAGTCGTGCACTAAGCCGAGCCTATCAGGGCTTAGCACATTTCATTGCAGAAGACATTGGGCTAAGCGAGCCTTGCTTGCTAAGCTCCCATACTTAGTGAATTTTATGAAATTCATGGGCCGCTAAGTGCAACCCTTTTGAGCTTAGCGCATATCTGTTGCGGCTATCTTTGGGCTTAGCGGGCAGTTGCTCGGTAAGCCGATTATGCAGCAGCAAAATTTTCTGCAACATCTGCTAAGCGGTCCCACGTGTCGCTAAGTGTTCACAACCGACAAGTATACCAGATCGCACAAGTAGTATAAAGCGGTAAGAATCGAGTATCGAACTCTTGGGGAACTTGTGTTATCTGACAAGTTATTTCGACAAATAGGTGTCTGGTATGAAAATATGATTGCGGTTATGAACAAGTATTTAAACTCTTTAGGCAAAAAGAAAGAAAATCACGCAAGAGAAATACTATGTAAAAACAAGTAGAGAATGCGTTGGTCATCCTAATAGGTTCCTGATACTAAAAAAGATGTTCTATATCTAACATTGCTCATGTGTTCCTATGATGTCTCCTAGACTGCTAGACCTTGATTCCTCATGATAGCCTAGCCTAGTCCTGATCAAGCCTCGTCCGCAGATTCCTCTTGTAAGACTAAACTCAACCAAGACAGCATTAAGACACATATACACAACTAAGTTCTTGTACCCCGATCCCTTGTGATAGCACAACAACTTAGTCCCATACTATCAATGACTTTAGAATCAGACCAGTTCCCACCGTTGAATGACCCTAACAAAGCATGCATCTACATGATCAAGGTAAAAGCACACTGGAATGAAAAGCAGATAGCACAAAGAACACACAAAACATCATTACATAGATAGAAATATATTTACATCAGGTACCTACAGGAAGATCCAACAGAGGATTTAGCTTTCCATAGTCCGGAAACCTCCTTTACAACAAAGAGAAGAACAAGATGAAAGACTGCAAAAACACAAGTGGTTAGGATGTCTCATTCACCTCTAGGATTTCACAATCACTCACAAACTCATCTCAAGCTCTCAGAACGGCTTTCGCTTTGAACTCGCGTCTCTGCAGATCTTCACATAGCAAAATCTCTCAAAACTCTCTGGAACTTGGACCTTTCTCTCTCTAGAACTTCCTAAACATGCAAAAGCTTCAAGCCAAGGCCAAACTCTTGTGCATGCAGAGGCTTCTTCAAGAAAAATGCCAAACTCTCGTTGCAAATCTGATTTCAGGCTTAAATAGGTGGCCTTGTTCGTGCTTGTGTGCTTAGCACAGATATGGATCGTTTAGCGTGCATAAGTGGATTCTGGCTTAGCGCACTTGTTTCGCTTAGCGGATGAGCTGAAGCGGTGTGCTTGATGACTTGGAGCGGTACGCTTAGCAAACTTGACAACTCATCTTCTTCTGGATTCTTCCTCGCGCTTAGCCACTGAAGGTTGCACCTAGCCACTGGAGGTTGCGCTTAGCGAATTCTCGCTAAGCTAGCAGCTTGGCTTAGCGAAAGATTGAAAAACAACACTTTGCCAAAGTTGCCTATTTAACCAGAAATTGAGAGAAATTGATTATTAAATGCACAAAACAAAAGTATAAATTATCTATTACCTATATTTAACAAAAAGTACTTATAGTATTACAAAACAACCATAAATTGGGAAAGTTTGATACAATATACACAGGTTTTATACACAAAAGTTAGTCGCATTCATCGACTAACAACTCCCTCAAATTTATAGTTTTGCTTGTCCTTAAGCAATCAAGAACAACTCACTTGTCCTCAAGTGGTAAAACATGCAGTGTTTATGTACAAAGGTGTATGCAACAAAGGTTACTGATTGCACAATAAGAGAATTGAGTAAAATGCCCTTATCACTTGTCTTTCACAAGGTATGCAGTTATCCAAAGAGAAGAATGAAATGTAACCTGAACAAATAGATGGAGTTAGGCATAAGACAGATATCAAGGAAAGTTGCTTAAACCACAGTCTCACGGCTACTGTTTCACTCAAGCACAAGTGTTTAAGCTATTCATTAATAACAAGTAGCAAGAGGTCCAATCTTTGAATTTCATCTCATGCCATAAAGTCAGAAATGTATAAACAGAATCAGAAGGACTTCTTCAGGCTTGTACTGAGGCTTATATTCTAAGAGAGCACAAATCCTAGACTTATCCCAATGGTCTTTTTCGTGCGCTTAGCTTGCTCACCAGCTTTTCGCTTTCATTTGCTTTTGACCTTGTTACATCAGCACACTTTATTCTTTTCTTTTCTTCTTTTTTTTTTAACATACACTTTATTTGTTGTATGTGTTGATGCTTTCTCTTTTTCTTTGCATCCCAATTAGTTCCACTCCCCCAAATTTGGGGTAAATTTTCCTTGAACCATATGCTCTCCTAGAATCTAAGCAAGGTATCAGGAGATATTTATTTAAGTTCAGGGTTCAAATTTTTGACAATATCATTCAACTCAAAAAGGGTGCAAAGGATATAATTATCATTCAAGGTAAGCTTTTTGGTCAAAAGGCTTGTGTATGTACAATCGTGGCCTTCATCATGTTCTCATTTATACATTTCATTCTAAAATTCAGAGATTCATGCAAAGATTATTACTCACAGCTAATCGTTCACTCACAGTTTAAGGTCACACTCTCACCGGTTTTTGGTTCAAGCTTTTCTTTCACAATCAATCTGTCTACTGACTAACAATTCTAAGTGCAAGTTCATATTCTTGTTCTTTCTTTGTCTAACATACACATTTGCTCAACTCATGAAAAGAAACAAAAACTCCATCCAAATCATGCACTCAATTCAAAATAAAGACATACACCCATTTTAATAAGTCAATAAAAGTGCTTCATTGCCATGTCATCAAAACAAGTTAAACTGTTCAGAATGCTTCAGGAAGAGCAAACCAACTATTTATAAATAAAACTAGCAGTGCATATAAATATAAGGGAAATATTGTACGAAAACCATAATTATAATAATAACCCAAAAAGAAAAAAGTGACATTAAGAATCAACAATGTCAAAAGTGTTTAAACTGGGGAGTCAGTGAGAGCAACAGCTTCTCCAGATGATGAATCAGAAAGATCAACAATTCCTCCAATTGGGGAAACAGGGGGGTCAGCTATTTTTGCAACTGGTGAATCAGGAGGGGCAGCCGCTTCATCTGATGATGCGTCAAAAATGACAATCAGAGGAGGGGATGGCGAAACTACTTCAAGCTCAGGTGAAGAAGGTGGATTCACCACTGGAGATTGAGGGTCAGCTGGCTCTGAATTGACCTGCACAGGTGTGGGCTCAGGCGGAGCATCCTCGTTGGGTCTCACCAGTGGAAGTTGAGCTTCAGGCCAGGCTACTTGCTCAAGAAAATACTACATAGATATGATTGGCCTATTGTGAGCCAACTCTTGCAGGCTGTGCATGATAATGAACTATCGTCGGAATAAGCTTTGTAGCATAGGAACTAAAGTTGGTGAGCTTTGGACGTCCTGTCCTCCAGTTATTGACGGAGGAGCTGGAGTGGATGACGAAGGGATGTCCTCTTTTCTAGCTCTTTTTCTGGGTTCCATCTTTAACTAGAAAGAACTCAAAATTCCTTAGACCAAAATCGTTCAAGTTAAACAACAACAATAAAGGCTAAAATTAACAATAGGCGCTTAGCAGGATATAGCTCGCTCAGCGCGCCCTGAGAAACATAACATGTCGGCTTAGCTGAAGCTAAGCTCGCTTAGCCTATTTCGCAACGTGCCCTTCGCGGGCGAGCGAGGGCGAGGCTCACGGGTGCGCTTCCTAAAGGAGGAAAGATGCGCGAAGTCGCCACCAACGTTTATTTGTGGAAAACGTCTGGAAAACCGAAGGAAACCGGTCAAAATGAAAATTCTAAGTTCGGGAGTTGTATTTACGCTTGAGGAAGGTATTAGCACCTCTCACATTTGTCTCAAAGGACAAAAGCCTATTTTTTAGAATTGTGGAATTGTGTTATCTTAACTTTTATTTCTTTTTATTTTTTGAGGTCGACAAAAGCGGGGCTCTTGCTCCTACGTACCCTCCATCAAAGAGGAAATCAGACCTACGTAGTTCATCCTTATGCATAGATCAAGTGATTCTCTTTACTTGAAAGGTGATCATTTTAAGGCGTTGGACCTTAAAAATGTTCCTTTTTACTTGGTAAGAAACTGAAATGATAAACTTCCAAAAACCTATTTTTGTGGACGAGCTTGACTAGGCGAGTTTGATTTTAGCCTTAGTTTCACTTTAGTTATTAGTCAATTCAATTAAGAATGAGAAATCCCAAAGAGAAAACGTCCGATTGATTTTTTCGCTTTATTTTACTAAAAGACATTTTTTGATTATTATATTATTATTTTACCTCTTTTTTGATTTCCAACGTGGTTACGGCACGACCGAACGGTCGGAATTCATTTCAAACGAAAGTAACGGATGATACAATTCAAACGATCGGTGGAAATTTATTTGATTTTTAGATTAGGCGAGAAATGACTTAAATAAATGGCTTAAGCACGTCAAAGGGGGGTATAAAAAGTAAATGAAAACGAGAATGAAAATACATGAAACAAAATGTGGACCACCACGGGTACATAAAATGAATTGAAAAGCTTGGTTTGAGGTACTTACCCGTTGAAGACTGAAGAAAACGAAGAACGAACGATGAATCTTTGAAGAACGGTCGAGAATCTTCGCGTAATTACTCACGGAAACGTTACGGAAGCGCCTCGGCCTGGATTTTCTTCACGGAACTAATTTTCCTCAGCTATTGAGAGAGAGAGAGAAGTGCCTAAGGGGCTGAACCCTTTTCTTCTTCACTTCTCCCCCTATTTATAGCAAAATAGGGGAGAAGCTTGCCGCCCAACTCGCCCAGGCGAGCAAGGTTGCTTCCTCTAGAAGCAACAACCTTCTGGAGGGCCCAAGTGGGCCTGGTTGCTATTTCACCCCCTGTTTACTAAATGCACCCCCCTTTCCATTTTTTTGTAATTCTTTTTCCGTAACGTTACGAAACTTTACGAATTTCGTAACGATACTTATTTTTCTTCCGCAAGGTTACGAATCCTTACGGATTATGTATTTACTCTTTTTTAGCTTTCGAAGAAGTTACGGAAACTCACGGATTGCGCAAAAACACCTCTTTTCGATTTCCGCCACATTACGGAATTTCACGAATCACGCAAGCCTGCTTCCTTTCGATTTTTGAGACGTCTCGGGACTTCATTTATTGCATGTCATCAAGTAATAATCCCCGGGCGAAATTAGGGTATGACAGTTGCCCCTCTTTACTTACCTCTCATCGGAGATAAGAGGAAAGCAAAGATAGGACACTTATTTCGTCCGTCCTGCCCTTTCTACGATGACGACTCTTGTCTCCACTCCTTCTTTTTTTCTTCTGCACAAAACAAAATACAAACAACAACAAAGAACAACGAACATAATATACACATATACACATACACATATTTGACGAAGGAACCGATCCGGAAAACAACAGAATAACGTGTTTCCCTGTCACCAGAGACTTCGCGCTTGACAAGGGAGGACACATGAACAGCGCTAGGCAATAACATTCATGTGGCTCCGGAACAAAGGTGGAGTATGGAGGATTGCCTTGAGGGTCCGCACTTAGGCAATCATGAAACTCAGCTCCAAACTCGAAAGTGGAGGACACATGAACAGCCCCAAGCAATAACATTCATGTGGCTCCGGAAAAGGGTGAGAATGGAGGATTGCCTTGAGGGTCCTCTCTTAGGCAATTATGAAACTCAACTCCAAACTCGAAAGTGGAGAACACATGAACAACCCTAAGCAATAACATTCATGTGGCTCCGGAAAAGGGTGAGAATGGAGGATTGCCTTGAGGGTCCTCTCTTAGGCAATCATGGAACACAGCTCCCAACTCGAAAATGGAGGACACATGAATGACAATGCAATTCATTCATGTGGCTCCGGAAAAGGATGAGAATGGAGGATTGCCTTGAGGGTCCTCTCTTAGGCAATCATGAAACACAGCTCCAAACTCAAAAGCGGAGGACACATGAACAGCCCTAAGCAATAACATTCATGTGGCTCCGGAAAAGGGTGAGAAAGGAGGATTGCCTTGAGGGTCCTCTCTTAGGCAATCATGGATCACAGCTCCAAACTCGAAAATGGAGGACACATGAATGACAACGCAATTCATTCATGTGGCTCCGGAAAAGGATGAGAATGGAGGATTGCCTTGAGGGTCCTCTCTTAGGCAATCATGAAACACAGCTCCAAACTCAGAAGCGGAGGACACATGAACAACCCTAAGCAATAACATTCATGTGGCTCCGGAAAAGGGTGAGAAAGGAGGATTGCCTTGAGGGTTCTCACTTAGGCAATCATGAAACTCAGCTCCAAACTCAAAAATGGAGGACACATGAACAGCCCTAAGCAATAACATTCATGTGGCTCCGAAAAAGGGTGAGGCGGGACCGAACAGTCCACCGGGTTTTTCCACCTAAAAGGATAACATGCTTTTTGCAAAGAAAAATAAATCATTCGTGAGAGCACCACATCTTAGAGAAACAATATACTTGTGCCAAGGGTAATCTTCCTTGTAACCGAGAATGAAGGGTAGGATGTCAACTTCTAGCTTTCAAATGAACACGCAGGGGAAACATTGGGCTTAGCTGAAAATAAATCACTCATAGTGTATAAAACTCACAAGGCAAGTGTTTTATCCTATTCCCAAACCATAACTGCACCATGACTCTATTTTGCACACGATTTCCTATCGAATCAATGATCAAACGTACGATCACGGACCAATAGGATTTTCTCGAGGGTGGTGTTTTTGGAGAGGAAGCTGGGTGTTTCGGTCTTTTCCTCTTTGTTCATGTGGGGTGGAATATTGCCAGTCAAGAATGATTCTGAGTGGCAATCTGGCTTTGAAGAATTTCTGTCCTCTTTCTTTCATTAATCGAGAAGTTCTTCTTTTCCCTTTTCACTTCTTTTCGACCTTTGATCGGGAATCCTTCTTTCCTTTCTTCTTTTCTTTTCTTGATTTTTTTTTCTTTTTTCTTTCTTTCCATTTCTTCCTTCTCTTTCTCTTCACTTTTCCTTCCCCATCCCTTTCTTTGGGAAATCGGGTTTTAGCATTCCATTCGCTCTCCCTTGAGGAGATTTCATAGTCCTTTGCTTCGGGGGAAAGGAGGAGGATTCTCTTGATAGGCCAAGGTTCAAAAAAAAGTCCAAGGTTGTGTTTCAATGGGGTCTTTTATCGTGGGAACCCCAATCTTGATATCTGGGGCGAGACAAATTTGGGTGTCAAGGTGTCACTCTCGGCCTGAACTTCCGTATTATTCCATAAGGCACGCGTGACAATGATGATTTGAAAATAACGTGCAAAATTAGTCATGGCTACAGCCAGGGGGGCACTCAAGCATCCCGTTTATGGCATTGTGACACTACGGTTGGGAATTTACACAGACAAACCCAACGTTTCCAAATTATGTTCTTTCATCAGTTCAATGCATTCATCCATCCTTATCTCGGTTCATTCCGGAAAATAAACTCTTATCATCGGTCCCTTGTTTCTAGAATATGCGTTTGCTCTTTACGAATGATTCATACTTCTTAACTACAACATGTCGATCTTTGCGGTCTTTCTTTCTCTTTACTTTTTGTTTTATTTTTAAATATGTTCACTAAAACTATACACTTGTGGTTCTTTATGAGGAAAATCTTTCTTTATACATCTATGACAAACTTCTTCGGTACACGCATTAGAACTCTTCTTCTTACGTCACACGGTCTATATACAAACCCTATTTACATTCAAAGATTTTCATTTTTCCCAACACACCCTTATGGTTCACACAAAGGTTTCTTCATGTACACTCGTTGCTCACACACACAAGAATTCCTTTCCACGCATCATTTACACACAAGAATCCTTCTATACACATTTCCTTTTACATACATGTATAAATAAAAACCTTTTTCTTTTCTTTATGAACATGACTTTTATTCACAGCGCTTCTTTCTTTTTATTAGGATTTTTGGTTCATTTTATTTTATTATTTTTAGGACGACGTTCCTGAATGAAAAAAACTCTACGCAGTTCCAGCATTTCAACAAACATTATTGACAACAACGAAACAAATACCGACGTAACAACTCAAGTGATATGTATGCACAAAACAAAAGTCAAAACATGAAACAAACGTCAGTCCCTTAATCAAACACAAAATAAGATGATATGTAACAGAAAAAAAACAAATGGAAACAACAAGAAATATGGATCAAGAGATCTCCCAATCATGTGGCACCGCTCCCTCCTAAGAAATCAAGTAAATCGGTCATCTCTTCGTCCTCGCGGGCCTCATCTGCCTCGTCGGGAGCCTCTGCTGGTGCCCCTGCTGGTGACTCTCCTGCCTGGGCCTCAGGCGAATCTCCAGGCCATGCGACTTCTGCCCTGAACTGGTCCGGAGTAGAGCACGGAAAAGAAGTAAAGCCCTGGCTCTACAGGCTGAGACTCATCTGATAAAGACAATCATGGGTCTGTACATATGCCCGGTGGTTGGCCGCCTGCTGGCGAACCAAATGCCGCAAATACTGCTCCGTATCAAACAATCCGGCTGGACCAGCCTGATGAGGTGGCGGCGCGTCCGCGGCCTGTGGTGCGTCACCCTGGACCTGTCTCTGCGTGCAGTACTTCTCAATAAAAGCTCGGGTGATGGGCGGCCGAATCACCTTGCTAGGTGTGACGGGGACGCCGAACGACTGGCAGAGTCCTGTGATCAAGGCGGGAAATTCCAGGGCCCTGTTGGACTTATCTGGGTCCAGAGGGTGCCTGGTAGGCGTCATACCTGCAAATATATAGATGGCATCAGCGATTAGCTGAGCCACATGAATGCTCATCCGCATCAGGACGGCGTACACCAGCTGACACTTCGGCAGGGGGAGGTTAGAATTATGGTCACTGGGCAGGATGTTACTCAGCAGCAAAGTCATCCATATCTGAGTCAGGGTGGTCATGTTGGTGCGCATGATCCTCACCCGTCTCCCGGCAGCAGTCCGGGCAAAATCTTGCCCCGGTATACATAGCAACTGGGCGATGGCCTCCTCATCGAACCCATCGGACTGGTTCCTCCTCTGGCCATACTCGCACTCCTAGCCCTCTTCCAGCACTAAAGGATATCCCAGGAGCTGCCCGATAGCATCTGCATCAAACGGGATCCACTGACCCCTCACCCAGGACCTCATATCATGCACGCCCTCCTCTGTTGGCCAAGCATTGGCGTAAAATTCGAGGACTATGTCTAGATCGAACTTGGCCATGGGGGTGACCAGTGATGCCCATCGCCGACGACCTATTTCTTCCTGGAAATCGGTATACTCATCGTCCCTGAGCTGGACGCGTCGCTCCCGGAGAAATGACCATCCCTTGATGGCCTTGAAGCGCTGCTAGTGTTTAGCGCTCCTAAAGCGGTGGCTGTCATATTCGGGAGCACAACTGGTTCCTTCAGCCGCCTTATCCTTCCTGGATCTCTTTGAGGCAAGTTTCCTCAAGGCCATTTCCTGAGAGAACAAACATTTAGAAGTTAATTTTACAAGATAGCGCTTATCTTAACGCACAAAGGTCGTGCTAATCCCTCTGATGGAGAACAGACTCATGTAATCCATTTATGCACACGTGTATGTGTAGAAAATATCCTATTATTTATATCAACATAGAAAGATATTCAAAACATTCTAGTTACTACACATATATTTTTGGAAAGAATACTTACACGCATGCTCAAGGTATTGTGCCAAAAGTTACATATGTTCATATCCTAACTATTTTGCTACCACAAACTACCCACACACATTTGAAGTATTAACATACAAATTTTTGTTGTTCCATTCATATTTATTTATACATATATGCACATTGGAGAGCCAATCTCACGTCACGCACACACTTGCATTTGAAAAGGAACTTTCATGCCATCTATCTACACTTGAGGAGCAATTCCACATCATATATTCATTTGGGAAGCATTCTTGTGCCATTTTTGGCATGGGTACATTTTTTTTTGAAAGGCTTCTTATGCTACCTATCCACAAATATACATATTTTAAAAGGTATTTTTACGCTACCTATCCACAAATATACATTTTTGAAATGCATTATTTACTATTCATTCACTTTGCAAGGTATTTTGATGCCATATATTCACATATATACATATTTTTATGCCATATATATTTACGCACATATCTACACACCATTGAAAAGCATCTCCCACGTTACTTAGGTGCAAAGTGCCAATCATGGGGCAGCCCAAATTCTTACAAACAAATCCCTATTTTCATGCTTTTCTAATCCTAAAACCAAATTTTGGATTCCTAGCCATAAGCATGTTTCCTTGCATTGAAGCTACAAGTTTGGGTTCCTAAGCTTGGAATTGCATTTGGACACCTATTTTGAATCTCCTATGCTGTACCTACATACATAAAAACAGCCCCACCATCCCAATTTTTACAAAATCATATTCATACACCATTGGGGCATTTCACCGAGCACTTGGTGAGCGCATGTTTGAACATGAATTGCAAGAGAATGGGAGCAATGTGGCATGCCCCATTGTTTCAGAATACAACCTAGGCCTAAGGCCTTTTCATTCAAATCCTCAATTCAAGAAAACAACCACCAAAGCAAACCAAAACTGCCTCACAAATATAAGCATGTTCTCACAATTTAAGGCACCAAAAGATGAAGAAAACACATCAATGGGAAGCAAAAACATCAAGGATGGAATACTTACTTGTTGGAGTGAATTGAAACACCACAAATGAAAGCAAAAGGCAACCAAAAGTGGCTTGAGGGGGCAAGAACCGCAAGCCTTCGTGTTCTTTCTTTCTTGAATGAAGGGGGGAAAGTTTTTGGATACAAAAATGTTCCCCTCCTTCGTTTTTATATTTTGAGTGAAGGGGTTGCTCGCCCAGGCGAGCTAACCTACTACTTTTTTTTTTTTGGTGTGCGTTTCGCCTAACTTGAACTTACTTAAGTTAGAATTAGGCGTCGATTACCTATTTAAAACAAACAATAGTAAAAGAAACTGCAAACACAAAGGATACTGGGCTGCCTTGCAGCGACGTTCTCTGCTTGTTTAGCGCCGGGAAAGGGCAATGATCGGTCGGTCATGACTCTAGCCCCGCTTGCATCCGTCCCTATGTACCTGCAAGTAAGAGCCAAACGATATGCGACCGATCGTGAGCGGTCATCATCTTACCTTGGTTGATTTCTGCCATTGTCTTGCCTTGACTTCTGACCGTGGCCTGAGACGATTCTGCTCCTTGCTACCACAAGATATGCATGTGCATGTGCATGTATGAATGTTTCTAATGCGATGATTTTATTTTAGTGAAGGTTGGTTAGGTTCAATTTTAAATAAGCGTTTGGGGCACCCCATACACCGAGCGAAGAGGGCTCAAGTTATAACAAATCTAAAACACAAAGTTTGAAACACCAAAGGGGGGACTAAAACCTCGCCTATCTTTTCCCTTTTTTAAAAGAACAAGAACAAATACAGAGGAAGGGAATCCCTGGAGGAAACCAGGAAGAACAAAAACTCAAAATTACAAGAACATGCAACGGTCCCCTCGATTGCCCCAGATTTCAAGCGTAATATCGTTTAACTACATCGGAGTTCACAGGCGAGGGCAACTCTTCGCCATCCATGTGGGTGAGTATCAGAGCACCCCCAGAAAAGGCTCTTTTCACCACGAAAGGTCCTTCATAATTCGGGGCCCACTTGCCTCGGTTATCTTTAACAGCGTGGGACATCTTCTTTAGCACGAGGTCCCCCTCGTTGAACTTGCGCGGGCGTACCTTCTTGTCGAATGCGTTTTTTATCCTTCGTTGATATAAACGCCCATGGCTCATGGCGGCCAAACGCTTACCTTCAATAAGGTTAAGTTGGTCGTAGCGTGCTTGAGCCCACTCTGACTCTTCTAGGCCTGACTCCGCCATTATCCTCTGAGAAGGAACCTCTACCTCAAATGGAGCACTGCTTCCATCCCATAAACCAAGGAATACGGCGTTGCCCAAGTAGAAGTTCGCATCGAGGTTCTGTATCCATGCAGGGCGAAAGGCAACATCTCATGCCAATCTTTGTATGACACTGTCATCTTTTGAACAATCTTCTTAATATTCTTATTCGCAGCCTCTACAGCCCCATTCATCTTTGGCCGATAAGGGGTAGAGTTATGATGCTGGATCTTGAAGTCTTCGCACATCTCCTGCATCATCTTATTGTTCAGATTGGTGCCATTGTCAGTAGTGATCTTCCTGGGGAGTCGGTATCGACAAATCAACTCCTTCTTTATGAATCTAACTACCACATTCCTTGTGACGTTAGTATAAGAGGCTGCTTCAACCCATTTGGTGAAGTAATCTATCGCCACAAGAATGAAGCGGTGACCATTCGACGATTTGGGTTCTATGGCCCCAATGACATCTATTCCCCACATAGAAAAAGGCCAAGGGGCGGACATAACATTCAGAGGATGTGGCAGAACATTGACGTTGTCCGCGTATGCCTGACATTTATGACATTTCCTGA
This sequence comes from Glycine soja, assembly GCF_004193775.1. NCBI lineage: Eukaryota > Viridiplantae > Streptophyta > Magnoliopsida > Fabales > Fabaceae > Glycine > Glycine soja. The sequence continues at coordinate 16,286,293 of NC_041020.1, read as the reverse complement.
CATGAGCGCAGCAATCGCTTTCCATGGTGAGCCAATAATAGCCGGCCTTGAGGATTTTTCTGGCCATAGCATGCCCATTGGCATGTGTCCTAAAGGAACCCTCGTGGATCTCCTCAATCATGAAGTTCGCCTCTTTGGCATCTACGCATCGTAGGAGGGTCATGTCGTGGTTTCGTTTGTAAAGGATAGTACCACTTACAAAGAAACCAGTAGCCAATCTCCTCAACGTCCTTTTGTCATTGTCAGAAATCCCTGGTGGGTATTCTTTGTTCTCGACATACTGCTTGATGTCGAAATACCACGGTTTCCCATCCCGCTCTTCCTCTATTGCATAACAATATGCCGGCCTGCCTTGAGATTTGAATTCGATGTATGCCAGATCCCCGTGTGGGGCAAGTTGAAACATGGATGCCAGGGTGGCTAGTGCATCAGCCATTTGATTCTCTTCCCGAGGTATGTGGTGGAAGGAAATGTCATCAAAGTACTTGGCTAACCTCAAGATATGAGTTTGATAGGGTATCAACTTCGAATCCCTAGTTTCCAATTCTCCTTTCAACTGGCGTATCACCAAAGCTGAGTCTCCATACACCTTGAGTAGTTTTACATCAAAATCAATGGCCGCCTGAACCCCGAGGGCGCATGCTTCGCACTCGGCCATATTGTTGGTACAATCAAAACCTAGCCTAGCCGTGAAAGGAATACACTGATCATTCGGGGATACAAGGACTGCCCCTACTCCGTGGCCCAAAGCATTTGATGTCCCATTGAAGCAAACAATCCATTTGTCTAGGTCTTCATGCGTCCGCTTCTCTTCAAACAGGGCCATGATATCTTCATCTGGGAACTCGGGGTGCATCGGTCGATAATCCTGGAGGGGTTGCTGGGCCAAATAATCTGCTAAGGCACTTCCCTTTACCGCCTTTTGGGTGACGTAAACGATATCGAATTCAGACAATAGTACCTGCCACCTAGCGATTCGTCCCGTGAGGGCTGGTTTTTCAAAGATGTATTTCACGGGATCCATTTTGGAAATAAGCCACGTGGTATGGCTGAGCATGTACTGCCTAAGCCGATGTGATGCCCATACCAGCGCACAACATGTCCTTTCCAGCATTGAATAATTCATCTCACATGCGGTAAACTTCTTGCTCAGATAGTAGATGGCTTGTTCCTTTTTCCCAGAATCATCATGCTGACCCAATACGCACCCCATAGATTCGTCCAACACGGTCATGTACAGGAAAAGAGGTCTTCCCGTTACAGGGGGATTTGTGAGACTCTGTTTGATTTTCTCGAAGGCCTCTTGGCAGTCATTATTCCACAGGACCGCCTGGTTCTTACGTAATAGCTTAAAAATGGGTTCACAGGTAGGGGTGAGTTGCGAGATAAATCTCGCGATATAATTCAACCTGCCCAAAAAACCCCGAACCTGCTTCTCCGTGCGTGGTTCCAACATTTCAAGGATAGCCTTCACTTTCTCGGGATCTATCTCTATCCCTTTCTGACTTACGATAAATCCTAGCAGCTTCCCCGACTTCACCCCAAAGGTGCACTTGGTTGGGTTCAGTTTTAATTGGTATTTCCGCAACCTTCCAAACACCTTACAGAGATTGACAAGGTGTTCGTCCTCAGTCCGAGACTTGGCAATCATGTCATCTACGTAGACCTCTATTTCCTTATGCATCATGTCATGGAACAACGCCACCATGGCACGTTGATAGGTTGCCCCAGCGTTTTTCAACCCGAAGGCCATCACTTTATAGCAGAATGTCCCCCATAGGGTGAGGAAAGTGGTCTTCTCTACATCTTCGGGTGCCATCTTTATTTAATTATACCCCGAGAAACCATCCATAAATGAGAAAAGGGCGAATTTGGCTATATTAACTACCAATATGTCAATGTGTGGCAGAGGAAAATTGTCTTTTGGACTAGCCCGGTTCAAGTTCCGGTAGTCTACACACATTCGAACCTTGCCATCCTTTTTCGGGACTGGGACAATGTTGGCCACCCACTCCGGGTACCGCGCCACAGCTAAGAAACCTGCATCAAACTGCTTCCTTACTTCTTCTTTAATTTTTAAGGGCATCTCGGGTTTCATTCTTCGTAACTTTTGCTTAATCGGGGAAGATCCAGGATTCAACGGCAACTTATGCTGCACAATGTCGGAATCCAGACCGGGCATGTCTTGATACGACCACGCAAAGACATCTTGATACTCTTCAAGAAGGATTATCAAGCCTTGGCGGATAGGCGTGGTCATACCGGTTCCTACCTTTACCTCTTTCTTTTCCTTCGGGGTCCCCAAGTTTACCTATTCGGTTTCTTCTTGGTGAGGCTTCATTTCACGTTCTTCCTGAGCGACCAACCTCTCCAACTCTGGTGACAGGACGTCCTCTTCCTCTTCCTCGTTTATCGTTTGGCTTATATCTCGATCGAAATCGATTGTCAAACCCTCGTTGTTAGGATCCTCAACGAATCGACCCTCATATCTATACCAAACAAGACAAAAGAAACAAAAACATGCAAAATGATATGAGAAAAGGTGGAACCGCAAGAACAGATGAAACAAGATCTCTTTGATTATTTAATAAGGTAGGTTTCACAAAACAAAAGAGAAAGGAAATCTATAGGCTCTAATTACATTGAATCAGCGGTATAGACTTCTGACTGACTTATCACACACCAGTTCCCCACTTGGGAATCGGGGTGGCATGGTTGCACAAAACTTGGTGGGTCTTGAGGGAACTCCTCTTCTATTGCAGCCACCTCCTCCTCGGGCACCATTCCAGTGCTGGTGAAACACTGGCTAATACGGCCGGGCCATACCCTATCCGCCCGAAATCTTGACAACACGTTCCTCCTCCCCGGTATCCCGGGTTCATACCCTAATCCATACATGTATGGATTTCCCTTGATATCGACCACGTCGGCATTCCCGAGGCAGTCCATGCCTAGACCCATTACGGGCTTAAATCCGTTCCTGAGCATAACACGCGCCACCATTATGGCCGCTTTGGAGAGAGAAGGTAGCGACGGACTCGGTTCCACAGAGGCGCAGCTCACCACCTCAAAGGATTGGAAAGCCGTTTCCAATGATTCTTCCGCCGCTTCTACGTACGGTGCGGAGGAGGGGCAGCTCACTAACATATCCTCTTCACCCGACACTATCACTAAAAGTCCACCCACTGTGAACTTCAATTTCTGGTGAAGCGTTGAAGGGACCACTCCCAGGGCATGAATCCACGGTCTTCCCAAGAGGCAGCTATAGGCAGGATTTATATCCATTACTTGAAACACCACATTGCAAGTGTGGGGGCCTATCTGAATGGGAATGTCGATTTCCCCCATTACTTCCCGTCGAGTACCATCAAAGGCCCGCACCACCATCGAGCTCGGTTTTAAACGTGACGCATTAAAAGGAAGCTTTTCCAAAGTGGTCTTCGACATTACATTTAAACTCGATCCGTTGTCGATAAGTACCTTTGCGACAACCTGGTCCATACATCTCACCGACACATATAGAGCCTTGTTGTGTCCTCTCCCCTCAACGGGAATCTCTTCTTCCGCAAACGTGATATAATTGTTGGTGGTTATATGGTTAACGATGCCTTCGAAACCCTCCACTGAGATATCATGTGCTACATGGGCATCGTTAAGGACCTTCATCAACAGCGCACGATGAGGCTCGGAGTTTATGAGTAGTTTAAGCAAGGAGATCCTTGTTGGAGTTTTATTCAGTTGCTCGACGACCTTAAACTCGCTTTGTTGGATGAGGCGGAGGAACTCATGGGCCTCTTCCAAAGTCACTGTTTTTCCTTGAAGTCCCTCTTTCTTTTTGGCTCCTCTTGCCACGGGAGGATCTACTTCTTTCGAGGGGGTGGCTATATCTGTGGGCTCTTGGACCATGGGCGCCTTCCCTTTAGAGGGCAATTCCGCCGGGTGAGGGGAAGCGAACACCCGACCATTGTGGGTTACGCCACTGAGGCCGGTGATGTTGGTTACCTTAGCTGATAGGGAGTCAACTTCAGTTGCAACTCTTTCGCTGGACGCGGGAGGGGTATGCTTCCACGGAACGGCCTTATCACTTTGATATGCAAAATGGCGTTGGCTTGGGCGCCGCCTGCGGGTATATGGGTGTGGAGCCGGTCCCTTTCCTAGTAAAACATATCACTAGGGCCTTGGGGGTTAGAGGAACCTTCTTCTCTTCCGACTGCATCCAAATTTGTGGTTCTTCCTTCCCTCCTATGAACACTTCAAGCTGCCCGCAATCCAGGAGCCGCTGAAGCAATTCTTCCACCACAGGACAGGTTTCCATGTCATGCGACTCCCCGAGGTGAAACAAACATTCATCCCTTTCATCTCCACCTCGGGAGACCATGCACGCCGCTTGCAGTGATTGATAGATGAAGCGTCTAGAAGTAGCCACGTCTCCTAACCTCTTTGTCCGTGATGGCCCGTCCTCTTCGACGGTGTTCACGCTAGCACCTCCATGACTAGCTAGCGGGTTGGTTTTAACATTTGGGCGTTCTTCCTGAAACGCTAGCCAGCCGGCACTAATCAGATGTTGCACTTTATACTTGAACGGGATGCAGGAGTCAATATTGTGTTCGAGAACTCCACTATGGTACACACACTTGGCACCCGGATCATACCACTTAGGGTAGGGTGGCTGGAGAACCTTCCCAGGTATGGCCACCACCAAGTGATTCTCCAATAATGAAGGCCATAACTCGGAATATGCCATGGGAGTAGGAGGGAAGTTGTCTTTCGGGTGCTGTGCATATTTATAGGTCACGCCGGGGGCTGTATTATTAATTGGCCGGGGTGCGGCTAGAGCTGTGTGTTGGGCTGGTGCTCTTTCTGCTGCGGGTGGTCCTTTTACTTGAGTCAGGAAGCAGTTCCCGGCTCGGATTAAAAAATTTGGGGATTGGGCTGGTATGAGCTTCGGACATTTTGGGGTGCTTTCATCCATGTTGGGGCGGTGGTGACCGAGTGGGCGTCTCCTTCCTTTTTCCTCGCGCCCACTGCTGGGGCTCTTCTGTTGTTGTTGGGGGCCATATTGGCAGCATATTTAAACTTGCCTTTTCATAGCCCGGATTCAATCCTTTCTCCGGCGAAGACGAGATCCGCAAAGTTAGCTGGCATGTAGCCTATCAGCTTTTCATAGTAGAACGTGGGTAACGTATCTACCATAATTGTGATCATCTCCCTTTCCGTCATGGGCGGTACGACTTGGGCTGCGAGATCTCTCCATCTCTGGGCATATTCCTTAATAGACTCATGCTCTCGTTTAGTCATACCCTAAAGTTGTTTCCGATCGGGAGCCATGTCCGTATTGTACTGGTACTGCCTAATGAAGGCAGTTGCCAAGTCCTTCCATGATCGGATCTGGGAAGCTTCCAGATTGGTATACCATGCTACAGCTGCCCCGACCAAGCTATCTTGAAAGAAATGGACAAACAACTTTTCGTCCGCAGAATACGCCCCCCATCTTCCGGCAATACATCCGGAGATGCCCCTTTGGACATGTCGTCCCTTTGTACTTATCAAAGTCTGGTACTTTGAACTTGGGAGGGATGACGATGTTGGGCACAAGACATAAATCTGCCAAATCCGAGAATGGGTAATTACCGAGGCCCTCGACTGCTCTTAACCTCTCTTTAAGCGCCTCAATCTTTCCCTTATCTTCCGCAAAGGGAACAGATTCTTTTACGGGTGTGGGTGAGGCCGGGATATGGTGGACTATGTTCGGCTGGGGTAGTTCATGCGAGGACGGATCTTCGAGGTGCAGCAGGGGGCCAAGATGGGTATCTCCTTCCCCATCGTCTTGCCCGGGATAGTCTTCATAAGGTGGGAGTTGCCCCTCGAAAGTAGGGGCTTGGCTTAAATCTTCCGGGGTGGCACGGGGGGTGATGTCCGGAGGCAGGCCATAAGGATAAGCTTGCGGACTATACCTTCGACCGAACACAGCCGTGTTTCTATCTAGGCCTGGATTCAAGGCGGGCTGCAGCACCGGCTCCGCTTCCCTAACTGTACTGGAGGCGGTTGCGATGGCTTTATCCTCTATGGTTTTCTGGAGTTTTAACATGACCTCCGAGATGGAAGCCATTTGATCTTTTAAGGCCGATAGATCGGCCTTCATCTATTCCTGCACGCCCTCTTCATTATCCATTTTTCTGGATCGAGTGTTATAGGGGTGCCTTGGTGTTTTCTTAGTTATGATGAAATTCCTAAAGAAATAAACAACGGTGAGTATGCCACCAAAACATGAGTATGCAAATGGATGATCGGAGCACTTGGATCCACCCCAAGATTTTTAGATAATGTAATGAGTCCAGAACTTCTCATTTTATAAAAAGAACAAAGCTTTCATCTAGCCAAGATTATACAAAGGTGTTACAAAAGAACCTAACGTTTCCTAATTATATGGGCCATCAAATCTATCATGTGCTGACAGTAATTGATTAGCCCATGAATTTCCTCGGGGGCAGTACACACTTCGGCCATGGCCTTCGCTTTGGCTAACAGACGCGGGAGGTCTTGACTTCCATTCAAGGTCAAGGCGAATCTATCCATCCACATAGTCGCTTCTTGGTGCAGCGCATTAATCACCCTCCCTCTTGCTTCTTTCTCGGCATACACTTGTGCAAAATCCTCGACTAACTTTTGTTCATGGGCCATGGACTGGTTCAATTCTTCCTTGTATTGCCCTATGATAGCTAGCATTCTTTGCTCCGTGGCTTCCAAGTGTTGATCCAAACTCCTTTTGGACCTCGCGCAAGCAACTAACTCTTCTTTTAAGATCATGCCATGCACCCGTGACCGATCTCTCTCCTCTCTTCGGAGCTTGAGCTCATTGTTGCTACCCCACAATGCTCCTCGGAATTTCTCTCGGCCATATTCCTCCTTGCGGGCCCTCTTGGTTTCTTGTTCAAGGGCTCTTGCAGTGGCCACGTTTTCCTCTTGTAACTTGGTGCACTCCTTCCGGATGTGTGTAGCAGCTGATTTGAACATCTCCTTGGCGAGTCTTATCTTCCCTAGCTCCAATTTTAGAACTCGGACTTCTTCATCTTCCTCTAGAGCTTCGAAGTTCTCCTCATCGACAACTTTCAATTTGGAGAGCCAACCTAAGCCCCGCGTGTGAATTCTTAGCCATCCATGATAACCTCCGATCACGCCGTTTCGGATGCCTCTAAGCTCCTTGTCTTTCCTCAACGGACTCCTCCACGCCTTGTGGATTCTTTGTATAACCTTGAGACCTTGCGCGCCTAGATCCCTCACAAGGAAAGGCGAGAGACTTTCTTCGGTCGGCGCTCCCCTCATGGGATATCCTAGCTGTGTTATGGCGAGTGTGGGATTATAATTAATACAACCCCTAGTCCCAATCAATAGAACATTAGGGTAGTCCCCACACGAGAAAAGAACTCCTTCCTTGCCTTCCTTCCAACGAGGAAACCAATTGATCGTCCTGCCCCCTATCCCAGCCAAATGTTGGTCCCAATCGACTCTTCCTTTTTCGGCGCATGAGCGATAGCTTTGAAGCAGACACGGGTGTCTCGTGTCTTGTCGGAATAGGTATGAAATCAACCACACACAGAGAGCGGGTAAACAACAGACAATCCGTGCACTGTTTTTCTCACACCTCCGGTCAAAGGTGTCGAACAAATCTGCCAAGATAGCTACCACTGGACTTTCCTTGCTATGGTGATATGCGAGGAAAGCATCAATGGCAGCTAAGTCTATCAAACCGTCCATGTTCGGAAAGAGGACAACCCCAAAATCAGCAAAGCTAAAATATCCGCAAACGGGCCCCACTTCTCTTGGCTCGCCATATCCCTTGCCTTGCCTTCCAAGTATTTACGTGGCAGGCCCACTATTCCATTCTGAATTTGCTTCATGCGATCCAACTCTTTTGCTGAAACCCCAATCACAGCTGCAATTTTGCTCAAGGAAGGAGGAAAGCCGGAGAAAAGATACGGTTTTCTCCCCCCGAGAGGGCATCCTAATATCTCTTCAAACTCTTCAATAGTTGGTACTATTTGGAAGTCCCCAAACGTGAAACACCTCAACGGCTGGTCATAGTATTGGGCGAGGGATACGACAGCTTCCGTAAATACCTCCGCTACGGTCAAATCTAGAATCTTCCCGTACACTTTGCGGAAGGCTTGCCTTTGGAGAGGTCCCATCAATCGTCCTAATTCCTTGAGGCTAGTGACATCTAGACCTTTAACCTTGACTTGATAAAACCTTTTGCCGTTTTGATTTGTCCCCATCATTTTACCTAAAAAAGGGGGTGGATCAAGACTCCGACATGAATGATGCAATGCGTATGCATGAAACGGAAAGAAAACAACACAAAGGGGTAATTCACACATACGAGACCGCAGAGATCCAATTTTAATGCTACGTTTCGGGCAAGACGGCGCCTCAACGTAGCATTAAATAGGTTACGTATTACTCCAAAGAAACCAAACATCACTAGCAAAACTATAAACTAGTTCTATTTACCAAAAATGCATGAGAACGAATGGCACGGAGCGTGTTTGCTCTTTGCCCCTATTTGGGAACCTAGGACAATATCTAGGGGTCTCTAATAACTGCTCCCCAACAATTCATAACTCACACGGCTGTTTTCTAGAGGTATCATCACTCAAGATAATAATGTTGTGGCGGTATGGAATACCAGCGACAACACATTATAAAGAGAGAAAGCTCTAGACGAGGTTTCACTATTATCAAGCAAGTCGGAGACCTAGCATGATGATAGATTCACCTCCACTCCTTAAATTCCCATGAACCCGGGTGTAGGGCCCCTTTTTTACTCAAACCCGTGGGTGCTTAGAGTGCAGTGTAAAGAATGCGAAATAGACAACAATTATTTACATTTTACACAGTTCAATAAAAGCACACCCAAAGTTTCACAATTCCACAATCCCTAAAATAGGCCTAACTCACAAAAAGGTCCCCAGTGGAGTCGCCAACTGTCGCAACTTGCCCTTTGCGGGTGAGCGAGGGCGAGGCTCATGGGTGCGCTTCCCAAAGGAGGAAAACGTCGGGAAAACCGAAGGAAACCGGTCAAAATGAAAATTCTAAGTTCGGGAGTTGTATTTACGCTTGAGGAAGGTATTAGCACCTCTCACGTTTGTCTCAAAGGACAACAACCTATTTTTTAGAATTGTGGAATTGTGTTATCTTAACTTTTATTTCTTTTTATTTTTTGAGGTCGACAAAAGCGGGGCTCTTACTCCTACGTACCCTCCATCAAAGAGGAAATCAGACCTACGTAGTTCTTCCTTATGCATAGATCAAGTGATTCTCTTTACTTGAAAGGTGATCATTTTAAGGCGTTGGACCTTAAAAATGATCCCTTTTACTTGGTAAGAAACTGAAATGATAAACTTCCAAAAACCTATTTTTGTGGACGAGCTTGACTAGGCGAGTTTGATTTTAGCCTTAGTTTCACTTTAGTTATTAGTCAATTCAATTAAGAATGAGAAATCCCAAAGAGAAAACGTCCGATTGATTTTTTCGCTTTATTTTACTAAAAGACATTTTTTGATTATTATATTATTATTTTACCTCTTTTTTGATTTCCAACGTGGTTACGGCACGACCGAACGGTAGGAATTCATTTCAAACGAAAGTAACGGATGATACAATTCAAACGGTCGGTGGAAATTTATTTTATTTTTAGATTAGGCGAGAAATGACTTAAATAAATGGCTTAAGCACGTCAAAAGAGGGTATAAAAAGTAAATGAAAACGAGAATAAAAATACATGAAACAAAATATGGACCACCACGGGTACATAGAATGAATTGAAAAGCTTGGTTTGAGGTACTTACCCGTTGAAGACTGAAGAAAACGAAGAACGAACGATGAATCTTTGAAGAACGGTCGAGAATCGTCGCGTAATTACTCACGGAAACGTTACGGAAGCGCCTCGGCTTGGATTTTCTTCACGGAACTAATTTTCCTCAGCTATTTCGAGAGAGAGAGAAGTGCCTAAGGGGCTGAACCCTTTTCTTCTTCACTTCTCCCCCTATTTATAGCAAAATAGGGGAGAAGCATGCCGCCCAGCTCGCCCAGGCGAGCAAGGTTGCTTCCTCCAGAAGCAACAGCCTTCTGGAGGGCTCAAGTGGGCCTGGTTGCTATTTGCACCCCCCTATTTACTAAATGCACCCCCTTTCAATTTTTTTGTAATTCTTTTTCCGTAACGTTACGAAACTTTACGAATTTCGTAACGATACTTATTTTTCTTCCGCAAGGTTACGAATCCTTACGGATTATGTATTTACTCTTTTTTAGCTTTCGAAGAAGTTACGGAAACTCACGGATTACGCAAAAACACCTCTTTTCGATTTCCGCCACATTACGGAATTTCACGAATCACGCAAGCCTGCTTCCTTTCGATTTTTGAGACGTCTCGGGACTTCATTTATTGCATGTCATCAAGTAATAATCCCCAGACAAAATTAGGGTATGACAGCCTAAAAGTTGATTTTATGCTTTTGAACGGTCCATGTTAACCGATAAAAGCAAAGAGGACCGTTTAAGGCGTTGGACCTTAAAATGGTTTTAAGTGACTTATGCGGACAAAGCTTGATTTGTGAGTTGATTTCAGCTTTAGTTTCACTTTGGTTATTAGTTCATTCATTCAAGGAAACATCCAAAGAAAAACGTCTGATTGATTTTTTTGATTATTTTATTCAAATATATTTTGATTATTTTATTATTATATTTTCTAGATATTTTGATTATTTTATTATCATTTTGCTTTTTTTGGTTTAACCAAGGTTACAGTGTGAATGATCAGTTAGATTTTGCTTTAACAATGATTAAACGACATTACAACACAAATGATCGGTTGAAATTCAATTTATCATTTATTAGGCAAGATAACGGCTTAAATAAATGGTTAAAGCTCGATAAAAATGAAAGAAAAGAAAATTGAAAGTGAACGAGATGAAGATGAAAGAAAACAAAACAAGAAATGAATTGAAAGTCTCGGATTCGAACACTTACTGGATGAAGAACGAAGAACGGTGAAGAACGGAGGAAAATCTTCACAGATTTGCTCACGGAAACGTCTTGGAAGCGTTACGGAAGCACTTCGCCTCGATTCTTCTTCACGAAAACGTGTTTTTTACCCAAAATAGCCGAAATGCATAGCCTAGGGGTCATGAACATTTTTGAAACAGCCCCCCTCCCCTACTTATAGGGATAAAGGGAGGTGCTTGCCGCCCAGAGGCTTCTTGAGGAAGATTCCTAAGCGTGCCCCAATTACTAAGTTCACCCCCCTTTTCGTACTTTACGGAAAAGTTACGGAAGTGTTTCGGATTTGATTTTCATCTTTTTTCCTGTTCCCTTTCACCAATATTAAGTGAAATATGCTTACCCAAGGTTTTCGGAAATTTTACGGAAGCATGATGGAAGCCACGGAAGCCCTAGAAACCATTTTTCAACAAAACATGGAGGAGCTTGCCACCCAGTTGCTTCCTCCTTAAGCAACCCAACTTCCAAAATGTTTCGGAAGGGACTAGATTCAAATTTCTATTTACACCCTATCTTGATAAGTTCACCCCCTCGTTTTTATGTTTTTGGCTGTTTTCTTTCCGAAATCTCACGAAACTTTACGGATTCCACCATGATGAGTGTTAAGCCTTCCGAAGCGATCAACAATGGTCCTCGGATGAAATTATAGTGTAAAAATTTATTTACACACACCCCACTTTGCTAAATACACTCCCGTTTTCGTGTTTTTGACCGATTTCTTCCCGAAACATTTTGGAACTTTACAGATTCCACAACGATGGGTATTAAACATTTTGAGGTGGTCAAACGAAGGTCGCATGCCGACAAACAATGGTCCTCGGATGAAATTAGGGTCTGACAGTTGCCCCTTGTCATACTCTAATTTCGTCCGGGGACCTTTGCTTGATCACATGCGACCATTCTTTGGTCCTTGTGAGGTGCTTGGCACCCATCATTAGGCAATTTATGAAATTCCAGGACATGCCGAAAAACCAAAAAAATATTGATGCACAATCCGTAAGTTTCCGTGACACACCGGAAATCAAAAGGGAGCATCGTTGCATAATTAAGTGAGGTTCCGTAACATTCCGTAAGTCAAAAAGGGGATGATTATGTAATCCGCAAGGTTCCGTAACATTACGGAAAGAAAACAAGTATCGTTACGAAATTCGTAAGTTTCCGTAACTTTACGAAAAAAGAATCACCAAAAAACAGCAGAGGGGGGTGTACTTAGTAAAAATGGGGGTGCAAATAGCACCCAGGCCCATTTGGGCCCTCCAGAAGATTCCTCCAGAAGGCGGTTGCTTCTGGAGGAAGCAACCCTGCTCGCCTGGGCGAGCTGAGCTCGCCTGGGCGAGCTGGGCGGCAAGCATCTCCCCTATTTTGCTATAAATAGGGGAGGAAATGAAGAAGGAAGGGATCCCAGCTCCTTAGGCACTTCTCTCTCTTTCGAATTTGCTTGGAAAAATTGTTTCCGTGAAGAAATTCTAAGCCGAGGCGCTTCCGAAACGTTTCCGTAACGTTTTCCGTGAGGAATCTCGCAAAAGTTTCGATCGTTCTTCGACGTTCTTCATTCGTTCTTCATCGTTCTTCGATCTTCAACGGGTAAGTACCTCGAACCAAGCTTTTCGATTCATTCTATGTACCCGTAGTGGTCCACATTGTGTTTCGTGCATTTTGATTCTCGTTTTGTTTACTTTTTATACCCCCTGTTGACGTGCTTAAGCCATTTTACTTAAGTCGTTTCTCGCTTAACTTAAAAATAAAATAAATTTCCACCGAACGTTTGAATTGTATTATCCACTAACTTCGGTTAAAATAAATTCCGACCGTTCGGTCATGCCGTAACCACGTTGGAAATCAAAAAAAGGGTAAAAATAATATAAATAATCAAAAAGATATCTTTTAGTAAAATAAAGCGGAAAATCAATCGGACGTTTTCTCTTTGGGATTTCTCATTCTTAACCGAATTGATTAATAACTAAAGTGAAACTAAGGCTAAAATCAACTCGCCTAGTCAAGCTCGTCCACAAAAATAGGCTTTTGAAGTTCGTCATTTCAACTCCTCACTAAGTAAAAATGGATCATTTTTAAGGTCCAACGCCTTAAAATGATCACCACTTAAGCAAAAAAGAATCACTTGATAAGCAAGAACTACGTAGGTCTGAGTTCCTCCTTGAGGATACGTAGGAGCAAAAGTCCCGCTTTTGTCGACCACCCCAAGAGATCGTTAATGGTCCAATGCCTTAACGTTTCTCTCCTTTCAAAAACAAGAGATCGTTAATGGTCCAATGCCTTGACGTTTCTCTCCTTTCAAAACCAAAAGACCGTTTAATGGTTCAAACACCTTAAATGACCTTTTGTTCAAATAAAAACATATTTTGCAAAAAAGACAAAAACAACTTAACCAAACACTTTGTTCCGAAAGAACTACGTAGGTCTGATTTCCTCATCACAAATTGAGGAATACGTAGGAGCAAAGGGAAACACCCTTGTCGACCACAAAAAGAAAAAATATAAAAAGGGTATAAAGGATATAAGAACATAAAAAGGAACATAAAAATCAAAGTCATGTTTGCACATTTGATTAAAGGCTGCCGTCCCTTGGGACGGGCGTGTGGGGTGCTAATACCTTCCCCGTGCGTAAATACAACTCCCGAACCTTTCACTAAAAAGTTCGTAGATCACGTCTTTTCCGGTTTTTTCCGACGTTTTCCTCAAATAAACGTTGGTGGCGACTCCGCGCGTATTCCTTTCGTGGAACACGCATCCCGCGAGTCTCGCGTCGCCCTCCCGTCGAAGGGTAGGTTGCGACAGTTGGCGACTCCACTGGGGACTGTTTTTAGAGAGTTAGGCCACTTAATCTTGTGCAATGTTTTACCGTGACTTATCCCTTTGTTGGTTTTCCTTCATTATGTTCTTATGTATATAAACTCTTTGTTGCTTTTAGTGCGTTTTAAAATGTATGCATGGGGTAAATATTTATTCATTTAATGCACACAAACACCAACACTATTTGCACACACTGTGAGTGAAAAAGGGCCCTATACCCGGGTTCATGGGAGCATAAGGAGTGGAGGTGAATCTGTGATCATGCTAGGTCTCCGACTTGCTTGATTATAGTGAACCCTCATCTAGAGCTTTTCTCTTTGAAAACCTATTGTTGCTAGTAGTCCCTACTGCTACAATATGTTCTTCAAAGGGGATGATACCTCTAGAAACCATCAAGAGAGATATGACTACCTTGGGGTTATCACTAGATGCCTAGTTAGTTTTCTCCCTTATAGGTCCCTTAAATAGGGGCACGAGCAGACACGCTGCGTGCCATTTTTCACACTGCCATGCATGAGTATCATATACCCTTTTGCTTATGTTCAGTAAATATTGTCATACTGTGTACGTTCCCGCATTGTGTCTTTTGCATAGGCATTGCATATGGGTTCTGTCTTGATCCAACGGAGGGTCCGTGTCGCCTTCTTAAAAACGTGCGTTGGGGCATTTTCCTACCCCTAGACGTCGTATCTGAGAAGGGGACAAATTCCCCGGACCCCCGCATTCCCAGATTGCATCTGTGTCATATGCATTCCATCATGCATTCATCCATTCCACCCATGAGATATCGGAGTTTTGATTTGCACCAGCTTTTATCTCACTTTAGTAAGCATGGGAACAAATCAAACCGGCAAGAGGTTCTACCAAGTCAAGGTCAAAAGCCCAGATACCACCAGCATCAAGGAATTAGGGCGGTTGATGGAACCCCTCCAAATGCAAGCCTTCCGCAAGACTTACGGAAAGATCTTAGAGTTGACCATAGCAGAGGTGTCCATAGAAGCCATTGCATCACTTACCCAATACTACGACCAGCCCTTGAGATGCTTCACATTCGGGGACTTCCAATTAGTACCAACCATTGAAGAATTTGAGGAAATTCTGGGATGTCCTCTCGGGGGAAGGAAACCATATCTTTCCTCCGGGTGTCTCCCCTCTTTGAGCAGAATTGCAACTGTGGTCAAGGATTCAGCCAGAGGTTTGGACCGCATAAAACAGACTCGGAACGGTATAGCGGGCCTGCCACAGAAGTACCTAGAAGACAAGGCGAGGGGTATGGCCAATCAAGGAGACTGGGTCCCGTTTATGGATGTGTTAGCTTTGCTAATTTTTGGGGTCGTCCTCTTTCCAAACGTGGATGGTTTGATAGACCTAGCAGCAATCGACGCTTTCCTTGCCTACCACCATAGCAAGGAAAGTCCGGTGGTAGCTGTCTTGGCAGATCTATTTGACACATTTGACCGAAGGTGCGAAAAGAGTAGCGCACGGATCATCTGTTGCTTACCCGCCCTCTGTGTTTGGTTGGTTTCACACTTGTTCCAACAAGACACAAGACATCCATGTCCGCTCTTGAGCCATCGCTCATGTACTGAAAAGAGGAGAATAGATTGGGACCAGCTCTTGGCCGGGATAGGAGGTAGAACAATCAGTTGGTTCCCCCGATGGAAGGAAGGAAAAGAAGGAGTCCTTTTCTCATGTGGAAGATACCCAAACATTCCGCTGGTAGGAACGAGGGGTTGTATTAATTACAATCCCACGCTCGCTATAAGACAACTAGGGTACCCCATGAGGGGAGCACCGACGGAAGGAAGCATGTCTCCTTTCCTTGTGAGGGATCTCGGCGCACAAAATTCCAAGACTATACAAAGAATCCATAAGGCATGGGAAACCCCGTTAAGGAAAGATCAAGAGCTTAGAGGCATTCGTAATGGCATCATTGGTGGGTACCACGAATGGCTGAAAGTTCGCATACGAGGTTTAGATTGGCTCGCCAAGTTAAAAGTCGTCAGCGAAGAGAATTTTGAAGCACCGGAAGAGGACGAGGAAGTCCAAGCTCTCAAAAGCGAGTTAGGAAAGGCAAAACTCGCCAAGGAGAAGTTCAAGTTGGCTGCTACACACATTCGGAAGGAGTGCGCCGGGTTACGGGAAGAGAATGCAATTACCGCAAAAGCCCTTGAACAAGAGACCAAGAGGGCTCGCAAGGAAGAGTATGGCCGGAACAAATTTCACGGAGCTCTATGGGGTAGCAATAATGAACTCAAGTTGCGAAGGGAAGAAAGGGACCAGTCGCGAACACATAGCATGGTTCTGAAAGAGGAGTTGATGGCTTGTTCAAGGTCCAAAAGAAGCTTGTCTCAGCGTTTATGCGAGACAGAGACCAACATGTTAGCTATCATCGCCAAGTACCAAGAAGAGTTAGGTCTAGCCACGGCCCACGAGCATAGAATCGCGGATGAGTATGCCCAAGTGTATGCGGAAAAAGAGGCTAGAGGAAGGGTGATCGACTCTTTACACCAAGAGGTAACCATGTGGATGGATCGGTTTGCTCTTACCTTGAACGGGAGTCAAGAACTTCCCCGATTGTTAGCCAAGGCCAAGGCAATGGCAGACACCTACTCCGCCCCCGAAGAGATTCATGGGCTTCTCGGCTATTGTCAGCATATGATAGACTTAATGGCCCACATAATTAGAAATCGTTAGGAAACTTGTATGGTCTCTAAGAACTTGACTAGATATGACTTCCTTTTTGAAATAAAATGAGTTGGTCCCATGTTTCTACTCCAAAAAGCTTGTGCAAATCAAATCACTCCTACATCTCATCTCTAGCATGCATTTTCTTTCTTTACCCACTCCTCACGTTTGGTTTTTTAGGGAAAACACCATAACTAAACGCGCCGCAAGGGATCCCTATCGCACCAGATCCAAATCTAGAACGATGGGTGATCAAGAGGAGACACAGGAACAGATGAAAGCCGACATGTCGGCTCTGAAAGAACAAATGGCCTCCATGATGGAGGCCATGTTAGGTATGAAGCAGCTCATGGAGAAGAACGCGGCCACTGCCGCCGCTGTCAGTTCGGCTGCCGAAGCAGACCCGACTCTCTTGGCAACTACGCACCATCCTCCCTCAAACATAGTAGGACGGGGAAGGGACGCACTGGGGCACGATGGCAGCCCTCACCTGGGGTACAACCGAGCGGCTTACCCTTATGGATTGCCGCCCAACTATTCACCACCCGTCTTGCAAGAAGATGCGGGCCACATTGCTTCTCCCGTCCATGAAAAAGAACCTCCTCAGCAGCCCGACGAAGTCCATAAAGACCCTCAAGATTATGCTCGGAGGGATGTCGAGTTTTATCCCCCGATCCCCGAAGGGCCGGCACCAGGCACGTTGCCTCAACCCAACCTCGCAGCATCGCCAATAGTTTTGTCTATGGAAGGGCCGCCCCCGGCAACTGAAGAAAGGAGGAAGCTCGATCTCCTTGAGGAAAGATTGAGGGCTGTGGAAGGATTTGGGGACTATCCGTTTGCAGACATGACGGATCTTTGCTTAGTACCCGATGTTGTTATTCCCCCGAAGTTCAAAGTGCCGGACTTCGACAAGTATAAAGGGACGACTTGTCCCAAAAACCATCTCAAAATGTACTGCCGTAAGATGGGCGCCCATTCTAAAGATGAAAAGCTGTTAATACACTTCTTTCAGGATAGCTTGGCCGGAGCTGCGGTAGTGTGGTACACTAATTTGGAAGCTTCCCGTATCCGTACTTGGAAGGATTTGATTACCGCCTTCCTAAGGCAGTATCAGTACAATTCTGATATGGCTCCTGACCGTACTCAACTGCAGAATATGTTCAAGAAAGAGGGTGAAACCTTTAAAGAATATGCGCAGCGATGGAGGGATTTGGCGGCACAAGTAGCTCCTCCCATGGTTGAGAGAGAGATGATCACCATGATGGTAGACACTCTGCCAGTGTTCTACTATGAGAAGCTAGTGGGTTACATGCCGTCCAGCTTTGCGGATCTGGTGTTTGCCGGGGAAAGAATCGAGGTTGGATTGAAGAGAGGAAAGTTTGATTACGTTTCCTCCACAAACGTGAACGCCAAAAGAATCGGGGCAACAGGGGCAAAAAGGAAGGAAGGAGATGCCCATGCCGTCTCTTCAACACCCGCATGGGTTAAACCCCAGCAAACACCTCATGGTACCCATCAGTACGCGCAACATCACCCAAGCTTCTCGGCTCATGCTGGGAACGCCTCTAGTTCAACACCCGTGCAGCCTAAGGCACCCACCCAGAGGGAAGCTCCCCAAGTTCCAACTCCGAACACGGCTCGACCGGCCGGTAATTCCAACACGACAAGGAACTTCCCTCCAAGGCCATTGCCGGAATTCACCCCGCTCCCAATGACGTACGAAGATCTTCTACCATCCCTCATCGCCAATCATTTGGCCGTGGTAACTCCCGGAAGGGTCTTCGAACCCCCTTTCCCGAAGTGGTATGACCCTAATGCAACTTGCAAGTACCATGGGGGTGCCCCGGGGCATTCCATCGAAAAATGCTTGGCCCTTAAATACAAGGTCCAACATCTAATGGATGCCGGATGGCTGACTTTCCAAGAGGATCGGCCCAATGTGAGGACCAACCCGCTCGCCAATCATGGAGGGGGAGCAGTTAATGCAGTTGAATCCGATAGGCCCCACAGGTCTAAACCGTTGAGAGATGTGGCAACCCCTAGGAGGTTTATCTTTGAGGCCCTACAAAAGGGAGGTGTAATTCCCCATGGTGGATGTAAGGAGGATTCCTGTCTGCTACATCCCGGCGAGATGCATGACATGGAGACGTGTTTGGAAGTAGAGGAATTGTTACAACGGATGATAGACCAGGGTCGACTAGAAGTCGGCATTGAAGGAAAAGAAGAGCAGCATATATGCATGCAATCTACGGAGGGGAGTGGTGTTGTGAAGCCCAAACCCTTGGTGATCTACTTCACTAAAAGTGCAGCCTCGCAAAAGCCCGGGCATCCCTTAATGGTCAAACCTGTTCCTTTCCCGTACCAGAATAGTCACGCGGTCCCGTGGAGATATACACCTCCGGAGAAGAAGGAAGAAGAAGTCACAGACGTCAGCTCGCTGTCGGCTAAAGTAACAAATATCACGGGACTGAGTGGTGTGACCCGTAGTGGTCGTGTGTTCGCACCTCCGGACCTACCGGTCCAACCCGCCGACGTCAAGGGAAAAGGAAAGGTGGTGGAGGAACAAGATGGCGAAGCACCCCACGCTTCGAATAAAGATATTCCAGCAAAGGGGCCCCCAGAGAAAAGGGATGGTAGAAAGGAGGTGTCGCTAGAGGAAGCCAGCGAGTTCCTTCGGATAATTCAGCAGAGCGAATTCAAGGTTATCGAACAGCTCAACAAAACCCCGGCTAGGGTCTCGCTGCTAGAGTTACTTATGAGCTCCGAGCCTCATCGGGCTCTGCTAGTAAAAGTGCTGAACGAGGCTCACGTGGCCCAAGATATTTCGGTAGAAGGTTTCGGAGGGCTGGTCAACAATATCACTGCCAACAACTATCTTGCCTTCGCCGAAGAAGAAATCCCCGCCGAGGGGAGAGGGCATAATAAGGCTTTACACGTATCAGTCAAGTGTATGGACCATATCGTGGCCAAGGTGCTCATCGATAATGGTTCCAGTTTAAACGTAATGCCTAAGAGCACTTTGGACAAGTTACCATTCAATGCTTCCCATTTAAAACCAAGTTCAATGGTGGTTCGGGCCTTCGACGGCACTCGTCGAGAGGTTAGGGGAGAGATCGATCTCCCTGTACAGATAGGCCCTCACACCTGTCAAGTCACTTTCCAGATAATGGACATTAACCCACCCTACAGTTGCCTGTTTGGGCGCCCGTGGATCCACTCAGTGGGTGTTGTGCCTTCTACACTCCACCAAAAGCTGAAATTCGTAGTGGAGGGGCACTTGGTCATCGTGTCAGGCGAGGAAGATATCTTGGTAAGCTGTCCATCCTCCATGCCTTATGTGGAAGCCGCAGAAGAATCGTTAGAAACCGCTTTCCAGTCTTTTGAGGTGGTCAGCATTTCCTCCGTGGACTCCCTCTTTGGGCAACCTTGTCTGTCCGAGGCGGCGGTAATGATGGCCCGAGTTATGTTGGGGAACGGTTATGAACCCGGGATGGGTTTAGGCAAAGACAATGGCGGCATAACTAGTCTGATAAAAACCCAAGGGAATCGTGGGAAGTATGGTTTAGGATATAAGCCCACTCAGGCGGACATGAAAAGAAGCATCGCGGGAAGGAAGAACAGTGGTCAGAGCTCGCGTTGGAAACAAGAAAGTGAAGGAAACCCGCCCTGCCACATAAGTAGAAGCTTTATAAGTGCGGGTCTGGGAGACGAAGGTCAAGTGGTCGCGATATGTGAAGATGATGTTCCAAGAACTCTGGATTTGGTCCGACCATGCCCTCCTGATTTCCAGCTGGGAAATTGGCGAGTGGAGGAACGCCCCGGCATTTACGCAACGAGCATAATGTAAACCTTTACGGTTTTAAAAGCTCTATAGTTGGGCCTAGGCTTTAGAGTTTTCATTTTGTTAAGGCTTTGTGTCTTTTGTCTTTGAATTTATAATACAAGGATCTTTCTTCATCTGTTCCTGGTCTCTACCCATTCTCATTCATTTGCATGTTTACTTCTTTTTCTGAAACGGCAGATTCGATGACGAGTCCCCCGAAGGTACTAATACCTGGGACCCGTCTATCAACTTCGAGCAAGAAATGAACCAAACGGAAGATGAAGGAGATGAGGAGGTGGGACTTCCTTCGGAACTAGAAAGAATGGTTGCCCATGAGGACCAAGAAATGGGGCCTCATCAAGAAGAAACAGAGCTAGTAGACTTAGGAATTGGCAGTGGAAAGAGGGAAGTAAAGATAGGTACAGGCATTACCGCACCTATCCGTGAAGAATTAATAACCCTGCTAAAAGACTACCAAGACATCTTCGCTTGGTCATACCAAGATATGCCCGGTTTGAGTTCTGACATTGTGCAGCACCGATTGCCTCTAAATCCCGGGTGTTCCCCAGTAAAACAGAAATTAAGGAGGATGAAGCCCGAAACGTCCTTGAAGATAAAAGAAGAAGTGAAGAAGCAGTTTGACGCTGGATTTCTGGCCGTCGCTCGGTATCCAGAATGGGTTGCCAACATCGTACCAGTTCCTAAAAAGGGTGGGAAAGTACGAATGTGTGTAGATTATCGGGACCTGAATCGGGCCAGTCCCAAGGACAATTTTCCGTTACCACACATCGATATCCTCGTAGATAACACGGCCAATTTCGCTTTATTTTCCTTCATGGATGGTTTCTCTGGTTACAATCAGATAAAGATGGCGCCCGAGGATATGGAAAAGACTACCTTCGTCACCCTGTGGGGAACGTTCTGTTACAAGGTGATGTCCTTTGGACTCAAGAATGCCGGGGCAACTTATCAACGGGCCATGGTAGCTTTGTTCCATGATATGATGCATCAAGAAATCGAGGTCTACGTGGACGACATAATTGCTAAATCTAACTCTGAGGAAGAACACCTTGTCAACCTGCGGAAATTGTTCGAAAGGCTTAAGAAATATCAATTAAGGTTGAACCCCGCAAAGTGTACCTTTGGGGTCAAATCCGGGAAATTGCTTGGTTTCGTTGTAAGCCAGAAAGGGATAGAGGTAGACCCCGAAAAAGTGAAGGCTATCCTTGAGATGCCAGAACCCCGTACAGAGAGGCAAGTCCGAGGTTTCCTGGGGCGCTTGAATTATATTGCCAGATTCATATCGCAGCTCACCGCCATTTGTGAGCCGTTGTTTAAACTCTTGCGCAAAAACCAAACTGATCGGTGGAATGAGGATTGCCAAGAGGCTTTTGGAAGGATCAAAAAGTGCCTAATGAATCCTCCCGTGCTTATGCCACCAGTACCTGGAAGGCCTCTCATTTTGTACATGACAATCTTGGACGAGTCAATGGGGTGTATGCTGGGGCAACATGACGAATCCGGGAAGAAAGAGTGCGCTGTTTACTACCTAAGCAAGAAGTTCACGACCTGTGAGATGAATTACTCCTTGCTCGAAAGAACGTGTTGTGCTTTGGTATGGGCATCCCATCGCCTAAGGCAGTATATGCTGAGTCATACTACCTGGTTGATATCCAAAATGGACCCGGTTAAGTACATCTTTGAAAAGCCAGCTCTCACAGGACGAATCGCCCGGTGGCAAGTCTTGCTATCTGAGTTTGATATAGTCTACGTCACCCAAAAGGCGATAAAAGGAAGCGCTTTGGCAGATTATTTGGCTCAACAGCCTCTTAACGACTACCAGCCCATGCATCCGGAATTCCCGGATGAGGACATCATGGCCTTGTTCGAGGAAAAGTTGGACGAAGATCGGGACAAATGGACTGTATGGTTTGACGGAGCGTCAAACATTCTAGGTCATGGCGTTGGGGCAGTGTTGATCTCTCCGGACAATCAATGTGTACCTTTCACAGCCAGGCTAGGATTCGACTGCACCAACAACATGGCCGAATATGAAGCATGTGCCCTAGCCGTCCAGGCAGCAATTGACTCCAATGTCAAACTACTCAAGGTGTACGGCGACTCGGCATTGGTAATCCATCAGCTGAGAGGGGAATGGGAAACTAGAGATCCCAAGCTGATACCCTACAAAGCCTACATCAAAGAGTTGGCTGAGACTTTCAATGAGATCTCCTTCCATCATGTTCCCCGCGAGGAAAATCAAATGGCGGATGCACTTGCTACATTGGCATCTATGTTCCAGCTAACGTCGCACGGGGACCTACCCTACATTGAATTTCAGTGTCGTGGCAAACCCGCACATTGTTGCCAAGTGGAAGAGGAACGGGACGGAAAGCCCTGGTATTACGACATCAAGCGATATGTCGAAAGCAAAGAATACCCGCCAGAGATTGCCGACAACGATAAAAGGACATTGAGGAGGTTGGCAGCCAGTTTCTTCATGAGCGGAGGCACACTGTATAAGAGAAATCACGACATGACACTCCTGCGATGTGTGGATGCCAAGGAGGCAAATCACATGATCGAGGAAGTCCATGAGGGCTCGTTTGGAACACACGCCAACGGGCATGCTATGGCCAGGAAGATCTTAAGAGCAGGTTATTACTGGCTTACCATGGAAAGTGATTGTTGTGTCCATGTGAGGAAGTGCCACAAATGTCAAGCATTCGCAGATAATGTCAATGCCCCACCACATCCTCTGAATGTCATGTCCGCCCCTTGGCCTTTCTCCATGTGGGGAATAGATGTCATCGGGGCCATTGAGCCCAAGGCCTCGAATGGTCATCGCTTCATCCTCGTAGCGATAGATTATTTCACCAAGTGGGTCGAGGCGGCTTCATATACCAATGTCACGAGGAATGTGGTGGTCAGGTTCATTAAGAAAGAGATCATCTGCCGATATGGTTTGCCAAGGAAGATTATCACGGACAATGGCACCAACCTGAATAATAAGATGATGGCAGAAATGTGCGAGGAGTTTAAAATCCAGCATCACAATTCCACGCCTTACCGGCCAAAGATGAATGGAGCCGTGGAAGCGGCCAATAAGAATATCAAAAAGATTATCCAAAAGATGACCGTGTCATACAAGGATTGGCACGAGATGCTCCCATTCGCGTTACACGGTTACCGGACTTCAGTGCGAACGTCAACCGGGGCAACGCCATTCTCATTGGTATATGGGATGGAGGCGGTGTTACCGTTTGAGGTAGAAGTCCCGTCATTAAGGATCTTGGCAGAATCCGGGTTAAAGGAATCAGAGTGGGCTCAAACACGCTACGATCAGCTCAACCTCATTGAGGGTAAGCGCTTAACGGCCATGAGTCATGGGCGCTTATACCAGCAAAGAATGAAGAGTGCATTCGACAAGAAAGTACGCTTACGCAAGTTCCATGAGGGAGACCTTGTGCTAAAGAAAATGTCCCATGCTGTCAAGGACCATCGAGGGAAATGGGCCCCGAACTACGAAGGGCCTTTTGTCGTGAAGAGGGCTTTTTCCGGAGGAGCTTTGGTGCTTACCAACATGGATGGCGAAGAGCTACCTTCACCCGTGAACTCTGATGTCGTCAAACAATATTATGCTTAGAAGCTGGGGCAATTAAGGATGTCGCTGCATGTTCTTTATCTTTATGCGTTTTCTGGATTTCCCCCAGGGGTTTCCTGTCTGTTGTATCTCTCGTTACAATCTTTCAAAGAAATGAACGTGGGCGAGCCACCTCTGCACCAAAATATAAAAATGACGAAGGGGGGGACGTTTTTCATTCAAAAACTTCCCCCCCTCATTCAAAAAAGAAAGCTCACGGGACTCACGGATTTTGCAGCCCTTAGGTCACCATTTTTTGCGTTTTTGATTCCGTTTTGCTCTATTATTCGTCTCCAACAAGTAAGTACCTCATTCTTGGGCTTTCTAGCTTTCCATTGATGTATTTTGGTGCTCTAAATTGCATGTGTTTGCTAAGAAACGTGAGGGATTTATCCTCAAATTGTTGCTTGTTTTTGTTGAATTGAGGGGTTGTAAGGGATGGCCTTGGCCTAGGGTGTATTCTGAAGTGATGGCGCATGCCACATTGTCCCCATTCTCTTGATATTCATGCCTAAACATGCGCCCACCAAGTGCTCGGTGAAATGCCTCAACGAGATATGAGCATGGTTTTGTGAGCTTTGGGTTGTGGGACTGTTTTATATGTATAGGGACAGCATGAAGGATTTAAAATGAGTGCCCGAATGCAATTCTAGGCCTAGGAACCCAAGCTTTTAATTTCAATACAAGAAAGCTTGACTTACGCCTAGGAATCTAAGTTTTGGTTTTGAATGAAAAAAGGCATGAATATTAGGACATGTTTGAGAGGTTGTTATTAGAATTTAAATTTGGCTGCCCCATGAGGAATACCTTGCACCTAGGTAGCATGGAAAATACCTTTCAACGGTATGTATATATGTGAATATATATAGCATGGAAATGCCTTGCAAAATGTTGAATAAAATGCCTTGCAGAAAGTTGAATAAAATGCCTTGCAAAATATGAATATATATAGCATGGAAATGCCTTGCATAATATGAATATATATAGCATGAAGTGCCTTACAAAGTGTTGGATGGGTAGCATAAAAGTGTTTTTCAAAATATGTGTATTTGTGAGTAGGTAACAAAAGAAGCCTTCCAAAAAAATGTGTGTGTATATATATAGGATGTAGCATGAAAAGGTTTGTCAAAAAAATATGTATATGGATAGGTGTCGTAAAATGCTTCATACAAAATTTTTATGTGTGCAAATACGTATGTGTCATAAAATAGCACGACCCCAATATGATTATTTTATAAAGTGCATGTTGACACTCGTGCCATGAGAAGTGTTGTTTGGCCCTTGTTTGTAATGATTGTTATATTTCTTGTAAACTAACTTTCCAAATGTTTGCCTTCGCAGGAATGGCCCCGAGGAAGCTTGCCTCAAAGAGGTCCAGGAAGGACAAGGCGGCCGAAGGAACTAGTCCCGCCCCGGAGTATGACAGTCACCGCTTTAGGAGCGTTGTACACCAGCAGCGTTTCGAAGCCATCAAGGGATGGTCGTTTCTCCGGGAGCGACGCGTCCAGCTCAGGGACGACGAGTATACTGATTTCCAGGAGGAAATAGGGCGCCGGCGGTGGGCACCACTGGTTACTCCCATGGCCAAGTTTGATCCAGAAATAGTCCTTGAGTTTTACGCCAATGCTTGGCCAACAGAGGAAGGCGTGCGTGACATGAGATCCTGGGTTAGGGGTCAGTGGATCCCGTTCGATGCCGACGCTATCAGCCAGCTCCTGGGGTATCCGATGGTATTGGAAGAGGGCCAGGAATGCGAGTATGGCCAGAGGAGGAACCGGTCTGATGGGTTCGATGAGGAGGCCATCGCCCAGCTGCTATGTATACCGGGGCAGGATTTTGCCCGGACTGCTGCAGGAAGGCGAGTGCGAATCATGCGCACCAACATGACCACCCTGACTCAGATATGGATGACTCTGCTCCTCAGCAACATCCTGCCCACCGATCATAATTCCGACCTCCCCATGCCGAAGTGCCAGCTGGTGTACGCCATCCTGACACGGATGAGCATCCATGTGGCTCAGTTGATCGCTGATGCCATCTATATTTTTGCAGGTATGGCGCCCACTAGGCACCCTTTGGACCCCGATAAGTCCAACAGGGCCCTGGGATTCCCCGCACTGATCACAGGACTCTGCCAGTCGTTCGGAGTCCCCGTTGCACCTACCAAGGTGATTCGGCCGCCCATCACCCGGGCTTTTATCGAGAAGTACTGTACCCAGAGACAGGGTCAGGATGATGCTCCACAGGCCGCAGGCGCGCCCCCACCACCTCATCAGGCTGGCCAGGCTAGGGCATTTGACATGGAGCTGTATTTACGGCATTTGGTTCGCCAGCAGGCAGCCAACCACCGAGCACATGTACGGACCCATGACTGTCTGTACCAGATGAGTCTTAGCATGCAGAGTCAGGGCTTCGCTCCTTTTTCATGCCCTACTCCAGACCAGTTCAGGGCAGAGGTTGCATGGCCCGGAGATTGGCCCGAGGCCCAAGCAGGAGAGGCACCCCCAGAAGCTCCCGGCGATGGAGAAGAAGCCCACGAGGATGAGGAGATGGCTGATTTGCTTGACTTCTTGGGAGGGAGTGGAGACACGTGACTGGGAGATCCCCAGATTCATGTTTTCTTTCATATTTCTTTTGTCATTTTTATTCTATGTTATTGTTTTGACTTGAGAGACTAACGTTTGTTTTTGTTGTTTCGATTGTCATTTTGTACAGTGCATACATTTTTGTTTAGATTGTTGCGTTAGTATTTATATATCACTACTATCAATGATGTTTGAAATTCTGGAACCGTGTAGAGTTCTTCGTTTAGGAACATCGTCCAAAAGTATATATGTAAAATAAACAAAAAAATCATGATAAAAATGAAATAGAAAAGGAAAGAAAGTGAAATAGAAAAGAAAAGAAAGTGAAAAGAAAAAGAGAGCAAATAAGAAAGAAGCAAATAAGGAAAAAGGTAAAAAAAAAAAAAAAAAAAAAAGAAAATAAGTTGTTAAGCTGAAAAACCAACATGCTTTTGAAAAGAGACGATTTCCAACTTTTCTTTGAAAAAGTTCATTGATCATAACCAATTTTTGGAAAATGTGTCTACACCTGAAGGGTGAATGCTGTGAAATTTCCCCGGACGCCCGAAATGGACTCGGATGAATGCACAAATTGATAAAAGAACATATTTTGGAAACATTGGGTTGATTAAAAACAGAGGAAATGAATCCTGAGCCCTAGCATCACATGACCATAAAAAGTTGACATTTGAGTGTCCGCGTAGATGCATGCATGACCAGTTTTGCATAAGGTTTCCAAATCATCATTTTTGCATTTGTGTCATGGAAATAATGTGGGGCATCCCTTTTATCCTTGAGCCAAACCAAACCCCGACATGTATCATGTCTAGCCATTCTACAAACCTTGAGCCAAAATCCTGACTCACCGTAATCCTTACCCTCGGAAGCAAAAAGGAAAAGAAGGAAAATTTCCAATCAAAGAGAAAGCTAAAAGGAAAAGAAGGAAAATTTCCAATCAAAGAGAAAGCAAAAAGAAAAGAAGGAAAATTCCCCAATCAAAGAGTGGGAGAAAGCAAAAAGAAAAGAAAGAAAATTCCCAACCAAAGAATGGGAGAAAGTAAAAAAGGAAGGAAAGAAAGTTCTTGATCAGAGAAACTAGAAAAAATATGCAGAGAGGTCTTTGGACCGGACAATATCTGAACAATACAGAATTGTCACCAAATGAAACAAAAAAGGAAGGAAAGGAAACCACGACCTAAAATGGTCTTCTCCCTTTAATTACCGACGAAAATCCCGTGCGCTAGCGACCCTTTTTTCCTCGCCCCGCACTAAACAAAAAAAACAGAAAAAAGAAAAAGCCAGAAAAATCAAAAGCCAAAAACACATAAAAACCGAAAGAAGAAACCACCAAAAGAACCCATTCCCAAGGGAAGCCCTATTGATCCATGATCACGCATGTAATTTTTGATTTGATAGGAAATAATTTGCAAAGTCAAGTCATGACATATCTATGGTTCGGAATTAGGATGAAACACTTACCTGTGCGAGATTGATACACTTTGAGTGGATTTCTTCTATTTTTGTCGAACCCAGTGTTTCCTCTAAATGGTCATTTAGAAACGAAATGCTAACATCCAAGATTTCATTTATGGTTATGGGGGATCCCATCAGCAGACTCTCCTTCCCTGGTAGGCGCATTGTTTGTCACTCAAATCATATGCTGCTCTAAATCAGTTGGAATATTTGTCTCTTTGCTAAAGCATGTTTGCATTTTAGTGGAGAAAACACCGAGACTTTTTCAAGTCTCACAAGTTATCCAGAACTACGTAGGTCTGAGTTCCTCATTGGAGGATACGTAGGAGCAAGAGCCTCGCTTTTGTCGACCACACCGCCTTTTGTTGCCATAACTCAAGAGCCGGTAGCCCGCGGAGATACCTTACGGTTATCTGCACCCCTTTGCTAGGCAGACACAGTTGTGTCCGATGGCACGCAGAGACCAAGTTTGGTTATTCTGCACCCATGATACGCGGAGATACCTTACGGTTATCTGCACCCCTTTGCTAGGCAGACACAGTTGTGTCCGATGGCACGCAGAGACCAAGTTTGGTTATTCTGCACCCATGATACGCGGAGATACCTTACGGTTATCTGCACCCCTTTGCTAGGCAGACACAGTTGTGTCCGATGGCACGCAGAGACCAAGTTTGGTCATTCTGCACCCATGATACGCGGAGATACCTTACGGTTATCTGCACCCCTTTGCTAGGCAGACACAGTTGTGTCCGATGGCACGCGGAGACCAAGTTTGGTCATTCTGCACCCATGATACGCGGAGATACCTTACGGTTATCTGCACCCCTTTGCTAGGCAGACACAGTTGTGTCCGATGGCACGCAGAGACCAAGTTTGGTCATTCTGCACCCATGATACGCGGAGATACCTTACGGTTATCTGCACCCCTTTGCTAGGCAGACACAGTTGTGTCCGATGGCACGCAGAGACCAAGTTTGGTCATTCTGCACCCATGATACGCGGAGATACCTTACGGTTATCTGCACCCCTTTGCTAGGCAGACACAGTTGTGTCCGATGGCACGCAGAGACCAAGTTTGGTCATTCTGCACCCATGATACGCGGAGATACCTTACGGTTATCTGCACCCCTTTGCTAGGCAGACACAGTTGTGTCCGATGGCACGCAGAGACTAAGTTTGGTCATTCTGCACCCATGATACGCGGAGATACCTTACGGTTATCTGCACCCCTTTGCTAGGCAGACACAGTTGTGTCCGATGGCACGCAGAGACCAAGTTTGGTCATTCTGTACCCATGATACGCGGAGATACCTTACGGTTATCTGCACCCCTTTGCTAGGCAGACACAGTTGTGTCCGATGGCACGCAGAGACCAAGTTTGGTCATTCTGCACCCATGATACGCGGAGATACCTTACGGTTATCTGCACCCCTTTGCTAGGCAGACACAGTTGTGTCCGATGGCACGCAGAGACCAAGTTTGGTCATTCTGCACCCATGATACGCGGAGATACCTTACGGTTATCCGCACCCCTTTGCCATTCAGACACAGTCGTGTCCGATGGCACGCAGAGACCAAGTTTGGTCATTCTGCACCCATGATACGCGGAGATACCTTATGGTTGTTCGCACCCATTCTTTTGCTATCTGGTAAGACAGAACGCTTGATAGCATGCAGAGGCTGACATAGTCTTCTGCACCTTTTGTTCCTCCGGGAACAACAAAGTCATTTACATGCGGAGATTTTTATGGTCACCCGCGACTCCCGTCAAATCGAGAGGGACGAAATTAGTGTCTTATCTTTACTTTTCTTTTATCTCCAATAAAAGACAAGTAAAGAGGGGCAACTGTCATACCCTAATTTCGTCCGGGGACCTTTGCTTGATGACATGCGACCATTCTTTGGTCCTTGTGAGGTGCTTGGCACCCATCATTAGGCAATTTATGAAATTCCAGGACATGCCGAAAAACCAAAAAAATATTGATGCACAATCCGTAAGTTTCCGTGACACACCGGAAATCAAAAGGGAGCATCGTTGCATAATTAAGTGAGGTTCCGTAACATTCCGTAAGTCAAAAAGGGGATGATTATGTAATCCGCAAGGTTCCGTAACATTACGGAAAGAAAACAAGTATCGTTACGAAATTCGTAAGTTTCCGTAACTTTACGAAAAAAGAATCACCAAAAAACAGCAGAGGGGGGTGTACTTAGTAAAAATGGGGGTGCAAATAGCACCCAGGCCCATTTGGGCCCTCCAGAAGATTCCTCCAGAAGGCGGTTGCTTCTGGAGGAAGCAACCCTGCTCGCCTGGGCGAGCTGGGCGGCAAGCATCTCCCCTATTTTGCTATAAATAGGGGAGGAAATGAAGAAGGAAGGGATCCCAGCTCCTTAGGCACTTCTCTCTCTTTCGAATTTGCTTGGAAAAATTGTTTCCGTGAAGAAATTCTAAGCCGAGGCGCTTCCGAAACGTTTCCGTAACGTTTTCCGTGAGGAATCTCGCAAAAGTTTCGATCGTTCTTCGACGTTCTTCATTCGTTCTTCATCGTTCTTCGATCTTCAACGGGTAAGTACCTCGAACCAAGCTTTTCGATTCATTCTATGTACCCGTAGTGGTCCACATTGTGTTTCGTGCATTTTGATTCTCGTTTTGTTTACTTTTTATACCCCCTGTTGACGTGCTTAAGCCATTTTACTTAAGTCGTTTCTCGCTTAACTTAAAAATAAAATAAATTTCCACCGAACGTTTGAATTGTATTATCCACTAACTTCGGTTAAAATAAATTCCGACCGTTCGGTCATGCCGTAACCACGTTGGAAATCAAAAAAAGGGTAAAAATAATATAAATAATCAAAAAGATATCTTTTAGTAAAATAAAGCGGAAAATCAATCGGACGTTTTCTCTTTGGGATTTCTCATTCTTAACCGAATTGATTAATAACTAAAGTGAAACTAAGGCTAAAATCAACTCGCCTAGTCAAGCTCGTCCACAAAAATAGGCTTTTGAAGTTCGTCATTTCAACTCCTCACTAAGTAAAAATGGATCATTTTTAAGGTCCAACGCCTTAAAATGATCACCACTTAAGCAAAAAAGAATCACTTGATAAGCAAGAACTACGTAGGTCTGAGTTCCTCCTTGAGGATACGTAGGAGCAAAAGTCCCGCTTTTGTCGACCACCCCAAGAGATCGTTAATGGTCCAATGCCTTAACGTTTCTCTCCTTTCAAAAACAAGAGATCGTTAATGGTCCAATGCCTTGACGTTTCTCTCCTTTCAAAACCAAAAGACCGTTTAATGGTTCAAACACCTTAAATGACCTTTTGTTCAAATAAAAACATATTTTGCAAAAAAGACAAAAACAACTTAACCAAACACTTTGTTCCGAAAGAACTACGTAGGTCTGATTTCCTCATCACAAATTGAGGAATACGTAGGAGCAAAGGGAAACACCCTTGTCGACCACAAAAAGAAAAAATATAAAAAGGGTATAAAGGATATAAGAACATAAAAAGGAACATAAAAATCAAAGTCATGTTTGCACATTTGATTAAAGGCTGCCGTCCCTTGGGACGGGCGTGTGGGGTGCTAATACCTTCCCCGTGCGTAAATACAACTCCCGAACCTTTCACTAAAAAGTTCGTAGATCACGTCTTTTCCGGTTTTTTCCGACGTTTTCCTCAAATAAACGTTGGTGGCGACTCCGCGCGTATTCCTTTCGTGGAACACGCATCCCGCGAGTCTCGCGTCGCCCTCCCGTCGAAGGGTAGGTTGCGACACCCCTCTTTACTTATCATTTATCGGAGATAAAAGGGAAGTAAAGATAAGACACTCATTTCGTTCGAGCGGATCCTCACTCGGGCGATCAATTGCCCAACCAGCGAAATGCATCATCGGACTTGGAAATCTCTGGATGGCAAAGGAAAAAAATTGGGAAAACCTGCAAAAATCTTCAAAATGATTAGAAATGGCTGACCATCATCATTCTGATGTCATTGGACTTGTTTGTCTCTAGACGATAAAGATGTGGATAACCATGAGGTATATCCACGTGCTACTGGACCCTTGAGTCTGACGAATAGCAAAATGATACTTTTTTGCAGTCTCGGCCGGAAGACGCTGACATCTTCGGAAAAGGTGCAGATGATGACGTTAGTCACTGCATGCTATCGGGCTTTGAGTCTTACGGATAGCAAATGAGACTTTTTCACAGTCTCGGCCGGAAGACGCTGACATCTCCGGGGAAGGTGAAGATGACGACGTTAGTCACTGCATGCTATCGAGCTTTGAGTCTTGTGGATAGCAAATGAGACTTTTTCATAGTCTCGGCCGGAAGACGCTGACATCTCTGGGAAAGGTGCAGATGACGATGTTAGTCACTGCATGCTATCGGGCTTTGAGTCTTACGGATAGAAAATGAGATTTTTTCGCAGTCTCGGCCGGAAGACGCTGACATCTCCGGGGAAGGTGTGTAGATGACGACGTTAGTCACTGCATGCTATCGGGCTTTGAGTCTTACGGATAGCAAATGAGTGTGTGTGGGTTACCGTATAGGGCGTCTCTGCATGCCTACGGACTCAAAGGTCACGATAGTAAAAAGTGGGGTGGTTGACAAAAGCGAGGCTTTTGCTCCTACGTATCCTCAATTTGTGATGAGGAACTCAGACCTATGTAGTTCTTGACTTTGTGTGAGACTAAAATAGTCTCGGTGTTGTTTCGCTAAAATGCAAACATGCTTTAGCAAAGAAACAAAACCTCCAATTGATCAGAGCAACATATAGTTTTTGGAGAAAAAAAAACGTCTCTACCAGGGGGAAGGAGGGTATGCTGATAAAATTTTGTTGTAAACCGCCAATGAGATTTTGGACGTTAGCGTTTCATTTCTAAACAACCATTTAGAGGAAACACTGGGTCCAACAAAAAAGAAGAAAAATCACTCAAAGTGTATCAATCTCACACAGGTAAGTGTTTTATCCTAATTCCGAACCATAGATATGTCATGACTTGATTTTGCAAATTAGTTCCTATCAAATCAAAGATTACACGCGTGATCATGGATCAATAGGACTTTTTTGGGAATGGTGTTTTGGTGGGAAATTCGGCTCTGAGTGTTTGGGCATTTTCCTTTTCTGTTTTTATTTAGTGCAGGGCGAGGACCACTTCTAGCCGTGGTTTCCTTCCTTTTCTTCGTTTCCTTTTCTTTCGATCTTTGATCGGGAACTTCTTTTTTTTTCTCTTTTTTTTTCTTTTCTTTTTCTTTTCTTTCGAGGGAAAAGATGGACATTCTCACCCTGGGTCAATGATTATGGTGAGTTAGTATTTTTGGCTCGGAGCTTGTAGAACTACTGGACATGATATATGTCAGGGTGTTGGTTTGGTCAGCAGTCCAGGGGTAAAGGGATGTCCCACATTATTTCCATGACACGCGCGCAACAATGATGATTCAGAAATTTTATGCAAAACTGGTCACGCATGCACCTATGTGGACACTCAAGCATCAAGTTTTTGTGGTCACGTGACACTAGGGCTCAGGATTCATCATTTTTCCTATTTAAGTCAACCCAGTGTTTCCAAAATATGCTCCTTTATCAATTCATACATTTGTCCGAGTCTATCTTGGGCGTTTGGGAAAATTTTCAC
The DNA here is from genome assembly GCF_004193775.1 of Glycine soja. Taxonomy (NCBI): domain Eukaryota; kingdom Viridiplantae; phylum Streptophyta; class Magnoliopsida; order Fabales; family Fabaceae; genus Glycine; species Glycine soja. The sequence continues at coordinate 16,252,601 of NC_041020.1, read as the reverse complement.
AGCATTTACCCTTCAAGTGCTTTCACACATTTTTTTTTTAAACAAAGCCTTTGTGTCACGATCACTAAATCTTTTCTTTCAAAGAAAAGCCAGAAGTTATTTTTTTCCAAAGCATGTTGGCTTTTTAGTTAACCAATTTATTTTTATTTTGTTTTTCTTTTTGACAAAGTTGATATCTGCGATTACATATGTTTTTTTTTCTTTTCTGAAAAGTCATGCGAACGAGGGTACGCAAGGCCTACCTACGTCAAGATAACCGAAGAAAATGCAATTATAAGTCGCAATAAAAAAACAATGATAGAACAAATTGAGAGTCGTAATGTCGGACCACGGTGGGAGCAAACACAACAACTGAAAGCAGCAGTGTTAGATCACAATGGAAACCAAAACAATAACTGAAAGCAGTAATGGAAACAAAAACAATAACTAAAAGCAGTAATGGAAACAAAAATAATAACTGCAAGCAGTGATGTTAGACGATAATGGAATCACAAGTGCGGTGACCTTGGTCATGTGGCTCCGCCCTCTCCCAGGTAACTGAGCAGGCCGGTCATATCCTCATCCATGTGGGCTTCCTCCGCTTCGCCCGGGGATCCTACGGGTCCAGTTCCCACCTCAGTGGGCCAATCTCCAAGCCACGCGACCTCAGCCCTGAACTGCTCTGGGGTAGGGCATACAAAAGGAGTGAAAATCTACCCCTGCTGGCTGAGGCTGAAACGGTAGAAGCACTCATGCAACTGCAGCTGCCCACAGTGGTTGGCCGTCTGCTGGCAAACCATATGTAGAAGCAAGGCTTCATGGTGAATGTGATTCAAAGGTGTTTTGATGATAACAATGATGACAACAAAAGATGATGACAAAGGTGATGAACAAAAAGCTCAAAGATCAAAGAACAACTCAAGTGAATCAAGAACAAGTCAAGAGTTCAAGAATAAAGAAGAATTCAAGACTCAAGAAGAAATCCTAGAATCAAGAATCAAGATTCAAGATTCAAGATCTCAAGAATCAAGATCAAGATTCAAGACTCAAGATTCAAGAATGAAGAAAAGACTCAATCAAGATAAGTATTAAAAAGTTTTTTCAAAACTTTGAATAACACATGGTTTTTTGACAAAACCCTTACCAAAGAGTTTTTACTCTCTGGTAATCGATTACCATATTGTTGTAATCGATTACCAATAGCAAAATGAGTTTGAAAAAGTTTTCAAACTGAGTTTACAACGTTCCAATTATTTTCAAAAGGCTGTAATCGATTACAATGTATTGGTAATCGATTACCAGTGCCCTTGAACGTTGAAATTCAAATTTAAATGTGAAGAGTCACATCCTTTCACTCAAAAGCTTTGTGTAATCCATTACACTTATTTGGTAATCGATTACCAGTGACTGTTTCTGAAAAAATAAAAAGATGTAACTCTTCAAAAAGGTTTTGACTTTTTCAAATGGGTTTTAAGTTTTTCTAAAAGTTATAACTCTTCAAAATGGTTCTCTTGACCAGACATGAAGAGTCTATAAAAGCAAGGCTTTGTTTTGTATTTTCAATCAATCTTTCTAAGCAATCTTTCTAATCAATTCATTCATTCTATCAATCAATCTTTTCCAATTCATTCTTTACACAAGCAAGTTTTCCACATTGATTTCTGAGTCTCTTTGAACTTCTTCTTCTTTTTCTTCCTTTTGCCAAAAGCTTTCCAAAGTTTTCTGGTTTTTCTAAACCTTGAAAACTTGTGCTATTCATCTTTTTCATTCTCTTCTCCCTTTGCCAAAAAGAATTCGCCAAGGACTAACCGCCTGAATTCTTTTTGTGTCTCTCTTCTCCCTTTTCCAAAAGAACAAAGGACTAATCGCCTAAATTCTTTTGTGTCTCCCTTCTCCCTTGTCAAAGAATTCAAAACGACACAGTCTGAGAATTCTTTTGATTCTTCCCTTTCCCAAATACAAAAGTGTTCAAAGGACTAACCGCCTGAGAAATCTTTTGTATCCCCATTCACAAAGTATCAAAGGTTTAACAACCTGAGATCTTTGTCTTAACACATTGGAGGGTACATCCTTTGTGGTACAAGTAGAGGGTACATCTACTAGGGTTTGACTGAGAACAAGAGAGGGTGCATCTCTTGTGGATCAGTTCTAGTGGAGGGTACATCCACTAGGTTCAAAGAGAACAAGGGAGGGTACATCCCTTGTGGATCTTTACTTGTAAATGGATTTTTACAAGGTTGAAAGAAATCTCAAGGACCGCAGGTCGCTTGGGGACTGGATGTAGGCACATGTTGTTGTCGAACCAGTATAAAAACTCTTGTGTGTTTGTTTCGTTCTTCCCTACTCTTTTACTTTTCGCTGTGCATTTAATTTATGCTTTTACTTTCTGTTAAGTTTCTCTTCTACTCCATATTCTCTTAACAAAATAAGTAAAAGCCTCATAAGAGTAATTTTTAACTAGTAAAGGTTTAGGAATAATTAATTCAACCCCCTCTTCTTAATTATTCTGAGGCCACTCGATCCAACACCATATGCTATAGATACTGCTCCACGCTCTGTGGTATAATCGGATTGGGCTGCTGAGGTGGTGGTGCATCCACAGCCTGCTGTGCATCCCCCTGCGCCTGCCTAAGGGTGCAATATTTCTCGATGAAAGCTCGGGTAATCGGCGGCCAGATTACCTTGCTGGGGATGACAGGTATCCCGTAGAACTAGCAGAGGCCCGTGATCAAGGCCGGAAATCCCAGGGCCCTGTTGGACCTCTCCGGGTCAAAAGGGTCCCTAGTGGGTGCCGCCCCTGCAAACAAATAAATGGCGTCAGCAATTATCTGGGCCACGTGAAAAGTCATCCATGTCAGGATGGCGTACACCAGCTGGCACTTAGGCAGAGGGAGGTCAGAATTATGGTCGTTGGGCAGGATGTTGCTGAGTAGCAGCGTCATCCATATCTGAGTCAGAGTAGTCATGGTGCACATAATCAACACCCGCCTCCCCACAGCGGTTCGGGCAAAGTCTTGCCCCGGTATACACAACAGCTGGGCAATGGCCTCCTCGTCAAAGCCAGAGGCCTGGTCCCTCCTCTGGCTGAATTCGCACCGCTAGTCCTCCTCCAAGATCAGCGGGTGGCCCAGGAACTGGCTGAGGGCATCTGCGCCAAACGGAATCCACTGACCCCTTACCCATGAGCGCATATCCCGAACTCCCTCCTCTGTGGGCTAGGCATTAGCGTAGAACTCTAGGACTATCTCAGGGTCGAACTTGGCCATGAGAGTCACTAGAGGTGTCCAATGCCTGCATGCTATCTCCTCCTGGAAGTCCGAGTACTCATCCTCTCTGAGCTGGACGCGCTTCTCCCTGTGGAATGACCATCCCTTGATGGCCTCAAAACGCTGTTGGTGTTCGGCACTCCGGAACCTGTGACTGTCGAACTCCATGGGGGCACTGGAGCTTTCCACTTGGGCGTCCCTCCTGGACCTCTTTGTGGAGAGCTTCTTCGGAGCCATGTCTTGTTGGGGATGAATAACAATGCAAAATGGAATCAAAAAACGCTGAGAAATGGTGACCTAAGGCTAGAAATCTGAGGGATCCCATGAGCTTACGTTTTTTGGATGAGAGGAAGAAGTTTTTGGTGAAAAACTCACCCCTTCCCTCTCCTTTTAACCTTTCTCGTGTAGGGGGTGCTCGCCCAGGCGAGCTAACCTTGCCCAGGCGAGCTAACCCTGTGCATACCCCCCCTTTTTCAAACTAGAAAATCGCGCGTTCCCCTATGGGTCCGTGCTCGTTTACTTAGAGTCCATAGGATAAGTTAGGCATATAAAAAGACATAAGCTTTATAGGATACTAGGTTGCCTCCTAGTAGGGCCTCCTCAACGTGCGGAGCTAGTCGAGGGATGATGATCTGCAGACCACCAGCCTAATGCCTGCTCGTACCCGTCCCCGAGCATCTGAAAGCGGGAAATGGCATTTATGCAGTGAAAATATGGCCACGCTACCACTTACCTTGGTTCATCCCTGTCTAGGATTTGATGTTGTATTAACCACCTCTCGAAATGATCATGTCCTTGTCTACCGATTCACAAGGTCCAAAATGCATGTGCCTGCGTATGCATGAAAAGTTTCAAACGCAATAATTCTTTAGCAAAAACCCATTGGGTTCAGTTTTAAATAAGCGCTTAGGGCATCCCTATGGGTCGAGCGAAAAGGATCGGATCATTTAAAAAGAATATGCTCCTTAAAGGAACAAAACGAGGGTCAAAACAACGAATCATCAATCTTGCGCTCTTTAAATGATTTTGACGACAATTTATAGAGGACCAAAATCCCTGGGAGAAACCAACAAAAAATTAAACATGCAATGACTCTCCTAATTCCCCCAAGTATCAAGCGTAGTATCGCTTGATGACATCGGCATTTACGGGTGAAGGTAGTTCCTCGTCATCCATGTTAGTGAGCACAAGGGCCCCTTCGAAGAAAGCCCTTTTTTACCACGAAGGGCCCTTCGTAGTTCGGGGCCCACTTTCCCCTATTGTTTCTCAGGGCTTGGGAGACATTCTTCAGCACCAGGTCCCATTCGTTGAACCTACACAGGTGTACCTTCTTATCGAAAGCATTCTTCACCCGTCTCTGGTACAAACACCCGTGGCTCATAGCGGTCAGACGCTTGCCTTCTGTGAGATTGAGCTGATCGAAACACGCTTGGGCCCACTACAACTCCTTTAATCCGGACTCTGCCAAGATTCTTAATGACAGGATCTCCACCTCAAATGGCAGAATGGCTTCCATTCCGTATACCAATGAAAATGGCGTTGCCATGGTCGAAGTGCGCATCGAAGTTCGGTAACCATGTAGCGCAAAAGGGAGCATCTCGTGCTAGTCCTTGTATGACATGGTCATCTTCTGAATAATCTTCTTGATATTCTTGTTGGCTACCTCCACCGCTCCGCTCATCTTGGGCCTGTAGGGTGTGGAATTGTGGTGTTGGATCTTAAATTATTCGCACATTTCCCCCATCATTTTATTATTCAAATTGGTGCCGTTGTCTATGATAATCTTCCTTGGCAAACCATAATGGCAGATTATCTCCCTCTTGATGAACCTAACCACCACACTCCTTGTGACACTAGCATATGAGGCAGCTTCGACCCACTTGGTGAAGTAATCGATTGCCACCAAGATGAAACGATGTCCATTCGTAGCCTTGGGCTCTATGGCCTCGATCACATCTATCCCCCACATGGAAAAGAGCCACGGTGCAGCCAATACATTCAATGGTAGGGGCAGAGCGTTGACATTGTCCGCAAACGTCTGGCATTTGTGACACTTCCTTACATAGAGGCAACAATCGCTTTCCATGGTGAGCCAATAATAGCCCGCCCTCAGGATCTTCCTAGCCATGGCGTGCCCGTTAGTGTGCGTACCGAAAGAGCCCTCATGGACCTCCTCCAGCATGCGTCCAGCTTCCTTAGCGTTCATGCATCGGAGCAACACCATGTCATGGTTTCTCTTGTATAGTATGCCTCCGCTTAAAAAGAAACTGGCCGCCAACCTCCTTAACATCTTATTGTCGTTGTCGGAAGCTTCCGGTGGGTACTCCTTGCTTTCAACGTATCGCTTGATGTCAAAATACCAAGGTTTATCGTCCTGCTCCTCCTCTACCAAACAACAATATGTGGGCCTGCCACGACACCTGAACTCAATGCATGGCAGGTCTCCGTGCAGTGTCAGCTGGAACATGGACGCTAAAGTGGCGAGCTCATCAAAGAACTCAGCCAGCTCCTTGATGTAGGCCTGGTAGGGTATTAGCTTGTGATCCCTAGTTTCCCATTCTCCTCTTAACTGGTGAATCACCGGCGCCGAGTCTCCGTACACCTTGAGTAGTTTGGCGTTGAAGTCAATTGCTGCCTGGACACCCAGGGCGCATGCTTCGTATTCAGCCATGTTATTGGTGTAGTCAAAACCAAGTCTGGCTGTGAAAAGGTATGCATTGATTGTCTGGACAGACCAATGCCACCCCAACGCCATGGCCCACAAAGTTAGATGCTCCATCGAACCACACGATCCACTTGTCCCTGTCCTTTTCTAGCTTCTCTTCAAATAAGGCCATGATGTCCTCATCTGTGAACTCGGGATGCATGGGTTGATAATCATTGAGAGGCTGCTGAGCCAAATAGTCCGCCAAGGCGCTTCCCTTTATCGCTTTTTGGGTTACGTAGACTATGTCGAACTCGGATAGCAAAACCGGCCACCAAGCAATTCGCCTTGTGAGAGCGGGCTTCTCAAAGATGTACTTGATTGGGTCCATCTTGGATACCATCCAGGTGGTATGGCTCAGCATGTACTGTCTTTGTCGGTGGGACGCCCATATCAAAGTGCAACATGTCCTTTCCAGCAGGGAGTAGTTCATCTCACAGGCCGTGAACTTCTTACTTAAGTAGTAGACGACTCACTCTCTTTTTCCTGACTCATCATGCTGCCCCAGCATGCACCCCATTGACTTGTCCAAAACTGTCATGTACATGATGAGAGGTCTCCCGGGCACCGGCGGCATAAGTATGGGAGAGTTCATGAGGCGCCATTTAATCTTTTCAAACGCCTCTTGACAGTCCTTGTCCCAGTGGACGGACTGGTTCTTGCGTAAGAGTTTGAAAAGCGGCTCATAGGTAGCTGTGAGCTGTGATATGAATCTGGAAATGTAGTTTAAACGCCTCAGGAAACCTTGGACCTGCTTCTCGGTACGGGGTTCCAGCATCTTAAGGATGGCTTTTACTCTTTCGGGGTCCACCTCTATTCCCTTCTAACTTACGATGAAACCCAACAGCTTTCCCAACTTGACCCCGAAGGTGCACTTAGCGGGGTTTAACCTCAATTGATACCTCCTAAACCTCTCGAACAAACTCTACAAGTTGACGAGGTATTCCTCCTCAGTTTTGAACTTGGCAATCATGTTGTCTACGGAGATTTCGATTTCTCGGTGCATCATGTCATGGAACAAAGCCCCAGTGTTCTTGAGCCCAAAGGACATCACCTTATAGCAGAACGTTCCCCACAGGGTAACGAACGTGGTCTTTTCCATATCTTCTGGCACCATCTTTATTTGATTGTAGCCTGAGAAACCGTCCATGAAGGAAAACAATGCAAAATTGGCTGTGTTGTCCACGTGGACATTGATGTGTGGCACAGGAAACTTATCTTTGGGACTGGCCCGATTCAGGTCCCGATAGTCCACACACATCCGTACCTTCCTATCTTTCTTAGGGACCGGCACAATGTTGGCCACCCACTCAGGGTATCGAGCCACCGCCAAGAAACCGGCGTCGAACTGCTTTTTCACCTCCTCCTTGATCTTCAGCAACATCCTGGGTTTCATTCTCCTTAGCTTTTGCTTCACCAGAGAATAACCGGAGTTCAAAGGCAACCTATGTTTCACGATGTCGTGACTTAAACTAGGCATGTCTTGGTACAACCAAGCAAAGACGTCATGGTAGTCCCTCGGCAGGGCCACTAATTCCTCACGGATGGGGGGGGGGGGGGGGGGTCATACCTATGCCTACTTTCACTTCCTTCCTTTCACTGCCAGCACCTAAGTCTACAAGCTCCGTCTCTTCTTGATGTGGCCTCATCTCTCGATCCTCCTGAGCAATTATCCTCTCTAGCTCTGGGGGAAGTCCTACGTCTTCGTCTTCTTCACCCTCTGTCTGACTCGTTTCTTGCTTGGTCCATGTTAACCGATAAAAGCAAAGAGGACCGTTTAAGGCATTGGACCTTAAAACGGTTTTAAGTGACTTTTGTGAACAAAGCTTGATTTGTGAGTTGATTTTAGCCTTAGTTTCACTTTGGTTATTAGTCAATTCATTCAAGGAAACATCCAAAGAAAAACGTCCGATTGATTTTTTTGATTATTTTATTCAAAGATATTTTGATTATTTTATTATTATTTTTTCAAGATATTTTGATTATTTTATTATTATTTTGCTTTTTTTGGTTTAACCAAGGTTACAACTTGAACGATCGGTTAGATTTTGCTTTAACATTGATTAAACAACATTACAACACAAATGATCGGTTGAAATTCATTTTATCATTTATTAGACGAGATAACGACTTAAATAAACGGTTAAAGTACGTTAAAAACGGAAGAAAAGAAAATCAAAAGTGAACAAGATGAAGATGAAAGCAAACAAAACATGAAATGAATTGAAAGTCTCAAATTCGAACACTTATCGGTTGAAGAACGAAGAACGGTGAAGAACGGAGGAAAATCTTCACAAATTTGTTCACGAAAACTTCTCAGAAGCGTTACGGAAGCACTTCGACTCGATTCTTCTTCATGGAAACGTGTTTTTTTACCCAAAAAAGCCAAAATGCATAGCCTAGGGGTCATGAACATTTTTGAAACAGCCCCCCCTCCCCTATTTATAGGGAAAAAGGGAGGTGCCTGCCGCCCAGAGGCTTCTTGAGGAAGATTTCTAAGCGCACCCCAATTACTAAGTTCACCCCCCTTTTCGTACTTTACGGAAAAGTCACGGAAGTCTTATGGAAATGTTTCGGATTTGATTTTCACCTTTTTTTTCTCTCCCCTTTCACCAATATTAAGTGAAATATGCTTACCCAAGGTATTCGGAAATTTTACGGAAGCATTACGAAAGCCACGGAAACCATTTTTCAACAAAACATGGAGGAGCTTGCCGCCCAATTGCTTCCTCCTTAAGCAACCCAACTTGCAAAATGTTTTGGAAGGGCCTAGATTCGAATTTCTATTTACACCCCTATCTTGATAAGTTCACCCCCCGCTTTTGTGTTTTTGGCTATTTTCTTTCCGAAATCTCACGAAACTTTACGGATTCCACCGCGATGAGTGTTAAGCCTTCTGAAGCGATCAACAATGGTCCTCGGATGAAATTATAGTGTAAGCATTTATTTACACACACCCCACTTTTCTAAATACACTCTCATTTTCGTGTTTTTGACCGGTTTCTTCCCGAAACATCTCAGAACTTTATGGATTCCACAACGACGAGTGTTAAAAATTTTGAGGTGGTCAAACAAAGGTCGCATGCTGACAAATAGTGATCCCCAGACGAAATTAGGGTATGACAATAGTCCACACATATCTTTTGAGACGAAATTGGTTTTTCTAGTAAACTAACTTTACAAATGTGTCCAAGCAGGAGATGGCTCCAAAGAAACTCTCGACCAAGAGGTCTAGGAAGGATGCCACTGGAGAGGGTTCCAGTGTGGCCCCACAAGCAGATATGGATTTTGATAGACACCGGTTCTGGAGTACGGAACACCAGCAATGGTTTGAGGCCATCAAAGGCTGGTCATTCCTCAGAGAGAGGCGAGTCCAGCTAAGGGACAAGGAGTATGTGGAGTTCCAAGAGGAGATAGCCCGAAGACAATGGGCTCAGCTCGTATCACCCATGGCTAAGTTTGATCCTGAGATAGTCATGGCCTACAGACGAAGGAGCCAAAGACATGCGCTCCTGGGTGAGGGGCCAGTGGATTCCCTTTGATGGAGATGCCATCAATCAGTTTCTGGGGCATTTGCTGGTTTTGGAGGAAGGCCAGCGCTGTGAGTTCTCCCAAAGGAGGAGTCAGGCCTCCGACTTCGAGTGCGGATCATGCGCACCAGCATGACCACCATCACACAGATATGGATGACGTTGCTGCTTAGCAACATTTTCCCCAGCAACCATAACTCGAACCTCCCCCTGCCGAAGTGTCAATTGGTTTACGTCATCCTAATTCAGGTGAGTGTCCACATTGCCCAATTGATCTCTGATGTTATTTACCAGTTTGCAGGGATTACGCCTCTGAGATACCCAGTGGACCCGAAGGGTTTCTTGCTCTCATCACAAGCCTCTGTCAGTTCTATGGAATGGAGGTCACCCCCACCAAGCTCATTCAACCTCCTATTAACAGGGCTTTCATTGAGAAGTACTGTGTGCCCAGGAAGGTGTCGGGTCAGGCACCCCAGCAGCCAAAGGAAGACCAGCAGCAGCTGCAGCAGATGCGCCACCGCCGCCTCTAGAGGAGGTATCATCTCTGAAGTCCATCTCTGATCACCTGCGAAGGATAGAACTTTAGATGCACAGGTACATGCATCACATGACTAGCCAGCAAGCGGCTAATCACAGAGGACAGGTGCAGCTGAATGAGACATTCTACCGTTACAACATGCACCAGTAGAGTCAGGACCTCAGTCCTTTCCCTTGGCCTACCCCCGAGCAGTTTGAGGCCACGGTGGCCAGGCCTGGGGACAAGACTGATTTCAAGACACAGGCAGGACCTGCAGGAGCTCTGGGGATGACAAAGGAGCTCAGGAGGATAACAACATGGCTAACGTGTTGGACTTCATCACTTGATAAGGCTGAGTTGCACGACTGAGATCGCCAAAAATTGTGATTTTGTCTTTATTTGATTTTATCGCTTTCAGTTGTTATTTCATTAATAAAACTGAACTTTGTGTTATTTTCTTTCAGTTGTTATTTCATTATGATAAAACTGAGCTTGATAATATTGTTGTTAGTCATTTGTTGTTTTGTTTTGACTAATTTCACCGCTTCTAGCATATTGTCGTATGTACTTTGTGATGGTTTGTTTTAAATGCCAAAAAATAGGGAGTCTTGTGTATTTTCATTCGTACGCCTTTATCTCTTTTTGATAAAGTATAATCTCGGTCACCAACTTTGCCCGGGTTACAAACCTTTTCTAAAAAAAATTTGATTCAAAGAAAAAGCTAAAAGAAAAAAAGAGGCTAAGAGACAACAAGCTTTTGAAAGAAAATAACCGCCATTTTTCTTGGGAAAATTCACGGGTCGGAACATAAAAATATTTTTAAAAAACAATGTGTGCGCCAGAAGGGTGAATGCAATGAAGATTTTTCCCGAAGCCCTGAATGGACTCGGATGTGTGCGAAACTTGATAAAAGTGTGAATGTATGTATACATGATTTTGATTATGTCAAAAGAAGAATCAAACAAGGCTCATTTTGCTTCAAGATTAATACAAGATTGTTTCAACAAACAAAGCCTTGATTCAAGATTTCTTCAAGATCAAGCCTTGCCTCACAATGAAAGGTTTCAAGTCATTCAAGGCACATGTAATCGATTACCAATGGTTTGAAAGTGTGTAATCGATTACACATCATATGTAATCGATTACCAAAGACTCTGAATGTTGGGAATTCAAATTTTAAATGAAGGGTCACAACTGTTCAAGAAAAACAACTGTGTAATCGATTACACTAATTCTGTAATCGATTACCAGAGAGGATTTTCAAGGAATATCGCCAACAGTCACATCTTATCATTTGGATTTTGAATGGCCATCAAAGGCCTATATATATGTGTGACTTGGGACAAAATTGAAGAGAGAGTTTTGCTTGGCAAAAATGTCTTATCCTCTCAAAAGACAATGAGAGAGATTCCAAAAGAACTTCGTTTTCAAATGCTCTCTCAAAAGAAATCCTTGACCAAACACTTGCAAAATCTATAAGGATTATTACATGATCTTCATTGTAATATTCTTCTCTTGAAGAGAGAATTCTTCTTCCATTCTTCTTATTCAATGAGATTGGTTAAGAGACTGTAAGTCTCTTGTTGTAAAGCATCTGAACACAAGGGATGGGTTGTCCCTGTGTGGTTCAAACTTTGTAATGAATTATACAAAGATAGTGAAAATCTCAAGTGGGTTGCTTGGGGACTGGACGTAGACACAAGGGTGTGGCCGAACCAGTACAAAACTATGTTTGCATTCTCTCTTCCCTGATCTCATTTATTTTATTGCAATCAATTTTTCCTTGCATGTTTAAAGAACATTGTTAAATTGATTGTTGTTGCTTCTTCTGCATTCTAAGCCTATCCCTCTTAAGTTATTGAGGCCACAAGGTCTAACAAAAAGTGCATTATTTAGAAACACTGGGTTGATTTGAATGGGGAAAAACAAACCCTAAGCCTTAGTGTTTATATGGCCACAAAGCTTTATGTATGACTATCTAGAGATACAAGAGATGCAAGGGAAGGCCATAGGGTTCTCATGAGCCTTAGGGTAGATTTGGGGCCCATGGGCTAAGTATGAGCCCACTTATCTTTGTACATATTAGATTAAGGTTTCATTATTTTTTGGCCTTGTATTTAGGACTCCATAATATAGGTAAGGTACCCTAGAAATGTAGGATTTTTCAGCCCTTGTATTTTAGGGCACCTAGACTAGTTTTTGTGTTAGGGGTAGTTTTGTAATTTCACATACATTAAGTGAATATTTGATGTGTGTGGTTGGAAATAAATTTAATTGAATTGGGAGAAACCAAATACAATTAAATTTTAGAGGGGGAGGTGAGCATTTGCTTGCTACACCCCATTGTCACATCATATAGTCACACTTTGTGCATGTCCTTCATGCTTTACATGCCTCATGACACCTAAGCACAATTAGTGAAGAATCTTGGACTTGATCTTGGATTAGTGGGTTGAACCATAGCGAAAATTCACTAATCATAATTAGTAAAATTTTGGCTCCAAAATTTGGCTCTACAAATTCAAGTGAAATTTGAATCGAAATTCAAATTTCCCTCCAATTTTGTGTGACACTTAGGCTATAAATAGAGGCCATGTGTGTGCATTTTTTTGAACTTTGATCATTTGAGAATTACACTTCAAAGTTCATATCTCTTTTGAGGCACAAATTTCGTGCTTCCTCTCTCCTTCTCCCTCCATTCTTCTTCTCCTACCTCCAAGCTCTTATCCATGGCTTCCTATGGTGGTGAGCTTCTTCTTGACTCATCTTCTCCTTGAAGTGGCATCTCTTCTCAAGTCGTCTTCTTCTCCATTTCGCTGCCATTAATCTTCAAGAAGCAAATGACTCTATTGATGAAGAAGATCTATGGCCTACAAGCTCCACATGGAGCTACGTCAAAATAACTGCCAAAACTAGAGGTTTCGTGAGTCTATTTTTTTAGGTTTTGTACTCTACTCTAGAGCCATTCTAGGTTTCTCTTTGAGTCCTAGTTTTCTTTTATGTGCTTTTCATTGCTTTAGTTGTTGAATAATCCTTGAAAATTTGTCGTGTTAAAACTATATTGGTTTAGCTTTCATTTCATTTTTTTTTTGGTCTTTGGTTTTTGCTTGTCTCTTTGTTTCCTTGTTTGTGAGTGCAATATAGGTAATTGGAAAGGAGGATTGGTGCCATCCCTTGAAGAATTTGAGTCAAGAAGCAAGGGGCCAACCACCTTAAGAGCTATTGGACTAAGAAGCACTCCAAATTGAGTGAATCACCAAAGAGACAACAACCACCAAAATTGAGGACCTTTTTGTAATTTTGTAATTGGCAATTTACTTACCTTCATTGGTTTCAAATTTTGCAACAAAAAGGCCTTTCATTGGAAGTGTGTTGGGAGCCTCCAATAGGTTACCAAACTTCCATTTGTGTGTAATAATTTTAGGCAATTTTCCCTTAGGATAGTAAATGTTTTGTTGGGAACCTTAAATGTGGTCATCCAAACACTCTTATGACTCGCCTAGTTTACATTTCTTGCTTACTTTCATAGCTTATTTTCTTTACTAGTCACACCTAGTTTATCTTGTTATTGCATAATACTTTCTTCTTGCTTATCACTCTTATCTTGAGTTCTTTTGAACCCTAGCTTTTACCTTTTACAAACCCCCAATAAGAAAGAACCACAACTTAGGAACCAACATGAGTCATCATTCATCTAGTGTTAATGGTAAGGGTACTAGTCATAAAGACCCTTTATCTAGAATCTTAGATGAGTTGAGTTCCCTCAAGTTATGGAATGAAAAAATAGAAAGAAAAGAAAAATGAAAAGAGAGGGTAGAAATAAATCAAGATAAGAGGGAACAAATAAGGGAAGAAGAAAGAAGGAAAATAAAAGAGTTAAGAACAGAAAAGCATGCTCCTATTGTAGTCATGACTTTTGCAAGAGCCTAAGTGAAGAACTTCGTGACTATTATAAAGGAAGGCATAAGTCACATCTTAGACCTCACTCCCATGGGAGAGGAAAGGAAAGAAAGCCTCAAGAGGCTAACATTAACCTCCATACTTCCATGGGAAGGATAATGCAGAGGCTTACTTAGATTGGGAAATAAGGGTAAGCAACAAGTCTACTTCAAAATCTTGTGGCTCTCACTCTTATCCAAATAAAGACCAAGGTCAAGGAATCTTAGAGGCGGCACCTTCTAGGCCCAAAGATGATAAGGGGAAGACAATAGAAAAACAACCCCCTAAGGCTAGTATGCAAGAGAAGACTAGCTCTATAAAGTGCTTTAAATGTCTTGGAAGAGGACACATTACTTCTCAATGCCCCACCAAGAAAACCATGATTATGAGGGGCCAAGACATTTATAGTAGCTAAGATGAAGCTACTACTTCACCTTCCTCTAGTGAAAGTGAAGAAGCAAAAGGGGAAGAATCTAGTGAAGAAATCTACCCCCAAAGAAGAAGGACAACCTTTAATGGTTAAGGAGGAGTGTAAAGAGGTAAGTGTCTCCTCCAAGAGGTTAGCTAAGAAGTAAAGTCATTTTGAAATAAAGACAAACATTAAAGAAACTTCCCCTCTTAGACAACCTCCACATCTTCTCCTTTTTAAAAAGACACTTGTTAGTACTGCCACACCACTTGGGCTTGAGGTTATTCGTCAAGTAAAGGAGCTGTTGGATGAGGTTTGGTTCGTAAGAGCTTAAATCCTTGTGCTCTGTTGGTGCCTAAAATAGGTATTATTAGGCACCAAATCCCTAAAATAGGTCACATGATGAATGTGTTGAGTGGTGCAACCCTCTTTTGTAAAATCACTCATGTACCCAACATCTTCATGATTCATGTACATAGGGACTCATTAAGTAGGTTTGTTCTTATTTTTGGTTTCAATACAAACCTAGGTGCTCATATGGGACACCTTAGGTTTGTAGTACCTTTTTGTAGGAATAATCAACATGAAAATACAGAAAAAGGTATGTTTTATTGCATTACTTTTCTTAATTTTTTAAATAGTGATCAAGGGGTTTCCACGAACCCTAAGAGAATAAAGGTCATCCTAAGTGGCCCACCCCACCAAGTATAATGAAAATTTGGGGCTTTCATGACTTAACAAACTTTTACAAAAGATTTGTCCCATATTTTTCTATACTTGTAGCACCACTCATTGAGTTGGTGAGGAACCATGTTCCCTCATGGGAAGATGCCCAGGAAAAGGATTTTCAAACCTTACCCTACTCCAACATGCCAAACACCACTAATATATATGTT
This sequence comes from Glycine soja, assembly GCF_004193775.1. Classification (NCBI taxonomy): domain Eukaryota; kingdom Viridiplantae; phylum Streptophyta; class Magnoliopsida; order Fabales; family Fabaceae; genus Glycine; species Glycine soja. Next base: position 16,237,361 of record NC_041020.1, on the reverse strand, counting down.
TTTATTCTTATTATAGATGTTGAGGGAAGAAGCCCAGAGTTTTAAGAACCTCTGGATTTAAGTTCAAATCCTTTTCAAGGGGGGGGGGGAATGATGCAATCCTACCCCGCAAGGGCATTGGATAGAAGACTCCAAGAAGATTGGGCCAGAGATGCAGGAGAAGGCCCTAGGATTCTCATGAGCCTTAGGGTAGATTTTTGGCCCATAAGCTCAGTATGAGTCCACTTATCTTCGTACATATTAGATTAAGGTTTCATTATTTTTTTGCCTTGCATTTAGGGCCCCATAGTGTAGGGAGGGTACCCTAGTAATATAGGATTTTTCAGCCCTTGTATTTTAGGGCACTTAGACTAGTTTTTGTATTAGGGGTAGCTTTGTAATTTCACATGCATTAAGTGCACTATTTGATGTGTGTGTATTGGGAGATAAATTTCATTGAATTGGGAGAAGCCCAATCCAATTAAATTTTGGACCATCTTAAGGGGGAGGTGAGCATTTTCTTGCTATACCCCACTGTCACATCATATAGTCACATTTTGTGCATGTCCTTCGTGCTTTACATGCCTCATGACACCTAAGCACACTTAGTGGCCTGAACCATAACTAAAATTCACTAATCATAATTAGTGAAATTTTGGCTCCAAATTTGGCTCCACCAATTCAAATTCAAATTCAAGTGAAATTTAAATAGAAATTCAAATTTTCCTCCAATTTTATGTGACACTTAGGTTATAAATAGAGGCCTTGTATGTGCATTTTATCAACTTTGATCATTTGAGAATTACACCTCAAAGTTCAGACCTCATTTGAGGCATAAAATTTTATGCTCCTTCTTTTCTTCTCCATCCACTCATCTTCTACTACCTTCAAGCTCTTATCCATGGCTTCCTATGGTGGTGAGTTTGTTCTTGACTCATATTCTCCTTGAAGTGGCGTCTCCTCTCAAGTCTTCTTCTTCTCCATTCTGCTGCCATTAATCTTCAAGAAGCAAAGGACTCTATTGATGAAGAAGATCTATGGCCTACAAGCTCCACATGGAGCTACATCAGTGAGGGATCCCAAGGTGTGTTCAAAGATTGTAAAGGATTTACAAGGATAGTGGAAAATCTCAAGTGGTTTACTTGGACATGGACACGAGAAGTGGTTGAACTAGTATAAATCGAGTTTGCAATTCTCTCTTTCCTTATCTCGTTTATTTTATTGCAATTTACTTTGTCTTGCACATTTAAAGAACATTGTGAAATTGATTGTTGCTTCTTCTTCTACATTCTAAATCTATCACATATAATTTAAAGGGGGATTAAAACTTGTTAGTCGAAAAATTCTTAAGATTTAATTCACCCCCCTCTTAAGTTATTGAGGCCACTTTTTCAATAAAGATGAAAGTCAAAAGTTGAACTTTGGTGATCAACATGAAAGTCCTTGAGTTAGTTGTGAATTGAGTAAAACACATACCCAAAGGTAAGTCAAAAGCTTATGAGTGAAACACTTATTGTGAGGATAAGTTGCTATGGCATTAAATTTGATTGCCATTCTTGTTGCATATTTCTAACCTTGCATTTGATTTAGTTGAGCGAAAAAGTTGAATGCGGGCACCATACTTAGTTGATTGAAGCACATGAACAAAAAAATTATTGAATAAAGGGGATTGCAAGAAGAGTGTGTATGTAAATTGTCATTGTGTATCTTTAGTCTTTAGTTTTAATTTGTCTTTTGCTTTTGAGTCTTAGTTTAATTTTGTTTTTGAGTCCTTATTTTTTTTAAGTAGTTCTTACTATTTTAATTCAGTTTTTAATTTGTCTTAGGTAGAATTTTATGTTTTAGTTATTTTGATGAATTTTGATAGTTTTTTTTTTACCAAAAATAGGTCATTTTGGCAAGAGCTCTAGAGGCCAAAAATCAGCAGAAAGTTCTAGAAGGAGAAATTGTGGAAATTGAAGATAAAAGCTAGGAAAATCAAGAGTAAGATATTTTTCAAGGATAAATCAGCTGAAAAATAAGAAGATAATTACTTGAATTAATTAGAAATATTATTTGCTTGTAATTTCTTGTAATTATCTCCTTAATTAAACCTAGCTACAATTTTGTAAATAGGAGGCTAGGCATTCATTGTAACGGTATAGAAGTCTAGAACAATTCTTAGAATTATTTTTTAGACATCCACCTACTAGATGAATGTAGGAATTGACTTGCACTTTGGCGAGCCTTGTTGAAACCCGAACATGAATCAAGTACTTAATTGAGATTATCTCTAGGGATAGAACAATCATGGTTAAGCCTTGCTAATTCTCGACCATTAATGTTGATTGCGTGTGTCGTTATGTCCAAGGGATTGGGTATCAGACAAGTAGTTTAGAATTTGTGAATATGCAGGAGCTAGGGTAGAATACATCAGTGAATTGGGCATGGGTAGAGAATTGTGAAGTTATAGTGGATCAAGTGAATTCCAAGTCCAAACCTAAACATTCATTCATCAAGATCGACATCACCATCCAAGGGTGTTTCCCTCGCTCCTACGTATCCTCAATTGCAATGAAGAAATCAGACCTACGTAATTCTTTTAGAACTAAACATTGGTTAAGTTGTTTTGATCTTTTTCCGCAAGATCGATTTTAATCGCACAAAAAATCGTTTAAGGCGTTCGACCATTAAAAGATCTTTTGATTCTTTTGAAAGGAGAGAAACGTTAAGGTGTTGGACCATTAACGATCTCTTGTTTTAGAAACGTTAAGGCATTGGACCATTAACGATCTCTTGTTTTTGAAAGGAGAGAAACGTTAAGGCGTTAGACCATTAACGATCTCTTGGGGTGGTCGACAAAAGCGGGAATTTTTCTCCTACGTATGCTCAATTGCGATGAGAAAATCAAACCTACGTAGTTCTTGCAAAAGCGGTAAAGTTATGGGTTGATTTTATGCTTTTGAACGGTCCATGTTAATCGATAAAAGCAACGAGGACCGTTTAAGGCGTTGGACCTTAAAACGATTTGAAGAATGAAGAACGAAGAACGGAGGAAAATCTTCACAGATTTGCTCACGGAAACGTCTCGGAAGCGTTACAGAAGCACTTTGACTTGATTCTTCTTCACGGAAACGTGTTTTTTACCCAAAATAGCTTAAATGCATAGCCCAAGGGTCATGAACATTTTTGAAACAGGCCCCCCTCCCCTATTTATAGGGAAAAAGGGAGGTGCTTGCCACCCAGAGGCTTCTTGAGGAAGATTTCTAAGCGCACCCCAATTACTAAGTTCACCCCCATTTTCGTACTTTACGGAAAAGTTATGGAAGCCTTACGGAAGTGTTTCAGATTTGATTTTTGTCTTTGTTTTCTCTTCCCTTTCACCAACATTAACTGAAATATGCTTACCCAAGGTTTTCAGAAATTTTACGGAAGCATTACAGAAGCCATGGAAGCCACGGAAGCCCCAAAAACCATTTTTCAACAAAACGTGGAGGAGCTTGCCGCCTAGTTGCTTCCTCCTTAAGCAACCCAACTTCCAAAATATTCTGGAAGTGCCTAGATTTGAATTTCTATTTACATCGCTATCTTGATAAGTTCACCCCCCCAATTTTTATGTTTTTGGCTGTTTTCTTTCCGAAATCTCACGAAACTTTACGGATTCCACCACGATGAGTGTTAAGCCTTCCGAAACAATCAACAATGGTCCTCGGATGAAATTATAGTGTAACAATTTATTTACACACACCCCACTTTACTAAATAGCCCAACCAGCGAAACACATCATCGGACTTGGAAATCTCTGGATGGCAAAGGAAAAAATTTGGGAAAACCTGCAAAAATCTTCAAAATGATTAGAAATGGCTGACCATCATCATTCTGATGTCATCAGACTTGTTTGTCTCTAGATGATAAAGATGTGGATAACCACGAGGTATATCCACGTGCAACTGGACCCTTGAGTCTGACGAATAGCAAAATGATACTTTTTCGCAGTCTCGGCCGAAAGACGCTGACATCTCCGGAAAAGGTGCAGATGATGACGTTAGTCACTGCATGCTATCGGGCTTTGAGTGTTACGGATAGCAAATGAGACTTTTTCACAGTCTCGGCCGGAAGACACTGACATCTCCGGGGAAGGTGAAGATGATGACGTTAGTCACTGCATGCTATCGAGCTTTGAGTCTTGTGGATAGCAAATGAGACTTTTTCGTAGTCTCGACCGGAAGACGCTGACATCTCCGGGAAAGGTGCAGATGACGATGTTAGTCACTGCATGCTATCGGGCTTTGAGTCTTACGGATAGAAAATGAGATTTTTTCGCAGTCTCGGCCGGAAGACGCTAACATCTTCGAGGAAGGTGCAGATGACGACGTTAGTCACTGCATGCTATCATTCTTTGAGTCTTACAGATAACAAATGAGACTTTTTCACAGTCTTGGCCAGAAGACGTCGACCTCTCCGGGGAAGGTGCAAATGACGACGTTAGTCACTGTATGCTATCGGGCTTTTAGTCTTATGGATAGCGAATGAGAATTTTTTGTAGTCTCGGTCGGAAGACGCTGACATCTCCGGGGAAGGTGCAGATGCTGACGTTAGTCACTGCATGCTATCGGACTTTGAGTCTTACGGATATCAAATGAGACTTTTCCGCAGTCTCGACCAGAAGACGCTAACATCTCTGGGAAAGGTGCAGATGACGACGTTATTCACTACATGCTATCGGGCTTTGAGTCTTACGGATAGCAAAATAAGGCTTTTTTGCAGTCTCGGCCGGAAGACGCTGACATCTCTAGAAAAGGTGCAGATGACGACGTTAGTCACTGCATGCTATCAGGCTTTGAGTCTTACGGATAGCAAAATGAGACTTTTTCGTAGTCTCGGCCAGAAGACGCTGACATCTCCGGGGAAGGTGCAGATGACGACGTTAGTCACTGCATGCTATCGGGCTTTGAGTCTTATGGATAACAAATAAGACCTTTTCACAGTCTCGGCCGTAAGATGTTGACATCTCTGGGGAAGGTGCAGATGACGATGTTAGTCACTGCATGCTATCAGGTTTTGAGTCTTACGGATAGCAAATGATACTTTTTCGCAATCTCGGTCGGAAGACGCTGACATCTCCAAGGAAGGTGCAGATGACGATGTTAGTCACTGCATGCTATCGTTCTTTGAGTCATACGGATAGCAAATGAGACTTTTTCCCAGTCTCGACCGGAAGACGCTGACATCTCCGGGGAAGGTTCAGATGATGATGTTAGTCACTGAATGCTCTCGGGCTTTGAGTCTTACGGATAGCAAATGTGTGTGTTCGGGTTACCGTATAGGGCGTCTCCGCGTGCCAATGGACTCACAGGTCACGATAGCAAAAAGTGGGGTGGTCGACAAGAGCGAGGCTTTTGCTCCTACATATCCTTAATTTGTGATGAGGAACTCAGACCTACGTAGTTCTTGATTTTGTGTGAGACTAAAATAGTCTCGGTGTTCTTTTGCTAAAATGCGAACACGCTTTAGCAAAGAAACAGAACCTCCAATTGATCAGAGCAACATATAGTTCTTGTAAATCGCTGATCGAGGTCGTACCCGAATCAAATAAACATTAAAATGTAGTAACTAGGAAGTCATCCTAGGTCGTTTCCCAACGAGCAATGTAAACCAAATGTTCATAATAGACAGTAGGAAATAATAACAAATTGGGGGGGGGGGTTGTTTGCTTTTGTAAATTAAACAACGAGTAAAATTGAATTAGAAAATATCCGAATTAAAGTATGCTGCTTCCCCTTGATTCATAAGCAAGTCTCTTATCCTAGGTTACGAGAGTTTATCCTTTATCAGTTCAACCACTTAATCCAACCCTAAATTAAATTACTAAGCGAAATTTAACATAAGGCATTCATTATGTGATTAAGCAACACATACACCAATTAATCATAAACGATCATTAAGCATGAACGTAAATTAAGCGCATAGACAATTAATCAAACACTAAGCATGCATGAATTAATAGCAACAAATACAAAGTAATTAGTGAAGAGGAAAAACTTATTAGATTTTAATAGTAATAATAGAACCTCAAAGAGAACTGTGCTTGATCCTTAAGAGAAAACAACGCTGGAGACTTAGCCTTCCATTAATCAATAGAGAATGAAATTATAGATTGAAGAACAAAATTTTATTGCTGAAACGGAAAGTAAAAACTGGAATTGCAAAACAAAAATAATGTCTAAAAGAAGAAAAGCCTAAAACTAAAACGAAAATAGGAGAGAGAGAAGAGAGGGCCTGATGTAGGCTCCATTGGAGCTTGTATGCCTAGGATCTTCTTCATCAATGGATTCCTTTGCTTCTTGGAAGATGAATGGCAGCGGAATGGAGAATGAAGAGAGAGAGGAGACGCCACTTCAAGGAGAAGATGAGTCTAGAAGAAGCTCACCACCATAGGAGGCCATGGGTAAGAACTTGGAGGAAGAAGGAGATGAATGAAGGGAGAGGGAGAGAAGAGCACTAAATTTTGTGCTCTAAAAGAGCTCTGAAATATGAAGTTAATATTCAAATGATCAAAGTTAAAAAAATGCACACACATGGATTTGACCTCAAATCCAGAGGTTCTTGAAACTCATGGATTCTTTCCTCAACACCTGTAAAAAGAATGAAAACATATGTATTAGTGATGTTGGGTATGTTAGAGTATGGTAAGGACTGAAAACCCCTTTCCTGGCCATCTTCCCATGAGAGAATATAGTTCCTCACCAACTCAATGAGTGGTGCTACAAGTATAGAAAAATATGGGACAAACCTTTTGTAAAAGTTTGTTAAGATATTGAAGCCCCAAATTTCCCTTATACTTGGTGGAGTAGGCCACTCAAGAATGACCTTTATTCTCTTAGGGTCCATAAGAAGCCCTTGATCACTATTTAAAAAGTTAAGGAAAGCAATGGAATAATACATGCCTTTTTCTTTATTTTTATGTTGATTATTCCTAAAAAAAATTACTACAAACTTAAGGTGTCCCACATGAGCACCTAGGTTAGCATTGAAACAAAAAATAAGAACAAACCTACCTAATGAGTCCCTATGTACACAAATCATGAAGATGTTGGGTGCATGAGTGATTTTACAAAAGAGTGTTGCACCACTCAACGCATTCATTATACCACCTATCATAGGGATTTGGTGCCTAATAATACCTATTTTAGGCACCAACAAAGCACGAGGATTTAAGCTCTTGCGAACCAAACCCTCATCCAACAACTCCTTTACTTGAGGAATAACCTCAAGCTCAAGAGGTATGGCGGTGCTAAGGGATGTTTCCCTTGATAGGAGAAGGTAGAAAGATTGTTTAAGAAGGAGTGCTATTTTAATATCACATTTTGTTGCAAAATGATTTTCCTTGTTAACAATCTTCTTGGAGGAATCCTTTTCCTCCTTTTCCTTCCCCTTGGCCTTTGAACACAAGGCCTTACTATCCTTCTTTTTCTTTTGTTTTTCTAGTTTTTCTTCCTCATCCCTCTTATCTTTCATAGTTAGTTGATATTTGGCCACCTGTGAAGGTGTTTGAGGATGCAACACAAATTTAGTGTCAAGATGGGTGAGGGTAATTTAATTAGTTAGGCCATTGTAAATGATCTTCCTATCAAATTGCCATGGCCTTCCTAAAAGAATATGTCCTGCCTCCATGGGAACTATATCACAATTAACTTCATCCTTATATGTCCCAATGGAGAAAGGTACCTTCACTTGTTAGTTAACTATCATTTCCCTTGCTCATTGAGCCATTGAAGTGTATAAGGTTTTGGGTGAGGAATGATAGTGAGGTTCAACTTGGAAACTAATCTTGTGCTACAACAATTGCAACAAGATCCACTATCCACAATGAGAGAACAGGTTTTATCTAAAATTTTGCATCTTGTATGAAAGATGTTCTCTCTTTGGGATTGAGATAGATCACAAGATTGACCTCCAAGGAGCCTTCTAACCATTAAGAGGTCACCTTCTTCATGGGGGTAGACTTCCTCACTAGACTCTTCACCCCTTACTTCATCTTCACTTCCACTAGAGGAAGGGGAAGAAGTAGTCTCCTCTTCACTACTATAAATGTCTTGACCCCTCATAATCATGGTTTTCTTTGTGGGGCATTGAGAGGCAATGTGACCTCTCCCAAGACATTTGAAACATTTAATGTTGCTAGTCCTTTCTTGGGAACTAGTCTTAGGGGTGTATTTCTCTATGGTCTTACCCTTATCTTCCTTGGGTTTTGAAGGTGCAGCCCCTAAAATTCCATGGGCATGGTCCTTCCTTGAATAAGAGTGAGAGCCATAAGATTTTGAAGAAGGCTTTCTTTTAAGTTGTTGCTCCACTCTTATACAAAGTTGGACTAGCTCATCTAGGTCCCTATATGGAAGGAGTTCAACCTTATCCCTCACTTCCATATTAAGCCCACTAAGGAACCTAGCTATGCTTGTCCTTTCCTCCTCCCTAAGTCCAGCTCTTAAAAGGAGTAGTTCCATTTGTTGTCTATATTCTTCAATACTCATACTCCCTTGTCTAAGCCTTTGGAGCTTGTCCATAAGCTCCCTTTCATAGTAGGAGGGAATGTGCCTCTCCCTAAGGGCACTCTTAAGATCATTCCAATACTCTACTGGAGGATCCCCATGAATCCTTCATTCCCTAACAAGGGAAGTCCACCAATAGAGGGCATACCCTTGAAAGCTAAGGGTAGCCAATGGAACTTTTCTCTCTTTGCTAATATGATGGCAAGCAAAGAGTTGTTCAACCATTATTTCCCAATCTAAGTAAGCCTCAACATTATCTTTTCCATGGAAATATGGGAGGCTAATGTTAACCTCTTGAGGCCTTCTATCCTTTTCTCTTCTTTGGGAGTGATGTTAAGTATGTGAACTATGACGCCCTCTATAATAGTCGCTAAGTTCATCACTTAAACTCTTGCAAGAGTCATGACTACTATAGGAGGCATGTTTTTCTCTTTTCATTTCTTTCATTAATTTTCTTCTTTCTTCCTCTCTTATTTTCTCTCTTTCATCTTGACTTATTTCTTCCACTCTTTTTTACCTTTTTCTTTTCTCTCTTGTTTTTCTTTCCACAACTTAAGGGATCTCAACTCATCTAATATCTTATACAAGGGGTCCTTAGGAGTAGAACCTTCACCATTAACACTAGATGAAGAATGAAGACTCATGTTGGTTCCTAAGTTATGGTTCTTTCTTGTTGGGGGTTTGAAAAAAAGGTAAAAGAAACTATGGTTGAAACTAGCCAAAATAAACACTAAAAGTGGTGTGAAATATAAGGTAAAAACTAATTGGTAAAAGGCAAGCTATCTAGGCGGTTTGACAATGGAGGGTAAAGGAAATAAGCTATGAAAGTAAGCAAGAAATTAAAGTGCAAGAAATGCAAACTAGGTGGATCCTAAGAGTGTTTGGATGACCTCATTTAAGGTTCCCAACAAAACACTCACTATCCTAAGGGAAAATTGCCTAAAATTATTACACACAAATGGAAGTAGGGTGACCTATTGGAGGCTCCCAACTTACTTCCAATGAAAGGCCTTTTTGTTACAAAATTTGAAAGCAAAACAAATTGCCAATTACAAAATTACAAAAAAAAAGTCCTCAATTGTGGTGGCTATTCTCTCTTTAGTATTTCACTCAATTTGGAGTGCTTCTTAGTCCAATAGCTCTTAAGGTGGTTGGCCCCTTGCTTCTTGACTCAAATTCTTCAAGATATGGCACCAATCCTCCTTTCCAATTCCCTATATGGCAACTCACATGCAAGTAAACAAAGAGACAAGCAATAACCAAAGACCAAAAAAAATGAAATGAAAGCTAAACCAATAGAGTTTTAACAAGACAATTTTTCAAGGATTATTCAACACTTAAAGCAATGAAAAGCACAAAAAAGCAAGCTAGGACTCAAAGAGAAACCTAGAATGGCTCTAAAGTAGAGTAGAAAAACACTTAAAAAAAAGACTCAAGAAACCACTAGTTTTGGCACTTGTTTTCACAATAATTTTCAATTGAAATTTCAGAACTAGGATTGGTGTAAAATAGGCATCAATTATAGAACAAATTTTGAGCCAAAACAACAAGCACACTTTCCTTTCACTTTTTTTTTCCTGGACACTGATTTTTCTGCAAACTTGTGGGATTTTTATTATTTTTTCCTTTTATCCAAATCGCTTGGTTCTTTTTTTATAATTTTGGTCCAGATGTCTAGAAAATTCAGTAAAACTTTCAGCTCAAAAAACGTAGTGACCAATTCCCAGTAATTTATACAAGTTCATATGTTCAAGCTGCCAGCACCAGCGATTTCAACCTAGAAATCAAGAGTAGTGTTTATGTTGCTTAATGCTTGGATAGTTACAATTTGTGTTTGCTTATGGTCAATTATGTTGAATAACACAATTCAAGAGAGCTTAAGACTTATTTTGATTCACAAATCCAGCCACAAATCAGCACCACAACTCAACTTCATCATAGGCATCATGTAGGAAACTTAGAAAACAAAAAAAAGTTCAAGAATAAGACTACTTCTAGGAATTGATTTAGAACATGTTATGAACTAAATAACATGTATGAATTAGACTCAAAATTCAAAAGATAGGCTAAGAATGACAAGAATACATGAACAAATGTATCTAGAATTCAATCAACAAAATAAAATTCAACACAAACTTAGAACATAATGTGACAATTACTATGACTAAACATGACTCTAAGACAACATGGATTAAGTGATTTACACTTAGATTTTTGTGTTTTTTTTAATCAATATTTTGGAAGAACATTTAGATCTAAGGTTCCGCACAAGAATATTATGAATGAAAAATGATAGAACCTAAAATCAACACAAAAACAAGATTCAAGAGTAGATCTACAAAATTTGAACCATAGAAATGCAAGAACAAGTGTAGATCTAAGATTTAATCGGTTTATTTTTTTTGAATCTACTCTAAACAGCACCAAACCACAAGACAATGGATGATATACATGGAGAATAAGATGAAGCACAAGGAATTAAAGAGAATTCACCGAACAAAAAGATAGAGGAAGCAAAAGAACATCACCTAGATGAAGATGCTCTTGATACCACATGATGTAGGCTCCATTGGAGCTTGTAGGCCTAGGATCTTCTTCATCAATGGATTCCTTTGCTTCTTGGAAGATGAATGGCATCGGAATGGAGAAGGAAGATAGAGAGGAGACACCACTTCAAGGAGAAGATGAGTCTAGAAGAAGCTCACCACCATTGGAGGCCATGGATAAGAGCTTGGAGGAAGAAGGAGATGAATTAAGGGAGAGGGAGAGAAGAACATGAAATTTTGTGCTCTAAAAGAGCTCTGAAATCTGAAGTTAATATTCAAATGATCAAAGTTAAAAAAATGCTCATACATGACCTCTATTTATAGCCTAAGTGTCACACAAAATTGGAGGGAAATTTGAATTTCAATTCAAATTTTACTTGAATTTGAAATTGAATTTGTGGAGCCAAACTTTGGAGCCAAAATTTCACTAATTATGATTAGTGAATTTTAGTTATGGTTCATCCCACTAATCCAAGATCAATTCCAAGATTCTCCACTAAGTGTGCTTAGGTGTCTTGAGGCATGTAAAGCATGAAGGACATGCACAAAGTGTGACTATATGATATGGCAATGGGGTGTAGTAAGCAAATGGCTCACCTCCCCCTCTATAATTTAATTGGATTGGGCTTCTACCAATTCAATTAAATTTATTTCCAACCACACACATCAAATATTCACTTAGTGCATGTGAAATCACAAAACTACCCCTAATACAAAAACTAGTCTAGGTGCCCTAAAATACAAGGGCTGAAAAGTCTTATATTTCTAGGGTACCCTACCTACATTTTGGAGCCCTAAATACAAGGCCCAAAATTAATGAAACCTTTATCTAATATGTACAAAGATAAGTGGGCTCATACTTAGCCCATGAGCCTGAAATCTACCCTAAGGCTCATGAGAACCCTAGGGCCTTCTCTTACATTTTTGGCCCAATCTTCTTGGAGTCTTCTATCCAATGCCCTTGGGGGGTAGGATTGCATCAGGGCCTAAACTAGAACCTTGGTGTTGTTATATAGTTTTCTAGCCCCAAAGCTTACAAATCTGTTTTAAATCCAAGCCCATAAATAAAATAAAATCAAATCTAGATAAGATGAGATCTAGATGAAATAATATCTAGATAAGATCAAATCTAAATATTATCTAGATAAGATAAAGTCTAGATAAGGTAAAATTTTGTAGAATAAAATAGTCTGCCCTCTTCAAGTCCAAACTCAATTCTGGATTCAAGCCCAATGTTTCATTAATTCCGGAAATTAGATTAAAAACATCAAATTAGCTTAATGGGCCCAAATAATAAAACTGTCTAATTAATTTGGCAATTAAGATTAATCAGTACTTAAAATGGTGCATAAAGGGTTAAGAAATAGGAGAAAATAATGGCACATCAAAACCCCCCATACTTAGCCGTTTGCACTCCTGGGCAAAATGAAATAAAGAACAAAATCCAAGGATATCAAAGAGAGACAAACAAAAACATTTACATATTTCTCAATGAACATCAAGGAATGAAAGGAATGGGTAACATCTAACATGAAGAGATCCAAAGAGTCAAGAACTTCGTGAAAATCATCCAAGCAACCCAATCATGGCAAAATAGTTAATCAGCTCAAGAATGAAAAATGATTAAGCCTCACAAGATATACACTCTATCTCTCAAGTGTCAAGGCTACTGTTTACTCTCGAAGCACCCATGAAAACAAAATTGCCTAAATCATTTCCAAATATGCATGTGAATTAGGAAGCATCAACAAGAATCAAGCCAAGGCTATTGTGCAAGCAATTAATGGGGCAAAACACACCAAAAGATTATGATGATGGATGGCTCAAATTATCACAAAGCTAAACATATCACTTTCAAAACTATCATGACATGTAGAGGAAAAACAAGGATTTCAAATCACAAAATGTCAAGAGACTTTTATTTTCAGAACAATTGCCCATTTCTTGAACATATCCTATAATTCAAAGAAAAATATGCAAAGTTGTACATGCAAACAGAATTGACCTAAAATATTAAACTAGAAACCCAACAAAACTAACAAAACTAACAAATTTAACACTAACAAAACTAGCAAAACCAAAACCAAAGAACACTACACTCCCCCCCCATACTTAAACAACTCATTGTCCTCAATGTAGCACAATTAAAAGATTAAAAGCAATTAAACCATCAAATAGAATCGGACAAATGTAATAAAAGTAAAGAAGAAGATAGGAAAAGAAAAGCTCCCTAAGTCATGGTGGAGGAAGAGTAGGGTGGAGTAAGGAAGTCTCTTCCACCACGACGTCCACTAAAGAAGGGTTTGTGAGGAATGACTTAAGTCGGTGTCCCTTGACCTTGAAGCTCTTGTTTGTGGAGTCACTTTTGATCTCAATTGTACCATAAGGAAAAACATTAGTAACAACAAAAGGACCAATCCACTTAGACCTCAACTTACCACTCATGAGTCCAAGCTTAGAATTATACAATAACACTTTTCGCCCAACCATGAAGTCCTTCTTAATTATCATGCTATCATGGAACTTCTTGGTCTTTTCTTTGTAGAACTTGGCATTCTCATACGCTTCTAGGCGGATCTCATCTAACTCACTCAGTTGCAACTTTCTTTCATCACCAGCTTGATCCATAGAGAAGTTGCAGGTCTTCACTACCCAATATGCTTTGTGCTCAATCTCAACTGGAAGATGACATGCCTTTCCAAAGGCAACCCGATAAGGAGACATTCCTATGGGTGCTTTGTAGGCAGTCCTATGTGCCCAAAGAGCATCATCAAGCCTGGTACTCCAATCTTTCCTGCTTGGCTGCACAATCTTCTCTAAAATTCTCTTGATCTCCCTGTTAGAAATTTCTTGCTTGTCCATTGGTTTGGGGGTGGTATAGTGTGGATACCCTGTGTACAACCCTGTACTTTTTAAGCAAGGCAAGCATTGATTTGTTGCAAAAATGGGTTCCTTGATCACTAACGATTGCTTTAGGTACTCCAAACCTGCAAAACATATTACATCTGACAAAATCTACAACAACCTTAGCATCATTAGTTCTAATGGGCTTGGCTTCCACCCATTTTGAAACATAATCAACTGCAAGGATAATGTAAACATAACCAAAAGATACAGGAAAAGGGCCCATGAAATCTATACCCCAGACATCAAACACCTCCCAAAATAGCATAGGTTGCTGATGCATTTGCTGTCACCATGTAAGTGCACTTCCTGCTCTCTGACACTGCTCACAAGTGCTACAAATCTTCCACGCATCTTTAAAGATGGTGGGCCAATAAAAGCCACAGCCAAGCACTTTGCGAGCTGTCCTTTGAACACCCAGATGACCTCCCGATGCGGAAGAATGACAGAACCGCAGGACTGAGTCAGTCTCATGATCTGGAATGCATCGTCTAATGACCTGATCATTGCACAATTTCCACAAGTAGGGGTCATCGCAAATAAAATGCTTAGCATCACTTTTAATTTTATCTTTTTAAGCCTTAGATGCTAAGGGAGGAAAAATAGAAGCAACTAAATAATTGACAATGTTAGCAAACCATGGAGTAGAAAGATAATCAGAAATACTATACAATATATATAAATGATCATCCAGGAAATCATCCCGAATGGGTGAGTCCTCATCAGACACATGTTCGATCCGACTCAAATGATCAGCAACCAAATTTTCTGCTCCACTCCTATCACAGATCTCCAAGTCAAATTCTTGGAGTCAGAGCATCCATCGGATCAACCTAGGCTTTGAATCAGCCTTCTTCAACAAGTACTTTAAAGCTGCATGGTCAGTATAAACAATAATGCGAGTACCAAGCAAATAAGAACGAAATTTTTCAAGAGCAAAAATTATGGCAAGTAGCTCTTTCTCAGTAGTAGTATAATTTTCTTGGGCAACATCTAAAGTCCTAGAAGCATAATATATCACCCTAGGCAATTTATCAATTTTCTGAGCAAGGACAGCCCCCAATGCATAATTGGATACATCACACATAAGCTCAAAAGGGACTGTGCAGTCGGGTGCCTGGATGATGGGGGTGGTAGTCAGTGCTCTTTTGAGGCAATCAAAAGCCTCTTTGCATTTATCATTAAAGTCAAACTCCACCTCATTTTGCAACATGTTGGATAGTGGAAGGGCTACCTTGCTAAAATCTCTTATAATGCGCCTGTAGAATCCTGCATGACCAAGAAAAGATCGCACCTCTCGCACGCAAGAGGGGTAAGGCAATTGTGAAATAACAATTTTTTTTGCAGGATCTACTTCAATGCCCTTATTGGAAATAATGTGGCCTCAAACTATACCTTGCTCAACCATAAAATGGCATTTTTCAAAATTTAGAACAAGGTTAGTTTCAGTGCATTTATTCAAAACCTTTTCTAGACTATCCAAACAAACATCAAAAGAGGATCCATACATAGTGAAATCATTCATAAACACCTCTACACATTCATAAACACCTCTACGCATCCACAGGGGCATCCACAAGGTTAGTACCAGGGACATTGCACAGGCCGAAAGGCATCCTCCTATAGGCAAAAGTGCCAAAGGGGCATGTGAATGTGGTCTTTTCCTGATCCTCAGGAGCAATAGTGATTTGTATATAACCAGAAAAACCATCAAGGAAACAGTAGTGAGATTTACCTGCTAGGCGTTCAAGCATTTGGTCAATGAATGCCAGTGGAAAATGGTCCTTTTTGGTAACCTGGTTCAGCCTCCTATAGTCGATGCAGACTCTCCAATTGTTCTGCACCCGAGTAGGAATCAGCTCCTCCTTCTCATTTTTGGTTACCTCCTTCTTTACTACATCAAGAATCACCGGGTTGAGTCTTCTCTGTGGTTGTCTTACTCGTTCAGCCCCATCTTCTAAATTTATTCGATGCATACATGTGGATGGGCTAATACTAGGAATGTCCGCCAGGGTCCAGCCTATAGCCTTCTTATGCTTCTTGAGAACTGATAATTGCTTCTCTGCTTGCTCATCAACAAGGGAGGCAGATATAATTACTGGAAAACTTTTGCTATCATCCAAGTAAGCATATTTTAAATTTTGATGGTAGAGGCTTCAATTCTGGTGTGGCCGACTGGATAGTGGTAGAAAGAGATGGTTTCTCAGCCTGTACCTCATAAAGAAAGTCAGAAGTATGTGTACTTTCTGAAGCATGGTTAGTTCTATCTGACTTTATAAAATCAATCTCAAGAGGTAAAACATCACCAAGCATGTAATCAATATCAATTTCAGATTCACTGTCAGCATCGAATTCAGTCATATGATCATGTACAAGTTCAGATTCAATGCATGAAGAGTGACAGGCAAGCAGATTAGAATGAAGATCAGTCATGTATTCATCAACAATATGGTCAATTATTTCAACACGAAATATAGAAAGATCTTCGGATGGGTGTTTCATAGCATCAAGAATATTAAAATGAACAGTTATATCACCAAACTCCATAGATAGTGTGCCTGCATATACATCTATCTTAGTTCTAGCAGTTTTCATAAAAGGTCTGCCTAGAATGGTGGGGACTGATCCTTTAGAAAATCCCTCCTCCATATTCAAAATATAAAAATCAATAGGGAAAATCAGTTCACCAACTCTAACTAAGACATCCTCTATGAAACCAGCAGGATAGGCAACACTTTTATTAGCTAAATGAATTACCACATCAGTTGACTGCAAGGGACCAAGAGATAGAGAATTAAAAAATAGACAGAGGCATAACACTAACAGAAGCTCCTAAATCTAGCATGGCATTGTCAAACTTACTGTTCCCTATAATACAAGGTATGCTGAATGTACCTGGATCTTTACATTTTTCAGGGATTTCGGGAACAAATTTAACAATCAATGCGGAGACATTTCTGCCCATACTAATTCTTTCACTTCCTTTAAGCTTCCGCTTATTAGTGCATAACTCCTTCAAGAATTTAGCATATCTTGGAATTTTCTTTAATGCATCCAGCAGAGTTATGTTTACCTCTACTTTTCTAAATGTTTCCAAGATCTCCTTCTCTGCCTCTTCCATTTTTTTGTTGGAAATTGCTCTTGGAGGGAATGGAAGAGGGATATGCTGCTTCTGTAAATCAGAATTACCAGTGGAAGATTCACCTGCATAGAAATTGTTTGGTAACTTACTCTTTAAATTTTTGTCATCATCTTTTTCTGGAGTAGAGTGAGGTTGGGCAGGTTCATTTGCGGACGAGGAAGGTGCTACTGGTTGAGGTCCTTAACACTGCTTTCCCGACCTCAATGAAATGGCACTCACATTTTTGGGATTCTGGACAGATTGAGAAGGCAATTTGTCAGAATTCTAGGACTGTTGTTGATTTAACTGTGTAGCCAATTGTCCCATCTGATTAGTTAAGCTCTGAATGGAGGCTCTGGTCTCTTGTTGAAACTGCATGTTTTGCATAGTCATTTGCCTCACAAGTTCTTCAAGGGAAGGTTGCGGAGGAGCCTCAACTATTTGCTGTTTCTGGGGCTGTTGCTGTTGTTGTTGCTGGATTGGTGGAGGAACGTATGGTCTGCTTAGGCCAGCAGCATTTTGAAAATAAGGTTGTTGTTGCTGCTGTTGTGAAGGATTCGACCATCTAAGGTTGGGATGATTCCTCCACCCGGGATTGTACCTGTTGCTGGAGAGGTCATAATTGTTCTGTTCTGGCTGATTTTGCTGTTGAGGTTGAGGAGGTTTGTTGTAGATGTTTGCAGCATAAGCTTCAGGTTGTTCAATTGCTTTAGATTGTTGCACAGAAGGACAAAGATCTGTATGGTGATCTGCAGAAGAACATAGATCATAAACTCTCTCAACACGTGTAGATTTCTGATTCATGGCAAGCTGAGTTACTAGGTTGACAAAGGCATCAAGTTTTCCTTCAAGCTTTTTATTTTCAATATATGAAGATGAATATGTGGCCACCTCATGGATTCCTCTAAGAACAATAGCATCATTTCTTGCACTGAATTGTTGGGAGTTGGAAGCCATCTTCTCAATCAAATTCCTAGCCTCAGTAGGGGTCATATCACCAAGAGCTCCACCACTGGCAGCATCAATCATACTTCTCTCCATGTTACTGAGTCTTTCATAAAAATATTGGAGGAGAAGTTGCTCAGAAATCTGGTGGTGAGGGCAACTGGCCCATAGTTTCTTAAATCTCTCCTAGTATTCATATAAGCTCTCTCCACTGAGTTTTCTAATGCCTGAAATATCCTTTCTGATGGCCATGGTCCTGGAAGCAAGGAAATTTTTTTCTAAGAATACTCTCTTGAGGTCATCCCATCTCGTGATAGACCGTGGAGCAAGGTAATAAAGCCAGTCCTTTGCCCCTCCCTCTAAAGAATGAGGAAAAGCCTTCAGAAATATGTGATCCTCCTAGACATCTGGGGGTTTCATGGTGGA
The DNA here is from genome assembly GCF_004193775.1 of Glycine soja. Classification (NCBI taxonomy): domain Eukaryota; kingdom Viridiplantae; phylum Streptophyta; class Magnoliopsida; order Fabales; family Fabaceae; genus Glycine; species Glycine soja. Next base: position 16,218,912 of record NC_041020.1, on the reverse strand, counting down.
GCAGACAATATGGAATTCTTTCAGATGTTTGTGTAGGTCTTCACCTGCAAGGCCATGAAACTTTGGAAGCAAATGGATCAGTCCAGTTTTAAGAACATATGGGACATCCTCATTAGGATATTGAATGCACAAGCTTTCATAAGTGAAATCAGGTGCAGCCATCTCCCTAAGAGTCCTCTCACGAGGTGGAGGTTGAGCCATGTTCTCAGTATAAAATTAGTAGTGGAATGCTCAAAATCAGAATATTCAGAATCACTAGCAATAGAATACTCAGAATGCTCAAAATGTACAGAATGATTAGGATGCACACTATGCCTAACTAATCTATGAAAGGTTCTATCTATTTCAGGATCAAAGGGTTGTAAATTGCCTGGATTGCCCCTAGTCATGCACTATATGCAGCAAATAATGTGTTTTTCAACAAGCACCTAACAAGGGGGTAAAACTACAACTATACTCAAATGATATCAAAATGAGCTGAGATTTTGTGAGGAACACCCTAAAATCATGAAAAGATAGCACAAAAATTTTCAGACAAAAATTCAAAGTCTAACTATGAAAACTACCTAAGCAAAGTTTAGAAAAATAGGACAATAATACTTACAAAATAAAAAAAACTAAGTAAACGGCTGATTTTTGGAGTTTGGGAGTCCCCAACCGGCTTCAATGGGTTGCCACAATATGGGAAATTTTTTTCTACCCCAAATGCATATTTAATAATAGTTATTCTGATACCCGTAGCACAATGGGTTGCCACAAGTTATTTTGCTAAAACACAAGTTCACAATTTTTTTAAATCTCTCAAATCCAACCACACTCAGTGTTCCTGGTATTTTTCACATAAAATATGAATCAAAAGAACCTACCACACAAAAATTCAGCCAAAATAACAACCCTAACCATCAAAACAAAAATTGCCAATAAAATTATAAACAGCTGTCGCTAATGTAATGCTATGTGAACAGTAACACAGAATCAGTCTCTAATTTCATCGATAAGCACTATTCACAGCAAAACATAAAACTGAAACAGGGGAAACGCTGAACAAGGGGTACTACTAAATTGCAAAACAGGACATCAAATAAAACAGAACAATGCACTAACACAACATACTAATACCACACTAACACGACAGAAACACACTAAACAAAAGAAGTAAACGTAAAACAACTAAACATAAAACACGAATCACTAGCTATTATGAACCTTTGGACCACTGCTCCCCGGCAACGGCGCCAAATTTGATCGAGGCCGTACCCGAATCAAATAAACATTAAAATGTAGTAACTAGGAAGTGATCCTAGGTCATTTCCCAACAAGCAATGATAAACCAAATGTTCATAACAGATAGTAGAAAATAGTAACAAATTGGGGGGGGGGGGGTTGTTTGCTTTTGTAAATTAAACAGCGAGTAAATTGAATTAGAAAATATCATAATTCAAGTACGTTGCTTCCCCTTGATTCACAAGCAAGTCTCTTATCCTAGGTTACGAGAGTTTATCCTTTACCAGTTCAACCACTTAATCCAACCCTAAATCAAATTACTAAGCGAAATTTAACATAAGGCATTCATTATGTGATTAAGCAACACACACACCAATTAATCATAAACGATCATTAAGCATGAATGTAAATTAAGCACAGAGATAATTAATCAAGCACTAAGCATGCATGAATTAATAGCAACAAATACAGAGTAATTAGTGAAGAGGAAAAACTGATCAAATTTTAATAGTAATAATATAACCTCAAAGAGAACTGTGCTTGATCCTCAAGAGAAAACAACTCTGGAGACTTAGCCTTCCATTAATCAATAGAGAACGAAATTATAGATTGAAGAACGAAATTTTTGTTGCTAAAACAAAAAGTAAAAGCTGGAATTGCAAAACGAAAATGATGTCTAAAAGAAGAAAAGCCTAAAACTAAAATGAAAATAGGAGAGACAGAAGAGAGGGCCTAAACTAGAACCTTGGTGCTGTTATATAGTTTTCCAGCCCCAAAGCTTACAAATCTATTTTAAATCCAAGCCTATAAATAAAATAAAATCAAATCTAGATAAGATAAGATAAGATATGATCTAGATGAAATAATATCTAGATGAGATCAAATCTAAATAATATCTAGATAAGATAAAGTCTAGATAAGATAAAATTTTGTAGAATAAAATAGTCTACCCTCTTCAAGTCCAAGCCCAATTCTGGATTCAAGCCCAATGCTTCATTAATTCCTGAAATTAGATTAAAAACATCAAATTAGCTGAATGGGCCCATATAATAAAACCGCCTAATTAATTTGACAATTAAGATTAATCAATACTTAAAATGGTGCAAAAAGGGTTAAGAAATAGGAGAAAATAATGGCACATCAACGGAGTTCCGGAATCTCAAGGATAGCTTTTACTTTTTCGGGGTCCACCTCTATTCCCTTCTAACTTACGATGAAACCCAACAGCTTTCCCGACTTGACCCCGAAGGTGCACTTAGCGGGGTTTAACCTCAATTGATACCTCCTAAGCCTCTCGAACAACCTCTGCAAGTTGACGAGGTGTTCCTCCTCAGTTTTGGACTTGGCAATCATGTCGTCTACGTAGACTTCGATTTCTCGGTGTATCATGTCGTGGAACAAAGTCACCATAGCCCGTTGATAGGTTGCCCCGACATTCTTGAGCCCAAAGGACATCACCTTATAGTAGAACATTCCCTACAGGGTAACGAACGTGGTCTTTTCCATATCTTTTAGCGCCATCTTTATTTGATTGTAGCCTGAGAAACCGTCCATGAAGGAAAACAAAGCAAAATTGGTTGTGTTGTCCACGAGGACATCGATGTGTGGCAGAGGAAAATTATCTTTGGGACTGGCCACACACATTCGTACCTTCCCATGTTTCTTAGGGACCCGCACAATGTTGGCCACCCAATCGGGGTATCGAGCCACCACCAAGAAACTGGCGTCGAATTGCTTTTCAACCTCCTCCTTGATCTTCAGCGACATCTCGGGTTTCATTCTCCTTAGATTTTGCTTCACCGGAGAATAACTGGAGTTCAAAGGCAACATGTGCTGCACGATGTCGTGACTTAAACCAGTCATGTCTTGGTACGACTAAGCAAAGATGTCTTGGTAGTCCCTCAGCAGGGCCACTAATTCCTTCCTTTCACTGTCGACACCTAAGTCTACAAGCTCCGTCCCTTCTTGATGCGGCCTCATCTCTCGATCCTCCTGAGCAATTATCCTCTTTGAGCAATTATCTCCTTCTTCTTCATCCTCCGTCTGACTCATTTCTTGCTCAAAATCGAAGGCCGGGTCCCCGGTATCAGCACCTTCGTGGGACTCGTCGTTGGATCTGCCTCGTTTAAGCGTAACAAGGACATAAACATGCAAATGAATGAGAACAGGTGGAGGCGCAAGAACAGATGAAGAAAGGTCTTTATATGATAAAATTTCAAGAACAAAAGACATAATGCCTTAACAAAAGGAAACCCTAAAGCCTAGGCTCAACCGTAGGGTTTGAAGCTAAAAAATTACATTATGCTTGTCGTGTAAACCTCCGAGCGTTCCTCCACCCGCCAGTTCCCTAGATGGAAACCGGGAGGGCATGGTTGTACCAAATTCGACATCCTTGGGGAATCTTCATCGCATATCGCGATGATTTGTCCTACGCGTCTAAAACCCGCACTCACAAAGCTTTTACTGATATGCCACGACGGGACCTCGTTGGCTTGTTGTCCTGACCGCGGGCCTTGGCCTTTGTTCTTCCTCTCCGAGATATCTTTCCTCACGTAAGCTTGTGTAGGTTTATATCCTAACCCGAATTTTCCACGATTTCCTTTGACACTTACTAGGTCAGCCTTGCCACCGTTATCCTTGCCCAAACCCATTCCAGGCTCGTAGTCGTGCCCCAACATCACCCGAGCTACCATCATTGCCGCGCCAGACAGGCGAAGCTGTCTTGGGGGGGAATCTACAGAGGCGTTGCTTACCACCTCAAAGGATTGGAAAGCCGCTTCGAATGACTCCTCCGCGGCTTCTACATATGGCATAGAGGTAGAAAAAATTACCAGGAGATCTTCCTCGCCTGATACTATGACCAAATGTCCTTCCATTACAAACTTCTGCTTTTGGTGGAGTGTGGAGGGGACGACTCCAACTGAGTGGATCCATGGACGCCCCAACAGACAGTTGTAAGCCGGATTGATATCCATCACTTGGAATGTAACTCAGTAGGTGTGAGGTCATATCTGTACTAGGAGGTCGATCTCTCCCCTTACCTCTCGGTGGCTGCCATCGAAAGCGCAGACCACCACGGAACTCGGCCTCAGGTGGGAGGCGTTGAACGACAACTTCTCCAACATTCTCTTGGGCATCACATTCATGCTTGAGCCGTTATCGATGAGTACTTTTGCCATAATGTGTTCCATGCATTTGATCGACACATGTAAAGCCCTATTATGTCCTCTCCCCTCAGCGGGGATTTCCTCCTCGGCGAAGGTGAGGTAGTTGTTGGCTATAATGTTATTGACAATCCCCTCAAAGCCTTCTATGGAGATGTCTTGGGCTACGTGAGCTTCATTCAAAACTTTCACCAACAATGCTCGGTGAGGCTCAGAGCTCATGAGCAATTCCAGAAGGGAGACCCTGGCCGGGGTTTTGTCGAGATGTTCAATGATTTTGAATTTGCTTTGTTGGATAATGCGAAGGAACTCCCTGGCCTCCTCCAATGATACCTCCTTCTTGCCAAGGCCCTTTCTTCCCACGACGAACCTCCTTGTCAGAACATCCTCGTTCGGTGTAGGGATCACTTTGATGTTCGGTTCTTCAATCACTTTAGCTTTCCCTTTAGCGTTCGCGGGCTGCACTGGTAGGTGGGGGGGTGCAAATATGTGACTGCGGTGGGTTACGCCGCTCAAACCGGTAATGTTGGTTATTTTGGCCGATGGTGAGCCGATGTTGGTAGCTTCCTCCTTCCCATTGCCCGGAGGGGCATACTTCCACGGGACTGCGCGGCTCTTCTTTTAAGGGAGAGGAATAGGTCTAAGACTTGATACCGCCGAGGGGTGTCGGGGCCTTTGGGGAGCCTTGTCCCTGGTGAAGTGTATCACCAAGGGTTTAGGCTTTTTAGGACCTTCCCTATCTGCGGATTGCATGCATATATGTTGTTCCTCTTCTCCCTCACTACTGACTTCAAGCCGGCCTTGGTCTATCATTTGTTGCAATAGGTTTCCTACCGCCGAACACGCTTCCATGTTATGCGGCGCGCCAGGATGCATCAATCAGGAATCCTTCTTATGTCCACTGCAGGGAATCACGCCCATCTTTTGTAGGGTTTCGTAGATAAACCTTTTGGAGGTCATTACATCCTTCAAATGTTTGGGCCCGTGCGACCTACTCGCCTCGATGGCATTAATAGCTCCCCCTCCCTGATTGGCAAGCGCGGGTTTGTCTTTATGTTTGGCCCATCCTCTTGAAATGTCAACGATCCGGCTTCTATCAAACTTTGGACCTTGCGCTTGAGGGCCATGCTGATCGAGGCCGTACCCGAATCAAATAAACATTAAAAATGCAATATCTAGGAAGTGATCCTAGGTCGTCTCCCAACGAGCAATGGTCAACCAAATGTTTATAACAGATAGTAATAAAACAGTAACGAATTGGGGGGGGTTGTTTATTTTTGTAATTTAAACAGCAAGCAAATTTTAAGTAGAAAATAACAGAATTAAAACATGTTGTTTCCCCTTGATTCACAAGCAAGTCTCTTATCCTAGGTTATGAGAAATTATCCTTTATCAGTTCAACCACTTAATCCAACCCTAAATTAAATTACTAAGTGAAATTTAACATAAGGCTGTCATTGTGTGATTAAGTAACACATACACCAATTAATCATGAACGAAACTGATCATTAAGCATGAACGTAAATTAAGCGCAAAGACAATTAATCAAGCATTAAGCATGCATGGATTAATAGCAACAAATGCAGAGTAATTGGTGAAGAGGAAAAATTGATAAGAATTCAATAGTAATAATAAAACCTCAAAGACAGTTGTGCTTGATCCTCAAGAGAAAACAACGCTGCAGACTTAGCCTTCCATTAATCAATAGAAAATGAAATTGTAGATTGAAGCATAAAACGAATTTTATTGCTACGTGAATAGTATGCATGAACAGTAAAAACTGGAATTGCAAAACCTCAAATTATTCTCTCTCCAAATGAAAAAACTCCCTAAACTAAAACCTTGGTGTTGTTATATAGGTTCTTAGCCCCAAAGCCTTACAAATTTGTTTTAAGTCCAGACCCATAAATAAAATCTGGGCAAGAGAAGATAAGATTTGATAAAATAAAATCTAGATAGGATAAGATAAGATAAAATCTAGATGAAATAATATCTAGATGAGATAAAATCTGGATAAGATAAGATTTGATAAAATAAAATCTAGATAGGATAAGATAAGATAAAATCTAGATGAAATAATATCTAGATGAGATAAAATCTGGATAAGATAAGATTTGATAAAATAAAATTGTCTTCTCTCTTCAAGTCCAAGCCCAATTCTGGATTCAAGCCCAATTGCTTATAATTTTCCTGAAATTAAATTAAAACACAAAATTAGTCCAGTAGGCCCAAATGATAAAACTGCATAATTAATTTGACAATTAAGGCTAATCAGTAATTAAAATGGTGACAAAAAGGGTTAAGAAATAGGAGAAAATGATGACACATCAAATCCCCTCACACTTAGCCTTTTGCACTCCTGGGCAAAATCAAAAAGCAAAGCAAGGAACAAATCCAGAGACATTAATGAGAAATAAATAGACACAAAAATAATTACATATTCCTCAATGAATCTCAAGGTATGAAAAGAATGGGTAACATCCAACACGTAAAGAGTTAAAGAATCAAGGTCGTCATGAAAATCATCCAAGCATCTCAAACATGGCAAGATAGTCAATCAGCTCAAGAATGAAAAGTGATAAAGCCTCACAAGATATGCACTCTATCTCTCAAGTTTCTAGGCTACTGTTTACTCTCAAAGCACCCATGAAAACAAACACCACATAGACTTGGCAAGACTCTAAAATTGACAACCACATCACAAGCACATGCATATGAGGATCAAAAGGTCTTTTAAGGTTGTAATGGGGCCAAGGACACGGTAGATGAAAGTATGGGATAGTAGCTAAAACTCAAAGTAATAGAGGAGCAATGGGGAATAAGTGGGAAGTAAGAAAAAGTAGTAAATCCCAAAACCAAAATTATAAATTAAGCTTTAAAAAGTAAACCCAAAACTAAATCAACCAAGTCTTCAACCAATCCAAGTCTTCAAACCAAGACCTCATTTATTCAACTTCATTTTTTTTTTTTTGTGTGTGTGTATATATATATATATATATATATATATATATATATATATATATATATATATATATATATTGTATTTTTTTATATTTTTTTTTGAACGTGAACAATAGCAATTGAAAGCATTTGAAAAATAAAGCAACAATTAGGCAATATATGTATACATCATCAAGCATGGCCAATAAAAACATATCATCCAATGAAACATACCACCCCTCACACTTATTCCCAAAACAATATCAAAGCTCCAAAATTCCTTAAGGGTAGGGTTAGATCATGGTTTTTCACTTATGGCTTGTAATGAGCTTCAAAACAAGGAAAGGGGAACATAGGCTCAAAGGGGCTATCAAAGGAATTAATTCAAGGTAGGCTCATTTGGCTAGAGGCTTATAAGAACAAAATGCCTAAATCATCTCCCAACATGCATGTGAAGCAAGAAGTATCAACAAGAGTCAAGCCAAGGCTATTGTGCAAGCAATCAATGTGGCAAAACACACCGAATAAAATCAATGATGATGGCTCAAATTCTCACCAAGGGTAAATCTATCACTTCCAATTCGAACTTTCAAAACTTACTTGACATGCAGAGAAAAACAAGGATTTCAATTCACAAAATGCCAAGAAACTCATATTTCAAAAACAATTACCCATTACGTGTACATAACCCAAAATTCAAAGAGGAACATGCAATGTTGTACACAAAACATAAAACCAAAATAATAAAATTAACCTAGAAAAAACCTAGTAAAATTAAACTAGCTAGAATACCCAACAAAATTAAAGAACAATCTCCCCCCCCCCCCCTCACACTTAAACAACACATTGTCCTCAATGTAGCACAATCATAAGATCAAGAACTATCAAAACAATCAATAAATTTGGACAAGTGCAATAAAAGTAAAGAAGGAGACAGAAAAAGAAAACTCCCTAAGTCATGGCGGAAGAGAAGTAGGGTGAAGTAAGGAGGTCTCCTCCACCACTACATCCACTCAGCAGGGATTTGTCAGGAATGGTTTCAGCCGGTGTCCATTGACCTTGAAGCTCTTATCTGTGGATTCACTTTTGATCTCAATTATACCATAAGGAAAAACATTAGTCACCACAAAAGGACCAATCCACTTTGACCTCAACTTACCACTCTTGAGTCCGAGCCTAGAGTTATACAATAAAACTTTCTATCCAACCACGAAGTCCTTCTTAGCTATCATGCTGTCATGGAACTTCTTGGTCTTCTCCTTGTAGAATTTGGAATTCTCATAGGCTTCTAACCGGATCTCATCTAGCTCACTTAGTTGCAACTTCCTTTCCTCTCCATCCTCATCAATAGAGAAGTTGCAGGTCTTTACAGCCCAGTAGGCTTTGTGCTCCATCTCTATAGGAAGATGACATGCCTTGCCAAAGACAACCCGATAAGGAGACATTCCTATGGGTGCTTTGTAGGCAGTCCTATGCGCCCAAAGAGCATCATCTAGCCTGGTGCTCCAATCTTTTCTGTTCGGCTGCACAATCTTCTCCAAGATCTTTTTTATCTCCCTGTTTGAAATCTCAGCCAGCCCATTAGTTTGGGGGTGGTATGGTGTGGAAATTATGTGCACGACCCCATACTTTTTGAGCAAGGCATACATGGATCTATTACAAAAATGGGTGCCTTGATCACTAACGATGACTCTAGAGACTCCAAACCTGAAAAACTGATTAGATCTAACAAAATCCACAACGACCTTAGCATCGTTAGTTCTGGTGGGTTTGGCTTCCACCCATTTGGAAACATAATCAACAGCAAGAAAAATATAAACAAAACCAAAAGAGATAGGGAAAGGCCCCATAAAATCTATACCCCAGACATCAAACACCTCACAGAATAACATGAGTTGTTGAGGCATTTGCTGTCTCCATGAAGGTGAGCCGCCAGCTCTCTGACAAGGCTCACAAGTGCTACAGATTCTCCATGCATCCTTGAAGATGGTGGGCCAATAGAAACCGCAGTCAAGCACCTTGCGAGCTGTCCTCTGTATGCCAAGATGGCCACCTGGTGCGGAAGAATGACAGAATTGCAGGACCGAGTCGATCTCATGGTCTGGAATACATCTCCTAATAACCTAGTCACTGCACAACTTCCACAAATAGTGGTCATTCCAAATATAATGCTTAGCATCGCACTTAATTTTATCAATTTGAGCTTTAGATGCTAAGGGAGGAAAAATAGAAGCAACCAAATAATTCACAATATTAGCAAACCAAGGAGTAGGGAAGGAATCAGAAATACTATACAGAATGTACAAATGGTCATCCGGAAAATCATCCCGAATGGGTGAGTCCTCAGACACACACTCAATCCTACTCAGATGGCCAGCCACGAGGTTTTGTGCACCACTCCGATCACGGATCTCCAAATCAAACTCTTGGAGCCAAAGCATCCACCTGATCAATCTAGGCTTTGATTCAGCCTTCTTCAATAGGTACTTTAGAGCTACATGGTCAGTATAAACAAAAATACGAGTATCAAGCAGATATGAATGAGATTTTTTAAGAGCAAAAGCTATTGCTAATAGCTCCTTCTCTGTGGTAGTGTAATTTGCTTGAGCAGCATCCAAAGTTCTGGAAGCGTAGTAGATCACCCGAGGCAGCTTATCAATCTTTTGAGCAAGGACAACCCCCAATGCATAATTGGATGCATCGCACATTAGCTCAAACGGGGCTATCCAATTAGGTGCCTGAATGATAGGGGTAGTAGTCACCGCACGCTTGAGGAAATCAAAAGCCCCTTTGCATTGGTCATGAAAATCAAACTCCACCTCTTTTTGCAGCATATTGGATAGTGGAAGGGCCATTTTGCTAAAATCCTTGATAAAGCGCCTATAAAACCCTGCATGACCAAGAAAAGAACGAACCTCTCGCACGCAAGAGGGGTAAGGCAATTGTGAAATAACATCTATTTTTGCAGGGTCTACCTCTATGCCCCTATTCGAAATGATATGCCCTAAAACCATACCTTGTTCTACCATGAAGTGACATTTTTCAAAATTCAGCACAAGGTTAGTTTCAATGCATCTACTAAGAACTCTATCCAGACTATCCAAACATGCATCAAAAGAGGATCCATAAATAGTAAAATCATCCATAAACACCTCTATGCAAGTCTCTAAAAAATCACTGAAAATGCTAAGCATACACCGCTGGAAGGTACCAGGGGCGTTGCATAGGCCAAAGGGCATCGTCCTATAGGCAAAAGTGCCAAAGAGACAGGTGAATATGGTCTTTTCTTGATCATCAGGAGCAATATGAATTTGTAAATAACCAGAAAAACCATCAAGAAAATAGTAATGAGATTTACCTGCCAAGCGCTCAAGCATTTGATCAATGAATGGCAGGGGAAAATGATATTTTCTGGTTACCTGGTTCAGCCTCCTATAATCAATGCAAACTTGTCAGTTGTTCTGCACTCTTGTGGGGATAAGCTCATCCTTTTCATTCTTGATCACTGTGAGGCTTGTCTTCTTAGGAACCACTTGGACTGGACTCACCCACTGGCTGTCAGAAATGGGGTAGATGATTCCAGCTTGTAAGAGCTTGGTCACTTCCTTTTTCACCACATCAAGAATGACGAGGTTGAGTCGCCGCTGTGGTTGCCTTACTGGCTTAACTCCATCCTCTTAAAGTATCCCATGCATGCAGGTAGATGGGCTAATACCAAGAATGTCTACTAAAGTCCATCCAATGGCTTTCTTGCGCTTCTTGAGAACTAGCAACAACTTCTCCTCTTGCTTAACAGCAAGGGAGGCAGAGATGATCACTAGAAATTTTTCCTTGTCCTCCAAGTAAGCATATTTGAGGTTTTCTGGTAAGGGCTTCAACTCTGGTGTGGGTGGTGGCTGAACAGTAGGAGGAACCATGGTAGGAGAAGAAGAAGGTGCCTCAGCTTGTACCTCATAAAGTAAGTCAGAAGTATATGTACTTCCTACAACATGGTTAGTGCATTCTGACTCTAAAAAATCAACATCAAGAGGTACAACACCAGAATCAAATTCAGATTCATTTTCAGCATAAAAATCGGATACAGGATCAAATTCAAACTCAGATTCAGATTTAATGCATAAGGAATGACAAGTATGCAGATCAGATAAAAATGGATGTTTCCTACCATTAAGAATAGAATCAAAATCAAACATATAATCATAAACAATCTGATCAATTATCTAAGCACAAAAAATAGAATGATCCTCAGATGGATGTTTCATGGCATCAACAATGTTAAAATGAACAACAATATCACCAAATTCCGTAGACAATGTGTCAGCATAAACATCTATCTTGGTTCAGGTTGTTTTCATAAATGGCCTACCTAAAATAATTGGAACTGAACCATGGGAAAATCCCTCTTCCATATTAAGAACATAAAAATCAACAGGAAAAATAAGTTCACCAACCCGAACTAGCACATCCTCTATGAAACCTGTGGGGTAAGCAACACTTCTATTTGCCAAACGAATCACCACATTTGAAGATTACAAAGGTCCAAGAGATAAAGAATTGAAAAGGGACATAGGCATGACACTAACCGATGCTCCTAGATCTAGCATGGCTTCAGGTTGCTCATTGACTCCAAATTGCTGCAAAGAAGGACAAAGATCTGTATGGTGATCTGCGGAAGAACATAGACCACAGACTCTTACAACAGGTGCAAATTTCTTATTCATGGCAAGCTGAGTTACTAGGTTGACCAAGGCATCAAGTTTTCCCTCAAGCTTTTTATTTTTAGTAGATGAAGATGAATTTGTGGCCACCTCATGGACTCCTCTAAGGACAATAGCATCATTTCTTGTACTGAATTGTTGGGAGTTGGAAGCCATCTTTTCAATCAAATTCCTAGCCTCAGCAGGGGTCATATCACCAAGGGCTCCACCATTGGCAGCATCAATCATACTCCTCTCCATGTTGCTAAGTCCTTCATAGAAATATTAAAGAAGGAGTTGCTCAGAAATCTGGTGGTGAGGACAACTTGCACACAATTTCTTGAATCTTTCTCAATACTCATACAGGCTTTCTCCACTAAGTTGTCTGATGCCTAAAATGTCTTTTCTGATTGCAGTGGTCCTAGATGCAAGGAAGAATTTCTCCAAGAACACCCTCTTAAGGTCATCCCAGCTGAAAATAGACCAGGGAGCAAGGTAGTATAGCCAATCTTTTGCCACTCCCTCCAGAGAATGAGGAAAAGCCTTTAGAAAGATATGATCTTCTTAGACATCAGGGGGCTTCATGGTGGAACAAACAATATGGAACTCCTTAAGATGCTTATGAGGATCTTCACCAGCAAGACCATGAAACTTGGGCAGCAAATGTATCAGTCCAATCTTGAGAACATATGGAACACCCTCATCAGGACATTGAATGCACAAGCTTTCATAAGTGAAATCAGGTGCAGACATCTCCCTAAGAGTCCTCTCACGAGGTGGAGGTTGAGCCATGTTCTCAGTATGAAAGTTAGTAGTGGAATGTTCAAAATCAGAATATTCAGACTCACCCTCAACAGAATGCTCAAAATGCTCAAAATGCACAGAATGATCCGGATGCACACTATGCCTTACTAATCTATGAAAGGTTCAATCTATTTTAGGATCAAAGGGTTGCAAATTACCTGGATTGCCCCTAGTCATGCACTATATGCAGCAAATAATGTGTTTCTCAACAAACACCTAACAAGGGTGTAAAACTACAACTATACTCAAATGATATCAAAATGAGCTGAAATTTTGTGAGGAACACCCTAAAATCATGAAAAGATAGCACAAAAATTTTCAAACAAAAATTCAAAGTGTAACTATGAAAACTACCTAGGCAAAGTTTAGAAAAATAAGACAATAATACTTGAAAAATAAAAAAACTTAATAAACGGCTGATTTTTGGAGTTTGGGAGACCCCAACCGTCTTCAGCAAGCTAATACAGTATAGGAAATTTTTTTCTACCCCAAATGCATATATAATAAAAGTTATTCTGATACCCGGAGCAAAAGTTATGGCCATTTTAAGTTTTGCTAAAAACAAGTTCCCAAAATTTTTGTCTCTCTCAAATACTGCCACACCAAGTGCTCCTAGTATTTTTCACACAAAATATGGATCAAAAGAAGCTACCACACAAAAAATCAGCCAAAAATAACAACTCTAACTATCAAAACAAAAATCGCTAATTAAATTACAAAATCAGTCGCTAATTACTATTCAGCATTGTTCACAGCAAAACACAAAGCTGAATCAGTCGCTGAATCGGTCGCTAAAAACAATTGCTAAACAGGGAATGCAACTGTAAAGCAAAACAGAACGCTACACAAAATAAGATAACTAAACACTACTATGAACCTTTGGCCCACTACTCCCCGGCAACGACGCCAAATTTGATCGAGGCCGTATTCGAATCAAATAAACATTAAAAATGCAGTATCTAGGAAGCGATCCTAGGTCGTCTCCCAACGAGCAATGGTCAACCAAACGTTCATAACAGATAGTAATAAAATAGTAACGAATTGGGGGGGTTGTTTATTTTTGTAATTTAAACAGCAAGCAAATTTTAAGTAGAAAATAACAGAATTAAAACATGTTGTTTCCCCTTGATTCACAAGCAAGTCTCTTATCCTAGGTTATGAGAAATTATCCTTTATCAGTTCAACCACTTAATTCAACCCTAAATTAAACTAAGCGAAATTTAACATAAGGCTATCATTATGTGATTAAGCAACACATACACTAATTAATCATGAACAAAACTAATCATTAAGCAAGAACTTAAATTTAGCGTTGAGACAATTAATCAAGCATTAAGCATGCATGGATTAATAGCAACAAATACAGAGTAATTGGTGAAGAGGAAAAACTAATCGGAATTCAATAGTAATAATAAAACCTCAAAGAGAGCAGTGCTTGATCCTTAAGAGAAAACAACGCTGGAGACTTAGCCTTCTACTAATCAGTAGAAAACAAAATTGCAGATTGAAGCATAAAACAAAATTGTAGATTGAAGCAGAAAATGAATTTTATTGCTACGTGAATAGTATGCATGAACAGTAAAAACTGGAATTGCAAAAACTCAAATTATTCTCTCTCCAAACGAAAAAACTCCCTAAACTAAAACCTTAGTGCTGTTATATAGGTTCTCAGCCCCAAAGCCTTACAAATCTATTTTAAGTCCAGGCCTATAGATAAAATCTAGGCAAGATAAGATAAGATTTGATAAAATAAAATCTAGATAAGATAAGATAAGATAAAATCTAGATGAAATAATATCTAGATGAGATAAAATCTGGATAAGACAAGATTTGATAAAATAAAATTGTCTGTTCTCTTCAAGTTCAAGCCCAATTATGGATTCAAGCCCAATTGCTTATAATTCTCCTGAAATTAAATCAAAAACACCAAATTAGTCCAGTTGGCCCAGATGATAAAACTGCATAATTAATTTGACAATTAAGACTAATTAGTAATTAAAATGGTGACAAAAAGGGTTAAGAAATAGGAGAAAATGATGACACATCACATGCACTGTTCGGTTGAGTGGCCTGGGGTTCCCCCATGGTATGCGCAGGTTGCGCTAGGGTTATACCACTTTGGGAATGGAGGCTGGAAGTTCTTTTCGGGAGACACCATGACCATCTGGTTTGCGATGAGGAATGGCAAGAGGTCCCCGTACGTCATTGGGATCGGGGCGAATTCCTGAGCCGGCCTTGGCGGAAAGTTCCTCGCCGTGTTGGAATGATGCAGTCCTACCCCGCAAGGACATTGGATAGAAGACTCCAAGAAGATTGGGCCAGAGATGCAAGAGAAGGCCTTAGGGTTCTCATGAGCCTTAGGGTTGATTTTAGGCCCATGGGCTAAGTATGAGCCTGCTTATCTTTGTACTTATTAGATTAAGGTTTCATTATTTTTGGGCCTTATATTTAGGGATCCATAATATAGGTAAGGTACCCTAGAAATGTAGGATTTTTCAGCCCTTGTATTTTAGGGCACCTAGACTAGTTTTTGTATTAGGGGTAGTTTTGTAATTTCACATTCATTAAATGAATATTTGATGTGTGTGGTTGGAAATAAATTTATCTCTTCCTTTCATGATTATTTTTTGTGGTTTGTTTTATCTTTTATGTTACATTGTTTGAAGAGGTAATTTGATTTTTCTTAATTGAAAATTAATTATATATGTGTATGCTTTGTAATTAAAGTTACCACAAACAAAGAACAATGCTTTGAAGTTTCTTTATTTGGTTGAAGTTGAAAAACTCTCTTTTGCTCTAGAAGCCCATTAAGTTTAATTTTAGAGAAAAAAATGTTAAATGTGTACTTGAAATATAGTCAAATATAATTCTATTAATGTTTTTCAAGCTTTTAAGAAGAAACAAAATATTATAAGTTGGATTGGATTTATCCAAATTAGTAACAAGTTCACAAGAGAACAAGTATGAGGAAAAAGAGTATACTGATACAAGCTAAAAATTTTAATATGAGAAAGCTAAGGTGAACAATGATATTTTGGAGGTATTATGTATTCATATTAGGTATCCCTTTTGTAGGTTATTATGCCCACTTGCCTCCACAGTTTGCACTAGAAATAAAATATGCTTCTATAGATTATTACGCATCCACAGTTTTATTGTATTGCAAAGAATTGCTTGATATAGAGTCAATTTATGATCCAAATGATGTCCTTCAACGTACAAAAGATGGTTTTGACCAGTTCCATTGACACAAGATGCATAATGTTGTCTTTCTATTAATTTGTCTGAAACAAAATCACATATAAATCATAATTTCAGCAAGATCAACTTGATTAACTTGGCTTTTTGGGTATAGATTTCGTTGACAATTGATTTCCCTTTCATGTTGTCATTACACCACATTCTTTATCCTTGGCATGGAACACATGTACATGAAAGGAGATGATCAATTGCGAGAAAGGTTTGAACTCATGTGCTCATTGTTGACCATAAAATATTATATTTGCTTACTAACATTTCGTGTTTGAAATTCATTTATTTTATGTACCTGAAATTAAATACCAGACTATTTATCCCTTAAAAAAATAATCTTTTGCATCCACTGTTTAATTTCTCAACAACCCCTACCTCTAACAAATTATATGTTGTTTTGATATTTTAATGAAAGTTAGGACTATGCAAAAAAATCAAAATATATAAAACCAATCCATATTCAATCACCTTTAAATCCATTTAAATGGACTAGTTTCACATCCAAATCCAATCCAATTAATTGGATATGGATTAGATATTTGTTTTATTTTTATATCCAATCCAATTTTTCAGACGATGACGACTATGATTTTTTTGGCCAACTTAGGTAGGGGCTATTTTTGGTCTATTTCATCTAGAGTTTTTTAAAGTAACATTAGTTGATGATGTTTTTAAGCCATCATCAGACGAGACTATTTTTTGATTAAAGTCAGCAAGGGTATTTTTCGATCAATATTTGTCAGGACTATTTTTTGGTTGATGTTGTCCAAAGTTTTTTTTGGATGACACCAATTGATGCTATTTGTCGGTCGACGCCAGCTAAGGTCCAGTTTTTCTATCGATGTTTGTCAAGGTTATTTTTGGTTGACGCCAGGTGTCGCAACGTGCCCTTCGCGGGCGAGCGAGGGCGAGGCTCACGGGTGCGCTTACCAAAGGAGGAAAGATGTGCAGAGTCGCCACCAACGTTTATTTGTGGGAAACATCAGAAAAACTGAAGGAAACCGGTCAAAATGAAAATTCTAAGTTCGGGAGTTGTATTTACGCTTGAGGAAGGTATTAACACCTCTTACGTTTGTCTCGAAAGACAACAACCTATTTTTTTTAGAATTGTGGAATTGTGTTATCTTAACTTTTATTTCTTTTTATTTTTTGAGGTCGACAAAAGCGGGGCTTTTGCTCCTACGTACCCTCCTTTGGAGAGGAAATCAGACCTACGTAGTTCTTTCTTATGCGTGCATCAAGTGATTCTTTTAACTTGAAAGGTGATCATTTTAAGGTGTTGGACCTTAAAAATGATCCATTTTACTTGGTAAGAAACTGAAATGATAAACTTTCAAAACCCTATTTTTGTGGACGAGCTTGACTAGGTGAGTTGATTTTAGCCTTAGTTTCACTTTAGTTATTAGTCAATTCAATTAAGAATGAGAAGTCCCAAAGAGAAAACGTCCGATTGATCTTTCGCCTTTATTTTACTAAGAGGTATTTTTTGATTATTATATTATTATTTTACCTCTTTTTTTTTATTTCCAACGTGGTTACGGCACGACCGAACGGTCGGAATTCATTTTAATCGAAATTAACAGATGATACAATTCAAACGATCGGTGGAAATTTATTTTATTTTTAGATTAAGCGAGAAATGACTTAAATAAATGGCTTAAGCACGTCAAAAGGGGGTATAAAAAGCAAATGAAAACGAGAATAAAAATACATGAAACAAAATGTGGACCACCACGAGTACATAGATTGAATTGGAAAACTCGGTTTGAGGTACTTACCCGTTGAAGACTGAAGAAAAAGAAGAACGAACGATGAATCTTGAAGAACGGTCGAGAATCTTCGTGTAATTACTCATGGAAACATTACGGAAGCGCCTCGTCTTGGATTTTCTTCACGGAAATAATTTTCCTCAGCAATTTCGAGAGAGAGAGAAGTGCCTAAGAGGCTGAACCCTTTTCTTCTTCACTTCTCTCCCTATTTATAGCAAAATAGGGGAGAAGCTTGCTGCCCAGCTCGCCCTGGCGAGCAAGGTTGCTTCCTCCAGAAGCAACAACCTTCTAGAGGAATCTTCTGGAGGGCCCAAGTGGGCCTGGTTGCTATTTGCACCCCCCTTTTTACTAAATGCACCCCCTTCTATTTTTTTGTAATTCTTTTTCCGTAACGTTACGAAACATTGCGAATTTCATAACGATACTTATTTTCCTTCCACAAGGTTACGAATCCTCACGGATTATGTATTTACTCTTTTTTAGCTTTCGAAGAAGTTACGGAAACTCACGGATTGGGCAAAAACACCTCTTTTCGATTTCCGCCACATTACGGAATTTCACGGATCGCGCAAGCCTGCTTCCTTTTGATTTCTGACACGTCTCAGGACTTCATTTATTGTGCAACAAAGGACGCCTAGTATCTCAAAGCGGCTAACCAAAGGTTGCATGTCATCAAGTAATAATCCCCGGACGAAATTAGGGTATGACAGTTGCCCCTCTTTACTTACCTCTCATCGGAGATAAGAGGAAAGCAAAGATAGGACACTGATTTCGTCCTTCCTGCCCTTTCCGTGATGACGACTCTCGTCTCTACTCCTTCTTTTTTTTTTCTTCTGCACAAAACAAAATACAAACAACAACAAGAACAACGAACATAATATACATATACACATATTTGGCGAAGGAACCGATCCGGAAAACAACAGAATAACGTGTTTCCCAGTCACCAGAGACTTTGCGCTTGATAAGGGAGGACACATGAACAGCGCTAGGCAATAACATTCATGGGGCTCCGCAAAAGGAGAGAATAGAGGATTGCCTTGAGGGTCCGCACTTAGGCAATCATGAAACACAGCTCCAAACTCGAAAGTGGGGGACACATGAACAGCGCTAGGCAATAACATTCATGGGGCTCCGAAAAAGGGTGAGAATGGAGGATTGCCTCGAGGGTCCTCACTTAGGCAATCATGAAACTCAGCTCCAAACTCGAAAGTGGAGGACACATGAACAGCCCTAAACAATAACATTCATGTGGCTCCGAAAAAGGGTGAGAATGGAGGATTGCCTTGAGGGTCCTCACTTAGGCAATCATGAAACTCAGCTCCAAACTTGAAAGTGGAGGACACATGAACAACCCTAAGCAATAACATTCATGTGGCTCCGAAAAAGGGTGAGAATGGAGGATTGCCTTGAGGGTCCTCACTTAGGCAATCATGAAACTCAGCTCCAAACTCTAAAATGGAGAACACATGAACAGCCCTAAGCAATAACATTCATGTGGCTCCGAAAAAGGGTGAGAATGGAGGATTGCCTTGAGGGTCCTCACTTAGGCAATCATGAAACTCAGCTCCAAACTCGAAAATGGAGAACACATGAACAACCTTAAGCAATAACATTCATGTGGCTCCGAAAAAGGGTGAGAATGGAGGATTGCCTTGAGGGTCCTCACTTAGGCAATCATGAAACTCAGCTCCAAACTCGAAAATGGAGAACACATGAACAACCCTAAGCAATAACATTCATGTGGCTCTGAAAAAGGGTGAGAATGGAGGATTGCCTTGAGGGTCCTCACTTAGGCAATCATGAAACTCAGCTCCAAACTCGAAAATGGAGAACACATGAACAGCCCTAAGCAATAACATTCATGTGGCTCCGAAAAAGGGGTTGGCGGGACCGAACGGTCCACCGGGTTTTTCCACCTAAAAGGGAAAACATGATTTTTGCAAAGAAAAATAAATCATTCGCGAGAGCACCACATCTTAAAGAAACAATATACTTGTGCCAAGGGTAATCTTCCTTGCAACCGAGAATGAAGGGTAGGATGTCAACTTCTAGCTTTCAAATGAACACGCAGGGGAAACATCGGGCAAAGCTGAAAATAAATCACTCATAGTGTATAAAACTCACAAGGCAAGTGTCTTATCCTATTCCCAAACCATAACTGCACCAAGACTCTATTTTGCACGTGACTTCCTATCGAATCATAGATCAAACGTACGATCACAAACCAATAGGATTTTCTCGAGGTCAGCGTTTTTGGAGAGGAAGCTGGGTGTTTCGGTCTTTTCCTCTTTATTCATGTGGGGTGGGATATTGCTAGTCAAGAATGATTCTGAGTGGCAATCTGGCTTTGAAGAATTTCTGTCCTCTTTCCTTCATTGATCGAGAATTGCTTTTTTTCTTTTTCACTTCTTTTCGATCCTTGATCGGGAACCCTTCTTTCCTTTCTTCTGTTCTTTTCTTTATTTTTCTTTTTCTTTTTTTTTTCTTTCTTTCCATTTCTTCCTTCTCTTTCTTTTCACTTTTCCTTCCCCATCCCTTT
Organism: Glycine soja; assembly: GCF_004193775.1. Classification (NCBI taxonomy): domain Eukaryota; kingdom Viridiplantae; phylum Streptophyta; class Magnoliopsida; order Fabales; family Fabaceae; genus Glycine; species Glycine soja. The sequence goes on along the minus strand of NC_041020.1, from coordinate 16,198,520 downwards.
CTTTGGGAAATCGGGTTTTAGCATTCTATTTGCTCTCCTTTGAGGAGATTCCGCTGTCCTTTGCTTCGGGGGAAAGTATGAGGATTCCTTTATTATAGGCCAAGGTTCAAAGAGGTCTAAGGTTGTGTCTCAATGGGATCTTTTATCGTGGGAACCCCAATCTTGATATCTGGGGCGAGACAAATTTGGGTGTCAAGGCGTCGATTTCGCGCCGAACTTCCGTATTATTCCATAAGGCACGCGTGACAATGATGATTTGAAAATAACGTGCAAAATTAGTCATGGCTACAGCCCGGTGGGCACTCAAGCATCCCGTTTATGGCATTGTGATACTACGGTTGGGAATTTATACAAGCAGACCCAACGTTTCCAAATTATGTTCTTTCATCAGTTCAATGCATTCATCTATCCTTATCTCGGTTCATTCCGGAAAATAAACTCTTAGCATCAGTCCCTTGTTTCCAGAAGATGCGTTTGCTCTTTACGAATGATTTATACTTCTTAACTATAACATGTCGATCTTCGCGGTCTTTCTTTCTTTTTACTTTTTTTGCTTTATTTTTATATACGTTCACTAAAACTATACACCTGTGGTCCTTTATGAGAAAAATCTTTCTTTATACATCTATATTTTTATACATGACAAACTTTTTCTGTACACGCATTAGAACTCTTCTTTTTACGTCACACGGTCTATATACAAACCCTATTTACATTCAAAGATTTTTCATTTTTCCCAACACACACTTATGGTTCACACAAAGGTTTCTTCATATACACTCGTTGCTCACACACACAAGAATTCCTTTCCACGCATCATTTACACACACAAAAAACTTCTATACACATTTTCCTTTTACATACATGTATATCTACAAAAACATTTTTTCTTTTCCTTTATATATGTAGACATTTTATTCACAACACTTCTTTCCTTTTTTATCATGATTTTGGTTCATTTTATTTTTAGGACGACGTTCCTAAATGGAAAGCTCCACACGACTCCGTAATTTCAAAAAACACTATTGACAACAATGAAATAAATACTAACGTAACAGTTCAAACGACATGTATGCACAAAACAAAAGTCAATCAAAACGAAACAAACGTTAGTCCCTCAGTTAAACAAAAGATAGCATACAAATGATAAATGATGGAACATACGAATTTGGGGATCCCACGGTCATGTGGCTCCGCATGCCACCGGGCTCTTGGGTCACGGTAACAAAAAGTGGGGTGATCGACAAAAGCAGGGCTTTTGCTCCTACGTATCCTCAATTTGTGATGAGGAACTCAGACCTACATAGTTCTTGCTAACTGTGAGACTAAAATAGTCTCGATGTTTTCTTCACTAAAATGCGAACATGCTCTAGTAAAGAGACAAAACTTCCAACTAGTCAGAGCAACATATATTTTTTGGATGAAAAACAATGTGTCTATCGAGCACTGGGTGTTAGCATTTGAATGACAAATTTTCTCATGACCGTAAATGAGCTTTTGGATGTTAGCATTTCGTTTCTAAATGACCATTTAGAGGAAGCACTGGGTTCAACAAAAATTGAAGAAAATCACTCAAAGTGTATCAATCTCACACAGGTAAGTGTTTTATCCTAATTCCAAACCATAGATATGTCATGACTTGATTTTGCAAATCATTTCCTATCAAATCAAAGATAACATGCGTGATCATGGGTCAATAGGACTTTTTCTTGGGAATGGTTTGTTTTTCTTGGTGGGAAATTTGGCTTTGAGTGTTTCTGCCTTTTCCTTTTCTATTTTTGATTAGTGCGAGGCGAGAAAGTCGCTAGCGCACATGATTTTGGTTGGCAATCAAAGGGAAAGGGCCACTTTGGGTCATGGTTTCCTTTTTTGTTTACTTGGTGACAATTCTGTATTGTTCAGATATTATCTGGTCCAAAGACCTTTCTGCATATTTCTTTTTCTTTCGATCCTTGATCGAGAATTTTTCTTTCTTTTTTTTTGCTTTCTCCCACTCTTTTATTGGGAATTTTCTTTCTTTTTTTTTTGTGTGTCTCCTCCTATTCTTGGTTTGGGAATATTCTTTTCTTTTTGTGTCTTCTCCCTTTCTTGGATTGGGAATTTTCCTTCTCTTTGCGTTTTCTTCCGAGGGCAAGGATTGACATTCTCACCCTGGGTCAAGGTTTATGGTAAGTTGGGATTTTGGCTCAAGGCTTGTAGAACGGCTGGTCATGATATATGTCAGGGTTTGGCCAGCGGTTCGGGGATAAAGGGGATGTCCTACATTATTTCCATGATACACATGCAACAATGATGATTAGGAAATTTTATGCAAAACTGGTCACGCAAGCACCCATGTGGACACTCAAGCATCAAGTTTTTATGGTCATGTGACACTAGGGCTCAGGATTCGTTTTCCCTATTTTAAGTCAACCCAGTGTTTCCCAAAATATGTTCTTTTATCAATTTGTGCATTCATTCGAGTCCATTTTGGGCGTTCGGGAAAATTTTTCACAGCATTTACCCTTCAAATGTGTACACACATTTTTTTCAAAAACTAGTTATGATCAGCAAATCTTTCCAAGAAAAGTTGGAAATTATCTCTTTTCACAAGCATGTTGTTTTTTAGCTAGACAACTTTTTATTATTATTTTTTATTATTATTTTTTTTCTTATTCTTTTCTTGCTCGCTCTCTTTTTGCTCTCTTTTTTTCATGGGGTATTTTGCTACCTAAACATACGTATATTTTTGTGAGGTATTTTGCTATATACATGCATATCCAAGGTATCTTGCTACCTAAACATACATATATACATTTTGTGAAGTATTTTTGCTACATACATGCATATTCAAGGTATCTTTCCACCTAAACATACATATATATATTTCTTTTTGTGAGGTATGACTACCTTCTGAGCTTGTGCTTGTTTTATTTAAATTCCTAGGATCATGAGCAACTAGGTGTGTCCTGCTATGACTTGAGAAACAAAAGTGATCAAATAACAAGCAGAGATTTAAAAGGTACTAGGTTGCCTCCTAGTAGCGCTTCTTTAACGTCTTGAGCCGGACGCGTGATGGCTTGTCGGTCACGGACCTAATACTTTGCTTACCTTTGGCTTTGGACTTGGTCGCCTATTGGTCGGCCATGGGTCGTAAGCAATGCTCTAACCTTTTTGTGGATGAGCTGAGATGAACTCTAGAGGTGATGGCGGTGCATCTGTTGCCCGCTGCCGGCCATCCCCAGGCTGCTGTGGTGTTTCGCCCTGCGCCTGCCTGGAGACGCAGCACTTCTTGATGAAAGATCGATTAGTAGGGGGCCTGATGCCCTTGCTAGAGGTGATAGGTACTCCGTAGAACTGACAGAGTCCCGTAATTAGAGCTTGAAAACTTCAAGACCCTGTTGGACTTCTTCGGGTCCACTGGGTGTCTTGTAGGCGTGATCCCTGCAAACAATAGATGAAATCAGAAATCAATTGAGCGATGTGCATACTTACCTATGTCATGACGTGACCTTGCCGGGGGAAACGGGCACCCTGTAGGACTACAGAGGCCCGTAACCAGAGCTGGAAACCCCAGGGCCCTGTTGGACTTCTCCGGGTCCACTTGGTGTCTTTGTGGGTGCGATTCCTGCAAACAATAGATGGTATCAAAAATCAGTTGAACCATATGTATACTTACCTATGTCACGATGGCATGACCTCGCTAGGGGAACGGGCACCCTGTAGGACTACAGAGGCCCGTAACCAGAGCTGGAAACCCCAGGGCCCTGTTGGACTTCTTCGGGCCCACTGGGCGACTTGTGGGCGCGATCCCTGCAAACAAATAGATGACATCAGAAATCAATTGAACCATGTGCATACTTACCTATGTCATGACGGCAAAGACCAACCGATACATCTGCAGGGGGAGATTGGCATTGTGGTCGTCGGGCAGAATGTTACTAAATAGCAACGTCATCCATATCCATGTAAAAGTGGTCATGTTGGTGCGCATGATCCACACTCGTCTTTTTGCAGCGGCACGGGTGAAATCTTGCCCCGGTATGCATAGTAGATGCGTGATAGCCTCCCTCTCTGGATGTGCTCGCACAGTTGGTCGCCCTCTAATATTAGGGGATGGCCCAGGAACTGATAAAATGAAACTACTGGCCCCTTAACCGGGAGCACAAGTCTCGGTTAAGCATCTAAGGGCAAAGGACCTTATATTCTCTTAAGGTGTGGATATGGAGCACACTGAAAATGAGGATGCGTAGCCCTCTAAAGGCGAGGGCATGCAGCCCTCTGCAGGTGAGGACATATAGTCCTCTAAAGGTGATAGGTACTAGTACCCAAGGGTCCACCTTTATGAGAAATTAAGAGATCGACTCATCGGGAGGGCAGGTCATCCAAAAAGATTGGACACGAGATGTAGGAAATCTATGCAGTTAACATGATTTTTAGCGATGCAGACGCATGCAACCTTTGTTGTGAAATTTGGTAATGCTGACCGCACATGAAACAATGCAATGCAATGGAAAGTTGTACAATGTTCATGACATTCTTTCCCTATTTCGTGATTTTGATTTTGATTTAATCTTTTTGAAAAACATAGATTGACTGTCCTTTTGAAAAAGGTGATAATTCATGCAACCCTATCCTATCTTTTGCAAATCTCTCCGGGAACTCCCTCAGAGTGTATGTTCTGTTTGATTTAATCACTTGACCATTTTGGAGTGACGAGAATGGAGCCGTTTGACGTTTAATCAATCTATTGAAATTCCAGGGCTTGTCTCCCTTTTTTTCTTGTTTAAAAACATCGACGGGTGAGAACTTTTGATCTGCCCTTATGTTCACTTGAGGCTCATGCACGATGCCCCTCATTGCCCCAGCGTAAGGCTTTGAGGTACCAATTGTTATCTTTTGTCATGACCTTGTAGTTGGGAACCTATTGGGTGAAAACTTCTAATCTGCCCCTAGGTTCGCTTGAAGTTTTTGCATGGTGCCTTTCGTTGCCCCAGTGTAGGGCTTAGAGGTACCAATTGTTGTCTTGTTTTCACAACCTCGTAGCAAGGAACCTATTGGGTGAGAACTTCTAATCTGCCCCTAGGTTTGTTTGAGGTTTATGCATGGGGCCTTTCATTGCCCCAGTGTAGGGCTTAGAGGTACCAATTGTTGTCTTGTTTTCACAACCTCGCAGTGAGGAAGAACGAAAGATGCAGTTGATTCTTGCAAAAAGAATTTTCCAAGGACGAGAAATAGTTGAAGGATCTTTCAGTTGATGGATTAAGTCAAATGACTCCTATGTAGAAGCAAGATGTTTTGATGTCTTGATGATGCTAAAGGATCAAGTGCTTCTAAGTTTTACTAAGACAAGAATCCAAGAAAATCAAGATATATGATCAAGTTGATCTCTAGAATCTTTAGGAAGAAGTTTCCAAATTGAAAATACAAAAGGTTTGACCAAAGAATTCTATCATTTCAAATTGAGATTTGCTCTCTAGTAATCGATTACCAGCAGTTGAAAATGTTTTAATTCAAATTTTTAAAACCTGTAATCGATTACACAAGTCTTGTAATTGATTACCAGAGGGGATTTTCAGAATATAATTCCCAAGAGTCACATCTATTCAAATGGTTTATGAATGGCCATCAAAGGTCTATTTACATGTGACTTGGAAACACAAATTTAAAGAGAGTTTCCAAAAAGTTTTATCCTCTTAAGAGTTTTTCTGAACTGTCTTATCCTCTCAAAAAGATCCCTTGGTCAACCACTTGCATATTTAATAAGGAATTTTGATTGATCTTCATTGTACAATCTATCTCTTTTAAGAGAGATCTCTTCTTCTCTTCTTCTTATTTCTGAAAAGGGATTAAGAGATTGTGGGTCTCTTGTTGTAGAGGATTCTTGAACACAAGGGAAGGGTTGTCCCTGTGTGGTTCAGACTTTGTAAAAAGAGTTTTTACAAAGAGAATGGAAAATCTCAAGTGGGTTGCTTGAGGACTGGACATAGGCACGGGAAGTGGCTGAACTAGTATAAATCAAGTTTGCATTCCTCTCTTCCCTTAAACTTCTTTTATTTATTGCTATTTATTTTTTGCTTTAAAGAAGTTTACTTTGAATTGTCTTTTGAGTAATTCATGTTAAGGGTGCATTGTTAATCCAAAAAGAGAGAGTGAAAGTTTAATCGGGGAATAGCCTTTGTATCTTAATTCAAACCCTTTTTTTCTTAAGGTAACTGAGGCCATTTGTCCAACATCCTATTCTTGATAACTCACATCTCTCTAAAAGAGAGACTTTCTGGAATGATAAAATGAGGTCACATGAACGTCTTGAAAACACAGTCAATCAAATGCTTTCTTCTTTTTTTTTTTTTGAAACTTATTTGTTTTGAACTTTACTCATTGTTTTACGGCACCCCCACCAACGGTCTTGGAAGTCCCAAACTCAGGAGCATAGGTCGCTTGAGCAAACTGACCAATGGCTTTCACCCACTTCCAGTGAAAGTTGAAAATCCTGATGAGTCATCAGAGACATCTAACAACAGCTTTCAAAATTGCCCCATGTGTGCCATCTCTTGTCAATGTCAGGATTTACACGCGATTCTCCTCAAATTTCAGCCAGCCCATATCAATTAGACCTTGTACCTTACGCTTCAGAGCCCTACAATGCTCAATGGAACGCCCCAGGGCTTCTCCGTGACAAGCACACGTTGCGTTCGAGTCGTATTCTCGGAAAAATGGAGGTTGATGAACCTTGGTTGGGGTTATGGCTACCATTGAATTATCAAGTAGACATGGGAGCAAGTCAGCATAAGACACTGGAATTGGGGTGAATTCTACAGGCTTTCTCGCTGCAAAATTCATTTCTTGGTTGGTGTTTTTGGATTGTGCTAAAGGTGATGTTCATCATTGGAAGTGCGGTAGACAGAATTTGTGGTTGATTTAGGGATGACCTTTGTGGATAACTGGGCGGTGGGCAAGGAGAAGGTTTGTTATTGGCTGAGTAATGACATTGTTGGGTTGGTGGGAAACTTGGCTTTATTGGAATGGCAGTTGTGACATCCTGGAAATTTCTACCCGGAATTTTTGGAAACGATGTATTCTGAATGATTATATATATATATATATATATATATATATATATATATATATATATATATATATATATATATATATATATATATAAGTATTATTCAGTGTATATGCCTATATGTTATTGGTAGAAGTAGGAACAATGGGGGCTAGATATGCGGGTTAGGCTGATTAAGGAAGAGAAATCCATAACTGGAAGACTATAGGTAAATTCTTAATTAATTAGTCTAAAAATCATCGTTTTGCGTGCGCCTTAAAATTTAACAAAACCAAACTCTGAACCACGCTCGGGTCTTATTCTGAGGGTTTTGATATATACATTGATTACTTTCGAAAACTGGCCCCGACGAACGCAGAGAAACGCGAGGAATTGGAACCACAGAAACGGCATGCAAATCGAGGCAGGATTTTAGCGTTTCAAAGGTTAGATTTTTCTCACTTTTGTGGCTGAGTATGGGTCACAATCAAAAGAGAAAGTGGGTCCTTTTGCTCCACTCAAATGGAGACATGTGGCATAGCTTAAATAAAATAATAGAAAAAGAGAAAACTTTTTTTTAAAACCAAAAAGCAACTCTCTCTCTCCTCACTCAGCCCCACATTTTCAGAAGCTCTCTCTCCCTCTCCCTCACGTTGCTTTTCTTTCTCCCTCATTCTCCATTGAAGCTCCAAACAAAGCTTCAACCTTTGGTGCCCATTTCTGCTCCAAATCGCGAAAGGAGGGCATTTTCAGAGTCGTGAAGCGCGTCTCTACGTGTGGGACTTCGAAATTTCAGGTTTGGGTGGACTTCTTTCTCCTTTGATTTTCGTGGGTATGGGGTTTTGGGAGATATGATGGGTAGTCTTGCTAGGTTTCTGCTTTATGATGATTATTTATGAAGAAATTTGTGGAAAGCATGTTGAACTTGCCATGTTTGGATGAGTTAAACATACCCATTCTGTTTTAGGGTTTTTATGATGATGCTTGTGATGTTAATGTGCTGAGATTGCTTATGGAAAACTGTTAGAGATGAAGGGTAGAGTTAACCTAGGGTTAGAAGGTGAGAGTATGGTGTTGTGAGTGGAAAAAGAGTGAGACCTTGAGGGTTGGAAGGTTAAATCTGGATTCTGTGGTATTTGGAGGTTAGAGTGAGTTAATCCTAGCTCAAAATGTCTTTTAGGACTTATGAGAAAGCTTGGGCTGTGCTAGAGAGAAAAACAAATGACCAAAGTGAACAAAGAGCCATTTCTAGGGTAAAATTGGGTGTTGAGGAGTCAAATTTTGATTCGATGAAATTTTAGGTGTAACTCCAGTTTGAACAAGTTTAAATTGATGTTATAGACTTGTGTGAGGTGAGAGTTTGCTTCAAATTTACCTCATCCTCAATTTCACTTCTCAAACCTAGAAAATCCATTAAATTGAGGGGTTTTGGACACCTAGATTTTGTGTTGCTGTGTTTTGAAGCTTGACTTTGGGTTAAACATGATTGATACATGATTTGGGACTTGTAGGAATTGATTTGGGCAAGATTGGATGAGGGGAAGTGTGATTTTCGAAATCTGCACTTATGCAGAATTTTGCTGTCAAATAGGTGCAGCAGGATTTTGGCTTTGTGCAGAAAAATGCTTGTGTGTGGTTGGCTGTGGAAAGGGTAGTGCAGAATGAGTTCTGAATGTTTGCTAGCAGATCCCAACGGTCAAAATGTAGGCTTATGTACTAGAGACTTTCAGTAAAATTTGCGAGTCGATCCAACGGTTAACAAACTGGAACGAAGGAATTATTATTGGGGTCTTTAAGTGAGAAAAGCTGTGATTTTGGTTGGTGTTTTGGGCAGAGTTTTCTGCCTTTGCCCTGTTTTCTTGGCTGTGATAGTTTGTGCTGTTTGAATGTTGAATTACTTGGATGTTTGGGAAGCTTGGGAGGATTGATGGGGACCCGGTGTTGAGAGAAACGAGGATATGGGCTACGTGGGAGTACGTGAGCTCAGTTGGAGGTGGGCAACAGGGGATGGTGGGTTTATGCGCGATTTGTGGATGTGGAAAACTTGTGGTGCACCATCGCCCGACCGCCACCTAGTACCACATGTGATGGGTACCCCATAATCCTGCAAGCTTGAGATGAGGAAGTGTAGAAGGGTGAAACTTCCTGCTTTTATTCGTTGACCACAGAGTGGTACCTGGAGATATGTCGCGGGGGTCAGGAGACCTTGGGGACGTCAGGTGGGGTGCTATTGCCCAAAACCAAGCTTGACCAATCCTGACCCAACTCGGGCATAGTCAGTCAGTGAGAACCTGTGATGTACCTAAGCAGGCGAGCTCCTGGTAGTCAACAGATAAAAGGAACAAAGACCACAAAGCAAGGAGGCTTGTGGTTGCTGGCCAGCTGTGAATCTTGTGTGATATATGGGTTATGGCCTCTGGTAATCGATTACCAAGGGTGGGTAATCGATTACAAGGCTTAAAAATGAAGACAAGAGGCTAAGATGGTCTCTGGTAATCGATTACCAAGGGGTGTAATCGATTACCAGGCTTGAAAACGAGGTCAGGAAGCTAGGAGATCTTCTGGTAATCGATTACCAAGGGTGTGTAATCGATTACTAGGCTTAAAAAGGGAACTGGAAGACTATGGAGGCCTCTGGTAATCGATTACCAGACTGTGTAATCGATTACACAGAGGAATGGGTCACTGGTAATCGATTACCAGGTATGTGTAATCGATTACACAGTGCCTTATTCAATTTTTCATATCCTGAAGCTGTGTGATTCGAGTTTGGCCTCTGGTAATCGATTACCAAGGCTGTGTAATCGATTACCAGAGATGAAAAGCCTAAAGATACCCCTTTTTCTTGCATGTAATGGTTATGAGAAGCATTGTGTTGCGGCATGGTTAGATTCTTGTGAAAGAGTCTACCCCTTTCTTTTCTTCCTTGTAGATCGTGATGGCGGCGCAGCTAATCCATGATCGAGTAGAGATGGAGTGCCTAGAGGGAGCCTGGGAGACCCTCGAAGGCAACACGAGGTGCCGATTTCGGGGCACTATTCGATTTACGGCGACTTCTTTGGTGCATCCAGATGAACCCGTGCGCACGCTTCAGCGCACTGTGGAGTTGATACTACCCATGCCTACACCATACCGTCTAGTGGAGCCAGTCCAAGTGATCGAGGTGACGTCATCCGAGGAAGACCCTAAGGAGGATCCCGAGGAGCTACCTCCTGAGCCTGCTGTGGATGCTCTTGACTTTCTAGAGAGTGATGAGGACCCACTTCCTGAGGTGGATTCTCCTGAGGAAGTCATGTCGGCATCTGAGGCAGACTCTACGGAGGATAGTGGCCCGAGAGAAATGGCGACCAGTGGAGGCTCTTCATCATAGTGGACAGTTCCATGGACTAGTTTTATATGCTTTTTGAGGGTGGGTGTATCTAGGACTGACTGTTAGGTTTACTCTTTGGTTTTGTATGGGTAGACCTGTTGTATAGGAATTTGATGATTGTATACATGTGGCTGAAGCCACCACTATGGACACCTTTGCTCTGGATGACACTGTGTATTTTGTAAAACTCCCATATTTTGGACAACTTTAAATGATGAATGCATTTATGATCAATCTTGTTATTTGAAAAGAAAGCATTAGCAAATTTATTTGTAAAAGATTTTATCGACCGTATTTTATTCTTTTATTTTCACGTGACGACCTAAAGTAATGGCTGGTACATTTTTCCTTTTGAAACAGCAAAATAGTTTAGAGATGATGAGCGGTAAGAAAGAAATGACTCCGAATAGAGTTGTGAATTGGCCATTCAGGACTCTATAGTGAGGATTTTCCTTCTAAACCTAGTTATGGTGAAAAGAGAAAGAAATGAAAAAGAAAAAGAAGAAAAAAAAATTACTATGGTTTTTGTTATTTAAATCATTACTATCAAACCAGTCATTAATTTAGGGACGCCACAGCAGTTACAGCACGGGCTTCTCCTTCATCCTCATCCTCTTCATTTGCCCCAGTTTTCTCATTCGTCCAAGCAGGATGACTAAATTTGCCTTTTTTTAGACCCACATTGATCCTTTCACTGGCAAAGACCAAATCTGCAAAGCTTTGAAGGTGCGTAGCCCACCATTTTCCATAGTAGAATACTGGTAATGTGTCTACTATCATTGTCATCGTTTTTTTGTCATTGAGGTGCCACTTGAGCTGCCAGGTTCTCCACCTTTGGGCGTATTCTTTGAAAGATCCGTGCCCCCTTTTTTGCACATGTTTTTGTAGTTGCATCCTATCCGAAGCCATTATACCGACCCTGCCTAACGAAGGCAACCATTAGGTCCTCCCAGGAATGGACTCGGGAAGGTTCCAAGTTAGTGTACCAGGTAACAACTACCCCAGTAAGACTTTCTTGGAAGGAATGTATCAACAATTCCTCATCTTTTGCGTATGCCCCCATCTTCCGACAATACATCTTTAGATGGTTCTTTGGGGCAAGTAATCCCCTTGTACTTGTCAAAGTCCAGCACCTTGAACTTGAGAGGGGTGATGATATTGGTTACTAGGAACAACTCTTCTAGGTTAGCAAAAGCATAATCTTCACCTCCTTCAATGGCCATGAGCCTTTCCTCTAGATGATCCAGCTTTCCCATTTCTGCCATAGCATGAGGGTTTTTACTTATCGTGGAATGCAAGAGGTGTAGTTGTGGGTGATACTGAGGACCTTCCAAAGTGTTTTCAAGGGGTATACCACCAACTGCTTGCCCTTCAGTGGCCTGTTCGAGGCAAGGCTCGAGGTCGGCTAGATTGTGGTGGGAAATTTCATGTGTCTCCCCCACGGTTTAAGAGACATGTGCATGATTAGTTTGGGGTTTGTTGGCTCTCAATGGGTATAGGAGTGGAGTTATCGACATTCTCACTGGGAGTGTACGCTACATTGGATGGTGTATAGTTGGGAGGCAAGCCATATGGTGGGAAGGCATGCTTGTTTTGACTTTGCGCATAATGGGGGCCGCCCATACTTCCCAAATCTTTGCCTACCATATCTGAGGTTGGATGATTCATTTGGTTGATGCCGGATGGGGACGTCGGGTTCACCTTAGCAACAACGCTGGTAGCGGCAATTGCAACCGCATCGGCTTCCATTATCTTCTTCACGCTCATCATGGCCTCCATCATTGCGGCCATTTGCTCTTTCATGGCCTCCATGTCGGCCTCCATCTACTCTTGTACCTCCTCCTCTTTACCCATTACTCTAGCTCTAGCACGGGTTCGGTAAGGGCACTGTAAAGCATGTTTTTTTTTTATATATAACAATGATTAGGTTCTCTTTTTCTTTTCATGGAAAGAATGCAATGAGCAATGCAACCAATGAAAAACATGGATTTATGTGAATGATGCACAGTTGAAGTATTGCGAATTTTGACACAGGATATGGGGTTGAATCAATTTAGATTTTCAACATGGTCCATGACATCTCCATCAAGGCGAAACTGGAAGTAACAGGGACATTGACAGCCCTAAATGTGTTTGGCAGTAGATGAAGCAACGATGTAACCCGATCCATCTTTTGCCCCAATTTTTGCAAGATGGTTACTTCCATACTTCAACTTGACTCGATGAATCTTTTCGTAAAAGTACGAGCTTGGTTCAACCCCATAACCCAGAGAATGGCAATTTTGATCGCCAATACTTCATCAACAATTCATAGGGATGAAAGACTCGAGAATACGCATGCTATGCATGGAAAATGTAATTATGAGATTGAGATGCTCGAAGAAACATCCTTTCTTAGTTAAACATGCATTAGGTACCATGTTCAATCATTTTGTTTTTAAGTGAAATGGGTTTATGATCCCAACATGGTTGGCTCATGGTACCGAATATATGCAACTAAGAATGCAGCGTGAATTTTCGTGCTTCCCCCTTTTTTTGTTTTTGTTTTGTAGAGGAAAATACAAGGATCATGTATGAGCAAACATGTAGAACAAAAAATATGTTGAACGCATATGCATGATGATGCAATAACTCATGCAAAATGGGAATGTGACAACAGACAAATGCAGGAACGATATGTTCATTATGATGCTGAAGAGATGTTTATGCGGTGCATGATATGAATGCATTTACGGACACGAGGGCCCGGAAAATCATCTCTCCTTATTACGCATTTAGGGGGCGCAGTGCCCCATGTGTGCAGTTAAGAAGACGATATGGATCTTCCAGCTTCCCATGACAAAAGACAAGACCCACATATAACGCATGTGTGACGGTATGATGCAGATGCGCATGCATGAAACGGAAATAAAACAACAAAAAGGGGTAATTCACATATACGAAACTACAAAGATCCAACTTTAACGCTACGTTTTGGGCATGATGGCGCCTCAACGTAGTATTAAAAAGGTTACGCATTACTCTAAAGAAACCAAACATCACTAGCAAAACTATAAACTAGTGCTATTTACCAAAAAATGCATGAGAACGAATGGCATGGAGCGTGTTTGCTCTTTGCCCCTATTCGGGAACCTATAGGACAATATCTAGGGGTCTCTAATAACTACTCCCCAACAATTCATAACTCACACGGCTGTTTTCTAGAGGTATCATCACTCAAGATAATAATATTGTGGCGGTATGTAATACCAGCGACAACACATTATAAAGAGAGAAAGCTCTAGACGAGGTTTCACTATTATCAAGCAAGTCGGAGACCTAGCATGATGATAGATTCACCTCCACTCCTTAAATTCCCATCAACCCGGGTATAGGGCCCCTTTTTTACTCAAACCCGTGGGTGCTTTAGAATGCAGTGTAAAAATGTGGAAAAGACAGTAGTTATTACATTTTACACAGTTCAACAAAATGCACACACAAAGTTTCACAATTCCACAATTCCTTAAAATAGGCCTAACTCACAAAAATAGTCCCCAGTGGAGTCGCCAACTGTCGCAACGTGCCCTTCGCGGGCGAGCGAGGGCGAGGCTCACGGGTGCGCTTTCCAAAGGAGGAAAGATGCGCGGAGTCGCCACCAACGTTTATTTGTGGGAAACGTCGGAAAAACCGAAGGAAACCGGTTAAAATGAAAATTCTAAGTTCGGGAGTTGTATTTACGCTTGAGGAAGGTATTAGCACCTCTTACGTTTGTCTCGAAAGACAACAACCTATTTTTTTTAGAATTGTGGAATTGTGTTATCTTAACTTTTATTTCTTTTTATTTTTTGAGGTCGACAAAAGCGGGGCTTTTGCTCCTACGTACCCTCCTTTGGAGAGGAAATCAGACCTACGTAGTTCTTTCTTATGCGTGAATCAAGTGATTCTTTTTACTTGAAAGGTGATCATTTTAAGGTGTTGGACCTTAAAAATGATCCATTTTACTTGGTAAGAAACTGAAATGATAAACTTTCAAAACCCTATTTTTGTGGACGAGCTTGACTAGGTGAGTTGATTTTAGCCTTAGTTTCACTTTAGTTATTAGTCAATTCAATTAAGAATGAGAAGTCCCAAAGAGAAAACGTCCGATTGATCTTTCGCCTTTATTTTACTAAAAGGTATTTTTTGATTATTATAATATTATTTTACCTCTCTTTTTTTGATTTCCAACGTGGTTACGGCACGACCGAACGGTCGGAATTCATTTTAATCAAAATTAACGGATGATACAATTCAAACGATCGGTGGAAATGTATTTTATTTTTAGATTAAGCGAGAAATTACTTAAATAAATGGCTTAAGCACGACAAAAGGGGGTATAAAAAGCAAATGAAAACGAGAAAAAAAATGCATGAAACAAAATGTGGACCACCACGGGTACATAGAATGAATTGGAAAGCTCGGTTTGAGGTACTTACCCGTTGAAGACTGAAGAAAACGAAGAACGAATGATGAATCTTGAAGAACGGTCGAGAATCTTCGTGTAATTACTCACGGAAACGTTATGGAAGCGCCTCGGCTTGGATTTTCTTCACGGAAATAATTTTCCTCAGCAATTTCGAGAGAGAGAGAAGTGCCTAAGAGGCTGAACCCTTTTCTTCTTCACTTCTCCCCCTATTTATAGCAAAATAGGGGAGAAGCTTGCCGCCCAGCTCGCCCAGGCGAGCAAGGTTGCTTCCTCCAGAAGCAACAGCCTTCTGGAGGAATCTTCTGGAGGGCCCAAGTGGGCCTGGTTGCTATTTGCACCCCCTTTTTACTAAATGCACCCCCTTCTATTTTTTTTGTAATTCTTTTTCTGTAACGTTACGAAACATTGCGAATTTCATAACGATACTTATTTTCCTTCCGCAAGGTTATGAATCCTTACGGATTATGTATTTAATCTTTTTTAGCTTTCAAAGAAGTTACGGAAACTCAAGGATTGCGCAAAAACACCTCTTTTCGATTTCCGCCACATTACGGAATTTCACGGATCGCGCAAGCCTGCTTCCTTTTGATTTCTGACACATCTCGAGACTTCATTTATTGTGCAACAAAGGACGCCAAGTATCTCAAAGCGGCTAACCAAAGGTTGCATGTCATCAAGTAATAATCCTCGGACGAAATTAGGGTATGATACCAGGTAGGTGTTTCAGCCAACATTAGTTGTGGTTTTTTTTGTCGATGTTAAACGAGGCTATTTTTGTCAAAGTTGGCTAGGGTTTTTTGGCCAACATCGACCATCACTATTTTTTGATTGATGTTGGCTTGGATTTTTTTTTTGTCAATGTCAACTAACAAATAACATCGACCAACATCAACCAAAAAATATTTCCCCAATTGACATCAATAAGAAAAACACTAACTGACGTCAACAAAAAAATTCTAGTCGAGGTCGACCAAAAGAAATACTCATGACCGATGTCGACCAACAAACCCTAGCCGACATCAACAAAAAATAGCCTCAATTGACGTCAATAAAAAACCCTAACTGATGCCAAAAAAAGATAGTTTCAACCAATGGCGACAAAAAACCCTAGCCAACATCAACCAAAAAATAGTTGGCTGGTGTTGGCCACAAAACATCACTGACCAACATCGGAAAAAATAAAAACAGTTGATGTCGGCCAAAAAATACCCATGGTCTACGTCAACCAGAAAACCCCTACTTGATGTCGGCCAGAAAATATCATTGATCGAGATTGACCAAAAACCCTTAGCCGAGCTCGACTAAAAATTAACCCTACCTGAGATCGGCCAAAAACATACTTGACTAGAATCAACTAAAAAATGTATTGATTGACATCAGCCAAAAAATGCCCTGGTCGATAGAAAAATTGCCCCGTTTGAGGTAGGCCGAAAATACTGTAGCGAAGATCGACCGAAAATAGCCTTAACCGAGGTCAATTGAAAATTGATCTAGTCGAAGTCAATCAAAAACTACATCAACCAATGACGATAAAAAACTACCGTAATTAAGTTCAAGAAAAAAGGATTTCTGATTTGAAAACTAGATTTGAAATGGATCCAAAAATTCCAATCCCTATTGATAATGGTTGGTTGAATTTCGAACTTACCTAATAGTTGTGTTGGGTGTTACTAAATTAGAAAACACTCTTTGGGAAGAAAGGGATCCGTGGTGGCAGACATCGGATGCATGCATATAGCTGTTGTTCGGACATGGTAAGTTCAAATCTTCTTCTGTTAAAACAAAAAGAATAACCATCTTATTGTTTATGCAACAATATCTATAGTGTTTTTAGAGTTGTTAACAAAGGACAAAACTATTAAATATATCTTACCCTTTAATTTTTACCTTACAAGTTTATTGAATTATTTTTTCCCTATCCATGTATTTTTTTTATAGTTTGAGTTAAAATTTGGAATATGTTTGAAAACGAACGTTTATTTCTTTTAATTTTAAGGTAAAAAAAATATTTTTTCTAACAATCAAAAAACGTATTTATCTAAACAAAGTAACAAAATCTATATTTAAAAGACTATTAAATACTTTTATAAAAATTAAAATACGTGTTATCTTTAACTTAAAAAAAATAAAAAAAATAGAGAAATCTAAGATGATTTTCCTAAAAATTGACTTAGAAAATAAACTTTTTAAGACTATTCTTTGAAAACCCATCTTAGAATGTCGTTTTAAAAAAAATAAAAAAATTTTGAGAATTCTAAGACAGTTTTCTCGGAAATCGTCTTAGAAGGTAGACTTTTTAAGACAGTTTTCTAAAAAATCGGCTTAGAATGTCTTTTAAAAAAAAAATAGAGAATTCTAAAATGATTTTTTGAAATTATTGTCTTAAAGAGTTTGGTTTCTAAGACGGTTCTCTAAAAAACCGTCTTAGAATGTCTTCTTTTTTAAAAATAAATTTTAAAAAAATTCAGAATTCTAAAACGATATTTCAAAGGAATTTTAAGATAGATTCTAAGACAACATACCTGTACCATCACAAAGGATATTTCTATTCAAAAACTTGTTTTCATTTTACTTATCATTGCAGACAGCCAAACACATAAGTAAGATCCAAAATTTGTACTTCATTATAATCTATTAAACTAACTAGCTCCTACACTTGAGAGCTTCTAGGTAATGCTAGTCTAGCAGCTCTTTTACAGGAACCATAGGTTCACTGCCAAACCAACGGATTTTAGCATAGAAATATCACATCATTTATATAATCATATGGTTAGCTTAAGGAAGTCTAAATCACCACCAAATCATCATTTAAAAATTGATTATGGGTAGAAATATACAACAGGATAGTAGTTGTATTACTGTAGTAAAAATAGAGGAATTTTCCAAGCTCATACAATCATAATACGTCATAAGGCTCAATTCACAGCATTTTAACAGGTTAATTTCACAAAAATATGCTTAAACAATGGATTGCAGCAGACCAGCATGAACAATAATTTGGTTTCCAAATCAAAATTTAAACAAATAAATCATGTTACGAGCAAGCAATCCTGTGCGAGCAAGCAATCCTGTGCAGAGATAAGGGAATTCTCTCAATTCTAACATCCATGACCACTTATATAAGGATATTCTAAGATTGTTTTTATTAAAAGGATTCAGGGGCATTTCTTGAAAGAAGGTTCACTAGTTTAGCTAGGGAATATTATGGAACAAATGCTCATTTGGTACAAGGTAAAATAAAGCTAGGAGTTATGGCTATGATCCTAATGGTCTATTTTCCTTTTTCTGAATTACAATAGCTAGCACAAAGTTTTAGCAATTAAAATTCCTTAGTTGTGTGTAAACTTATTATACATAGAAGTGTGATTTTTCTATACAATAGTAAAGTTTATAATTACAATAATACAATGGGAGCAATGAAGTCGACCCTGAGTTAGTAATACCTAAGTTAGTAATAATGGGGTCAATTTTTCTTATTCATCTCTTATTTGGCATCTCACAAGGTTGAGCCCAACTGTGCAGAAAATCATATGCTTTTAAGCATCAAAGCATCATTATATGCAATCTTTTTTACTTGTCTGATAATTAATAGGAGAGAAACAAATAAAACTAACCAATTCATAGAGATAAAAAAGTTATGTTGTTATGCATGAACTTGCCTGCAATAATGTTACTCATAAAAACTAAAGTCATTGCAATTGAACAAAGATACATGCAGTTAATCAATTTTACAAAAGTCGTCCCCACTATATATAACAATGAAATATGTATTCCTTAGCTGCAAGATACCTCCTATTAGCATTTGTAGCATAACAGGGAATTTTTTTTCCAGAAATTTAAATTGACAGCACTAGTAGCTTGTTCTCTATTCTCATCATATGATGTCTTAGAAATAAAATGACCTTGGAGAAAAAAGGAAAGAAAGATTTAGCCACATTATGTAGATTCATCCAAGAGAACATGTTAATATCTTCAATATAACAAATTTGTTTTTGAAGTTATCAATGCTGAATGCATAACAAGAAGAGTTAAACTTACTAAAGACTTTAACTGCCGAGAGCCTTTGTTTGGGGTCAGCTCGTAATCTAGCTATAATGTTGTTTCTCTGCCAATTTAGTATCACTCAAATAAATAAATAATAAAAGTGGAGAGACTAACCTTGATACATGACATGTATTTATCACTATCACTAGAATGAATGCTACACTTAGGCAGTTTGTCTCCTGTCTTGGGCTTTTCTGTCACATTAGGCATGTTCTCCAAAGAATCCATCAAATTTCTGGATTTACCTTTAGCAATGCACTTTTCAAGCATCCTGCCAAACATTATTTCATAAACACTTACATTAATTATTAAAAAAGTAAAGGTAGATTTAAAATGAGAACTAAAGAAAGCTTAAAACACATGTATACATACAGCAGGAGATATAAATCAAAATAATGCCAAATAAAAGATACGGTTAAAAGGAAAATAAATACAAAACCAGAGAAAGAAATTTTCCCCTAAATGACTTGGTTCCAATTATAGTTACCAATCAGGTACTAGTTATGTGATCACAACAAAACAAGGACCAAAACTTCAATGTGATGAGTTGCATATATTATTGATTACATTGTAGATCATTGTACACGAGAAATATTCACTAATTATTCCTTAGTGATTTTCTAAAAATCTAGGGTGATCATGTAGGTGACCTTAAGTACAAACTGAGATGCTTTATTCAATATTAAAGAAGAAGTAATATAACCTGTAACAACGACCATGAGCAATAACTCATTAATGGTGATGATATTGAACTAGCTATACAGATGACATTAAACTGTAAAATGTGAAAATTTGAAAAATTATCACCTATTTGGATGGCATTAGTAATCAATTTTGAAGTGCGGAAAATATATTGCCTAGGAAGTTCACTAATTCAAGAAGAAATTTTATTAATCCTGTTTAGCAATCTTGACACATATACAGATATCTTAAATTTCATTTTCATAACTTTACTAGGAAGATCTTCTACTTTGCTTAAGAGATGGCAAATGGAAGCATTGATAAACCAATATCACTAAAATCATAAAATATTTCAAATTCGGCAAGTTAGTGGTTTGATTTTGATAGATATTGCCGGGTTCAGAGACCCTGCAACTGCAAGTACTAAATATTGCTGATTATAAATTAATTAGCCACCTTTTTTAAAGTTTATCTTCTTTTCTCAATGAGGAAATTTGGTTGTCGCTACTACATGCTTTCTCCTCTGCATCTCAAGAAGCATGAATCAGATGTCCCCGTAACATTCCCATGTGCAGATGAGATATTTATGCTCAAAATCAGCAAAACATAAAATTAAGTTATGATAATCACCAAATTTTTAATAAGAAATGTGTTTAAATTATATTGAATTATGTAACATCTCATTTTTCGTAGACTAATTTGAAATGAGTTGTTGTAAATAAATAGAGTTTTATAATAAGGTTTTTGTAATTAAATAAATAAAGAGAAATAAGTGTATTAAAATAATTGTTTGAGAGAAAATGAAAAGGTATTTTATTTATGCATTTGATAACAAATAAAATACAGTTTATTTTTATAAAATAATAAAAATAAAGTAAATAATAAGTTGTAAGTATTCTAGATATAAGTAGAGACATGTTAGGTCATTTTTCAGACTGACGATGTCTTCTCTTCCCTTCATTTTCGTTTTTCTCTCTTCTCTTGCCAAAACCCTTTCTTTTTTCCGCAGTCCACCAAACCTATCTCAAAAAAACTACGATTTTGGACTCATTCACCGTTGGATCATCGTGACATTTGAGCACCATGTTCTCAACCCTATTCCTAGCATATTCACCGTTGGGAATTGCAAAAACACGTCAGAGATAAGATAAATACCCTTCGCACTGTAGCTTTCTCTTTTCCCGCAAAAACCCAAAATGGTCTCAGTAAAACTATGATCCCGGTTTCTTTAACCGTTGAATTTTCATGAAATTTTGATATGTGGTTAGCAATTTAATTCTGCACATTTGCACCGTTGGGATTTGCGAGATCATATTCATGGAGAGAGAAAAAGGAATCTCACGAAGACAGTAAAAATGGAGGCTTCAATCCCTTCTCCGTCTCTCTGACGTTTGAGAACTTTATCGGAGCAGTCGGAGGAAAAACTAGAGGAATCTTAGGGAACCGCTAGAGATGCCGCTATCGTTGTCGGAAGACATGTGAGTCTGCTTAGAGGTAAGGGATGAGTTATTCACAATTGGGGGTTAGAGAGAACATGTGTAGGGATCCTTTGAGGATTAAATTGGGATTTTATTTTGGGATGTTTATTAAATTGCAATTTTTCCTTTATGATTATAAATAAAATATTAATGTTCTGATGATAATTGCTTGATAAATTATGCTCTTGATATTTGTATATTTTGACCTATGATTTTGATATAATTGTGTAATATTATTGGAGGGGTTTTAGTCCCTAGGTTGTGATAGTCTTTTATATAAATTGTTATGGTTAGGATATGAAATGATGATTCAAATTGTGAGTATGTGGTGAATTGAATATGTGATGAATGATGGAATACATGTATATTGAGATGTGTATTGTATTGCGAGCTATGAATTGTGCAATCACACAACTGTAAGACCCTTTAAGGGCGACGAGTATTGTGATGGGATCCATTGTGGGAACCCGACGAGTTAAAATGATTTTGAAAATAATTGAGTAGTTGTGTGTATTGCATAGTTCATAGGTAAAGTGAATATGATTCATGAGGTGTGATAAAATGCTATTTTGAGATCGAGTGTATGTGATAAATTGTGTATGCACGTGATTGAGATGTTGTCTGCATTGAGTTGTAAACTGTGGATTGTACAATCACACGACTATAAGACCCTTTAAGGGCGACGAGTTAATGCTAAGTCTGGTTAAGGGCGACGAGTTAATGCTAAGACCCTTAAAGGGTGACAAGTTAAAAATATTTGAGAATAATTGAGGAGTCGTGTGTTTTGTACAGTTCATAGATAGAGTTTGTGTGCTAAAATGTTTTTCTGGGTTGGACCTGAATCAGGAGGGAGAGGCCTTGACGGACTCTTCGGAGTGTAGGCCTTGGGGGTCACCCGATTTGAGTGCTCCTTTAAGCCTGTGCCGATCCCACATGGTAGGAGCATTCTCGCAAAACACTATGACTCTGACTGGTCTCCCTATGATATTACCTAGTGAGAGTGACTTGACTTGTGTGGCGTCCCCAAAATAATGACTGGTTTAATAATAATGATTTAATTAACAAAAACCATGGTATTTTTTTTTTCTTCTTCTTTTTCTTTTTCATTTCTTTCTCTTTTCACTAAAACAAATTTTCGAAGGAAAATCCTCACTACAGAGTCCTGAATGGCCAGTTCACAACTCTGTTCGGAGTCATTTCTTTCTCACTGCTCATAATCTCTAAACTATTTTGCTTTTTCAAAAGAAAGAACGTACCAGCCATTACTTTAGGTCGTCACGTGAAAATAAAAGAATAAAATACGGTCGATAAACTCTTTTACAAATAAAGTTACTAACGCTTTCTTTTCAAAGAACAAGATCGATCATAAATGCATTCATCATTTAAAGCTGTCCAAAATATGGGAGTTTTACAAAATATATAGTGTCATCCAGAGCAAAGGTGTCCATAGTGGTGGCTTCAGCCACATGTATACAATCATCAAATGCCTATACATCAGGTCTACCCATACAAAAACAAAAGAGTAAACCTAATAGTTAGTCCTAGATACACCCACCCTCAAAAAGTATACAAAACTAATCCAAAAAGCTGTCCACTAGGATGAAGAGCCCCCGCTGATCGCCATCTCCCTCGGGCCGCTATCCTCCGTAGAGTCTGCCTCAGATGCCGACATGACTTCCTCGGGAGAATCCACCTCGAGAAGTGGATCCTCATCACCCTCTAGAAAGTCAAGGGCATCCACAGCAGGCTCAGGAGGTAGCTCCTCCAGGTCCTCCTCAGGGTCTTCCTCGGATGACGTTACCTCGATCACTTGAACGGGCTCCACTAGACGATATGGTGTAGGCGTGGGTAGTATCCACTCCACAGTGCGCTGAAGCGTCCGTGCAGGTTCATCTGGATGCACCAAAGAAGTAGCCGTGAATCGAATGGTGCCCCGAAATCGGCACCTCGTGTTGCCTTCGAGGGTCTCCCAAGCTCCCTCTAGGCACTCCATCTCTACTCGATCACGAATTAGCTGTGCCGCCATCACGATCTACAAGAAAGAAGAGAAAGGGGTAGACTCTTTCACAAGAATCTAACTGTGCTGCACACGATGCGTCTCATAAACACTACATGCAATAAAAAGGGTATTTTAAGGCTTTCCATCTCTGGTAATCGATTACACAACCTTGGTAATCGATTACCAGAGGCTAAACTTGAATTACACAGCCTCAGGACATGAAATATGCAATAATACACTGTGTAATCGATTACACATGCCTGGTAATCGATTACCAGTGACCCATTCCTCTGTGTAATCGATTACACAGGCTGGTAATCGATTACCAGAGGCTCCCTAAGTTTCCTGACTTCGTTTTCAAGCCTGGTAATCGATTACACCCCTTGGTAATCGATTACCAGAGACCATCTTAGCCTCCTGTCCTCAATTTTAAGCCTTGTAATCGATTACCCACCCTTGGTAATCGATTACCAGAGGCCACAATCCACATATTACACAAAATTCACAGCTGGCCAGCCACCACAAGCCTCCTTGCTTTGTGGTCTTGTTTTCCTTTTATCTATTGATTGCCAGGAGCTCGCCTGCTTAGGTACATCACAGGTTCTCACTGACCGACTATGCCCGGGTTGGGTCGGGATTGGTCAAGCTTGGTTTTGGGCAATAGCACCCCACCTGACGTCCCCAAGGTCTCCTGACCCCCGCGACATATCTCCAGGTACCACTCTGTGGTCAACAATAAAAGCAGGAAGTTTCACCCTTCAACACTTCCTCATCTCAAGCTTGTAGGATTATGGGGTACCCATCACATGTGGTACTAGGTGGCGGTCGGGCGATGGTGCACAACAAGTTTTCCACATCCACAATGCGCGCATAAACCCACCATCCCCTGTTGCCCACCTCCAACTGAGCTCACGTACTCCCACGTAGCCCATATCCTCGTTTCTCTCAACACCGGGTCCCCATCAATCCTCCCAAGCTTCCACAACATCCAAGCAAAACAACATTCACATAGCACAAGCTATCACAGCCAAGCAAAACAAAGCAAAGGCAGAAAACTCTGCCAAAACACCAACCAAAAATCACAGCTTTTCCCACTCAAAGACCCCAGTAACAATTCCTTCGATCCAATTTGTTAACCGTTGGATCGACTCCAAAATTTTTCTGGAAGTCTATAGTGCATAAGCCTACATTTTGACCGTTGGGATCTACTAGCAAACATCCAGAACTCATTCTACATTACTCTTTCCACAACCAGCAAAAATACATGGATTTTTCTGCACTTGTGCAGAATTCTGCTGCACAATTTTACAGCAAAATCTGCACAAAGAGTATATTTCGAAAACCACACTTCCCCTCATCCAATCTTGCCCAAATCAATTCCTACAAGTCCCAATTCATGTATCAATCATGTCTAACCCAAAATCAAGCTTCAAAACACAGCAACACAGAATCTAGGTGTCCAAAACCCCTCAATTCAATGGGTTTTCTAGGTTTGAAAAGTGAAATTTAGAATGAGGTAAATTTGAGGCAAACTCTCACCTCACACCAGTCCATAACATCCATTTAGACTTGTTCAAACTGGATTTACACCTAAAATCTCACCGAATCAAAATTTGACTCTTCAACACCCAAATTTGCCCTAGCAATGGCTCTTTGTTCACTTTGGTCATTTGTTTTTCTCTCTAGCTCAGCCTAACCTTTCTTACATGTCCTAAATGACATTTCAAGCTAGTATTAACTCACTTTAACCTCCATTTACCACAGAATTCAGACTTAGCCTCCAACTCTCAAAGTCTCACTCTTTTTCCACTCATAACATCACATTCTCACTTTCTAACCTTGGGTTAGTTCTACCCTTCGTCTCTAACAGATTTCCATCAGCAATTTCAGCATATAAACATCACAAACATCATCACAAAAACCCTAAAACAGAAAGGGTATGTCTAACTCATCCAAACATGGCGATTTCAACAAGTTTTCAGCAAATGCCTTCACAAATAATCATCACACAGCAGAAAACTAACAAAACCACCCATCATATCTCCCAAAACCCCATACCCACGAAATTTAAGAGAGAAAGAAGTCCACCCAAACCTGGATTTTCGAAGTCCCACTCGTAGCCACGCACTTCACGGCTCCGAAAATGCTCTCCTTTCGCGATTTGGGGCAGAAATGGTGGCCAAAGGTTGAAGCTTTGCTTGAAGCTTCAATGGAGAATGAAGAAGAAGAAAGCTACGTGAGAGAGGGAGAGAAAAGGCTTCTGAATTTCTGCTTTGGCTGAGTGAGGAGAGAGAAAAGCTTTTTGGTTTTAAAATAAAAAGGGTTTTCCCTTTTTTCCATTATTTTATTCAAGCTCTGCCACATGTCCCTATTCGATTGGAGCAAAAGGGCCCACTTTCTCTTTTTGACTGTGACCCATACTCAGTCACAAAAGTGAGAAAATCTGACCTTTGAAACGCTAAAATCCTGCCTCGGTTTGCGTGTCGTTTCTCTGATTCCAGTTTCTCGCGTTTCTCTGTGTCCGCCGGGGCCAGTTTTCGAAAGCAAGCAATATATATATCAAAACGCTCAGAATGAAACCCCGAGTGTGGTTTAGAGGTTGTTTTCGTTAAATTTTAAGTCGCACGCAACACGATGATTTTTAACTAATTAATTAGGAATTAACCCATAACCTCCCAGTTATGGATTTCTCTCCCTTAATTAGCCTAACCCGCATATCTTGCCCCCCGCTATTCCTACTTCTACCAAGAACATATAGGCATATACACTGAATAATACTTATATATAATCATTCAAAATACATCGTTTCCAAAAATTCCGGATAGAAATTTCCAGGATGTTACAACTTGCTAGTGTGTGATTTGTCTTCTCATGTACCACATGGCATATAAGATTGAGTCTTAGTGTATCTGTTGCATAACGCTTGTGTATTGTTCTATATTAATTGATTTGATGATATTGTGTTTTGACTATTGAGTACGCGAATGTTGTGGAATTGAATGAGACGTGTGGTGAAATAACGTGAGTTATACTAAGTAAATTGTATTTGACTACTATATGTTGTCTTGTTTCTCTCTAGTAGTTAGGAATGTGAGGGGTAGAGGGTGTCACAAATTAAGTTATGGATAAATGTATAGTTAACCTTAAATTCTACTGATTTAATTATGGACCTATAGTTTTTTAAATTATGGATAAGGAATGTGTTTGATTATAGTTTTTAAAGATTTTATTTGGATTGAG
The DNA here is from genome assembly GCF_004193775.1 of Glycine soja. NCBI lineage: Eukaryota > Viridiplantae > Streptophyta > Magnoliopsida > Fabales > Fabaceae > Glycine > Glycine soja. Next base: position 16,172,237 of record NC_041020.1, on the reverse strand, counting down.
AAATCATATCAATATTTTTTTTAACATTTTCTTATTATTAACTGAATTTATTATAAAAATAAATTTGTGGGTCTCATTTATTATTTAAAAATGAAAAAACAATAATATTTATTTAGAATAATTAATATATTGAAAATGATTATGAAAATTTTTATAATATATCAAAATATCAAACTATTTGAAATAATTTGTTATGGTAATTAATTATGTATCACAATTTGTTAATTTTTGTATTATTGATGTAAGTCATTAAGTCGCAAATGTATTAATACAATTATAGGTCATACAACTTTGTTTCTATAAGTCTAAAGATTTTATGAATATTGTGGTACAAGACTAATATTTTGTTTATAAAAAATAGTTGTGATCATTATTTTTTTAATAGATATTTGAAGTAATAAAAATTAGTTTAGCTTTTGTACCATGTTAAAAAAATTAGGAAAAAAAAATAGTGTAAGTTAGTTTTAATGTTGTATTTAAACGTATGAAATGAAACCAAAAATATATTAACAAGAAATCAATTTCAAAAATTATGTTTTTTAAAAAATAATTAAATAATAGACTCACAATCAATGGTTAAAATATAGAGAGGGGAATGTACAAGTCAATGATGGAGGTGTATATAACAATTTCCTTTCCTTCTAAATACAATAAACAATTAATAAAAGTCCCAAAGCCAGATAGACCCATAAACGTAAGTTCTAAAAATATCTAAACTTGACAATAAATGTTGAGAAAGGTCTCAGTATCAGAAACCTTTCTCCTACCCAACAACTCCCAACCTTTTCCCTGCCCATTGATTTACATTTGAGTTAAAATGGGTCACTGTTCATTTCCGACAAGTGCACCGGATCATACAAGTAGTATAAAACGGTAAGAACCGAGTATCAAACTCTCAGGAAACTTGTGTTACTTGGTAATCTATTTCTGTGAATAGGTGTCTGGTGTGAAAATCTAAGTGTGAATATGAATAGGTATGTAAACTATCTACGCAAAAGGAAAATCACGCGAGAGAAATGATGTGTAAAAACAAGTAGAAAACGCATTGGTCTTCCTAATAGGTGCTTGATGCTAAAAGGATATTTTCTATCTAACAATGCTCATGTGTTCCTATGGTGTCTCCTGAGATGCTAAACCCCGATTCCTCATGATAGTTTAGCCTAATCCTGATCAAGCATTGTCCTCAGATTTCTCTTGTTGGACTAAACTCAACCAGGACCGCATTAAGACAAACATACTACAACTAAATTATCGCACCCCGATTCCTCGTGATAGTACGACAACTTAGCCCTGTCCTATCAAGGTCATCAAAATCAGACCATTTTTCACTGTTGAATGACCCTAATAAAGCATGCATCTACGTGATCAAGGTAAAGGCATACTAGAATGAAAAGCTGATAGTACAGATAACACATAAAACATCATTGAATAGATAGAAAAATATTTACATCAAGTACCTACAGGGAAGATCCAACAGAGGATTTTAGCTTTCCATAACCAAGAAGCCTCCTTTACAACAAAGAGAAGAACAAGATGAAAGATTGCAAAAATACAAGTGATGAGGATGTCTCCTTCACCTCTAGGATCTCACAACCACTCACAAACTCGTCTCATGATCTCAGAACAACTTCCTCTTCAAGCTCTGGTCTCTACAGATCTTCACACAGCAAAATCTCTCAAAACTCTCTGGAACTTGGACCTTTCTCTCTCTAGAATCACTAGACATGGAAAGCTTCAGCTCTCAGCCCAAACTCCCTTCACAAAATCTGATTTCAGGCTTAAATAGGTGGCCTTGTTCGTGCTCATGCGCTTAGCGCACTTCAGGACCGTTATTAGTGAATTTCGGCTTAGCACCTGGTTTTCTCGCTTAGCGGATGGACTAAAGCGGTGCGCTTAGTGAGATGAAGCGGTGTGCTCACCAAACCTATATAGCTCATCTTCTTCCAGATTCTTCCTCGCGCTTAGCCAATGAGTGTTACGCTTAGCAGAAGCTCGCTAAGCCAGCGGATTGGCTTAGCAAGAAGGTGAAAAATAGCACTTCAAAACTTGCCTAATTAACCTGAAATTGAGATAAAATGATTATTAAACATGCAAAATAGAATTACGAAGTATTTATTACCTATCTTTAACTAAAAGAACTTATAACACTACAAAATAACCATAAGTTGGAGGAGTTTGATACAATTTACACAAGTTTTATACACAAAAGTTAGTCCTATGCACCGACTAACAACTCCCCCAAATTTACAGTTTTGCTTGTCCTCAAGCAAATAAAGAACAGTTCACTGGTCCCCTAGTGACAATAGCATGCAGTGATTATGTATAAAGGTGTATGCATCAAAAGTTACTGATTGAATGATAAGAGAATGAAGTAAAATGCCCTCATCACTTGTCTTTCACAAGGCATGGAGTTATCTAAAGAGAAGAATAAAATGTAACCTAAACAATTAGATGGAGTTAATCATAAGACAAATATTAAGGAAAGTAGCATAAACCACAGTCTCACGGCTATTGTTTCTCTCAAGCACAAGTGTTTAAGCTATTCATTAACAACAACTAGCAAGAGATCCAATCTTTGCACTTCATCTCATGCCATAAAGTCAAAAATGTATAAACAGAATCAGAAGGACTTTCCCAGGCTTGTAGTGAGGCTTGGCTACAAAAATTCATTGGTTTTTCTAGGATTCAAAGGCTTAGATTCTAAGAGAGCACAAATTCTAGATTTATCCAAGTGATCTTTTTCATGCGCTTAGCTTGCTCACTAGCTTTTCACTTTTATTTGCTTTTGACCTTGTTACATCAACACACTTTTCCTAGATTTATCCAACTTATGTGTTGTGTGCGCAGATGCTTTATCTCTTTCTTTGCATCCCAATTAGTTCCACTCCCCCAAATTTGGGGTAAATTTGCCTTGAACCATATGCTCTCCTAGAATCTAAACAAGGTATTAGGAGATAATTATTTTAGTTCAGGGTCCAAATTTTTGACAATACCATTCAGCTCAAAAAGGGTGCAAAGGATACAATTATAATTCAAGGTAAGCTTTTTGGTCAAAAGGCTTGTGTATGTACAATCATGGCCTTCATCATGTCCTCATTTATACATTTCATTCTAAAATTCAGAGATTGATGCAAAGATTATTACTCATAGCTAGTCGTTCACTCATAGTGTAAGATCACACTCTCACAGGGTTTGGTTCAAGCTTTTCTTTCTCAATCAATCTGTCTACTGACTAACAATTCTAAATGCAAGTTCACATTCTTGTTCTTTCTTTGTCTAAAATACACACTTGTTCAAACTAATGAAAAGGAACACAAACTCCATCACAATCATGCATTCAATTCAAAATAAAAGCATACAACCATTTTCGCAAATCAATAAATGTGCTTCACTGCCATATCATTAAAAACCAAGTTAAATTGTTCAAAATGCTTTAGAATAAGCAAACCAACTATCCATAAATAAAACTAGCAGTGTATATAAACATAAAGGAAATACTGTACTAAAACTATAATAATAATAATAATAATAATAATAATAATAATCCAAAAAGGAAATCAGCGTCCAAACTGGAGAACCAGTCAGCAGTTCATCCAATCAGAAAAGTCAGAACCATCATCTATGTTGCAAGATGGTGAATCAGGAGGGGCAACATCTTCATCAGATGATTCATCGAGGATGATTATCAGAGGTAGAGCTGGAGCTGGTGGAGGAGATAATATTTCAAGCTCAGGAGAAGTAGGTGGATCCACTACTGGAGGTTGTGGTTCAGCTGGTATCGGCTCAGTCCTTGCTAGTACGGGCTCAGGAGGAACAACCTCATGGGATTTCTCCAATGGAAGCTAAGCTTCAGGTCAGGCCACTTTTTCAAGAAAATGCTCCATAGATATGATTGGCCTATTGTGAGCCAACTCCTGCTGGTTATACATGATTATCAACTGCCCCCTAAATAAACTTTGCAACATAGGGATTACAGTATGTGAGTGTTGGACATCTGGTTCCATGGCTGCTGTTGGAGGAGCTGGGTTCGATGATGAAGGAATGTCATCGATTCTTGCCCTTTTTCTTGATGCCATCTACAAGAAAGGGATCCAAACAACTACAAAAATCAAGTTGGAAGAAAGATAACGACCGCTTAGCGCAAGGATGTGCGCTTAGCTCCTCATAAGTTGCACTTAGTGGCAATAAACAGAATAAAAATTTCACTACATATGGGAGCTTAGTGAACAGGGTCGTTCAGATCAGAAAATGCCGTAACGAATTGCGCTTAGCCTATGGAAGCTCGGCTTAGCATGCGGTTATCAACACAAATATTGACTAAGTTATCTAGGCTTAGCGAATCAGCCTCGCTTAGCCACAAGTACTGTATCAAGAGGATGAATATTCATCCTCAAAAGATAAACTCGCTTAGCGCGATAAGGCACTCAACGAGTTTTTCCAAAAAATACAAATATTCAATGAATATTGATGAACTCACTTAGCACAGCAGCCGCGCTGAACGAGTTCATCGTGTTTTCCAGAAAAAACACAGAAAACACAATGCATTTTCTTCCAATATTGAGGCCTCTAATAGGCATATCACACATGCAAAGTTCTCAACATATTTTACACAAGACAACCTACACAGAGCCCTAAACTCTAACTACTAAAAATATTAATATCCTATAATTCTTAAAGCTAGATTAAGGTTGTCTAACCTAAAGTTTAGCAAAATAGCAGAAAAAAGGTAGTAGGGAACTTACTTGTATTGTTGAAGCTTTGGTTTGACTGAGATAATGCAGTAAGAAAATGCTTGGGCGTGCAGATGTAAGATTGAAAGATTTTGAATGAGAGAGAGAAAAGGGAATGTTTATGCGAAAATGCTTGGGCACGTGTGAGTGTACTGATGTTACACTTCACTAAGCTATTTTCAACTTTATCGCTTAGCAAAATGTTGCGCTAAGCGAATTCGAGAGACGTTTGGTTTCTCAAGGCAAGTCGCTTAGCGAAACCTTGCGCTAAGCTATATATTTTTATTTTTATTTTTTTTATTTTTTTCTCTCTTTCAAATTTAGATTTTGGCTTAGCACGTGTGTCGGACCGCCCAGCGAGATCTGCAGATTAGAAAACTTGCAACTCTCGCTAAGCCGGGATCTAGGCCCGCTTAGCTAAAATCATGCATTTTGGGTGCAGAGGAGTGGAGCTGAGCGGACAATAGTATTGCTCAGCGCTAAGACTGCCGCAAGCATTTGAGCTTAGCTGCCATAAATGGTGCTTAGCTCAATCAAATTGAGTTTAGGCAGCAAGAAGGTCAGCTTAGCCACCATGATTGGCGCTCAGCTCCATGAACCTCAGTTCTGGCCGTAAGGAATTTAGCTTGGCGACAATGTGTTGCGCTTAGCGCTTACATTGCCACAAGGACTTCAGCTTAGCCGCCGTGACTCGCGCTTAGCTTCATGAACCCCAGTTTTGGCCGCAAATAAATGAGATTGGGGGCAACGACTCGCGCTTAGCCAAAGTGTATGATGGGCTTAGCAATTAGGCTATAGCTTATCTGAATTCAAATTGAAATGAAGTTGGCTTAGCTCAGCCTTGGCCAGCATAGCGAACCAAATCAGCCTCAGATGCAAGGGTTGGGCTCTAAGTGATTGAAACTTGCGGCTCAGCGCATGAACAAAGATGCGCTTAGCGTGAGACTTGCGCTTAGCGAAAGGACTATTTTTTTCAGAAAATGTTTTCTAAGTTGTTTTTCAGTCCTTTTTCCAAGAAATTGAAACCCTTATATCTACATTCAAAGATAGGCTGATAAACTCCAAAGTACAGATTAAAAAGCAAGTTCCACATGATATATGCATGAAAAAAAAAGATAGCAAAAATTAAAACTGGGTTGCCTCCCAGGAAGCGCTTCTTTAACGTCATTAGCTTGACGCATTTACCTCACTGGGTGATCTTCTGTTTTGGTTCTTACCTTCAGAACCTCTTGACCTCCTTCCATTACCTGTAAGCAAACATTTTGTTCTAGAGCAAGCTTGTCTTCAAAAATAAATCAAAATCAATTTTCTGATCTTCAAAACCCAACTTTAGCTTCCTCCTACCCATATCAACTATGCAGCTTGCGGTCAACATGAATGGCCTTCCCAATATTACAGGAATGTCAGTATCTTCGTAGATATCCATTACCACAAAATCTGCTGGGAAGATAAAATGTTTCACTCTGACCAACACATCTTCAATTACTCCATATGGCCTGGTAATGGAGCGGTCAACTAGCTGTAAAGTCATTCTAGTGGGCATTATCTCCAACTCTCCCAATCTTCTGCACATGGAGAGTGACATTAGATTAATGTTGGCTCCCAGGTCAATAAGTGCTTTTTCCATAGTGACTTCTCCAATTGAACAAGGAATAGTTACACTCCCAGAATCTTTATGCTTGGGTGGAAGGATCTTTTGAATCACTACACAACAATTTCCTTCCACTATGATGTTTTCCTGGTGAATATACTTATGTTTCCTTGTTAACATATCCTTCAAGAATTTGGAGTAGAGTGGCATTTGCTGAAAAGCTTCTCCAAAGGGCATGGTTATTTCCAATTTCCTGAAAATATCTAAAAATCTCTCCAGATGACGATCTTTTTCCTTCTTGGAAGGTACCACAGGATATGGTACTTTCACACCATCATCCACAGCTTTTTCACTTCTACTCTTCTTTGCATTCTTGTTTTTTTTTCTTCTTTTTCTTCTTTTTCATTTTTTTCATTTTCTATTTCTTTTTCTACTTCTTTTTCTTTTTCTTGGTCCTTCAATTCTTTATTCTTAACCATTATTTGTTCCTCATTTTCTTGATTGCTTTCACCTCTCACCTCATTTTCCTTAACTTCAGTACCTTTCTTTTTCAACTACTTTCTCCTTGTGCGCAACACTATCCTCATCCTCATCCTCCACAAAACTTTTACTCCTTGTCATCACAACTTTGCATTCCTTCTTGGGATTTTGTTCTATATTTGCCACAAAACTGTTGGATGACTTGTCTGCTATCTGCTTGGCCAATTGTCCCACCTGGACCTCAAGGTTCTTCAGTGCTAACTCAGTGCTTTTATGATTTGACATTGTTACCTACATAAACTGAGTCAAGGTCTCCTCTAGCTTAGTAGTCCTCTGGAATATGTTATGCCCTTATTGGATTGGCCTGTTTCAAGGCCCACGCTGGTCTTTGTTGAACTGGTTGCTACGATATGTCCTCCACTATCCTTGTTGATTATAGGGACCCTGTTGGAAGCCTGAAAATCCTCCTTGAGTATACCCTTGTTGTTGTTGATTTACCATATAATGAATTTCTTGAGTGTTTTCTTCAGTGGGAATACATTGGCCTGTTTCATGAGCCTCACCACAAATGGTACAATCTGTAACCTGCAAAACAGAAGAGTGCATAGGTTGACCAATAGACAACTTAGTTGGCAGCTTACCGAGTGTTTCTGTTAAAATCTCAAGTTGCTTAGAAAGCAACTTGTTCTGAGCCAATAACGCATCATGTGATGATAGCTCTAACAAGCTTTTCTTCGTGGGTTGATGGGTTCTGTCTCATAGAATGGCATGATCACTGGCTAACATATTCTCAATTAGCTCAGTTGCTTCTTCTAGGGTCTTCAGTTTTATCTTTCCCCCTACAAAAGCATCTAGCAGTTGCTTGGTTTGTGGTCTCATCCCATCTATTAACATATTCAATTGAATTGGCTCGGAAAACCTATGGGTGGGAATTCTTCTCAATAAACCTCTGAACCTCTCTAATGCTTCACTCAGAGATTCATCAGGAAATTGATGAAATGAAGAGATTTCAGTTTTCCCTTCCGCAGTCTTAGACTCTGGGAAGTATTTCTTTAGGAACTTTTCAAAAACTTCTTCCCAGGTTTTCAAACTATTACCTTTAAATGAGTGAAGCCACTTTTTGGCCTCTCCTGCCAATGAGAATGAGAATAGGCTGAGTCTAATAGCTTCATCTGGCACACCGGCAATCTTAACAGTGTTGCATATTTCAATGAACGTTGCCAAATGCGCATAGGGGTCTTCATTAGGTAATCCTTGGAATACATTCCCCTGTATTAAATGAATTAAAGAATGCGGGTAGTTGATGTGGTGAGCTTGCACTTCAGGACGTGCAATGCTAGTAAAGAATTGCGGTACTGAGTGATGTAAGCTCCACTGGAGCTTGTAGGCCTAGGATCTTCTTCATCAATGGATTCCTTTGCTTCTTGGAAGATAAATGGCAGTGGAATGGAGAAGGAAGAGAGAGAGGAGATGCCACTTCAAGGAGAAGATGAGTCAAGAAGAAGCTCACCACCATAGGAGGCCATGGCTAAGAGCTTGGAGGAAGAAGGAGTTGAATGAAGGGAGAGGGAGAGAAGAGCACGAAATTTGGTGCTCTAAAAGAGCTCTGAAATCTGAAGTTAATATTCAAATGATCAAAGTTGAAAAAAATGCACACACATGACCTCTATTTATAGCCTAAGTGTCAAACAAAATTGGAGGGAAATTTGAATTTCAATTCAAATTTCACTTGAATTTGAAATTGAATTTGTGGAGCCAATCTTTGGAGCCAAAATTTCACTAATTATGATTAGTGAATTTTAGTTATGGTTCAGCCCACTAATCCAAGATCAATTCCAAGACTCTCCACTAAGTGTGCTTAGGTGTCATGAGACATGTAAAGCATGAAGGACATGCACAAAGTGTGACTATATGATGTGGCAATGGGGTGTAGTAAGCAAATGCTCACCTCCCCCTCTAAAATTTAATTGGATTGGGCTTCTACCAATTCAATTAAATTTATTTCCAACCACACACATCAAATATTCACTTAGTGCATGTGAAATTACAAAACTACCCCTAATACAAAAACTAGTCTAAGTGCTCTAAAATACAAGTGCTGAAAAATCCTATATTTCTAGGGTACCCTACCTACAATATAGAGCCCTAAATAAAATGATCAAATATAATGACATCCTAGTCTAATATGTACAAAGAGAATTGGACCCGAACTTGGCCCATGGGCTTAGAAATCTACCCTGAGGTTCATGAGAACCCTAGGGCCTTCTTCAGCAGCTCTAGCCCAATCCTCTTGGAGCCTCTTGCTCATGGCTCTAGTGACTGGTCCTTTCCTAGGGTGGATTGCATCACTGAGCTGCTTGAATAATCCTCAAGGGTGATCTTTTGGTGCTGCTCGAATGTTCCATGCTAGCTGTTTCAGGCAATTGAGTAGCGGATTCCCTTGATGATGGTAAATCAGGTGATAATGAATCAGAAAAATGAGTTTCTTCCTCAAGAATGGATGCAACTGTTCTGTCTTGCAGAAGTGTCATACCTTAATTTCGTCCGGGGACCATTGTTTGTCGGCATGCGACCTTCGTTTGACCACCTCAAAATGTTTAACACCCATCATTGTGGAATCCGTAAAGTTCTGAGATGTTTCAGGAAAAAACCAGTCAAAAACACGACAACGGGAGTGTATTTAGCAAAGTGGGGTGTGTGTAAATAAACTGTTACACTCTAATTTCATCTGAGGACCATTGTTGATCACTTCGGAAGGCTTAACACTCATCGAGGTGGAATCCCAAAAGATTCCTTAACACGTCCTCACCTTCAGAGGGCTACATGTCCTCGCCTTCAGAGGGCTACACGCCCTCGCCTTCAGAGGGCTGCATGCCCTCGTCTTCAGAGGGCTACATGACCTCCCCTTTAGAAGGCTACACGTCCTTGCCTTTAGAGGGCTACATGCCCTCGCCTTCAGAGGACTGCACGTCCTCACCTTCAGAGGACCACACGTCCTCACCTTCAGAGGGCTACATGCCCTCGCTTTCAGAGGACTACATGTTATCCCCTTCAAAGGACTACACGTGGGCTACATGCTCTTGCCTTCAGAGGACTACACATCGTCGCCATTAGAGGGCTACACGTCCTCACCTTCAAAAGACAACACATCCTCTCCTTCAGAGGATTAAACATTCTAGCCTTCAGAGGGCTGCATGCCCTCACCTTCAGAGGGCTACACACCCTCGCCTTCAGCGAGCTACACACCTCGCCTTCAGAGGACTACATGTCCTCACCTTTAGAGGGCTACGCGCCCTCGCTTTCAGAGGACTACATGTCCTCGCCTTCAGAGGGCTGCACGCCCTTGCCATCAGAGGGATCCACGCCCTCGCCTTTAGAGGACTACACGTCCTCACCTTCAGAGGAATACACACCCTCGCCTTCGGAGGACTACACGTCCTCGCCTTCAGAAGACTACACGTCTTCACCATCAGAGGACTACACGTCCTCGCCTTCAAAGGGCTACATGCCCTCGCTTTTAGAGGACTACACGTCCTCGCCTTCAGAGGGCTACATGCCCTCGCTTTTAGAGGACTACACGTCCTCCCCTTCAGAGGACTACACGTGGGCTACATGCCCTTGCCTTCAGAGGACAACACATCGTCGCCTTTAGAGGGCTACACGCCCACACCTTCAAAGGACAACACATCCTCGCCTTCAGAGGACTACACATCCTAGCCTTCAGAGGGCTGCACGCCCTCACCTTCAGAGGGCTACACGCCCTCGCCTTCAGAGAGCTGCACGCCCTCACCTTCAGAGGGCTACACGCCCTCGCCTTTAGCGGGCTACATGCCCTCGCCTTCAGAGGACTACAAGTCCTCGCATTCAGAGGACTGCGCACCCTGGCCTTCAGAGGACTACACGTCCTCGCCCTCAGAGGGCTGCACGTCATTGCCTTCAGAGGGATACACGCCCTCGCCTTCAGAAGACTATATGTCCTCACCTTAAGAGGGCTACATGCCCTGGCCTGCGGAGGACTACACGTCCTCACCTTTAGAGGACTACACGTCTTCACCTTCAGAGGACTACACATCCTCGCCTTCAGAGGGCTACATGCGCTCGCTTTCAGAGGACTACACGTCCTCCCCTTCAGAGGGCTACATGCGCTCGATTTCAGAGGACTACAAGTCCTTGCCTTCAGAGGACTGCGCGCCCTCGACATCAGAGGACTACACGTCCTCGCCTTCAGAGGGCTGCACGTCGTTGCCTTCAGAGGGATACACGCCCTCGCCTTCAGAGGACTACACGTCCTCACCTTCAGAGGGCTACACGCCCTCGCCTTCGGAGGACTACACGTCCTCGCCTTCAGAGGACTACACGTCCTCACCTTCAGAGGACTGCACGTCCTCGCCTTCAGAGGGCTACATGCGCTCGCTTTCAGAGGACTAGAAGTCCTCCCCTTCAGAGGACTACACGTCCTCACCTTCAGAGGACTACACGTGGGCTACATGCCCTTGCCTTCAGAGGACTACACATCGTCGCCTTTAGAGGTCTACACATCCTTGCCTTCAAAGGACAACACATCCTCGCCTTCAGAGGTCTACACATCCTAACTTTCAGAGGGCTGCACGCCCTCACCTTGAGAGGGCTACATGCCCTCGCCTTCAGTGGGCTACACGCCCTCGCCTTCAGAGGACTAAACGTCCTTACCTTTAAAGTGCTATGCGCCTTCATCTCCAAAGGACTACACGTCCTCGCATTCAAAGGGCTGCACGCCCTCGCCTTCAGAGGACTACACATTCTCGCCTTCAGAGGGCTGCATGCCCTTTCCTTCAGAGGGATACATGCCCTTGCCTTTAGAGGACTACACGTCCTGACCTTCCGAGGGCTACACGCCCTCACCTTTGGAGGACTACACGTCCTCATCTTCAGAAGACTACACATCCTCGCCTTTAGAGGACTACACGTCCTCACCTTCATAGGGCTGCACGCCCTCACCTCTAGAGGGCTACACGTCCTCCCCTTCAGAGGACTACACGTCCTCGCCTTTAGAGGGCTGCACGCCCTCGCCTTCAGAGGGCTACATGCCCTCGCTTTCAGAGGACTACACGTCCTCACATTTTGGGTACTAGTACCCTCGCCTTTAGAGGACTACATGTCCTCGCCTTCAGAAGGTTGCACGTCCTCACCTTGGATACTTGTACCCTCACCTTCAGAGGGCTACACACCCTCTCCTTCAGAGGACTACACGTCCTCGCCTTTAGAGGGCTGCAGACCCTCACCTTAGAGGACTACACGCCCCCGCCTTCAGAGGGCTACGCGTCTTCACCTTCAGTGGGCTACACGCCCTCGCCTTCAGATGATTACATTCCTCGCCTTCAGAGGGCTACACGTCCTCGCCTTCAGAGGACTACACATCCTCGCCTTCAGAGAGCTGCACGTCCTCGCTTTCAGAGAGCTCCATATTTGCACCTTTAGAGAACTCGAGGTCCTCTACCCTTAATGCTTAACTGAGACTTGCACTCTCGTGTGAGGGGCCAGTAGTTTCCTTTTATCAGTTCCTGGGCCACCCCCGTGATCTCAAAGGAGGGCCAACTGTGCAATGCACAACCAGAGGATGGGGTAGGTCTCCAGCTTTGATGAGGAGACTATCGCACAACTACTATGCATATCAAGGCAAGATTTCACCCAGCCGCTGCATGGAGACGAGTGTGGATCATGCGCACCAACATATGGATGACGTTGCTACTTAGCAACCTTCTTCCCAGCAACCACCACTCTGATCTCCCCTTGCCGAAGTGTCAGCTGGTTTATGCCATCATGACATAGGTAAGTATGCACGTGGCTCAACGGGTTTCTGATGCCATCTACTATTTGCAGGGATCGTGCCCGTAAGACACCCAGTGGACCCGAAGAAGTTCAACAGGGTCTTGGGGTTCTAGCTCTAATTATGGGCCTCTGTCAGTTCTACGGAGTGCCCGTCGCCCCCAACAAGGTCATTAGGCCCCCTATTAACCGGGCTTTCATCAAGAAGTATTACGCCCCCAGGCAGGCGCAGGGCGGGCACAACGAAAGCCTAGGGACGACCAGCAGCTGGCGGCAGATGCACCACCACCACCTCCAGAATCCACCTCAGCTCATCTACAAAGGCTGGAACATTGCCTATGACACGTGGCCAACCATCGGGCGACCAATCACCCAGGCAGGTATGAGCAAGTACTAGGCCCATCACCAATAAGTCATCATGCGTCCCGCTCAAGACGTTAAAGAAGCGCTACTAGGAGGCAACCTAGAATAGGCGACGAAGAAGCTCCCAGCGAAGCGGTCCAGGAAGGGCACCATTAAAGAGGATTCCAGTGTGGCCCCATAAGCTGACACAGGCTTTGACAAACACCGATTCTAGAGCATGGAACATCAATAGCATTTCGAGGCCATCAAAGGATGGTCATTCCTCAGACAGAGAAAGTGGCAGTTGAGGGATGATGAATTTCCGCACTTCTTTGGAGGAGGCGGAGCCATACAATCGGGATCGCCAAACTTGTGATTTATCCTTCATTAATGCTTTCAGTTCTTCTATTATTTTGTTATTTCCCTTGTGATCTGACATTATCTGCTTCTAATTATTATGTCCATTGTGATTAAACTGAACATGCAGTTATCTGTCGCATTGCGAGTAATTTATCACTTTGGGCATATGGTCATACTTACTTTACGACGATTTTTCTGAAACACAAAAAAAATGCGTAGGTCTTGTGCACTTTTGTTCGCACGCCTTTTTCAAAAAGATGTGATCTTGGGCATCAGCCGTGCCCAGGTTTCAAGCTGTTTTTAATCTTTTGAAAAAAAAATAACAACAAAAACAAACAAAAACAAAAAATATATCTTTCGGCTAAAAAGCCAACACGCTTTTGAAAAGAAATAACTTCCGGCTTTTCTTTGAAAAAGATTCACCGATCAAAACAAAGGGTTTTGTCTAAAAAATATGTATACACCTGAAGGGTGAATGTTGTGAAAATTTTCCCGAACACCCAAAATGGACTCAGATGAATGCATGATTTGATAAAGGAGCATATTTTGGAAACACTGAGTTGACTTAAATAGGAAAAATGATGAATCCTGAGCCCTAGTGTCGCGTGACCACCAAAACTTGATGCTTGAGTGTCCACATAGGTGAATGTGTGACCAGTTTTGCATAAAATTTCTGAATCATCATTGTTGCGCGCGTGTCATGGAAATAATGTGGGACATCCCTTTACCCCTGGACTGCTGACCAAACCAACACCCTGACATATATCATGTCCAGTCATTCTACAAGCTTTGAGCCAAAATCCCAACTCACCATGAACCTTGACCCGGGATGAGAATTTTCGTCCTCGCCCTTGGAAGAAAACAAAAGAAACAAAAAAAGATCGGAAGAAAACAAAAAAAGAGCGAGAGAGGAAAACCCCCGATCAAGATCAGAAGAAAATGAAAGAATTATACAGAAGGGTCTTTAGACCAAACAAATATCCAAAATAGTCACAACCAAATAAGGAAAATAAAGGAAACCATGACTTGAAGTGGTCCTTTCCCTTTGATTGCCAAGCAAAATCCTGTGTGCTGGCAACTTTCTCACCTCACACTAAACAAAAATAGAAAGGGAAAAGGCCAAAACATTCAGAGCCAAATTTCTCACCAAAACACCATTCCCAAAAAAGTCCTATTGATCCATGATCGCACATGTAATCTTTGGTTTGATAGGAAATGATTTGCAAAATCAAGTCATGACATATCTATAGTTCGAAATTAGGATAAAACAGTTACCTGTGTGAGATTGATACACTTCAAGTGATTTTCTTCTATTTTGTTGGACCCTGTGTTTCCTCTAAATGGTCGTTGAGAAATGAAACGCTAACATCCAAAATCTCATTTGTGGTTATGAGAAAATTTCATCAGCAAAAATTCAAGAACTACGTAGGTCTGAGTTCCTCATCAGAAATAGAGAATACGTAGGAGCAAAAGCCTCGCTTTTGTCGACCACCCCACCTTTTGCTATCATGACTTGTGGGTCCGGTGGCTAGCGGAGACGCATTATATGGTAACCCGCACACACTCGTTTGCTATCCGTCAGACTCAAAAGTCCGGTAGCATGCAGTGACTAACGTCATCATGTGCACCTTTGTCATCCAGAGACGGCAAGTCCGATGACATGCAGAGATACCTTATGGTTATCTGCACCTTTTATCAGCTAGAGGCAAGCGAGCCCGTTGACACGTAGAGACTAACGTCGTCATCTGCACCTTTCCCGGAGATGTCAACGTCTTCCGGTCGAGACTTTGAAAAAGTCTCGTTTGCTATCCGTTAGACTCAAGGGTCCAGAGCATGCAGTGACTAACGTCGTCATCTGCACCTTTGTCATCCAGAGACGGAAAGTTCGATGACATGCGAAGACACCTTATGGTTATCCGCCCCTTATGTAAGCTAGAGGCAAGCAAGCCCGTTGGCACGCAGAGACTAACGTCGTCATTTGCACCTTTCTTGGAGATGTCAGTGTCTTTCGGCCGAGACTTTGAAAAAGTCTCATTTGCTATCTGTCAGACTCAAGGGTCCGATAGTTGGCAGTGACTAACATTATCATCTGCACCTTTGCCATCCAGAGATGGCAAGTCCGATGACATGCGGAGATACCTAATGGTTATTCGCACCTTTTTTCAACTAGAGGCAAGCGAGCCCGTTGACACGTAGAGACTAACGTCGACATCTGCACCCTTCCTGGAGAAGTCAGCGTCTTTCGGCCGAGAATGCGAAAAAGTCTCATTTGCTATCCGTCAGACTCAAGGGTCCGGTAGCATGCAGTGACTAACTTCGCCATCTGCACCTTTCCCGGAGATGTCAGCGGCTTCCACTTGAGACTGTGAAAAAGTCTCATTTGTTATCCGTTAGACTCAAAGGTCCGGTAGCATGCAGTGAATAACATTGTCATCTGCACCTTTCCCGGAGATGTCAGCGTCTTCTGGCCGAGACTGCGAAAAAGTCTCGTTTGCTATCCGTCACACTCAAGGGTCTGGTAGCATACAGTGACTAACGTCGCCATCTGCACCTTTCCCGGAGATGTCGGCATTTTTTGGCCGAGACCGCGAAAAAGTCTCATTTCTGCTATCAGACTCAAGGGACCGGTAGCATGCGGAGATACCTTAGGGTTATCCGCACCATTCGTCAGCTAGAGGCAAGCGAGTCTGCTGACACGCAGAGACCAATGTGGTCATCTGCACCCTTCCCGGAGATGTCAGCGTCTTTCGGTCGAGACCGCAAAAAAGTCTCATTTCTGCCGTCAGACTCAAGTGTCCGGTAGCATGCGGAGATGCCCTATACGGTAATCCGCACACATTTCAAAGAAAAAAATGTCATCAGTCATTGCATGCCTTCAATGGTGACAATGTCCGCACACATTTCAAAGACAAAAATGTCTTCAGTGATTGCATGCCTTCAAAGGCGATAATGTCCTCACACATTTCAAAGAAGACAATGTCTTCAGTCATTGCATGCCTTCAAAAGGTGACAATGTCTTCATTTGCATTTTGATGACGACAATTTCTTCACCTCAAAAACTTCAATATCCTTTTCGCCTATGCTTTGTAGGACTCGACGTCCTTTGCTTGTACGCTTAAAAAAAAGAGTGAAAATGAAAATGAATTAAATGAGAAAAGAAGGAATTTCAATATCTTCATGCTTTCACGGGTTTTACTGCTTGGATTTGCATTAGTGGCCGGTCGGGTAAAGATTCAGCTTGAACGAAATTGGTGTCTTATCTTTACTTCCCTTTTATCTCCATTAAAAGATAAGTAAAGAGGGGCAACTGTCATACCCTAATTTCGTCTGGGGACCATTGTTTGTCGGCATGCGACCTTTGTTTGACCACCTCAAAATATTTAACACCCATCATTGTGGAATTCATAAAGTTCGGAGATGTTTCGGGAAGAAACTGGTCAAAAACATGAAATTGGGAGTGTATTTAGCAAAGTGGGGTGTGTGTAAATAAATTGTTACACTCTAGTTTCATCCAAGGACCATTGTTGATCGCTTCGGAAGGCTTAACACTCATCGCAATGGAATTCGTAAAGTTTTGTGAGATTTTGGAAAGAAAACAGCCAAACTCACAAAAACGAGGGTGTACTTATCAAGATGGGGTGTAAATAGCAATTCGAATCTAGGCCCTTCTGGAACAATTTGGAAGTTGGGTTGCTTAAGGAAGAAGCAACTGGGTGACAAGCTCCTCCATGTTTTGTTGAAAAATGGTTTCCGGGGCTTCCGTGGCTTCCGTAATCCTTCCATAAAATTTCCAAAAACCTTGGGTAAGCATATTTCACTTAACATTGGTGAAAGGGAAGAGAAAAAAGATGAAAATCAAATCCGAAACACTTCCATAAGGCAAGCACCTACCGTGAAGTACGAAAAGGGGGGTGAACTTAGTCATTGGGGTGCACTTAGAAATCTTCCTCAAGAAGCCTCTGGGCGGAAAGCACCTACCTTTTTCCCAATAAATAGGGGAGGGGTGCTGTTTCAAAATATTTCAGACCCCTTGGCTATGCATTTCAGCTGTTTTGGGTGAAAAAATGTGTTTTCATGAAGAAAATCCAAGTCGAGGTGCTTCCGTAATGCTTTTGAGACGTTTCCGTAAGCAATTCTGTGGAAATTCTTCATTGTTCTTCATTGTTCTTCGTTCGTTCTTAGTCGTTCTTCGGTCTTCAACCGGTAAGTTCCCGAAATCGAATCTTTCAATTCATTCTATGCACCCTTAGTGGTCCCTACTTGTTTTGTGTACTTTCACTTTCATTTCGTTTACTTTCAGTTTTCTTTTCTTCTGCTTTAACAAGCTTTTAACCATTTATTTAAGTTGTTTTCTCACCTAATAAATGATAAAATGAATTTCAACCGATCATTTGTGTTGTAATCTCGTTTAATCATTGTTAAAACAAAATCTAACTGATGTAACCTCGGTTAAACCAAAAAAAAAATAATAATAAAATAATCAAATTATCTTGAAAAAAATAATAATAAAATAATCAAGAAAAATCAATCGTACATTTTTCTTTGAAAGTTTTCTTGAATTAAATGACTAATAACCAAAGTGAAACCAAGGCTAAAATCAACTCACAAATCAAGCATTGTCCGCAAAAATCACTTGAAACCGTTTTAAGGTCCAGCGCCTTAAACGATCCTCTTTGCTTTTATCGGTTAAAATGGACCGTTCAAAAGCATAAAATCAACACATAACTTTACCGCTTATGCAAGAACTACATAGGTCTGAGTTCCTCACCACAAATCGAGGATATGTAGGAGCAAAAGCCCCACATTTGTCGACCACCCCTTTTCGAAAAAGCGAAGAGATCGTTAATGGTCCAATGCCTTAACGTTTCTCTTCTTTCAAAACCAAGAGATCGTTAATGGTCCAACGCCTTAACATTTCTCTCCTTTCAAAACTAAGAGATCGTTAATGGTCCAACGCCTTAACGTTTCTCTCCTTTCAAAATCAAAAGAACGTTTAATGGTCCAACGCCTTAAATGACCTTTGTTCAATTAAAATCTATCTTACGAAAAAAGATAAAAACAACTTAACCAATGTTTAGTTCTGAAAGAACTACGTAGGTCTGATTTTCTCATCGCAATTGAGGAATACGTAGGAGCGAGGGAAACACCCTTGTCGACCACAAAAAGATAAAAAAATATAAAAAGGCCCATAAAAAGCTAAAAAACATAAAAAGGGGAAAAATACATAATTTTGAAGTTATATTTGCACACTTGATTGAAGGTTGTCGTCCCTTGTGATGGACGCGTGGGGTGCTAATACCTTTCTCATGCGTAAATACAACTCTCAAATCTTTCACACTTAAAGTTCGTACACCACACCCTTTCGGTTTTTCTGACGTTTTCCTCGAATAAATGTTGGTGGCGACTCCGAGCGCCTTCCTTCCTTGGAAGACGCACCTATAAGCCCTTTCGTTGCCCTCCCGCTGAAGGGTAGGTTACGACAAGAAGCATCCACCGAATCAATCTCAGTTTTGCTTCAGGCTTCTTCAACAGGAACCTCAAGGCTGGATGGTTAGTATAGAAAGTAATATGGGAGCAAAGAAAATAAGATTTTAATTTATCTAATGCAAAAACAACAGCTAAAAGCTCTTTTTTGATGGTGGTGTAGTTGACTTGGGCTGCATCCAAAGTTTGTGAGGCGTAAGCAATGACATGTGATAGTCTATCAACTCTCTGAGACAAAACAGTCCCAAGTGTGATGCAATCCTACCTCGCAATGGCATAAGATAGAAGACTCCAAGAAGATTGGGCCAGAGATGCACGAGAAGGCCCTAGGTGATGCAATCCTACCCCCCAAGGGCATTGGATAGAAGACTCCAAGTAGACTATGCCAGAGATCCAAGGGAAGGCCCTAGGGTTCTCATGAGCCTTAGGGTAGATTTCAAGCCCATGGGCTAAGTATGAGTCTGCTTCTCTTTGTAAATATTAGAATAGGTTTTTCCTTCGTTTGGGCCTTGTATTTTGGCCATTCTAGTATTATGGGGTTTTAGCCTTGTATTTTAGGGCAGTTTGAGTAGTCTTTGTAGTAAGGACTTTTTTGGTATTTTCATGTTTTTTGGCATAGGGGTGAGCTTAGCTATTATAGGGGGGGTGTAGCTAAGCTCTAGCTTCTCATCTCAAGGAGGTGAGCTTAGCTATTAGAGAGGTGTGTGTAGCTAAGCTCTAGCTTCTTTAGGAATCTTCTTAAGCAAGCTTCTCAAGGAGGTGAGCTTAGTTATGAGAGGGTGTGTGTAGCTAAGCTCTAGCTTTTCAAGGAAGTTTTCTCAAAGAAGCTTCTCAAGGAATTTTTCTCAAGAAAGCTTCTCAAGGAAGTTTTCTCAAGAACGCTTCTCAAGCAAGCTACCTTGTCTATAAATAGAAGCATGTGTAACACTTGTTGTAACTTTGATGAATGAGAGTCTTGTGAGACACAACTCAAAGTTCAACTTTTCTCCCTTTTTCTTCCTTCAATTTCGTGCTCCCCCCTCTCTCTTTCTCTCCCTCTTTCTTTTCCTCCATTGAAGCATTCTCTCCAAGCTTCTTATCTAAGGCTCATCTTGGTGGTGAAGCTCCTTCTTCCTTGGCTTATTCCCTAGTGGATAGCGCCTCCTCTCACCTCTTCTCCTTTGTCTTCTGCTGCATCTCCATGGTGGAAAACCACCATTAAAGGACCTCATTGAAGCTTAAAGATCCAGCCTCCAATGAAGCCCCACAAGCAAGCTTCCATCAAGTGGTATCAGAGCACAAGAGTTTCAAGTAGGTGCTCCTTAAACCTCCATTAATTTTTTTGCTTTACCTTCTCTTCCATTGTTGTTTCTTCATTTTTTCACCATGTATCTCCTCACATGTCTTGTGCTAAATGTTGTTAACATGATTCTTTAGAGTTTCCACCGATTAAACTTGCTATAGAAGCTAGATTTGATTTTCTATGGTTCAAATTTCTTGTTCTTGTTCTTAAACCATGAATTGTGTTGAGTTTAGGTTCCTTTGAGTTTTGTCTTGTTATTTTTTGTGGCTGAAACCTAAACCATAAAATTCTTACAAAAATATTAAAGTAGAAGAAAACCTAAAAATCCTAGAGTGACTTGTTCACCTATTGTAGTTTTGTCATAGAAGTCATGTCTAGTCATGAAACTTGTCACATAAGATTTCTTATGTTGTGCTGAATTTTATTTTCTTTTTTCTTTGCCTAACTCATTTGTTCATGAGTGTATGAAATTATTTTAGCCTATTATTTGATTTGAGTCAAATCTTTCATGTTAATTAGTCCTTAACATGTTCATGCAAAATTCTTAGAGAGTCTTTGATTGTGAACCTTTTCTTGAACTTTTAGGTTTCCTTATGATTGTGTCTATTGTGAATTTGAGTTTTGGTGATTGAATTGCTGGCTGAAATGTTGATCCTAAGTGAATATTGAACTCCTAAAACTGTGGAAAACAATCCTAGTGAGTTCAACATACATAGGAAGGTTGAAAGTAAGCCCAAGGAAATCAATATACCATGCTTAAAAAATCGTTGGTGCTGGCAGCTTGGACATACAAACTTGTAAAAATTACTGAGAATTGGTTATTTCAAATTTTGAGCTAAAATTTGTACTGAATTTTTTGGACATCTGAAAAAAAAAAGTTATAAAACAAGAAACAAGTGATTTGGATAAAAGGAAAAAATAAGAAAAATCACACAAGTTGGCCGAAAAATCAGTATCCAGAAAAAGAAAAAGGTGAAAGGGAAGTGTGCTTGTTGTTTTGGCTCAAAATTTATTCTACAATTAGTGCTATTTTATACCAATCTTATTTCCAAAATTTCAATTGAAAATTACTGTGAAAACAAGTGCCAAAGCTAGAGGTTTGTTGAGTCTTTTTTTTTTGTTTTTTTACTCTACTCTAAAGCCATTTTAAGTTTCTCTTTGAGTCCTAGCTTTCTTCTATGTCCTTTTCATTGCTTTAATTGTTGAATAATCCTTGAAAAAATGTCTTGTTAAAACTCCATTGGTTTAGCTTTCATTTCATTTTTTTTTGTCTTTGGTTATTGCTTGTCTCTTTGTTTCCTTGTTTGTGGGTTGCCATATAGGGAATTGGAAGAAGGATTGGTGCCATCCCTTGAAGAATTTGAGTCAAGAAGCAAGGGGCCAACCAAAGAGGTTAGGCAATTTTTGTGAGCCTCCAATAGGTTACCAAACTTCCATTTGTGTGTAATAATTTTAGGCATTTTTGCTTAGAATAGTGAGTGTTTTGTTGGGAACCTTAAATGTGGTCATCCAAACACTCTTAGGATTCTCCTAGTTTACATTTCTTGCTTACTTCCATAGCTTATTTCCTTTACCTTCCATTATCAAACCGCCTAGATAGCTTGCCTTTTACCAATTAGTTTTTTACCTTATCTTTCACACCTCTTTTAGTGTTTATTTTGGCTAGTTTCAACCATAGACTCTTTTACCTTTTGTTTTCAAACCTCCAATAAGAAAGAACCCCAACTTAGGAACCAACATTGATGCAATCCTACCCCCCAAGGGTATTGGATAGAAGACTCCAAGAGGCTTGGGCAAGAGCTACTAAAGAAGGCCCTAGGGTTCTCATGAACCTTAGGGTAGATTTTTGAGCCCATGGGTCAAGGTTGGATCCATTCTTCTTTGTAAATGTTAGAATTAGTTTTTCCTTCTTTTGGGCTTGTATTTTGGCCATTCTAGTAGTATAGGATTTTAGCCTTGTATTTCAGGGCATTTTGAGTAGTCTTTGTAATAGGGACTTTTTTTTATATTTTCATGTATTTTGGCATGGGGGTGAGCTTAGCTATTATAGGGGGTGTGTGTAGCTAAGCTCTAGCTTCTTTAGGAATCTTCTCAAGGAAGATTCTCAAGGAGGTGAGCTTAGTTATTAGAGGGGTGTGTGTAGCTAAGCTCTAGCTTCTCAAGGAAGTTTTCTCAAAGAAGCTTCTCAAGGAGGTTTTCTCAAGAAAGCTTCTCAAGGAAGCTACCTAGTCTATAAATAGAAGCTTGTGTAACACTTGTTGTAACTTTGATGAATGAGAGTCTTGTGAGACATACTTCACAGTTCCACTTCTCTCCCTCTATTATTCCTTCAATTTCGTGCTCCCCCCTCTCTCTTTCTCTCCCTCTTTCTTTTCCTCCATTGAAGCATCCTTCCCAAGCTTTTTATCCAAGGCTCATCTTGGTGGTGAAGCTCCTTCTTCCATGGCTTATTCCCTAGTGGATGGCGCCTCCTCTCACCTCTTCTCCTTTGTCTTCCGCTGCATCTCCATGGTGGAAAATCACCATTAAAGGACCCCATTGAAGCTCAACGATCCAGCCTCCATAGAAGCCCCACAAGCAAGTTTCCATCAAACATGAGTCATCATTCATCTAGTGTTAATGGCGAAGGTACTAGTCATAAAGACCCTTTATCTAGAATCTTAGATGAGTTGAGTTTCCTCAAGTTATGGAAAGAAAAACAAGAGAGAAAAGAAAAAGGAAAAAAAAGAGTGGAAGAAATAAGTCAAGATGAAAGAAAGAAAATAAGAGAGGAAGAAAGAAGAAAAATAATGAAAGAAATGAAAAGAGAAAAATATGTCTCCTATAGTAGTCATAACTCTTGCAAGAGCCTAAGTGAAGAACTTCGTGACTATTACGAAGGAAGGCATAGGTCACATCTTGGACCTCACTCCCATAGGAGAAAAAAGGAAAGAAAGCCTCAAGAGGCTAACATTAACCTCCCATACTTCTATAGGAAGGACAATGTAGAGGCTAACTTAGATTGGGAAATAAGGGTAGAGCAACAACTTAGAAAGAAGTCTACTTCAAAATCTTATGGCTCTCACTCTTATCCAAAGAAAGACCAAGGTTAAGGCATCTTAGGGGTGACACCTTCTAAGCCCAAAGATGATAAGGGGAAGACAATAGAAAAGCAAGCCCCTAAGGCTAGTATGCAAGAGAAAACTAGCTCTATAAAGTGCTTTAAATGTCTTGGAAGAGGACACATTACTTCTCAATGCCCCACCACAAAAACCATGATTATGAGGGGCCAAGACATTTATAGTAGCCAAGATGAGGCTACTACTTCACCTTCCTCTAGTGAAAGTGAAGAAGCAAAAGGGGAAGAATCTAGTGAAGAAATCTACCCCCAAGAAGAAGGACAACCATTAGTGGTTAAAGAGAAGTGTAAGGAGGTAAGTGTCTCCTCCAAGAGTTTAGCTAAGAAGGAAACTCATTTTACAATAAAGACAAACATTAAAGAAACTTTCCCTCTTAGACAACCTCTACATTTTCTCTTTTGTAAAAAGACACTTGCTAGCATTGCCACACCTCTTGGGTTTGAGTTTATTCCTCAAGTAAAGAAGTTGTTGGATAAGGGTTTGGTTTGCAAGAGCTTAAATCCTTGTGCTTTGTTGGTGCCCAAAATAGGTATTATTAGGCACCAAGTCCCTAAAATAGGTGGTATGATGAATGTTTTGAGTGGTGCAACCCTCTTTTGTAAAATCACTCGTACACCTAACATCTTCATGGTGTGTGTACATAGGGACCCATTAGGTAGGTTTGTTCTTATTTTTAGTTTCAATACAAACTTAGGTACTCATATGGGACACCTTAGGTTTGTCATACTTTTTTGTAGGAATAATCAATATGAAAATATAGAAAAAGGTATGTTTTATTGTGTTAGTTTTCTTAATTTTTCAAATAGTGATCAAGGGATTCCCATGAACCCTAAGAGAATAAAGTTCATTCCTGAGTGGCCCACTCCACCAAGTATAAGAAAAATTTGGGGCTTCCATGACTTAACAAACTTTTACAAAAGGTTTGTCTCATATTTTTCTATACTTGTAGCACCACTCATTGAGTTGATGAGGAACCATGTTCATTCATAGGAAGATGCCCAGGAAATGGGTTTTCAGACCTTACCTTACTTCAACATACCAAACACTACTAATACATATGTTTTTGTTCTTTTTACAGGCGTCTAGGGAAGGAGCCCAAAGTATGAAGAACCTTGGGATTTGAGGTCAAATCCTTTCCAAGGTGGAGGGAATGATGCAATCCTACCCTGCAGGGGCATTGGATAGAAGACTCCAAGTAGATTGTGCCAGAGATCCAAGGGAAGGCCCTAGGGTTCTCATGAGCCTTGGGTAGATTTCAATCCCATGGGCTAAGTGCGAGCCCGCTTCTCTTTGTAAATATTAGAATAGGTTTTTCCTTCGTTTGGGCCTTGTATTTTGGTCATTCTAGTAGTATAGGGTTTTAGCCTTGTATTTCGGGGCAGTTTGAGTAGTCTTTGTAGTAAGGACATTTTTGGTATTTTCATGTTTTTGAGCATAGGGGTGAGCTTAGCTATTATAGGGGGGTGTAGCTAAGCTCTAGCTTCTCATCTCAAGGAGGTGAGCTTAGCTATTAGAGAGGTGTGTGTAGCTAAGCTCTAGCTTCTTTAGGAATCTTCTTAAGCAAGCTTCTCAATGAGGTGAGCTTAGTTATGAGAGGGTGTGTGTAGCTAAGCTCTAGCTTCTCAAGGAAGTTTTCTCAAAGAAGCTTCTCAAGGAAGTTTTCTCAAGAAAGCTTCTCAAGCAAGCTACCTTGTCTATAAATAGAAGCATGTGTAACACTTGTTGTAATTTGATGAATGAGAGTCTTGTGAGACACAACTCAAAGTTCAACTTCTCTCCCTTTTTCTTCCTTCAATTTCATCCTCCCCCTCTCTCTTTCTCTCCCTCTTTCTTTTCTTCCATTGGAGCATCCTCTCCAAGCTTCTTATCAAAGGCTCATCTTGGTGGTAAAGCTCCTTCTTCCATGGCTTATTCCCTAGTGGATGGCGCCTCCTCTCACCTCTTCTCCATTGTCTTCTGCTGCATCTCAATGGTGGAAAACCACCATTAAAGGACCTCATTGAAGCTCAAAGATCCAACCTCCAAAGAAGCCCCACAAGCAAGCTTCCATCACTAGGGTTCTCATGAGCCCTAGGGTAGATTTCAGGCCCATGGGCTAAGTATGAGTCCGCTTATCTTTGTACATAATAGATTAATGTTTCACTATTTTTTGGCCTTGTATTTAGGGCTTCATAATATAGGTAAGGTACCCTAGAAATGTAGGATTTTTCAACCCTTGTATTTTAGGGCACCTAGACTAGTTTTTGTATTAGGGGTAGTTTTGTAATTTCACATGCATTAAGTTAATATTTGATGTGTGTGTTTGAAAATAAATTTAATTGAATTGGGAGAAGCCCAATACAATTAAATTTTAGAGGGGGAGGTGAGCATTTGCTTGCTACACCCCATTGCCACAGCATATAGTCACACTTTATGCATGTCCTTCATGTTTTACATGCCTCATGACACCTAAGCAAACTTAGTGGAGAATCTTGGACATGATCTTAGATTAGTGGGCTGAACCATAACTAAAATTCACTAATCATAATTAGTGAAATTTTGGCTCCAAAATTTGGCTCCGCAAATTCAATTTCAAATCCTAGTGAAATTTCCAATTTTGTGTGACACTTAGGGTATAAATAGAGGTCATGTGTGTGCATTTTTTTGAACTTTGATCATTTGAAAATTGAACTTCAGATTTCAGAGCTCTTTTAGAGCACAAAATTTCATGCTCTTCTCTTCCTCTCCCTTCATTCATCTCCTTCTTCCTCCAAGCTCGTTCTTATCCATGGCCTCCTATGGTGGTGAGCTTCTTCTAGACTCATCTTCTCCTTGAAGTGGCGTCTCCTCTCTCTCTTCCTTCTCCATTTCGCTGACATTCATCTTCCAAGAAGCAAAGGAATCCATTGATGAAGAAGATCCTAGGCCGACAAGCTCCAATGGAGCTTATATCATGTGGTATCAAGAGCATCTTCATCTAAGCGATGTTCTTTTGCTTCCTCAATCTTTTTGTTCGGTTAATTCTCTTTAATTCCTTGTTCTTCATCTTATTCTACATGTATATCCTCCATTGTCTTGTGGTTTGGTGCTGTTTAGAGTAGATTAAAAAAAAAAAATAAACCGATTAAATCTTAGATCTACACTTGTTCTTGCATTTCTATGGTTCAAATTTTATAGATCTACTCTTGAATCATGTTTTTGTGTTGATTTTAGGTTCTATCATTTTTTAGTCATAATCTTATTGTGCTTAACCTTTAGATCTAAATTTTCTTCCAAAATATTGATTAGAAAAAAAAAACCACAAAAATCTAAGTGTAAATCACTTAATCCATGTTGTCTTAGAGTCATGTTTAGTCAAAATAATTGTCACATTATGTTCTAAGTTTGTGTTGAATTTTTATTTTCTTGATTGAATTCTAGATACATTTTTTCATGTATTCTTGTCATCCTTAGCCTATCTTTTGAATTTTGAGTCTAATCCATGCATGTTATTAAGTTCATAACATGTTCTAAATCAATTCCTAGAAGTAGTCTTGTTGTTGAACTTAGATTGGGAAGGACAATGTAGAGGCTAACATTAACCTCCCATACTTCCATGGGAAGGACAATGTAGAGGCTTACTTATATTGGGAAATAAGGGTAGAGCAAAAACTTAAAAGAAAGTTGATGAAGGAAGATAAGTCAGGGCAGATGCCACAAGGATTACCTTGATAAGTCTAAGATTGGTTCAACAAGGAACCCAGAGAGAAACTCTCACCAAATTTTATCAAATGCCAAAAGTTTTTTATTGAAAATAAAAACCAATACTTATAGTGTATCTGAACAAAAAGATAAAAATAGACATGGGCCTTCTAAACAGTTTGGGCCAAAATTACAATAAATAAAAATTATAACTAAAAACACATTTAACTTGGGCCTTTAAATTAGTTTGGGCCTCCAACAACAATTAATAGTCTTGATAGTGTCTCTGCCTCTGGGCCTTCATCCTTCTCCACTTGGGGGCTTTATCCTTCTCCACTTGGGCCTTTAGCCTGCATTTGGCCAGTTTCAGGATTCTCATCATTCCCTCCTTCTTGGAAAACATTTGCCCTCAAATATCCAGGATCATCACCAGGTTCAAGTACCACTACCTTCCTTTTCTTGTTGGCTTGCTTGGCATAGCTTTCATTCTTCTTTGCAATTCGCACCTTCACTTGGTCATACAATCTTTTCACATACTCAACTTTTGCCTATGCATCCTTATGTTGAGTCTCTTGGGGCTTGCTGTTGTAAGTTGTCCTGTTAGGAAATGAAGCGTCTGGAAGGAGATCAACTTGATGTTCTATGATTCTTGAAGGTGGCAGTCCATGAGGAATCTCCTTGGGAAAGCCATCTTTAAATTCCTGCGGTAAGGGTTGAACACTAGGAGAAACATAAATAGTTAACTGATTAGAATTATCACTCTCTCTCTCTCTTGTGTATCACTCCATCTCTCAAGTGTATCACTCTTCCTTTTTCTATTCCTCTGTGATGCCTCACTATTGTCTCTCTCTTGTTCTCTCTTTTCTCTCCTTCTGATTTGGTCATCACACACTTCTCTGAGGGATAGAGGTTTATGAATAATTTTCTAGTCATGGTGCTGGAAAGAAATCTTGGTGAAGTCATCATGCACTGCTTTGGTGTCCTATTCAATGTTGGCCCTCACTAGTGCCATCTCCATCTCCTTGTCCTCAACAATCAAACTTCCCTGGGATAACCTCTGGAGTTTCTGTCGCATGGTTCTACTATAGCTAGTTGGAACATACCTCTTTCGCATAACCCTTCTCATCTCGGTCCATGAATCTATCTCCCGCCCTTCTTCTCTCTTCATCTCTCTTTGATTTTTCTTCCACCAAACAAGGGCATGGTTTGAGAATGTAGCTGCTACTAACTTCACCTTCTGCTCTTCCGGATAATCATTGTAGGAGAATGCATGCTGAATCTTCATCTCCCAAGTAAGGTAGGCGTCTGGGTCACTCCTGCCTTTAAAAAAAGATACATTGAGTTTTACTCCCTCAATTCTGTCTTGCCCCTCTATTCGGTTCGATCCATCATTGACCCTTCTGTTGCCACCATAAGGTCTCCCAGCATTTGAATTCATTTGGTGCTCTAGTCCTTCTATTCGCCTGTAGAGCTCTTCATTGTTATGTTTCAACAAACGTTGCATTTGTCTAGTCATCGCGTCCAGTAATAAGCGCTGAAATCCGTCCAGTTGATGATATACACCACCATTGTCACCAGCTCCTGCCATGATTAAGGAACAAACAATTTTGCAGTAATTTTAAAAAAATAAAATTCAGGACCTCACCACACTCTACTCACGTGTTACTCTCTTTGATGGTAGTTCACTCGTGTTTGATGCTCTCAATATAGGCTTTTGTGTAATGTATTCCCTCTTGCCTTTTACCACTCGTGTTCACTCTTAAGTTCTTGGATGGACCAAATTAGATACACAAGGTAATATAAAATAAAAGGAAAGACAATATAATTATCACAGACTGAGTAACAGATTTGATTTGGGAAAACGACTTGGATTTGATTTGGATAAAAGATCAGATTTGATTTGGATAAAAGATCATATTTGATTTGGATAACATATTAGATTGGATTTGGATAACAAATTAGATTTAATTTGGATAACAGATATGATAACAGATAGGATAACAAATGAGCCATATCAGAATTGTACTGATACTGCCTGATGAAGGTAACCGTTAGGTCCTTCCAAGAATGGACTCGGGAAG
The DNA here is from genome assembly GCF_004193775.1 of Glycine soja. Lineage (NCBI taxonomy): Eukaryota > Viridiplantae > Streptophyta > Magnoliopsida > Fabales > Fabaceae > Glycine > Glycine soja. The sequence continues at coordinate 16,143,303 of NC_041020.1, read as the reverse complement.
GTTCCAAGTTAGTCTACCAGGTAACAGCTACCCCAGTAAGACTTTCTTGGAAGAAATGTATCAGTAGTTTCTCATCTTTTGCGTATGCCCCCATCTTCCAACAATACATCTTTAGATGGTTCTTGGGGCAAGTAGTCCCCTTGTACTTGTCAAAGTCCAGCATCTTGAACTTGGGAAGGGTGATGATATTGGGTACTAGGAACAACTCTTTAACAAAGGCATAATCTCTACCTCCTTCAATGGCCCTGAGCCTTTCCTCTAGATGATCCAACTTTCCCATTTCTGCCATAGCAGGAGGGTTTTTACCCGCTGTGGAATGCAAGGGGTGTGGTTGTAGGTGATACTGAGGGCCCTCCAAAGTGTTTTGCAGGGGTATATCGCCAACTGCTTGCCCTTCAGTGGCATATCCAAGGCGAGGCTTGAAGTCGACTAGATTGCGATGGGATATTTCATGTGTCTCCCCCATGGGTTGAGAGACATGTGCATGATCAGTTTGGGGTTGTTGGCTCTCAACGAGTATAGGAGTAGAGTTATTGACATTCTCATTGGGTGGAGTATAGTTCGGAGGCAAACCATATGGCAGGAAAACATGCTTGTTCAGGACTTGCACAAAATGAGGGCCGCCCGTATCTGAGGTTGGACGATTTATTAGGTTGAGGCCAGATGGGGGAGTCGGGTCCATCCTAGAAACCGTGCAGACAGTGGCAACTGCAGCCATATTGACCTCCATTATCTCCTTTATGCTCATCATGGCCTCCATCATTGTGGCCATTTGCTCTTTCAAGGCCTTTGTGTCGACTTTCATCTGCTCTTGCACCTCCTCTACTTCACCCATTACTCTAGCTCTAGCACGGGTTCGGTAAGGGCGCCGTAAAACATGTTCTTTCCTTTTGATAACAATGATTAAGTTCGTTTTTTTTTTCAAGGAAAGAATGCAATGAGCAATGCAACCAATGAAAAGCATGGATGTATGCGAATGATGCACAGTTGAAGTATTGCAAATTTTTATGTAGGACATGGGGTTGAATCAATTTAGATTTTCAACATGGTCCATGACATCTTTGTCAAGGTGAAACTGGAAGTAACAAGGACATCAACAGTCCTTAATGTGTTTGGCAGTAGACGAAGCAGCGATGTAACTTGTTCCATCTTTTGCCCCAATTTTCTGCATGGTTACTTTCATAATTCAACTTGACTTCATGGACCTTTTTGTAAAAGCATGAGCTTGGTTCAACCCCATAACCCAAGGAATGGCAATTTTGATCGCCAATACTTCGACAACATTTCATAGAGATGAATGACTCGGACATACTTATGCTATGCATGGCAAATGTAATTATGAGATTGAGATGCCCGAAGAAACCTCATTTCCTAGTTAGCCATGCATTAGGTACCATGTTCAATCATTTTTGTTTTTTAAGAGAAATAGGTTTATGATCCCAACATGGTTAGCTCATGGTACCTAACACATGCAACTAAGAATGTAGCGTGAACTTTCATGCTTCTTCTTTTTTGTTTTTTGTTTTGTAGAGTAAAGCGCAAGGATCATGCAGGAGTAAACATGAAAATAAAAGGTATGCAAAAAGCGTGTTAGATGCATATGCATGGTGATGAAATGACAATGCATGAAATGATAAGTGACAAATGCAGGAACGATATGTCCATTACAATGCCATGAAGAGATGCTTATGCGATGCATGATATGAATGCATTTACGAACACGAGAGCCCGGAAAATCATCTCTTCTTACTTGCACATTTGGGGGCGCAGTGCCCCATGTGTGCAGTTAAGAAGGTGATATGGACCTTCCGGCTTCCCTGACAAAAGACGAGACCAACATACAACACATGCGTGACGACATGATGCAGACGCTCAAAAGCACAACACAGGGATGTACACGATATGGCAATATCTACAAACAATCATACAGCAAAGGCGTACATGCGTGTTCGCTTTGTGCCCCTATTTTAGGGACCTAAACGGGAGGAACTAAAAGGCTTTTAGTGATAATTCCCAAAGTGGTCATATCTCTCTTGATGGTTTCTAGAGGTATCATCCCCTTCGAAAAAACATATTGCGACAGTAGGGACTACCAGCAACAATATGTTATCAAAGAGAAAAAATCTAGATGCGGGTTCACTGTTATCAAGCAATTCGAAGACCCAACATGACCACAAATTCACCTCCCCTCTTTATGTTCCCATGACCCGAGTATAGGGCCCCTTTTCAACTCACCGTGTGTACAAATAGTGTTGGTGTTTGTGTGCATGAAATGAATAAATATCTATCTCGTGCATACATTTCAAAAACACACTAAAAGCATCAAAGAGTTATATACAAGAATGTAAGAGAAATAAAAGGAAACCGATAAAAGAGGAATTCATGATATTGCACGAGATTAGAAGGCCTAACTCACTAAAAGCAGTCCCCAATGGAGTCGCCATTTGTCGCAACCTACCCTTCGGCGGGAGGGCGACGCGAGGGCTCACGGGTGCGTCTTCCACGGGAGGAAGGCACACGGAGTCGCCACCAACGTTTATTTAAGGAAAAAGTCGGAAAAAGCGGAGAGGTGTGGTCTACGAACTTTAATCGTGAAAGGTCCGGGATTTTTTTTTACGCACGGGGAAGGTATTAGCACCCCACGCGTCCGTCACAAGGGATGACAGCCTTTAATCGAGTGTGCAAGACATGACTTCAAAATTATGTATTTTCCCCATTTTTTATGTTTTTTTATCTTTTTATGTGCCTTTTGTATTTTTTATCTTTTTGTGGTCGACAAAGGTGTTTCCCTCGCTCCTATGTATCCTCAATTGCAATGAGGAAATCAGACCTACGTAGTTCTTTTAGAACTAAATGTTGGTTAAGTTGTTTTTATCTTTCTTTCGCAAGATATATTTTAACCGAACAAAAGTCGTTTAAGGCGTTGGACCATTAAACGATCATTCGATTTTTGGAAAGGCGAGAAACATTAAGGCGTTGGACCATTAACGATCTCTTGTTTTTGAAAGGACAGAAACGTTAAGGCATTGGACCATTAACGATCTCTTGGGGTGGTCGACAAAAGCGGGGCTTTTGCTCCTACGTATTCTCAATTGCGATGAGGAAATCAGACCTACGTAGTTCTTGCAAAAACGGTAAAGTTACATATTGATTTTATGCTTTTGAAAGGTCCATGTAAACCGATAAAAGCAAAGAGGATCGTTTAAGGCGTTGGACCTTAAAACGGTTTTAAGTGACTTTTGAGGACAAAGCTTGATTTGTGAGTTGATTTTAGCCTTAGTTTCACTTTGGTTATTAGTCAATTCATTCAAGGAAACTTCTAAAGAAAAATGTCCAATTGATTTTTTTGATTATTTTATTATTATTTTTTCAAGATATTTTGATTATTTTATTATTATTTTTTTCAAGATATTTTGATTATTTTATTATTATTTTGCCTTTTTTGATTTAACCAAGGTTACAGCGTGAACGATCGGTTGGATTTTATTTTAACAGTGATTAAACGAGATTACAACACAAATGATCGGTTCAAATTCACTTTATCATTTATTAGGCGAGATAACAGCTTAAATAAACAGTAAAAATCTCGTTAAAAAATGGAAGAAAAGAAAACCGAAAGTGAACAAAATGAAGATGAAAGTCAACAAAACAAGAAAAGAATTGAATGTCTCGGATTCGAAAACTTAGAGGTTGAAGAACGAAGAACGCACGAAGAATGGACGAAGAACGGTGAAGAAGAAGGAAAATCTTCACGAAATTGCTCACGGAAACGTTTCAGAAGCATTACGAAAGCATCTCGGCTTGGATTTTCTTCACGGAAACACGTTTTTTCACCAAAAACAGCTGAAATGCATAGCATAGGGGTTAGGGACCCTTTGGAACAACCTCCCTTGGACTATTTATAGGAAAAATGGGGAGGAGGTTGCCACCCAGCTCCTCCAAGCGAGCTGGGTTGTTTCCTCCTTAAGCAACCCAGCTTCCAAAATGTTCTTGAAGGGCCTAGATTCAAAAATTTGAAAACTGCTATTTACACCCCCATCTTGATAAGTTCACCAGCCTTTTTCGTAATTTACGAAAAAGTTATGGAAGCCTTACGGAAGCATATAGGCAATGTATAGGAATGCGAAATCACAATTCAATAAGGTTCATACTTTAATTCACTTATAAACAACAAGGAGAATTTCAACAAGTAGTTTCTGGGCAATGTAAAGGAATGCGAAATCACAAAAACAGAAATTGAGGAACGGAACAGAACAAAAACAAAATATGAACAGGTTTAATAGCATCAATTCAATTCACCAAACCAATGCAAACCGAATTATCATAGTTCTATAGTGGATGATCATGTTGGGAAAGTTCAATCAATGCCATTAGAGTTAGTTCAATCGAATTAATCCCTAAATTCATTGAAACCGCAAATTAGGTTAGAATATCATCCAAACAATCTATGATTAAATTTCGCAATTAGGAAATGAATCCATAACCTAATCCATTTTCAATCCTAAGCATATTTATAATCATGAAAATCGAAAATTAGATAGGAGAAAAAATGAACAATCATACAAAATAGAAATACTAAACCTGAACTCAAATTCATTGGATTGATTGAGTATTTAGCCTTCCATGATCATCACCAATGGAAAAGCCACAAAAATTAAGCAAGAAAAAGGAAGAAGAGAACTGAAAAGAGGAAAAAGAATGAAGAACAATTGAGAGAAAAAAGAGAGAAAAGAATTTGATCCTAAAGCTTGCACAACAAGTAACTGAATCTGTTTTTGGTACTAAATGAAGTAACTAACTAACTAACTTCCACTAATATATAAAGTTAATACTCAGAAGGATGGGATGGGCCTTGATTAGGCCCATCTAATCTTCCTTATTAAACTGATTACACAAAGCAAGGCCCAAATTCGTAGCCCAATTACTCAAGTGCGGAGGTTCTGACTTCCAAGCCCAATTTGACCCTCAAAATGGAAGAATTGGACCAAGCTTATTTGTGACAACATTGAAGATATTGTTTCTTATCTTTCAAGGGACTACCCACTCTCCATTTGGAGTCCTTTAGTGTCCTATAGGCCCTGCACAAGACAGATAGATCAAGTAAGCACAAAAATTTGAAAATAAGCCACAATTATCAATTAAGCTCAATCATTTGCCTAAGATCAAAACTAAATTAAAGTTAGAAAATGAGGGTCAAAGAGTTTCAATTGAGCTAAGAAGAATATAAAAATACTAAACTACAAATGCTCAATCATACGAGATCGGTGAATCTCTTTTGATAGGACTCGATATGTTGCAGCGAACCATGGAGCAAGTGAAGTCAATCAGGGATAAGATCAAAGTGGCCCAAGATAGGCAGAAAAGTTACTATGATAGGAGGAGAAAGTCTCTAGAGTTCCAATTTGGGGATCATGTATTTTTGAAGGTTACTCCCATGACTAGAGTTGGAAGGGCTCTAAAATCTCAAAAACTCTCTCCAAAGTTCATAGGTCCCTACCAAATTATAAAGAGAATTGGTTTTGTTGCTTATCATGTTGCCTTACCTCTGAACCTATCCGATCTACATGTGTCTTAGCTTCGACAGTATGTTCTCAATCCTTCTCAGGTGATCGATCTGGATCTCGTGCAAGTAAGAGACAATCTTACTTATGATGGGATACCTCTGAAGACCAATGATCAAAGGGTCAAGCAGCTAAGAGGAAAGATCATTCCCTTAGTGAAGGTGATTTCGAGCACAACCAATGAGGGTGATGCTACGTGGGAGCTCTAGGATAAAATGAAGGAATCACATCCACATTGATGGAAGCTTGCTTGAGAAGCTTCTACGGAGGCTGGATCTTTGAGCTTCAATAAGGTCCTTCAATAGTGATTTTCAGCCATGGAGTTGCAGTGGAAGATAAAGGAGAAGAGGTGAGAGGAGGTGCCATCCATTAGAGAATAAGCCATGAAAGGAGAAGCCTCACTACCACGAAAGTGTCTTGGATAAGAATGTTTGAGAGGAAGCTTCAATGGAGGAAGAGAATGAGAATAAGAGAGAGAGAGAAAGTGGCATGGAAATTGAAGGAGAAGGAGAGAAGTTGAACTTTGAAGCGTGTCTCACAAGTTTCTCATTCATCAAAGTAATGACAATTGTTACACATGTTTCTATTTATAGCCTAGTACATGGGAAGCTTCCTTGAGAAGCAAGGAAGGTAGCTTCCTTGGCAAGCAAGGAAGAAAGCTTCCTTGAGAAGCTAGAGGGGGGCTACTCACACCCCTCCAATAGCTAAGCTCACCCCATGCCAAAATACATGAAAATAGAAAAAGTCCCTACTACAAAGACTACTCAAAATGCCCTAAAATATAAGGCTAAAACCTTATACTACTAGGATACCCTTAACTTGTAGGGTAGGGTGCCCTTAATTTGTAGGGTACCCTACAAACCTAAAAGTGGTCAAAATACAAGGCCTACAAGAAGGAAAACCTATTCTAACATTTACAAAGATAAGTGGGCTCATACTTAGCCCATGGGCCCAAATTCTACCCTAAGGCTCATGAGAACCCTAGGGTCTTCTCCTGCATCTCTGGCCCAATCTTCTTGGAGTCTTCTATCTAATGCCCTTGGGGAGTAGGATTGCATCACACATCTTTTTCGAGGATAGTTAATTTTGAGGATGAAATTCTTAAAAGGATGGGATAGTTGTAGCATCCCAATTTTCTAGATTGGGAAGTTCAAAGTAAAAATGACATGTGTTTGTTTTGATATGTAGAGTATACCATTACCTCTAGTGAAATAATTTATATAATAGATATGACCATCATTGGATAGTTAAGTGACCTAGATTTTAAGTGCCGAGTCTAGGAAAAAGTTGTTTAGATGTAGAAAATCTTTGGTCAAACCATTAGTCAACAAAAGTCAATTACAGTCTAGAAAATCAAAGTAAGGAAATCCGTCATTAATGACAGTTTTGTAAATAGGAACTTTTTAGGCTAATATGAGAGATTTAGACTAGTTAATGAAAGTTTAGAGCACTAATGCATCTAGATGTGAGAAAGAATTAGTTTAATTAATAAGGAAAAAGGAAAATAATTTCTCATTCACTCTAATTATTTTTAGTTTGGTCTAATTAAGGGAATTAATAAACCAATCAATTACTCTGGAATCAAATTGAAAGTTAGAGCTTAATTAATTGACTAAATTATTAAGGGTGACCAGAAGAAAAAAAAAAGAAAGAAAGAAAACCTAGAGGACCCCACAAGTGGGCTCTCTTCATGACCTAAGAACTCTCTACATAAGAGAGAGAAGCACACCCCTCCCCTCTTGTTGGTGCCACCGGTTTTGAGGAGAGAGAGGGTACCTTCTTCTTCTTTTTTTCTTGCCCATTGCTTGGTTGTGGTGTTGTGAGGTAAAGTAAAGGGCTCTAGTTGTGTTTCCAAACCCTTTCTCGTACCCTTTTTCATCCTTCTTTTCTCTACTCATTATAGTTCTCATCTCATTCTCTCGCTTCATTTTGATGGCTATGTCCTAGGGAGTGCTCAAGGATTCAATCCATCCCATACTCATTTCTTTGCTTCTTTGTGTCACCAAGAGGTAAGGGAGGAGTAATTGGTCACTTAGAACCTATGCTTCGATTATGGGAAGTTAAACTGCATTTGTGTTGCGCTTTTGTATGTGTTTATATGAAACTCGAAATTCTGTGTTGTGATCTTGTGAATGATAGGTGCTGTTTTTGTGAATTCTAGGCACAAAAATGAGTTCCTGGATCCCAAAAGCCTTGGAAAGCATATATGATATGTCTCATTTTATGTTCTATAGCATTTGGAAATAAAATTTTAAGTTAAGGTAAGTTATGTATGCATACTACTCTATTTTCAAAATTTTTAAAGTTAGGACTGAAATCTGTGTTTATGGACCTCAAAATTGAACTCATAGGTCCAAAAACCTAGGGTTAGACATAAATACACCACATTTGAGTTAGTATAGATTATGGAATCAATATTTCGAGCATTGCTCTTTTTTGGTAAAACCAACTCTATTTTGCACACATTTTACCTATGGGCTTGATTTCTATAGATTTTGACCATGGAAATTAGTTCCTTATGTTTGAAAACTTAGAGTTTGATATAAAGTCTGCACAAAACGGATTTCTACAACTCTTGGAAATTAAAAACAAGTTTTGTGAATTTTATCAATAGGTGCAGGACAATTCGGGTATTAGGGCCAAATGGGAGTGGTTTTAGGAAATTTTGAGCCCAAAACTTAGTTTCTTGCATTTGAAAACCTTGAGATGCATATATGGTTTGTCCTAAATAAATTTCTACGTCAACGAGAAAATTGATTTCTAAGTGGGCAATGATGTACAATTCTAAATGAGATCAGAGAATGAACATATAGGAATGCATGGAATAAATTATGTGAATTGTAGAATGTATTGTTTACTTTGATTGAGACTTTATAATGTGAAATTTTTGTAACTACTATGTTATATGTTCTATGACCAAGTGGGTGTGACCACATGGCAAAGCATGCTGCATGTTATGAATGTGATCTTATCAATCATGGCTAATTATGAACTATTGCACTTTGGGATTGGGTCCGGGGGTGTTTAGCCCTCAGCAAAATTTACTTTGGATATCATGTAATGATTTAGTGATTTGATATGTGGTGATTTATGATTTTGTAAAGTGGACTATTCCACTTGAAGGGCCATACTAATGGTGACCTTAGAGATGGAAGGAGATTAATTTCCTTCCTCTCTTGATATGTTTATGTGTATGCACAATGGAGGATACTTGCATCCAGGAGCTTCATGAGGATCAACACGTATTACGAGAAAGGAATAGACAAATGAGGTAGCACGATTATGTTAGAGTTAGAGGGATAGTTGTATCGGGAGTTAGGGGCATGACCCTACACTCAGTGGGAAACACTTTCTAACATCTACTCACATGTACTGATGTGACCATCATTTGAGGATCAATGCTTTTCATCATGAATGATGAGTGAGGATTCATTAAGAGAAGGTGGATGACATACAGTAGGTACACTGGGGGACTCACATGCCTTACTTTGCATTATTGACTAGAGTGGAGCCATATCCATAGTTGGTGAGAGCACCATGTCCTTTACCGACATGTGGTGTGTCCTCCCAATCATCATCCATATGTTGCATAAGACCATGAAGGCATGAGAGGCTTAGTGGTAGTGTTAGACCCAAGATAAGAACTGTGTGAGAGTAGAATTGCGGAATAGGATGTCGTGAGTGATGTATGCTACAAAACCATATGTGGTTGTTGTTTATCTCATATGTGGGTGTGGGACTTAATGTCCATGTTTGTAGCTTTTAAAGGGATGGAGTACTCACTCCCTTGTTACCATTTTTAGGATCTGATGTCGAGTATGACATCAACTCCCTCATTCTTCATTGATGCCATTGAGACATAGTGGAAGCATGATGATATGCTTCGTGTGGATTGCTTCTACGGTTTCCCCCGCTATCGTAGTGCGCCAAAGGACGCACTAGAGTATAGGTCCCTATAGTTGATTTATACGATTGGTGGACCCATCCCACACCATATTATTAGCGTTTTGTCATGTCCGTGCTAAAGGTCAGTCGCCTTGCCATCTGAGTCTCATTCATAGCATGTGGACAATGCAATGTCCTCTAACGGATATGATTCAACATTTGAGGACATTGAGGCTACTTCCTTTGCTTTGATGTCTACATGATTGATGTTACCTGAGTCATAGGTACCACTCAGGGTAGACTTGGTGGATCTTGTATCTGAGGATGAAGGATGAGATTTGGAGGAGGATACATCGATTGAGGAGGATCAATCTATGGATGAGAAGGACCCCGTCACGAAGCCGGATTTGATGGAGGAGGACTTTTCATAGGAGTCTTCTAATGAGTCTTACTTGGGAACCTCTTTTCCTTTTGACTATTCTTCTTTTTGGGTACAACTGACTTCAACTTAGATATAGGTGACTGCTCTAAGTCTTAGGTTTTTTCCCCTTATATATATTTTGGGATAGGTAGACTTAGGCTTAGACTTTTTGTATCTATTCAGTCATTACTTACATTGATTATTTTATCTGTTACTTTGGGGTTGTATATGCCACTTACCGGTTTCACTGAGACGCTTATGTTTTGCTACTCATTATGACACATGAAACTTATTTATCTATTTTTGGTGACCATGGAGGTTCACCTATTTATCATTACTCATTTGACCATGTATGGTTTATTTATGTCACCGATGTTTCTATTTTACTCACCCACTTAAAGTTTTAAACGATAAGTGATTACTATGATTTATTATGCATGTTTTAAAAAAAATAAGTTTCAAGAAATTGAAATAGAAAGTTTATATTTTCGGCAAAAATTTCCTCTATCTTTTCTAATCTTTTGTGTTAATAATGAAGAGAATCGAGACTATCTTTTCATTAAAGAAATGAACGAGTTATTTTGAAAGTCTATATTTAAGGGTGTTACACCAATAACAAGGCCCTGGCAAGAATGACTAAATAACTAAGTGGCTCACTAACAAATATTTATTAGATGTGTTATCGACCTAAGAACCGAGGTTGTATTGTGCATTACAACATCGACTTTGGTCAAAACTGATGTTGCTTTTCCATTTTTTTGTCTATTTCTTGTTATACCACATCGGTTTGGGAAGAACCGATGTTGTATAGTGGATTTCAATATTGGTTTTCATAATCAATGTTAAAAATGATACTTTTAACAACACGGTAGTTTCAACATTAGTTCATAACCGATGTTGAAAATTTGTAAAAATCGATATTAAAAGCTTATTTTCTAGTAGTGTTAAATGACCAAATAGTCAATATGCCTAACGGTTAGATTAATTTGTCTCAATATATGCACATTTGTGTACTAAAGAAGTGATTTTGAAAATATAGAGACTAAATTGTCAATGAATTCATAGTTGGTGGATTAAATAGGCTATATAACCTAAAAAGATTTTTATTTGGTTCTTGTTGGTAGATTGATTTTGTTAATTCGACACATAGAAAACATGCTAATAATTGTGATAAAAAGTTCAAAGAGAAAAAACAAAATTTAGAGGACCATTTAACAGAACCAACATAATGTGAGAGATAAAGAACAAAAAAAAATCAAAAAACAAAATTCATGAAAAATTTATCAAAGGATCACATGGAAGAACACTAAGTCCTTTAGTGAACAAAATGAAGAAAGTGTCCATCTTACTCTTAGGTAAAGCCAAGCCTATCTCAATTCCACACTCAACATCTCTACTCTGAATAAGTGAAACAGCTCTTGTATAACCAATTGACATCTCTTCTATTTTCTTGGGCCTCCCCCACCCAAAATCCAATTCATAAAGCTTCAGTTTTGGAGACCACTTAGCATGCAGATGTTGCTCTGACCCATGAAATACCTCCCAGTCCAAAATCCATTTCTCAGCCCCATCAAAAAGTGATGAATCAAGCTTCTTAATGGTGCTTCCAATTGCTCTAGCCGCAACAACAATCCCATCTTGTCCAAGTAACTCTTTTATTTTCACTGATGCCCTACCAAAGCCAACACAATTACCTGAATATGTCTTTGGCCCTAGATAGTCCAATCTAGTTATGCCACCAGCAATGAATCCAAAGTATGTGAGGTCTTCGTGCTTCACTCTCTCATTCAAGCATTGTTGGTTTTTGAGCAAACAAACCCATACAAATGCACAAGTCAACACATAAGGAGATAAATGAACTGGCTGAGTCTGATTCTTTTCTTTGCAAAAATTAATAATGAAGCACTTAATCTTCTCCATTTCAGTGGCACTCATTAAGAAAGTGGCTCTAACCATACCTGAGACATCTTCTAAGTTAGGTTCTCTACCAATGGCAATGTCGTGGACTAGTCTTCTTTTTCTCCATTCTTTCAAGAAAACCTCTTCAAGGCCTTTTACATCAATAATCACACTTCGATCATACAATGGCAGTGACTTTAGTGGAAAAGCTGAAGAAGCTGATCCAAAGCTGCAGCAATATGAGGCCCATGTGTTGAAGAAATTGTGAAAGGTCCTCCCATCAGCAACAACATGGTGAAAAGCATGGCCAATGCAAAGACCAACATTTGGGAATAGTGTTATTTGAATAGCTAGCACAAGAATTAACTCTTCTTTGCCTTCAAGTGAAAAGCTTGATGCCAATTTGGGCACAAGTAAGTGGAAATCTTTGAGATCACGAGGGTAATTGCTACATAAGTGAAAAAAGTCTCCATTTGACTCAGCTATTGTCAACGCGACTGACATGTCATCAATGCAAATGAGAGGGGGTTTTGTGAGATCAGAAGAGGGAAAAAATGTACCAACAAAATGGTAGTAGTGTTGAAGTGTGTGTGAGAGAGATTGCTTTAGTTTTGGGACTATTGTAGCTGTGAAATGAGAGGTTGGATGAGGGAATTCATAGAAAAATAAAGGTTGGCTTGGAGAGAAGAAAAGCCAAGGAATGTCAAAGAAGGTTAGGGGGAGGAAAGAGGTAGTTGTAGTTTCGTTGGGAGGGAGAGTAATTTTGCACTGCTCAAGAACCTTCACTGTGAAAGGTGTTATGGACATGGTTTAATTTCCACGTTCAGGAAAAGAAACTATGAAGACAACTTCACCATGGTCTCGTGGAATTTAAGATTTAGATATAAGGATAATATATAAGTAGAGGAAGAACTATGACCTGAAAAAACATAATATAATAATAATAAAGAAAATTGCGAAATTGCACAAACATTTAAATAATTTAATATTGCTCATTTAGAAAGCGTGGAATTTGGAAGTCAATTATATGAATTCTTAACTCATTTAGCATTTTTGTAACTAAAAAAAAAACTCATTTAGCATTGCTTCTCCTATGCTTGATGTGCAAAATATTTTTTATTTCCTGCTGTCTTTCTTCTCCCTTTACTCTTAGGTTGCGTTTGATTCATTAAAAAATAAGATACTACAACACAAAAGTATTTGTCCAACATTTGATTTAAAAAATAACTCAAGAACAGTACAAAATAAAGAATGATGGACTGGATAAATACCCAAAAACTTGTAACTCACTAAACCCTAGTACAACCTTTTGTCTAGTGTCTAAAAAAAGTAAAAATATAATATTATCCTTATTTTCTGACTTTTCATTATCCCACACTTTTTTTTTTCATTTTCCATATGCGCCTCCTTCTCTAAATCTCCATCTTCAAACATTAACAACCTCATTTCCCTCCTCTCCACCATCCCGGAACTCTCCTAATTCACATCCCTCCTCGCCTCCACCACGCCCCTTGTCGCAGATCTCTTGAACCGCTCCTTCTTTTCCATTCTCGTTGTCCCCAACGCCTACCTCACTATCAACGACCACCTCTCATGCCACCACCTCTTCTCGGTCGCCCTCAATCAGGCGCCATCTTGATCCGCTCCTCTGCCACCATCCTCCCCTTCACAAAGAAGCGTGACAACGTCGAAAAACCACTGAGTGTCGTCACGCTGAACTTCCTCCTCGCTGGCAAGGACATATCATCGATGGTGCTAAGTTGGTTCTTCTGGCCCATCATAAACCACCCCGTCGTGGAAGAGAAGATCCTCGTGGAGCTAATTGCACTATTAGAAAATACACTTTCAACATCGGTTATTTAGAACATTCTACATCGGTTCTAAAACCGATGTTGAAAGTGACGATGTTGAATGTATGAATGTTAACATCGGTTTTGGAGAACCGATGTTAACATACATATGACAACCTCGGTTCTCTAAATAACCGATGTTAAAAACAATGAACAACAGCAAAAAAAGTGTACGCATGATGAATGTTGACATCGGTTTTCCAGTAAAACCGATGTTAATATGTTAGTTTAACATCAGTTTTTTAGAATAACCGATGTTAATGTATGCCCTTAACATCCGTTTGTGTATAACATCGGTTAATCATAAATAACCGATGTTACTATTCAAATATTCACATCGGTTATTTGTAATAAACCGATGTTAATGTACAATAGTTGACATCGGTTATCCACAGATAACCGATGTTAAAATGCAAACGCTGACATCGGTTATACACAAAAAACCGATGTTAATATACAAACGTTAACATCAGTTTTCTATTATAACCGATGTTGGTTATGATATTAACATCGGTTTTTGTTAATAACCGATGTTGTTTTCAAATTTTTTTATATATACTTTCTATTTTTACAGTAAACCCAAAATTGTACCTGTCAAATGCAATTTCAGGAGGCCCAATTCACAGCAAATAAACATTTTATTCTGCTTTCAAGCAATTTTAATGATAATAAACATCAAATAATTGATTTATATATTATAAAGAACAATCAACAAATGAATTCAATGTTCGTGTTACATAGAAAATGTAAAAAATGTAAAAAATGTTAAAAAATGTCCCTAAATCCTAGGCCTGATCTCTAACTCGGAGATAAAACTGTGCCCACTGAATCCGCAATGCTTTTAATCTCTCAGGCTCCAATGGTCTAGGGTCGTTAAAATACTGCATGATTAAATAAATCATATTAAGTTAATAATGTAATACAAATTATAAATAAATCGCTTTTTTTTTAAAATAAACTTACCGCTTCCCAATTATTTCTAAAACTTCCTAAAATGATGGTGGACATCCAGTGCATGACATAGTAGCCGCACTCAGTAGTTCCTTTTTGTCTATTACACTAAATACATAATGAAATTTGGATATTAATTAAACAACTAGTGTACAGACACATAAAGAAATATATATAAGTGGAAGTTTTATGTAAATGACGTACCTTGACGACAATCCACCTAGTAGGAGCCTTTGATTTAGGCTATGGATCATCATCAAGACCCTTGATAGCACTGTTCCATATGAGAAACAATTAAAAACTGGTGTTGTACGCTGAGGTAATACAATGCAAATGTAATGAAAAGAACACTAATCTATTAATAATCCCCTTAAGGTAGTTGTCTGGCCTGTTATGCAATGAACAAAACCAGACAACTAAGTGTTCCTTGGGCAGGATGACCACCATCTGCCAATGTCCGCTGCAGTGGAACCTAAAATGGGTTA
The DNA here is from genome assembly GCF_004193775.1 of Glycine soja. Lineage (NCBI taxonomy): Eukaryota > Viridiplantae > Streptophyta > Magnoliopsida > Fabales > Fabaceae > Glycine > Glycine soja. The sequence goes on along the minus strand of NC_041020.1, from coordinate 16,128,251 downwards.
GTACATTAGTAAACATTAATTAAATTTTGTTATTTTGTGACTTACCCATTTAGGTAGGCTCCAAGATACACATCGCGTTGTGAACTCTGCATCCAACTCTTTATGTAACTTTCAGATTCAAACTGCGATTGCCCAGACCTCTGAATGGACTGAGGCTCGAGGAATCCATAGACATCAGAATTCCTCGCTCACATACATGTTTCAATGAGATGCCTGTTTATGTTAAGTCAAAGTTAAATATTTATGAATTGAAAGCCATAACTTAGGTAAATAAAAGCCTTTTATATAAAGACTTACAGAATCCACAACTGTAACACTGATATGCTGAGACATTGACCACCGTGTGCGATTTCGGAGAGGTCTTCGTGCTTTATGTACAGGGGGAAATCTGGATTAACGACCCCGAACACGGTGGCATCCCATCTAACCTGATAAGGCCTCAAGAAAAGCTTTGGGATGGTCAATGTCATCAAATAAAGCGGATCATCGACCTCCGGATCGGGCTTCGGAGGTGGTTTTGGCGGAGACACAGCTACCTATTCATGAAACAAAGTTAAATAGCCAAATTTAAGGCACGCTTAATGAATTAATTTAAAAAGAAGAAACATATAGTAAGGACAATAAGTACCTGGTGTGATAAAGACTTGATCAGATGTGTCGGCCAAGCAAGGAAGGTGTGAAGTGCCTGCCCCACTAAGGAAACCTCAGCAGTGGGTACAGGAACTGGAGCATCTGCATCTTTAACCTCTTCCACACTCACCTTTACTTGGCCAGGCAACAAAGGAGTGTTATGAACAAGAGTAGATCCCTCATAAACTCTCCCCACAGCAACCAGGCGGGCAGAATCTGCTTCTATGTACAAGCCACACCTATCAGAGTCACCCGTCTCAGGATCGTTTCCTGAGGGATCAACACAACTCCCCTTTGTGCTCACCCGAGGACCGGAGGGACCAGGACCAACCAGAGGCTCAGGAGGTGCCTGAGATTGCATCTGTGACTGAAGCTGGCTGAAGGATGCCATGACCTGCCTCATCACTTTCTCTATGATGGACTCCTCTAGCTGGTCCCTGATCTGTTAGGTCAGTTGCTGTAATTCGTCAGGAGGTAGGGAGGAAGCGTTGCGGGACGTCCGTGGAGCCGATCCAAAGTATTGTTTGATGGTGACACCGGCTCCAGCAGCACGGACACGTCCAGGGTGCTCTGGACATCCAATAGCAGCGGCCAGAACATCCTGACGTCCATGGGGGACGAACGATCCTTGTGTGGCCTGCTCCTCAAACGAATCCTGCACAGAAAACACACAGTGGTACATGGCATTCTCAAAATATTCAAACATAATTGTAATGGTTAGTTGAAAATGACTTACAATCTTCTCGGCGATTTCCTTTGCGGCCTCAGTCGTCATCTCCCCTGTCTTCTTCGTGCGGGCCATCTTCCACTTCACGTCGCGTCTGACCGGGGATGGAGGGTCGATGACGCCATCAACGCTTCCTGACTGTGCAGCTTCCTGCAGCTTCTTCTTGGTCTTCTCAGCCAGGAGCTTCTGCTCCAAATAATCATAACCCCCACGAGACAAAACGTGGGGGGCAGTATTCTGCTTCTGGATGGTCTGTGCCTTCATGCGCACATCCTGAAAAAATTAAACAATAATGTTTGAAATGGGTAGAATGAAGTATAACAACATCATGTTTAATATGAAAAACAACTTAAATGGCAAAGGAACATACCTCCCAAGAAGGGTCTCTACGAGTCTGGCAAAACTGGGCCCACTTTTCCTTGCTGATGCCGTATTTGTCACAGACAGTGTCCTCGACATCGTCTTGATCGGCTGCAAGGGCCCATTTCCTCGTGAGGTCTGATTTAAACTGCCTCCATCTCTCCCCCACGGTCTGTAGTAACTTCCTTTTCGTCCTACTGCCAGAAGCCTCTGGGATATCAAATTCCGCCTGACAACATGAAACAAAGTTTATTTGTTACAATAATGAATTTTTTTGGCTATTAATTACACACAATCAAATAGGAAAAGAGAAATACCTGAATATCCTCCCAAATCAGGTCCTTCTGAGCAGTATGGACCTCCTTCCAGTTCTCGTAGGTGATGTCCACCTTATCACGTGCCACAATCCCCAAATATGTTCTTAATTTCTTCTTGTGGGGACCGTCGGCCTTCCCTATAGCAGGATCAACATGCACCACTGTTCTCTCAACACCAGGTGGTCTAGTGGACAACGATCGTAGGCGTGAGGCTTTGCGTGTCCGCTTCACAGCAGACGTCGAAGCCGATGCGTCCGAAGTAGGAGGAGGACGAGGAGGAGAAGGAGGAGAAGGAGGAGGAGGAGGAGGAGGAGGAGGAGTGGAGGCAGGTGGAGAACCCATGATCTTTTATACAATAACATACAAAATTGGATTAATGAAAAGAGGATTAATGATAAGTTTTTTTTGGAAGGCAAAAGTATAACATTATTAAACAAAACCCCACCACATAAGGAGACAAGACAAATTAACCAAAGGACTCTGAAAGATAGGTAGTTGTGCTTTTTAATTGTGATTTCATCCATGTTTTCTTTGATATTGATTTTCTTAGGACTTCATCCATGTTTTCACAAAATTTGATTTTCTTTTTTGCAGAAAAGAAAGAGGGGAACAAGCAACAATTTGAAGGTTGTACATTCAGGCACTAAAGAATTCAAAATAGCTAGTAATAAGAGGGATTTGTTTTTGGGATTTTCTGAGCACCAAGAGCGGCTACGCAAGAAGCTTGCACTTGAGGAGGGAAGGATATTTGCAGCTAATGAACAAGTTTCTTAACTATCTGTCCTTCAGATTTTACTGTTTTTTTTTCTTATATGTAAATATAAATAATATAAGGCTATGCCATAGGGACATGGTCATTTTTACCCCTAACAATCTTAGAAGTAAATATAGACCATGTTTTTACGGAATACCCTTATACCATTTATATTTACATATTAGCAAAAAGAAACAGTAAAATCTTAAGGATAAATAGTTAAGAAACTTGTTCATTAGCTGCAAATATCCTTCCCTCCTCAAGTGCAAACTTCTTGCGTAGCCGCTCTTGGTGCTCAGAAAATCCCAAAAACAAATCCCTCTTATTACTAGCTATTTTGAATTCTTTAGTTCCTAAATATACAACCTTCAAATTGTTGCTCATTCCCCTCTTTGAGAATGAGGAGGATCTTCATAGGAATTCATCTAGTTGATGTTTGTCGGCAGTTTCATCATCCACCACCCTTTTCTTCTGTGCCTTCTCACGTTCATTGTTGTTAAACCCATATTTATGCCTTCTTCCCTTCATGTCTTGTTTTATCACAACTTTAGCTGAATCTCCCATCTTCAGCATAGTTGAATCTCCTGTCTTATTGTCCAATGCCACATTTTGATGGCCAATATCTCTTTTGTTCGTATGTTCTAATGCTTCAGCTTCACAATGCATAGAGCAATCAGAATTTTCCAGTCATCACCAAAGGCTTCTGCATCAGCGTTGACACTCTCCACCCTCTTTGGTTTATGCTTCTGTGTTTTCTTCCATGCTTCCTCCTTATAATTCTCAGATTTATTGGAGGTCCCACTAGAAGGATCAGCACCAATCCGTGCCTGTTCCTCCTCTACCAGCTCAATATCTTTTGTTTCACCTTTGCTTTTGAAAACTACACTGTAATTTACAAAACAAAAGTTGAAAGGAAAGATATTGACCTGATAGATGAGGAAGAAGCATAGATTGGTGGTGATCGTTCTAGTGCAACCTCGAATAAAGCTGAGATTTATAACGAGGAGGCACGGAAGAAAACACAGAAGCATAAACCAAAGAGGGTGGAGAGTGTCAATGCTGATGCAGAAGCCTTTGGTGATCACTGGAAAATTCTGATTGCTTTATGCATTCTGACGCTGAAGCACTAGAACATACGAAGAAAAGAGATACAGGCCATCAAAGTGTGTCATTGGACAATGAGACAGGAGATTCAACTATGCTGAAGATGGGAGATTCAGCTAAAGTTGTGATAAAACAAGACATGAAGGGAAGATAGCATAAATATGGGTTTAACAACAATGAACGTGAGAAGCCAGAGAAGAAAAGGGTGGTGGATGATGAAACTGGCGACAAACATTGTGAATGTATGTATACATGATTTTGATGATGTCAAAAGAAGAATCATACAAGGCTCAATTTGCTTCAATATTAATACAAGATTGTTTCAACAAACAAAGCCTTGATTCAAGATTTCTTCAAGATCAAGCCTTGCCTCACAATGAAAGGTTTCAAGTCATTCAAGGCACATGTAATCGATTACCAATACATGTAATCGATTACCAATGGTTTGAAATTGTATAATCGATTACACATCATATGTAATCGATTACCAGAGACTCTGAACGTTGGGAATTCAAATTTTAAATGAAGGGTCACAACTGTTCAAGAAAAACAACTGTGTAATCGATTACACTAATTCTGTAATCGATTACTAGAGAGGATATTCAAGGAATATCGCCAACAATCACATCTTATCATTGGGATTTTGAATGGCCATCAAAGGCCTGTATATATGTGTGACTTGGGACGAAATTGAGGAGAGAGTCTTGATTGATCAAAATGTTTTATCCTCTCAAAAGATTGAGAGAGTTTTGCTTGGCAAAAATGTCTTATCCTCTCAAAAGACAATGAGAGAGATTCCAAAAGAACTTCGTTGTCAAATGCTCTCTCAAAAGAAATCCTTGACCAAACACTTGCAAAATCTATAAGGATTCTTACATGATCTTCATTGTAATATTCTTCTCTTGAAGAGAGAATTCTTCTTCCATTCTTCTTATTCAATGAGATTGGTTAAGAGACTGAGTCTCTTGTTGTAAAGCATCTGAACACAAGGGATGGGTTGTCCCTGTGTGGTTCAGACTTTGTAAAAGAAATTTACAAAGATAGTGGAAATCTCAAGTGAGTTGCTTGAGTACTAGACGTAGGCACGGGAAGTGGCCGAACCAGTATAAAATTGTGTTTGCATTTTCTCTTCCCTTATCTTATTTATTTTGTTGCAATCAATTGTGTCTTGCATGTTTAAAGAACATTGTTAAATTGATTGTTGTTGCTTCTTCTCCATTCTAAGCCTATCCCTCTTAAGATTATTGAGGCCACAAGGTCCAACAAGTGGTATCAGAGCAGGATTCTTGTATATAGTTTAGAAACTTCAAGAATAGATATGGCCTCATCCAAATTTCCATTTCCTGAGGGAAATTCTATCAATAGGCTCTTATGTTCAATGGTGAGGGTTATCATTATTGGAAAACCCGAATGCAGATCTTTAAAGAAGCCATATATTTAAAGATATGGGAAGCCATTGAATTTTATTCCTTTATTCCTACAATGGTAGGGAGAAATGCAACTACATAAAAAAAACTAGAGAATAAAGAAGATGATGATGAAAGAAGAAAGAAGAAGTTTCCTCCTTAGCCCCAAAATGCTGAATGCAATCAATCTGGGCACATGAGATTCAATTGTCCTGTCTTCAAAAGAAGAACGAAAAATCTGACAAGAGGAATTTCAAAGAAAAGAAAGAAAAGAAAGGATACATCACTTGGGAAGATAATGTCATAAATTATTCAAGTGATTCAGAGAAGAAAATCATAAGTCTGGGTATCATGATGAAAGACTATGTAAACGGAGAAGAGCAAAGTCGATACATTGATAGCAATTTCTCCAAACACATGGCATGCATCAAAGTTTATTCACATTTCTCCCCAAGAAAAGTGAATATATGATTTATGGAGACAACAAAGGTCACTTGATCAACAAGCCCAACAAGTGATATCAAATGATACCAACAGGTCACTTGTGTTTGATTAATTACTTTTGATGCTTGTTTTCTACTTGAGTTTAGATTGTCCTTGATGATTGTGATTGAATTTGATTGACTGTGTTTGATAATTGATTGATTGTGTTTTTTTATTAATGTGTTTGTTTTTGCTTGATTGATATTCAATGTTTGTTAGTTTGATTGATTGATTATATTTTATATTTGATTAATTTTTTTCGAATGATATTTTTTTTATTATTGTTCTTGATTGAGTTTTTATTGTTTTTATTGATTTTTTTTTCTAATCTATTAAATTTTTCAAATTAATTTCACATTTAAAAAAACCTATTTCAAATTTAGAAAAGGAAATTTTGAAATAGAAATTTGAAATTTGAAATTTGAATTTGAAAATTGAAATTTGAAAAAAATAAATAAATTTGAAATTTAAAATTAAAATTTGGAAGTTGGAAGTTGGAAATGGAAGTTATTGGAAGTTGAAAGTTGAAAATGGAAGTTGGAAGTTGAAAGTTGGAAGGGGAAGTTACTGGAAGTTGAAGTTGGAAGTTGGAAGTTGGAATTTGAAAATTTAAAATTTAAAATTTAAAATTTGAAATTTGAAAATTGAAATTTGTATTTTGTAATTTGAAATTTGAAAATTGAAATTTGTAATTTGTAATTTGAAATTTGAATATTTTTTTAATAGAAATTATTGTGCATAGTTAGTTGATTGTTAATTTAATTAATTTGATTTGGAATGTTTGATGATTGATTGTATTTGATTGTGTTTGATTGACGTGCTATTGTACTTGTTTTTGCTTGATTAATATTGAATGATTGTTTTAATGCCTTTTGGTATCACTTGATTCTCTTACATTGCAATCAACAAGATAAAAGATAAAATATATGTATGTAATCAACAAGTGGTAACATCTTTCTCCTCTCTATTCATGATTTGATTTTGATGTTGACAATGGGGGAGAGAAAGATAAAAGATAAAATAGTAACAAAAAATTTCTATTTTTTATGACACAATTTGTTTGCATATGAAAAATATGAAATCTTCAACTGTCTCATATAAGCAATCATTGCAAAACCTAGGGGGAGTAAACTATATGCAAATAGATATTTTGTCTTTGTTGTTGCTCCTACCCTACGGGTGGTTGTCATCATCAAAAAGGGGGAGAATGTAAATCATGAAGATTTTGATGATGTCAAGAAGAATTAAGAATTTGCTTGAGAAAGGGGGAGAATGTAAATCATGCAAGCTTTGATGGTGTCGAGAAGAAATCACATGTTTGTCATCATCAAAAAGGGGGAGAATGTGAATGTATGTATACATGATTTTGATGATGTCAAATGAAGAATCAAACAAGGCTCATTTTGCTTCAATATTTATACAAGATTGTTTCAACAAACAAAGCCTTGATTCAAGATTTCTTCAAGATCAAGCCTTGCCTCACAATGAAAGGTTTCAAGTCATTCAAGGCACGTGTAATCGATTACCAATGGTTTGAAAGTGTATAATCGATTACACATCATATGTAATCCATTACCAGAGACTCTAAACGTTGGGAATTCAAATTTTAAATGAAGGGTCACAACTGTTCAAGAAAAACAACTGTGTAATCGATTACACTAATTCTGTAATCGATTACCAGAGAGGATTTTCAAGGAATATCGCCAATAGTCACATCTTATCATTTGGATTTTGAATGGCCATCAAAGGCCTATATATATGTGTGACTTGGGACGAAATTGAGGAGAGAGTTTTGATTGATCAAAATGTTTTATCCTCTCAAAAGATTGAGAGAGTTTTGCTTGGCAAAAATGTCTTATCCTCTCAAAAGACAATGAGAGAGATTCCAAAAGAACTTCGTTGTCAAATGCTCTCTCAAAAGAAATCCTTGACCAAACACTTGCAAAATCTATAAGGATTCTTACATGATCTTCATTGTAATATTCTTCTCTTGAAGAGAGAATTCTTCTTCCATTCTTCTTATTCAATGAGATTGGTTAAGAGACTGTGAGTCTCTTGTTGTAAAGCATCTGAACACAAGGGATGGGTTGTCCCTGTGTGGTTCAGACTTTGTAAAAGAAATTTACAAAGATAGTGGAAATCTCAAGTGGGTTGATTGAGTACTGGACGTAGGCACGGGAAGTGGCCGAACCAGTATAAAATTGTGTTTGCATTTTCTCTTCCCTTATCTTATTTATTTTGTTGCAATCAATTGTGTCTTGCATGTTTAAAGAACATTGTTAAATTGATTGTTGTTGCTTCTTCTCCATTCTAAGCCTATCCCTCTTAAGATTATTGAGGCCACAAGGTCCAACAAACATGAGCTGGATGAAGTCCTAAGGAGGAAAATTGAAACAAAAAACCGATGCCTCAAATAGAGAAAAATGTAGTTGTCACTTACTAGGTTTGGTGACCTCTGTCTCTGCAGAAAATTATATTAGCCGATGTTAATCAATTCTCCTTCATCATGATCATTTCGATTTGCATGAACGTCGTCAGCTTCTTCTTCTCCGACAACGTTACCAGTGATTTGAGCGGTCAAAGGACTAACATAGGTGTCCATGTATGAATCATCATCTTCTACATTAACACCAACTGTTTTGCCCTGCAGAACCATGCACCACCTTTCATCACAAGGGTCTTGCACGTAAAATACTTGTCTAGATTGTTCTGCCATGATGAAAGGGTCATTGTGGTAACCAAGTTTCTTTAGATCTACCAGGGTAAATCCTATATCATCGGTGTGCACACCGGTGTTGCTGTCAACCCATTTACATTTGAAAACACATACTGTAAATTTCACATAATTAAGCTCATCAATGAACCCAAAGTAAGGGATGGAAGCTACACAGGGATTGGCGTCATTGACACTTGCAAAGTGTTGAGATTCAGCCCTTAGGGTGACCCTGCTGTTCTACATTGTACTTTTGTCATCTTGCGCTTTTGTGTAAAATGAATACCTGTTTATGTCGTATCCTTGCCAGGTTATAACATTTCTTTTAGGCCCATCTGCTAGTTTTCTTAATGTTTCTGAAGCATTCTCATATGCAAAGATTGTATCTTTAAACCAATCACATAAAGTTTTGTTATGCTTTTTCAATGCCCAATTCTTTGACATTTTCGGATTATTCTGTTTGACTAAAGCTTCATGCTTAACTATGTATGGCAAAACTTCATTACTGTTGTTCAAGACATGCAAGTGAGCTTGTAACAAATCTTCTACACTTGGAGTGATCACCTGCAGTCCTCTTGAACCCTTACCACCCACTCTGTCATCATGCCGACACTCAGGAAGCCCAACAGCTTTATCCTTCTCTAAGTATTCTGAACAAAATTCAATGGCTTCTTCTGCAATGTACCTCTCAACAATAGATGCTTCCGGACGATATAGATTCTTTGTATACCCTTTTAAGATCTTCATGTATCGCTGAACCGGGTACATCCACCGTAGATAAACAGGACCACAGCATTTGATTTCTCTGACCAGATGCACAATCAAGTGAATCATGATGTCAAAGAAAGCAGGGGGAAAATACATCTCCAACTGGCACAGTATAATTGCAGCCTCATTTTCCAACTCATCAAACATTACTGGATCAATCACTTTGCTACATATAGCATGGAAGAAAAAGCACAGGCGAGTTATCGTGAACCTGACTTTGTTTGGCAAGATGTCTCGTATAGCCACGGTGTCGCAACCTACCCTTCGGCGGGAGGGCGACGCGAGACTCGCGGGATGCGTGTTCCACGAAAGGAATACGCGCGGAGTCGCCACCAACGTTTATTTGAGGAAAACGTCGGAAAAACCGGAAAAGACGCGATCTACGAACTTTTAAGTGAAAGGTTCGGGAGTTGTATTTACGCACGGGGAAGGTATTAGCACCCCACACGTCCGCCCCAAGGGACGGCAGCCTTTAATCGAATGTGCAAACATGACTTTGATTTTTTATGTTCCCTTTTTATGTCTCTATATCCTTTATACCCTTTTTATATTTTCTCTTTTTGTGGTCGACAAGGGTGTTTCCCTTTGCTCCTACGTATTCCTCAATTTGGGATGAGAAAATCAGACCTACGTAGTTCTTTTTTATCAAGTGATTCTTTTTTACTTTAAGAGGTGATCATTTTAAGGCGTTGGACCTTAAAAATGATCCATTTTACTTAGTGAGAAAATGAAATGACAAACTTCAAAAGCCTATTTTTATGGACGAGCTTGACTAGGCGAATTGATTTTAGCCTTTAGTTTCACTTTAGTTATTAATCAATTCGATTAAGAATGAGAAATCCCAAAGAGAAAACGTCCGATTGATTTTCCGCTTTATTTTACTAAAAGATGTCTTTTTGATTATTATATTATTTTTTACCTCTTTTTGATTTCCAACGTGGTTACGGCACGACCGAACGGTCGGAATTTATTTTAACCGAAGTTAATGGATAATACAATTCAAACGTTCGGTGGAAATTTATTTTATTTTTAAGTTAAGCGAGAAATGACTTAAGTAAAATGGCTTAAGCACGTCAACAGGGGGTATAAAAAGTAAACAAAACGAGAATAAAAATGCACGAAACACAATGTGGACCACTACGGGTACATAGAATGAATCGAAAAGCTTGGTTCGAGGTACTTACCCGTTGAAGATCGAAGAACGATGAAGAACGAATGAAGAACGTCGAAGAACGGTTGAAACCTTTGCGAAATTCTTCACGGAAAACGTTACGGAAACGTTTCGGAAGCGCCTCGGCTTAGATTTTCTTCACGGAAACGATTTTTCCAAGCAAATTCGAAAGAGAGAGAAGTGCCAAAGGGGCTGAACCCCTTCCTTCTTGCCTTCCTCCCCTATTTATAGCAAAATAGGGGAGGTGGTTGCCGCCCAGCTCGCCCAGGCGAGCTCAGCTCGCCCAGGCGAGCAGGGTTGCTTCCTCCAGAAGCAACCGCCTTCTGGAGGAATATTCTGGAGGGCCCAAGTGGGCCTGGGTGCTATTTGCACCCCCATTTTTACTAAGTACACCCCCCTCTGCTGTTTTTTTGGTGATTCTTTTTTCGTAAAGTTACGGAAACTTACGAATTTCGTAACGATACTTGTTTTCTTTCCGTAACGTTACGGAACCTTGCGGATTACATAATCATCCCCTTTTTGACTTACGGAATGTTACGGAACCTCACTTAATTATGCAACGATGCTTCCATTTGATTTCCGGTGTGTCACGGAAACTTACGGATTGTGCATCAATATTTTTTTGGTTTTTCGGCATGTCCTGGAATTTCACAAATTGCCTAATGATGGGTGCCAAGCACCTCACGAGGACCAAAGAATGGTCGCACGTCATCGAGCAAAGGTCCCCGGACAAAATTAGGGTATGACAGTTGCCCCTCTTTACTTGTCTTTTATTGGAGATAAAAGGAAAGTAAAGATAAGACACTAATTTCGTTCCTCTCGATTTGACGAGAGTCGCAGGTGACCATAAAATCTCCACATGCAAATGACTTGTTGTTCCCAAAATTTCACAAATTGCCTAATGATGGGTGCCAAGCACCTCACAAGGACCAAAGAATGGTCGCATGTCATCAAGCAAAGGTCCCCGAAAATCAGTGTATGACACTAATTTCGCTCCTCTCGGTTGACGAGAGTCGCGGGTGACCATGACTTGTCGTTCCTAGAATTTCACAAATTGCCTAATGATGGATGCCAAGCATCTCACAAGGACCAAAGAATGGTCGCATGTCATCAAGCAAAGGTCCCCGAAAATTAGTGTATGACACTAATTTGGCTCCTCTCGGTTGACGAGAGTCGCGGGCGACCATGAAATTTCCGCATGTAAATGACTTGTTGTTCCCGGAGGAACAAAAGGTGCAGAAGACTATGTCAGTCTCTGCATGCTATCAAGCGTTCTGTCTTACAGATAGCAAAAGAATGTTTATACGGATAACTACTCGGGTATTTCCGCGTATCATCGGGCCCGCCGCCTCTGGATGATACAAGGGTGCAGAATGACCAAACTTGGTCTCTGCTTGTCATCGGGCCCGCCGCCTCTGGATGACAAAAGGGTGCGAATAACCGTAAGGTATCTCCGCGTATCATCGGGCCCGCCGCCTCTGGATGATACAAGGGTGCAGGATGACCAAACTTGGTCTCTGCTTGTCATCGGGCCCGCCGCCTCTGGATGACAAAAGGGTGCGGATAACCGTAAGGTATCTCCGCGTATCATCGGGCCCGCCGCCTCTGGATGATACAAGGGTGCAGAATGACCAAACTTGGTCTCTGCTTGTCATCGGGCCCGCCGCCTCTGGATGACAAAAGGGTGCGGATAACCGTAAGGTATCTCCGCGTATCATCGGGCCCGCCGCCTCTGGATGATACAAGGGTGCAGAATGACCAAACTTGGTCTCTGCTTGTCATCGGGCCCGCCGCCTCTGGATGACAAAAGGGTGCGAATAACCGTAAGGTATCTCCGCATATCATCGGGCCCGCCGCCTCTGGATGACAAAAGGGTGCGAATAACCATAAGGTATCTCCGCGTATCATCGGGCCCGCCGCCTCTGGATGATACAAGGGTGCAGAATGACCAAACTTGGTCTCTGCTTGTCATCGGGCCCGCCGCCTCTGGATGACAAAAGGGTGCGGATAACCGTAAGGTATCTCCGCGTATCATCGGGCCCGCCGCCTCTGGATGATACAAGGGTGCAGAATGACCAAATTTGGTCTCTGCTTGTCATCGGGCCCACCGCCTCTGGATGACAAAAGGGTGCATGTCACATGACCTCAGGGTCAGTATGACAAAGATTATGGGGCGGCCGACAAAAGCAAGGCTCTTGCTCCTACGTATCCTCCAATGAGGAATTCAGACCTACGTAGTTCTTGATAACTTGTGAGACTTGAAAAGTCTCCATCGGAAAATGCTGACATCTCCGGAAAGGGCGCAGATGACCATATTGGTCTCTGCTCGTGAATCACACTTGGGGTCACTGAATGACGAGGTGCGGATAACCGTAAGGTGTCTCCGCGGGCTACCAGCTCTTGAGTCATGGCAACAAAAGGCGGTGTGGTCGACAAAAGCGAGGCTCTTGCTCCTACGTATCCTCCAATGAGGAACTCAGACCTACGTAGTTCTGGATAACTTGTGTGACTTGAAAGAGTCTCAGTGTTTTCTTCGCTAAAATGCAAACATGCTTTAGCAAAGAGACAAATATTCCAACTGATTTAGAGCAGCATATGCTCTCTTTTTTTTTGAGTGAAAGACAATGCGTCTACCGGGGAAGGAGAGTCTGCTGATGAAATCTCCCATAACCATAAATGAGATTTTGGATGTTAGCATTTCGTTTCTAAATGATCATTTAGAGGAAATACTGGGTTCGACAAAGATAGAAGAAATCCACTCAAAGTGTATCAATCTCGCACAGGTAAGTGTTTCATCCTAATTCCGAACCATAGATATGTCATGACTTGACTTTGCAAATTATTTCCTATCAAATCAAAAATTACATGCGTGATCATGGATCAATAGGGCTTCCCTTGGGAATGGGTTCTTTTGGCGGTTTTTTTTTTCGGCTTTTTGTGTGTTTTTGGCTTTTGATTTTTCTGGCTTTTTTCTTTTTCTGTTTTTGTTTAGTGCGGGGCGAGAAAAAAAGTCGCTAGCGCACGGGATTTTGGTTGGTAATCAAAGGGAGAAGACTATTTTAGGTCGTGGTTCCCTTTCCTTCTTTTTTTGTTCATTTGGTGACAATTCTGTATTGTTCAGATATTGTCCGGTCCAAAGACCTTTCTGCACATTTCTTCTAGTTTCTTTGATCAAGAACTTTCTTTCCTTCTTTTTTTACTTTCTCCCATTCTTTGGTTGGGAATTTTCTTTCTTTTCTTTTTGCTTTCTCCCACTCTTTGATTGGGAATTTTCTTTCTTTCCTTTTTGCTTTCTCCCACTCTTTGATTGGGAATTTCCTTTCTTTTCTTTTTTTGCTTCCGAGGGTAAGGATTATAGTGAGTCATGATTTTGGCTCAAGGTTTGTAGAATGGCTAGACATGATACATGTCGGGGTTTGGTTTGGCTCAAGGATAAAAGGAGTGCCCCACATTATTTCCATGACACAAATGCAAAAATGATGATTTGGAAATTTTATGCAAAACTGGTTATGCATGCACCTATGCGGACACTCAAATGTCAAATTTTTATGGTCATGTGATGCTAGGGCTCAGGATTCATTTCCTCTATTTTAAATCAACCCAATGTTTCCAAAATATGTTCTTTTATCAATTTGTGCATTCATCCGAGTCCATTTCGGGCGTCCGGGGAAATCTTCACAGCATTCACCCTTCAGGTGTATACACATTTTTTTTTTTAAAAAACTAGCTATGATCAGCGAATTTTTCTTCAAAGAAAAGTTGGAAGTCATCTCTTTTCAAAAGCATGTTGGTTTTTCAGCTAGACAACTTATTTTCTTTTTTCTCCTTCTTCTTTTTTTTTATCATTATCATTTGTTTATTTCTTTTTCTTGTTTGTTTTCTTTTTTCCCCTTTTTTTTTTTCATGAGGTATTTTGCTACCTAAACATGTGTATATTTTTGCGAGGTATTTTTGCTATATACATGCATATCCAAGGTATCTTGCTACCTAAACATACATATATATGTTTTGTAAGGTATTTTTGCTGTATACATGCATATCCAAGGTATCTTGCTACCTAAACATACATATATATATTTTGTGAGGTATCTTTTTGCTACATACATGCATATCTAAGGTATCTTGCTACCTAAACATACATATATATATTTTGTGAGGTATCTTTTTGTTACATACATGCATATCTAAGGTATCTTGCTACCTAAACATACATATATATATTTTGTGAAGTGTATTTTTGTTTACATACATGCATATCTAAGGTATCTTTCTACCTAAACATACATATATATATTTTGTGAGGTATGACTACCTTCCGGGCTTGTGCTCGTTTTATTTAAATTCCTAGGATCATGAGCAACTAGGTGTGTCTTACTATGAAAAGTGATCAAATAACAAGCATAGATTCAAAAGGTACTAGGTTGCCTCCTAGTAGCGCTTCTTTAACGTCTTTAGCTGGACGCGTTATGACTTGTCGGTCACTGACCTAGTACTTTGCTTACCTTTGGCTTTGGACTTGGTCGCTTATTGGTCGGCCATGTGTCGTAGGCAACGCTCTAACTTTTTTGTGGATAAGCAGAGGTGAACTCTAAAGGTGGTGGCGGTGCGTCTATTTCCCGCTGCCGACCATCCCAATGCTGTTGTGGTGTTTCGCCCTGCGCCTGTCTGGGGTGCAGTACTTCTTGATGAAAGCTCGATTAGTAGGGGGCCTGATGCCCTTGCTGGAGGTGACAGGTACTCCGTAGAACTGACAGAGACCCGTAATTAGAGCTTGACAATTCCAAGACCCTGTTGGACTTCTTCGGGTCCACTAGGTGTCTTGCAGTCGCGATCCCTGCAAACAATAGATGAAATCAGAAATCAGTTGAGCGATGTGCATACTTACCTATGATGACGTGACCTTGCCGGGGGGGTACGGGCACCCTGTAGGACTGATAGAGGCCCGTAACCAGAGCTGGAAACCCCAGGGCCCTGTTGGACTTCTTCAGGTTCACTGGGTGTCTTTGTGGGTGCAATCCCTGCAAACAAATAAATGGTATCAGAAATCAGTTGAACCATATGCATACTTACCCATGTCGGGACGGCACAGACCAACTGATACTTCCGCAGGGGGAGATTGGCAATGCGGTCGCTGAGCAGAATGTTGCTAAGTAGCAACGTCATCTATATCTATGTAAGAGTGGTCATGTTGGTGCGCATGATCCGCACTCGTCTCTTTGCAGCGGCACAGGTGAAATCTTGCCCCGGTATGCATAGTAGCTGTGTGATAGCCTCCCTCTCTGGTTGTGCTCGCACAGTTGGCCCTCCTCCAATATCAGGGGGTGGCCCAAGAACCGTTAAAAGGAAACTACTGGCCCCTTAACCGGAAGTGCAAGTCTCGGTTAAGCATTTAAGGGCAGAGGACCTTAAATTCTTTTAAGGTGTGGATGTCGAGCACACTGAAAATGAGGACACGTAGCCCTCTAAAGGTGAGGGCGTGCATCCCTCTCAAGGCGAGGAGGTGTAGTCCTCTGGAGGTGAGGGCGTCCAGCCCTCTGCTGGCGAGGACGTGTAGTCCTCTAAAGGTGAGGGCGTGTAGCCCTCTGACGGTGAAGGTAACTAGTACCCAAGGTGAGGACGTGTAGCCCTCTCAAGGCGAGGACATGTAGTCCTCTGGAGGTGAGGGCGTGCAACCCTCTGATGGTGAGGATGTGTAGTCCTCTCAAGGCGAGGACGTGTAGTCCTCTCAACGGTGAGGGTAACTAGTACCCAAGGTGAGGGCGTGTAGCCCTCTCAAGGCGAGGACATGTAGTCCTCTGGAGGTGAGGGCGTGCAACCCTCTGATGGTGAGGACGTGTAGTCCTCTCAAGGCGAGGACGTGTAGTCCTCTCAACGGTGAGGGTAACTAGTACCCAAGGTGAGGGCGTGTAGCCCTCTCAAGGTGAGGACATGTAGTCCTCTAGAGGTGAAGGCGTGCAGCCCTCTGATGGTGAGGACGTGTAGTCCTCTCAAGGCGAGGACGTGTAGTCCTCTCAACGGTGAGGGTAACTAGTACCCAAGGTGAGGGCGTGTAGCCCTCTCAAGGCGAGGACGTGTAGTCCTCTCAACAGTGAGGGTAACTAGTACCCAAGGTGAGGGCGTGTAGCCCTCTCAAGGCGAGGACGTGTAGTCCTCTGATGGTGAGGGCGTGCAGCCCTCTGATGGTGAGGACGTGTAGTCCTCTCAAGGCGAGGACGTGTAGTCCTCTCAACGGTGAGGGTAACTAGTACCCAAGGTGAGGGCCTGTAGCCCTCTCAAGGCGAGGACATGTAGTCCTCTGGAGGTGAGGGCGTGCAGCCCTCTCAAGGCGAGGACATGAGGTCCTCTGATGGCGAGGACATGTAGTCCTCTCAAGTTGAGGACATGCAGTCCTCTGATGGCGAGGACATGTAGTCCTCTCAAGGTGATAGGTACAAGTACGCAAGGGTCCACCCTTATGAGAAAGCAAGAGATCGACTCATCGAGAGGGCCGGTCATCCCAAATCCACAAGATTTGGACATTAGATGTAGGAAATCTATGCAGTTAACATGATTTTTAGGGATGCAGATGCATGCAACCTTTGTCGTGAAATTTGGTAAATGCGGACTTCATATGAAACAATGCAATGTAATGGAAAGTTGTACAATGTTCATGACATTCTTTCCCTATTTTGTGATTTTGATTTTGATTTAATTTTTTTGGAAAACACAGATTGACTGTCCTTTTGAAAGAGGTGATAATTCATGCAACCTCATCCTATCTTTTTGCAAATCTCTCCGGGAACTCCCTCAGAGTGTATGTTCTTTTTGATTTAGTCACTTGACCATTTTGGAGTGACGGCAATGGAGTCGTTTGATGTTTAATCAATCCATTGAAATCCTAGGGTTTGTCCCCTTTTTTTTGTTAAAAACATCGATGGGTGAGAACTTTTGATCGGCCCCTATGTTCACTTGAGGCTCATGCACGGTGCCCCTCATTGCCCCAGTGTAAGGCTTTGAGGTACCAAGTGTTGTCTTGTTTTCACGACCTCGTAGTGCGGAAGAATGAAAGAAGCAGTTGATTCTTGCAAAAAGAATTTTCCAAGGACGAGAAATAGTTGAAGGATTTTTTTTAGTTGATGGATTAAGTCAAATGACTCCTATGTAGAAGCAAGATGTTTTGATGTCTTGATGATGCTAAAGGATCAAGTGCTTCTAAGTTTTATTCAAGACAAGAATCCAAGAAAGTCAAGATATATGATCAAGTTGATTTCTAGAATCTTTTGGAAGAAGTTTCCAAATTGAAAAAACAAAAGGTTTGACCAAAGAATTCTATCATTTCAAATTGAGATTTGCTCTCCGGTAATCGATTACAGTAGTTGAAAATGTTTTAATTCAAATTTTTAAAACCTGTAATCGATTACATAAGTCTTGTAATTGATTACCAGAGGGGATTTTCAGAAAATAATTTCCAAGAGACATATCTATTCAAATGTTTTATGAACGGCCATTCAAATGTTTTAAAGAGAGTTTTTATTGCCCAAACAGTTTTATCCTCTCAAAAGATCAAGAGTATTTCTAAACTGAAATGTCTTATCCTCTCAAAAAGATTCTTTGGTCAACCACTTGCATATTCAATAAGGAATTTTTGATTGATCTTCATTTTACAATCTACCTCTTTTAAGAGAGACCTTTTCTTCTTTACTTCTTATTTCTGAAAAGGGATTAAGAGACCGTGGGTCTCTTGTTGTAGGGGATTCTTGAACACAAGGGAAGGGTTGTCCCTATGTGCATTGTTAATCCGAAAAGAGAGAGTGAAAGTTTAATTGGGGAATAATATTCGTATCTTAATTCAATCCCCTCTTCTTCTGAGGCCATTTGTCCAACATCCTATTCTTGATAACTCACTTCTCTCTAAAAAGACAAACTTTCCAGGATGATAAAATGAGGTCACATGAACGTCTTGAAAGCACAGTCAATCAAATGTTTTTTTTTCTTTTTGAACTCCCTTTTTTTATTTTTATTTTGAAACTTATTTGTTTTAAGCTTTATTTGTTGTTTTACGGCAGCCCCGCCAACGTGCAAGACGAGTAACCTCTGATTGAATGGTCACAGGTCGCTTGAGCAAATAGACCAATGGTTTGCACCCAATTCCGATGAAAGTTGAAAATCCTGGTGAGTTATTAGAGACATCTAACAACAGCTTTCAAAATTGCCCCATGTGTGGCATCTCTTGTCAATGTCAGGATTTACACGCAATTCTCCTCAAATTTCAGCCAGCCCGCATCAATTAGACCTTGCACCTTACGCTTCAGAGCCCTACAATGCTCAATGGAACGCCCCGGGGCTTCTCCGTGACAAGCACACGTTGCGTTCAAGTTGTATTCTCGGAGAAATGGAGGTTGATGAACCTTGGCTAGGGTTATGGCTACCATTGAATTATCAAGTAGATATGGGAGCAAGTCAGCATAGGACACTGGAATTGGGGTGAATTCTACAGGCTTTCTCGCTGCAAAATTCACTTCTTGGTTGGTGTTTTTGGTTTGTGCTAAAGGTGGTGTTCGTCATTGGAAGTGCGGTAGACAGACTTTGTGGTTGATTTAGGGATGGCCTTTGTGGATAACTGGGTGGTGGGTAAGGAGGAGGTTTGTTATTGACTGAGTAATGACATTGTTGGGTTTGGTGGGAAACTTGGCCGTATAGGAATGGCAGTCACAGCATGGGTTTCTCCCTCTTTCTCACCCTCTTCATTTGCCCCAGTTTTCTCAGTCGTCCTAGTAGGATGATCAAATTTGCCTCTTTTCGGACCCACATCGATCCTTTCACTGGCGAAGACCAAATCCGCAAAGCTTTGAGGGTGCGTAGCCCACCATCTTTTCATAGTAGAGTATCGATAATGTGTCTACCATCACGATCATCGTCTCCCTTTCCATCATTGGGGGTACCACCTGGGCCGCCAGATCCCTCCACCTTTTGGGCGTGTTTTTTGAAAGATCCGTCCCCCTTTTTGCAAATGTTCTGTAGTTGCATCCTATCCGGAACCATATCAAAATTGTACTGATACTGCCTAACAAAGGCAACCATTAGGTCCTTCCAAGAATGGACTCGGGAAGATTCCAAGTTAGTGTACCAGGTAACAGCTACCCCAGTAAGACTTTTTCAGGAAAAATGTATCAGCAGTTTCTCATCTTTTGCGTATGCCCCCATCTTCCGACAGTACATCTTTAGATGGTTCTTGGAGCGAGTAGTCCCCTTGTACTTGCCAAAGTCCGGCACCTTGAACTTGGGAATGACCATGTTTGGGTATTAGGAACAACTCTTCTAGGTTAGCAAAGGCATAATCTTCACCTCCTTCAATGGCCCTGAGCCTTTCCTCTAGATGATCCAACTTTCCCATTCCTGCCATAGTCATGAGGGTTTTTAACCGCTGTGGAACGTGAGGGTTGTGGTTGTGGATGATATTGAGGGCCCTCCAAAGTGTTTTGCAGGGGTATACCACCAACTGCTTGCCCTTCAGCAGCATATCCGAGGCAAGGCTCGAAGTTGGCTAGATCGTGGTGGGGAATTTCATGTGTCTCCTCCATGGGTCGAGAGACATGTGCATGATCAGATTGAGGTTGTTGGCTCTTAATGAGTATGGGAGTGGAGTTATTGACATCCTCATTGGGAATGTACACCACATTGGGTGGTGTATAGTTTGGGAGGCAAACCATATGGCGGGAAGGCGTGCTTGTTTTGAATTTGCACATCATGGGGTCATCCGTACTTCCCAAATCTTTGCCTACCATATTTGAGGTTGGATGATTCATTTGGTTGATGCCGGATGGGGACATCAGGTTCACCTTAGCAACAACGCTGGTAGCGGTAATTGCAACCGCATTGGCTTCCATTATCTTCTTCACGCTCATCATGTCCTCCATCATTGTGGCCATTTTCTCTTTAATGGCCTCCATGTCGGCCTTCATCTTCTCTTGTATCTCCTCTACTTCACCCATTACTCTAGCTCTAGCACAAGTTCGGTGAGGACGCCGTAAAGCATGTTTTTTTTTTTTTATAACAATGATTAAGTTCATTTTATTTTATTTTATTTTATTTTTCAAGGAAAGAATGCAATGAGCAATGCAACCAATGAAAAGCATGGATGTATGCGAATGATGTACAGTTGAAGATTGCGAATTTTTACGCAGGATATGGGGTTGAATCAATTTAGATTTTCAACATGGTCCATAACATCTTTGTCAAGGTGAAACTGGAAGTAACAAGGACATCAACAATCGTAAATATGTTTGGCAGTAGACGAAGCAGTGATGTGACTCGATTCATCTTTTGCCCCAATTTTGCAAGACGGTTACTTCCATATTTCAACTTGACTTGATGAACCTTTTTATAAAAGCATGAGCTTGGTTCAACCCTATAATCCAAGGAATGGCAATTCTGATCGCCAATACTTCAACAACATCTCAAAGGGATGAATGACTCGGGCATACTTTAGGCTATGCATGGAAAATGTAATTATGAAATTGAGATGCCCGAAGAAACACCATTTCCTAGTTAACCATGCATTAGGTACCATGTTCAATTATTTTGTTTTGTTGTTGTGTGTTTTTTTTTTTTTTTAGAAATGGGTTTATGATCCCAACATGGTTGGCTCATGGTGCCTAACACATGCAACTAAGAATGTAGTGTGAAGTTTCACGCTTCCCCTTTTTTGTTTTTGTAGAGGAAAACACAAGGATGAGCAAACATGAAAACAAATGGTATGCAATTTTGCAGATCAAAAAGTTTGTTGAACGCATATGCATGATGATGCCATGACTCATGCAAAATGTGAGGCTGGAATATGATACCGGACAAATGAAGAGATGCTTATGCGATGCATGATATGAATGCAATTTACGGACACGAGAGCCCGGAAAATTATCTCTTCTTACTTGCGCATTTGGGGGCGCAGTGCCTCATGTGTACAATTAAGAAGGTGATATGGACCTTCCGGCTTCCCGTGACTAAGGACGAGACCAACATACAATGCATGCTAGAGATAAAATGTGGGAGTGACTTGATTCGCACTGATTTTTGGAGTAAAAACGTGGGATAAACTCATTTTTTTCAAAAAGTTATAACTAGTCAAGATCTGAGCGACAATACAAACTTCCTAGCGGTTTCTAATCATATGGTCCATTAAGTCTATCATATGCTGACAATAGCTGAGAAGTCCGTGGATCTCCTCGGGGGCAGAGTAGGTGTCCGCCACTGCTTTGGCCTTGGCTAGCAATGGGGGAAGTTCTTGACTCCAGTTCAAAGTAAGAGCAAATCGTTCCGTCCACATTGTTGCCTCTTGGTGCAATGCATCAATTACCCTTTCCCTTTTCGACGCACGAGCGGTGACCTTGTAGCGGATAGACGGGCCTACCTTCTTGGAGAAAAAAGGTGTGAAACCAGCCACACATAGAGAGCCAGTGCACAACAAACAATTCTTGCGTTGCTCTTTTCACATCCCCGGTCGAACGTGTCATACATGGCCAAAATGGCGACGACCGGGCTTTCCTTGCCATGATGAAAGGCGAGGAAAGCGTCAATCGCTGCTAGGTCCACTAACCCTTCCATATTCGGAAAGAGGACAACTCCAAAGATAAAAAATGCCAAGATGTCAATAAAAGAAAGCCCATTCGCCTTGATTTTCCAAGGCCGTTGCCCTTTCCTCCAAACACTTCCTTGGTACTCCGACTACTCCATTTCTGTTTTGCTTTAGACGTTCCAACTCTTGTGCTGAGATTTTCACTACCTTGGCAACTCTTGTCGTGGAGGGATAGAACCCAAAGAAAAGATATGGCTTCCTTCCTCCCAGTTGGCATCCCAGGATTTCTTCCAACTCTTTCACAGTCGGCACTAGCTGGAAGTCCTCAAATGTGAAGCACCTTAGGGGCTGGTCATAATACTGGGAAAGGGATGCAATCGGTTCCATGGAGACTTCTACCCTAGCTTGGTCCTAAATCTTACCATTGGCTTTGCGGAAGGCTTGCTGTTGAAGTTGACCCATTAATTGCCCCAACTCTCGTAAACTAGTGACCTCTAAGCTCTTGATTTTGACTTGATAGAACCTCTTTTTAAGCGAAGGCTTTTGACTTGATCCCATGTTTTACTAAAGTGAAATAAAATCTAGTCCGAATCAAAACTCCGACATCTATCATGGGTGGAATGGATGAATGCATGAAAAAATGCATATGACACAGATGCAATTTACGAATACGGGAGCCCGAGAAATTGTTTCCTTCTTGGATACAACGTTTGGGCAGCATGGCACCCAACGTATGTTTTTTAAGAAGGCGACACGGACCCTCCGTTGGTTTGTTTACACAAGGGATCAAGACAGAACCCATATGCGATGCCTATGCAAAAGACACAATGCAGGAATGTACACAGTATGACAATATTCACTGAACATAAGCAAAAGGGTATATGATACTTATGCATGGCAGTGTGAAAAATGGCACGCAGCGTGTTTGCTCGTGCCCCTATTTAAGGGACCTATAAGGGAAAGAACTAACTAGGCATTTAGTGATAACCCCCAAGGTAGTCATATCTCTTTTGATGGTTTCTAGAGGTATTATCCTCTTTGAAGAACATATTGTAGCAGTAGGGACTACTAGCAACAATAAGTTTTCAAAGAGAAAAGCTCTAGATGAGGGTTCACTGTAATCAAGCAAGTCGGAGACCTAGCATGATCACAGATTCACCTCCACTCCTTATGTTCTCACGAACCCGGGTATAGGGCCCTTTTTTCACTCACAGTGTGTGCAAATAGTGTTGGTGTTTGTGTGCATCAAATGAATAAATATTTACCTCATGCATACATTTTAAAACGCACTAAAAGCAATAAAGAGCTTATACACACAAGAACATAATGAAGGGAAACTAACAAAGGGATAAGTCATGGTAAAACATTGCACAAAATTAAATGGCCTAACTCTCTAAAAACAGTCCCCAGTGGAGTCGCCAACTGTCGCAACCTACCCTTCGGCGGGAGGGCGACGCGAGACTCGCGGGATGCGTGTTCCACGAAAGGAATACGCGCGGAGTCGCCACCAACGTTTATTTGAGGAAAACGTCGGAAAAACCGGAAAAGACGCGATCTACGAACTTTTAAGTGAAAGGTTCGGGAGTTGTATTTACGCACGGGGAAGGTATTAGCACCCCACACGTCCGCCCCAAGGGACGGCAGCCTTTAATCGAATGTGCAAACATGACTTTGATTTTTTATGTTCCCTTTTTATGTCTCTATATCCTTTATACCCTTTTTATATTTTCTCTTTTTGTGGTCGACAAGGGTGTTTCCCTTTGCTCCTACGTATTCCTCAATTTGGGATGAGAAAATCAGACCTACGTAGTTCTTTTTTATCAAGTGATTCTTTTTTACTTTAAGAGGTGATCATTTTAAGGCGTTGGACCTTAAAAATGATCCATTTTACTTAGTGAGAAAATGAAATGAAAAACTTCAAAAGCCTATTTTTATGGACGAGCTTGACTAGGCGAATTGATTTTAGCCTTTAGTTTCACTTTAGTTATTAATCAATTCGATTAAGAATGAGAAATCCCAAAGAGAAAACGTCCGATTGATTTTCCGCTTTATTTTACTAAAAGATGTCTTTTTGATTATTATATTATTTTTTACCTCTTTTTGATTTCCAACGTGGTTACGGCACGACCGAACGGTCGGAATTTATTTTAACCGAAGTTAATGGATAATACAATTCAAACGTTCGGTGGAAATTTATTTTATTTTTAAGTTAAGCGAGAAATGACTTAAGTAAAATGGCTTAAGCACGTCAACAGGGGGTATAAAAAGTAAACAAAACGAGAATAAAAATGCACGAAACACAATGTGGACCACTACGGGTACATAGAATGAATCGAAAAGCTTGGTTCGAGGTACTTACCCGTTGAAGATCGAAGAACGATGAAGAACGAATGAAGAACGTCGAAGAACGGTTGAAACCTTTGCGAAATTCTTCACGGAAAACGTTACGGAAACGTTTCGGAAGCGCCTCGGCTTAGATTTTCTTCACGGAAACGATTTTTCCAAGCAAATTCGAAAGAGAGAGAAGTGCCAAAGGGGCTGAACCCCTTCCTTCTTGCCTTCCTCCCCTATTTATAGCAAAATAGGGGAGGTGGTTGCCGCCCAGCTCGCCCAGGCGAGCAGGGTTGCTTCCTCCAGAAGCAACCGCCTTCTGGAGGAATATTCCGGAGGGCCCAAGTGGGCCTGGGTGCTATTTGCACCCCCATTTTTACTAAGTACACCCCCCTCTGCTGTTTTTTTGGTGATTCTTTTTTCGTAAAGTTACGGAAACTTACGAATTTCGTAACGATACTTGTTTTCTTTCCGTAACGTTACGGAACCTTGCGGATTACATAATCATCCCCTTTTTGACTTACGGAATGTTACGGAACCTCACTTAATTATGCAACGATGCTTCCATTTGATTTCCGGTGTGTCACGGAAACTTACGGATTGTGCATCAATATTTTTTTGGTTTTTCGGCATGTCCTGGAATTTCACAAATTGCCTAATGATGGGTGCCAAGCACCTCACGAGGACCAAAGAATGGTCGCACGTCATCGAGCAAAGGTCCCCGGACGAAATTAGGGTATGACACACGGCTAACAATTGTTGCATGAGCATGTGACAATCGTGAGACTTTAACCCTACAAGCTTAAGCTCCTTCAACTGCACAAGGCTCTTAATATTTGAAGAGTATCCTTGTGGAACCTTCACCCGACGAAGACACTGACAAAAACTTATCTTCTCCTTCTTGGACAAAGTATGGCAGGCTGGGGGCAAGTAAATTTTCTTCCCATCAGACCTTGGATGCAACTGTGATCTTATACCCATATCAGCTAGATCTTGACGTGTATTCAAGCCATCCTTCGTCTTGCCTTGAATGTTAAGGAGTGTCCCAATCACACCGTCACAAACATTTTTCTCCACATGCATAACATCAATACAATGTCTAATGTCAAGATCACACTAGTATGGAAGATCAAAGAAAATGGACCTCTTCTTCCATATGCAACTCTGACTTTTATCCTTCTTTTGGGTCTTCCCAAATACAGTGTTCAGGTGTTGAACCCGCTGATATACCTGCTCACCAGTGAACGGTATCGGCGCAATATCATGCTTTTGACTTCCATTAAAAGCTTTTCTCAGTCGTCTGTAAGGATGATTGGGTGTTAGAAAGCGGTGATGCCTACTGTAGACTGTTTTTCTCCCATGTTTCAGTTGTGTGTAACTTGTATTTTCTTCACAGATGGGGCATGCATGATGACCCTTAACACTGTAACCGCTGAGATTCCCATATGTTGGGAAGTCATTAATGGTACAAAAAAGCATTGCACGCATTTCAAACGTCTCTTTGCGAAACGCATCAAACACTACAACCCCCTCGTCCCACAACTTTCTCAGATCTTCAACCAACGGACTTAGATAAACATCAATGTCATTTCCTGGCTGTCTTGGGCCCGATATCATCATAGACAACATCATGTATTTTCGCTTCATGCACAACCAAGGAGGCAAGTTGTAAATTACTAGCAGAACTGGCCATGAACTGTGTTGAGTGCTTAAGGTGCCATAAGGATTCATTCCATCTCTGGCTAGTCCAAGTCTAAGATTTCTTGGCTCATTCCCGAAATCCGGATACAAACCATCAATCTTCTTCCACTGGGAGCAATCAGCCGGATGACGGACCATTCCATAAGAAATCCTTCCATTTGCATGCCATGTAAGGTCTTTTGTGTCGTCCTCATTAGCAAACAGATGCTTAAACCTTGGAATGATTGGAAGATACCACAAAACCTTCGCTGGGGGGCCCTTGTTGGAGTTTTCATCAGAATTGCTTTCCTCTTCATCCTTCACTTTGTACTGTGAAGTCCCACAGACAGGGCATTTGGACATTTCTTGGAATTCATGCCTGTAGAGTATGCAATCATTGGGGCAAGCATGAATCTTCTGATACTCCATACCCATGGGACACAATATCTTCTTCACCTTATAGTAACTTTTAGGCAGCGTGTTGTCCTTTGGAAGCAGATTGTGCACTACCTCAAGCAGTGAGGTGAAACTTTTGTCACTCCACCCATACTTGGCCTTCACATTAACCAGACTTAACACCGCAGCCAACAGGGTTAAGGAATTCTTGCACCCCGTATACAAAGGCTTCTTTGAATCACTCTGCAATCCTTCATACACAGGGGCGTGTGCTTCTTGAAAACACTCTTGTCCAAGGTCACGAATCATGTCTTCCAAGCGATCTCCCATTTCTACATCAAACGGTTCAGATTGGGACCCAGTATGCATGTCAGTCACTTCACCATGCCATATCCACATCGTGTAATTCTTCTTCATCCCATCACACAATAGATGGTCCCGTATGTCGTCAAGTAGTTGTCGTCTTCCATTCAAACAGTTGATGCAAGGACAATAATATTTTCCTTCTTCATTCGGTTGACCTCTTTCTAAAGCAAATTGCAAAAACTGCTCGACGCCATCCTCATATTCTGGGCTCATGCAACTTTGATTGATCCAACTTCGATCCATCTAAGCAAATCCATGGATGCAAATCTCACTTTTTTATTTATAGGTGTGGCCCTATCCCATTTAGGAAGACTGTCTTTTATGTTAGCCTCAAACGTCATGGTTAGCATTATTTTGAACAATTTGAGTAAATTTTGGCAGCATTTCGCATTGGTCTCCAAGTACACGACATGACATCGGTGAAACGAATTTCACGATAATCAAGTATGCACTCAGAGAACAACTTGAAATGCATTCAACCGAAATTTCATCAAATTAATCAAAATAATAATAACCTGACCGAATGAGTCTAACATAAAAATACAAGTCTCCCCAAACTGTCCAAACAGACAATTCAAGACTAAATACAATGACTAATGCAAACTATCCGCAAGAATCATTGCATTCAGTCTCAAACGGGAATCTACGGTTCACTCAGCATGAACAACAGTTATTTATATAGCAAATTACATTCAGCACGTATAACAACATTCATGACATACAAGAACATTCATGACGTACAAGAACATACAAGGACATCAACAGTTGTGTGTGTGTGTGTGTTTTGTGTTTGTCTCTTTATGTGTGTGTCTGTGTGTGTGTCTATGTGTGTGAGTGTGTTTGTGTATGTGTGTGTCTGTGACTCAGTGTGTGTGTCTGTGGCTCAGTGTGTTTGTGTGTTTGTCTGTCTCTTTATGTGTGTGTGACTGTGTGTGTGTGTGTGCGTGTGTGTGTTTGTCTCTTTATCTATGTGTGTGTGGGTGTGTGTGTTTGTGGTTGTCTCTTTATCTGTGTGTGTGTGTGTTTGTCTCTTTATGTGTGTGTGTTTCTGTCCATGTGTGTGAGTGTGTTTGTGTATGTGTGTGTTTGTGACTCAGTGTGTGTGTCTTTGTGTGTGGATCTCTGTGTGTGTCTGTGGCTCAGTGTGTTTGTGTCTTTGTCTGTGTCTTTATGTGTGCGTGACTCTGTGTGTGTGTGTGTGTGTATCTTTATGTGTGTGTGTGTGTGTTTGTGTTTGTGTTTGTGTCTGCGTGTGTTTGTCTCTATATGTGTGTGTTTGTGTATCTGTGTGTGTCTCATTGCAGGGTAGCAAAGGATCATTAAATTGTAAACATCATGAGCCACATGATGAGGGAAGCAATATCAAATCAATGCTTTACAAGCTTTTGGTCAATCTAAGGAATGGTGTCTTCAAGCTCCAAATTGATGGTTTCTGAGTGGAAAATCCTAATTTGGTTAAGCCTGAAATTCTGCAGCATTTGCAAAGCAGATTCAAATTAATTGAAGTTATGTACGAGCACTGCAGCTTTTACAAAAATAAGCACTACAGCTTATTTAAGACACAAATTCTGCAGCATTTGCAGTATGTGGGTGGAAAAAGGGTGGGAGTGGAAATTTAAATGGAGAAGACACTTGTTTGACAGAGAGCTTGAGATGGCAGATTGTTTCCGTAATGATGTTGCTGGCAGCTGTATTCAGATTCACAAAAAGGATGAGTGGATTTGGAAAATAGACCCTACTGGACAATATTTGGTAATTAAAGGAGAGACTACAAACAAAGACAAATTTGAGGAGGAGAAGGGTGGCAATTAATGACACATTATGCCCATTCTGTGGGAATTCTGAGGAGAATGAAGCACATGTATTTTTGACATGTGATAGAATACTTCCATTATGGTGGGAATCTATGACATGGGTCAACATTCATGGAGCTTTTCCGCAGAAACCGTGGCAACACTTTTCCCAGCACGCGTTTTGTTTGCCTAGTAGAATTCGTCTTAACCGATGGAGAAGTTGGTGGCTGGCCCTCACATGGACAATGTGGCAGCACCGGAATAAAATCATCTTCTCTAATCAAACTTTTGATGGTAACAAGTTAATGGAGGATGCTATTTTTACACTATGGACATGGCTGAAGAACTTTGACAAGGACTTTGCCTTAACCTACAGCTATTGGTCGTCTAACATAGCATCGGGATTTGTCTTTTCAGGGGGGTAGAAACCATAGAAAGTGGGTGTTGTAGGTCTTTATAATACATAGCTTTGGTTCCTTGCGAGATTGATCTCAGTCTGAGCTTGAAACCATGTTGCTGGCAACTCAATCTAATTCATGTACTATTTTGTACCTCTGGTACTCACAATATATATAAATATAATTTATCTTGGCTGATAAAAAAAATGTGGGTGGAAAAATAAGCAATGCAGAAGGTTTTCTGTTTTTTTACATCAATTCATTTCCTAAGGGACTCAATTCCTCATTCATTGAAACCAGTATGCAACATTTTACATCAAACACCAGTATATAACATTTTAAAGCAAACACCACTATATAATATTTTAAATGAAACAGCAGTATATACATGCTAGTTCCTACGTACGTACCTGGAGTTGCTATAACCCGAACGACCTTCAACAACAATGTCAATTAAAAGTAGTCTATGATAACCTGAAAAAAAAAAAACCAATGGTCATGGACATGACTGACACATTTGGAGAAGGATTATGGTATTCATTTCAACCAATGGTCATCCAATATCAGAGCAGCATTTAATCATATAGTAAGAAATGGAAGCCATTAAACCAAAGTCAATACTCATGAATGCTAGAACATCCATCAAGAAAGATAACAAAGCAGTAATTTAAATTAAATTCATCTTAGTTTTTCTATTTTATGATCACTCCCGATTGCTGGAATGGTGAAGGAGTTGCATTAATGCAGAAATTTCCATAGAATTATCAATCATAGAAGGAGGGTTAATGCTCTTCAAGGTCTGTGTATTGATGGAGGATGGATCCATGACCCTAACAGTGTCAAGATTGCAGTTCTTCAGCACTTTAAAGAAAGATTCTCAGAGCAGAATCCTTGCAGACCAACCTTGGAAGGGATCCAGTTCTCTTCCCTTGATCAAAGGCAGAAGGAAAGCCTTGTTGATAGATTCACTGAGCAGGAAATCAAGTCTGCAGTTTGGGCTTGCGGGGGAGATAAAAGTCCTGGCCTGGATGGTTTGAATTTCAATTTCATCAAATAGTTTTGGGAAGTAATCCCAAGGCCCAGCAGAGTGACAAATCAAAGGAGATGATGAGAAGTA
This sequence comes from Glycine soja, assembly GCF_004193775.1. Taxonomy (NCBI): domain Eukaryota; kingdom Viridiplantae; phylum Streptophyta; class Magnoliopsida; order Fabales; family Fabaceae; genus Glycine; species Glycine soja. Next base: position 16,098,186 of record NC_041020.1, on the reverse strand, counting down.
ATACCAAGGCCCAGCAGACTGAGGAACCTTTCGTGGACTCCAACCCAGCTTCTAAAGGTCACCCTCTGTCTTCTTTATACAAGGACCCTATACAGCTGCAATGTGACATCTTGAAGGAAATGGGCTTGTCTTATGAGGAAGAAGATAGCAAGGTTAAGGGGCTGCTGCTGGATATGGAGAATAAAGATGATTTGATTGCAGCAGAGAAGGGAATTAAATCTCAGCAATTATGATAATTCTCTCCTATAATTCTAGAGGTTTGGGGAGGGGAGTCGAGTGGGCTGCTGTTAGAAGGCTCATTGTAAAGCACAAAGTGGATCTTGTCTGCCTCCAAGAAACCAAGAGGGAGAACTTTAATAAAAGTATTTGCCAGGCCATTTGGGGAGACTCCACTGGTCATTGGGATTTTGTTCCATCTGTGCAAGCTGCTGGTGGCCTTTTATGTATGTGGAATAACTCCACCTTTGTGGTAGAAAGGAAGGAAAAAGGTAGAAGCTTCTTAATGCTTGAAGGCACATGTTGTAGTAATAATCAGAAGTTGATATTTGTCAATGTTTATGCTCCTTGTGATCTGGTTGGGAAGAAAGCTTTATGGGATGAGTTGAGGCAGCTGAAGGCTTCTAATCCTAGTGGAATGTGGTGTTTCCTTAGGGACTTCAATAGCATTAGAAGTTCTCAGGAAAGAATCAGCTTATCTCAAAGAAGGGCAAATCCTTATGACATTGCAGCCTTTAATCAGTGGATTGATGATATGGAGCTTCCGGAAATTAAATGTTATGGGAATAGCTTTACTTGGATTAGGCCTAATGGCTGTGTGAAAAGCAGACTTGATAGATTCTTGGTCTCATAGAATTGGCTATCTCTTTGGCCTGAGAGCTGCCAAACTGTCCTTCAAAGGAACCTCTCTGATCATTGCCCGTCTATATTGCAAACTAACATGGTGGACTGGGGCCCAAAGCCCTTTAGGGTGTTTGACTGGTGGCTGCAGCAAAAGCGGTACCAAAAAATGGTGAGGGAGGCCTGGAAAAAGGACCAGCAGGGGGGCTGGGGGGGTATTGCCCTTAAAAACAAGTTGAAGAACTTAAAATCTGTTATAAAATAGTGGAGCAAAGCAGCGGGGAATATTAATCCTAAGAAGGTCCTTAATATTCAGCAGAAGCTAAATGAAGTGGAGGATCTAGCTGCTCATCGAAATCTGACTGATCAAGAGATTAAGGATAGAACTTTACTTCAGTAGGAGTTATGGAATGCCTCTAATGCTTTTGAATCTTTATTGAGACAAAAATCTAGGGCCAGATGGCTGAAGGAGGGGGACTACAGCACTACTTACTTTCACAAATACATGAATTTCAGGAGAGCTTATAATAATATTCCAGGTATATTTATATATGAGGAGTGGATCCAGTAACCTGATGCAATGAAAAATGAAGCTGCCAACTTCTTCCATAATAGATTCACTGAGCAGATGCATTCTAGACCTACCTTGGATGGATTTCACTTCAAATCTATTTCTTAGAGGCAAAGAGAACAGCTGACTGTCCCATTCTCTGACAAAGAGATCAAACAAGCAGTGTGGAGTTGTGGAGGGGATAAGTGTCCTGGGCCTGATGGCCTTAACTTAAATTTTATTAAGGAATTCTGGGATGTGTTGAATCCTGAGTTTAGAAGATTCGTGGATGAGTTCTATGCTCATGAAAGCTTTCCTAGAGGCTCCAATGCTTCCTTTGTGGCTTTAATTCCCAAAAAGTCTCACACATAGTCCCTAAATGATTACAGGCCCATATCCTTGATAGGCTGCATGTATAAAGTCATAGCTAAGCTTTTATCTAATAGATTAAGGTTTGTTATGGATGAACTCATTGATGAAAGACAGTCAGCTTTCATTAAAGAAAGACATATACTTCATGGGATCCTGATTCTTAATGAGGTGGTGGAGGAAGCAATGAGAAGCAAGAAGCCAGCAATGATTTTCAAGGTGGATTTTGAAAAGGCCTATGACTTAGTGTCTTGGTCCTTCTTGGATTATATGTTGCTTAGATTGGGTTTCTGCCAAAAATGGAGAAGATGGATCTCAGCTTGCCTACATTCAGCAACCATATCAGTTTTGATTAATGGTAGCCCATCTAAGGAGTTCAACCCCTCAAGAGGCTTGAGGCAAGGAGATCCTTTAGCCCCCTTGCTCTTCAATATAATTGGGGAAGGTCTCACTGGTATGATGAGGGAAGCAGTTCACAAAAATCTTTATAGAAGCTATCTAGTTGGAAAGAAGAGAGAACCTGTTAATATTCTGCAGTATGCTGATGATACTATTTTTGTGGGTGAGGTTGATTGGTAGAATGTTCATGCTATAAAGGCCCTGCTTAGAGGCTTTGAATTGGCTTCTGGCTTGAAGATTAACTTTGCTAAAAGTCAATTCGGGATCATAGGAGGTGGAGTTAACTGGGGTTTGACAACAGCTAATATCCTGAACTGCAGTCAAATGAATTACCCCTTTCATTATTTAGGCATTCCCATTGGTGCCAATCCTTCCAGTCTGATGGTTTGGGAGCCTCTCATTACTAAATTCAAAACAAAACTATCCAAATGGGCCCAGAAAGATATATCCATAGGGGGGAAGGTCACACTTATCAATTTTGTTCTCAATGCTCTTCCAATCTATCTTCTTTCCTTTTTCAGGATTCCCCAAAGGATAGTCCAAAAATTAATTTCCTTACAAAGGAAATTTCTGTGGGGAGGAGACAATACTCATAATAAAATTCCTTGGGTGAAATGAGATGATATTTGTCTGCCCAAGAATGAGGGGGGATTGGGTATAAAGGATATTTCGAAGTTCAATGTAGCCTTGTTGGGTAGATGGATATGAGCTTTTGCATCTGGTCAGCAGCAACTTTGGGTAAGAGTTCTAATCTCTAAATATGGTGGATGGCTTGAGTTCCAGCATGATACAGATAAGAGGGGATTTTCTCATTGGTGGAGGGACCTTAGAAAGATATTTCACCAGTCAGATCACAATATCTTCAAGCACCAATTGACTTGGAAGGTGGGATGTGGGGAAACAATCAAATTCTGGACAGACAAGTGGCTAGGGGAAGATTATACCCTTGAACAGAAATATAATCAGCTTTTTCGGATTAGTAGGCAGCAAAATTCTCTCATCTCAAATATGGGAGAATTTAATTATGATAGTTGGGAATGGAACCTTAGATGGAGAAGGAACTTATTTGATCATGAAAGTGATTTAGCAGCCCTTCCTATCTACCTACTGTCATTCTTCAAAATTCCTAAAAAAGTGGTGCATAAGGTAGTATCTATTCCACACTTGGTCTTGGTTAAATGGAATGGAGACAGACTTCCATCTTCAGTTTTTTGTAGTGCAAAAAAAAAAAAAAACAATCATGCAAGCATATTTGAAAACTTAAAATACGAATAACTCAAGTTAAAATCAATTCATTTTTTACAACTGTGAACAAATTAACTAAGGTACAGTAGGCAAATTTGTTTTCACTAATATTAGTAGGTCATCACCACTGCAGTAGAATTTAAGTTAAACTTAGATAAGTACCTTATGAAGAGGCCAGCTACCTTGTCACAGCTAACAAGTCAGAACTGAACAAATTTCTGCATGTATAATTGAACAAATTTGTTATCAAACTTGTGTGTGTGTCTTTGTATGATGAGTGTGTGTGTGTGTGTGTCATGAGTGTGTGTCTGTGTGTTTCTATCATACGTGTGTGTGTGTGTGTCATTAGGGTTTGTGTGTGTGTGTTTCATGACCAATTTTTCTTACTGGCAATTCAGTGGCAGTGTATTGCTTAGGCTTCCGTCGAAATGAAAGGAAAATCAACGAGTCTGATAGAACAACTTCAGTCTTCACTCTTCACTAGTTGAACACAAATAAAAAAAAATTAAACTACTTCAAGGATAAATAAAAGATTCAGAAGCAGCAGACCTAGATTGTCTAAGCTATTTTATAATGGGCAGCTATAGTTACAATGATGATGAAATGAACTATAGAAAAAAAAAAGTATAAAATACAGAAGAATAAAAAAACAATTAAGGGCAGAACTCAAAAGCTTTTAGCCATGCTGCTTGGAATTTAATCAATTAAGGGTTGAACACTTGTTCTTCAATTGTAGCAAAACCCTCCCTTTATGGTGGGAATCAATGTCCTGGGTTAATCTTATCACTGTAATGCCACAAAATCATAAGGACCATTTTCTGCAACATGGAATGGAGGTAGCAGATGGAGTCAGGTCCAAAACCTGGAAATGCTGGTGGATTGCTTTAGCTTGGACAATATGGCACCATAGAAATAAGATGGTGTTCCAAGATACAACTTTTCATGGAACCAAACTGTTAGAAGATGCCCTATTCCTACTATGGTCGTGGATCAAAGCAATGGACAAGGATTTTACTCTTCATTTTAACCAATGGTCCTCTAATCTTAAGGAAGGTTTTAGGAACTAGGAGGCGTTAACTCTTAAACTCTTAAACTGTTACTAGAACACAATAAGGGTAAGGGAAACTGTTAAACTCCAATAATAGGCGTTAACTCTTAAACTCTTAAACTGTTACAAGAACACAATAAGGGTAAGGGAAACTGTTAAACTCCAATAATAGGCGTTAACTCTTAAACTGTTACAAGAACACAATAAGGGTAAGGGAAACTTCACTAAGGAGAAGAAGCACAAAGTTGTCACGATGCTCGAGTTAAATATGAGATACCCTAGCCATGTTTAGTTCACTAAGTGTGCGATACATGAATGCAATCAAATATTCATACAGGATTAGACCAAACATACCTACGTGAGGTGGCGAAGGAGAAGAAGCACAGACTTCTGACGATGCTCAAGTGCGACGAACACGATGCTCGACCTTAGACAAAATGATGGTCAGATGGAGAACATACAGCTTCAAGGTAGATGGAGAACAAAGAGAGCAAGAAAGCTTAGATGGAGAAGAAGACAGAGAGAAGGACAAGACAACGCGAAGGAGATGAAACATACCTAGGTATGGTGGCGAAGGAGAAGAAGCAGAGACTTGTGACGATGCTCGAGTGCGACGAACACGATGCTCAGATGCAGACAGGGACGGTTTCGCTAAACGGAGATTAGAAGAAGAAGAGAGCGCGAAAGCTTAGATGGAGAAGAAGACAGAGTGCCAGCTTCTTAGGGCTCACCATATTTTTTAAAATATAACTTCAACACCGGTTTTAAAAAAAACCCGATGTTAACAAAATGATGTTAAGGTTAACATCGGTTTTCTGGAGAAAACCGATGTTAACATAACAAACGTTAACATCGGTTTTCTAAAAACCCGGTGTTAATAAACATATGTTAACATCGATTATTTAAAAATCGATGTTACTAATAAATGTTAACATCGGTTCTCCAATAACCGATGTTAATGAACTTCGTTAACATCGGTTTTTCACAAAACCGATGTTAACGTATACACGGTATTTACAATTATGCCACCGCGCATATGTTAACATCGGTTTTTTTAACAACCGATGTTAACACACCGATGTTGAATCCGCTTTTTGTAGTAGTGTTGAGATGCTTACTTCCACTCTCGGTGGTGACCAACGGTGCTAGATAGAGGGGGCAGTGAACTTTAAAGAAGCGGGAAACTTGTTTACTTAAAAACAATGTTAGCCGAAATATTGTGTGATAATAAATTTTATGTTAAATAATAAAATAATTTCAAAATCTTGTTTTGTATCTTTTCCTAGTGTAAAAACCAAACATTACATAGTACAAAGGGTAATATAGTAAAATTTACATTATTTTATCCAACACATAAACAAATCAAATAAGATACAACACAAAGTTATTTATACTGTACATTAACCACTAAATAATACACAGTACAAAAAATTATCATGTAACTCAACTACTTATTCAATATTATTTTGTCTATCCTATCTTAGCAAATTAAACGCACCCTTAAATTTCTTGTTTCTAATCACCAAACCAACCTTATATGCTTTTGTAGAATGTGCAAATCTCAAAAAACAAGGGGTCAAAACTAGAAAGCAAATATTATTTTGGGACAGCAATGTGCGAACATTTTTTTTGTTGGTCCGTGAATGTACTATTTGATACTAGTGAATATATATATATATATATATATATATATATATATATATATATATATATATAATAAATGGTATGATATGAAAAAAAATATTTCAAAAAAAAACCTAGTGATTTAATGTTTAAAACGTTGGAATATTAAAAAATTATTGTATCCAGATGCTTTCCTGCATTATGCCTGTCCATCCTCTCTCCCGCACTGTTGTAGACCCTTGGATCAATCCTGCGGTTAAGAAAAACTTGTCTCTTTTATGTTCATCCCAAAAACAAATGGTATATAATAATAAAATGAGAGTTCCCTTATGTTAGGGATATGCAATGTTTTTTTATTTTACATAATGTTAAAAATGAAATGAATCTATTTCATCAAAGAAAATGTTAGAAAAATAAAATATATTAAATTAAAATATATGTTAATTTGGATATAAAATTTAAAACCAATTCAATTGAATATGAACGAAATTAATTAGACCCAATCCCTTAAGTTAGTTAATATCATTCGTTAAATGTAAAAAATATTAAAAAATGAATAATAATCACTAAAGTATATTTTTAATTTGGATATAAAATTAATAATTAATTAAATTAAAAGTAATAATAAAGAAAAGTTTTTCTTAATCGTATGATTGATCCAAGAGTCTACAATAGCGCTGGAGGGAGGATAGAGAGGCATAACAAAGGAGAGGGATCTAGATCTAAAACTAGTGGGTGGTGGAAAAATCCAATCAGAATAGGATTATATATTATTGAACCCGAGTTCATAAGATCTCGTTATATTTATATACGTAAGAATAATTTATTTAATGTCTAATTCCTATGATGTATAATTTTTTTTTAAATTGATTTTCTTAAATTAATTGTTACTACCCAATTGGAAAACACCCATAACCTTAAAAAAAATATAAAAACGAAACATAAGTGGGTTGATGAAGGTAATATGTGTCATATAATAAATAAAAGCCAATGGCCACTATCAGTTCATTATGCTCTTCATAGTTGAAAGGGGCTCTTTTCTTTTTCTTTTTTTTATTTGTTTGGGTGGTGGGACACGTTTTGTTATGAAATTTTCTTATTCATCTTTATCTTTGTAGGCAATTATTGAATGTTGCTATCATTGCATGTAGGTACGTGACAGCTATCATGGTCCCTGATGACTATTGTTATCGTGGATCTCGTGGCGTGAATTGTTTTCTTAAAAAAAAACTTCTTGTATCAAATTTATATTTATATAACTTTATAAAATGATTACCATGTGTTGGAACTTATAAATTTTAAGTCTTGATTGGAGTTAACAATTAGGATAAAGGGTTTTTCTTTTGGTCTATGAACCTTTTATTTTTTATGAAAGCTTTGTAGGAGGTATATAAAAATCTGTATATGGTTTGGGTACTATTTGTAGCACTTTGAACATATATTTTTATATGGTTGAAATATTACAAGTGGTCAGGATGTGGTCGTTTACAGTAATGATAATGGTACCGTGAAAATTTCGTTTGTGGGCAATTACAAGAACTCCAACGATCTAATCGGCGAGTGCTGGAAGAAGGGAAACTAAAAGGAAGTTGCTACGTGCACCCAACATTATTGTTGGGGCATCTAACAAACAGTGAAGTGACGAAACTGCCCTTCAGTAAATCTAATTCCGGAAGACGCTTTTTCCAGAAACATTCCGGAAGACCCTTTTTCAGGAAACTTTCCAGAAGAACCTTTTTCCGGAAGATGAATTTGTGATTTCCGAAAGTACTCAGAAACTCCTTCCGGAAGGACGTCATCCGGAATGTTTCCGGAAGAAGCTTCTTCCAGAAGATATCCTTTTACTTCCGAAAGAAGGATCTTTCGGAAGTTAGCTTTTTTTTTTTTAAATGTTTTATTTTGTGATAAATTACTTTTAATGAATAAACTAAATTATAAAATAATTAATATTATTATACATAAATAATTAAATAATTAGTGATCATAATTATGACTAATATTTATAATTTGTTTTTTACGCGCATGTAAAATATTATTTTGTGTGACAATTTAGTATAATTTAAACCATAAAAATTAATTAATTCATAAATTTTATTAAAAATACAAATTTTTTATTATGATAACATTTAATTTTTATTACAAAAGTTAATATATAATAAAAAAATGATTATTATTTTATAACAAAGTGAAGAAAAAAGAATTTTCATTTTATAATAATAAGTAAAAATAAAATAATATTTAATGCATATGTAATGACGATTTTGCCCTTGTGTAATTTTCTTTAAATTAACGCGTTCACGCTTCCATTTTCACGCTTCCTTTACTCAGTTTTTTACTGCGCATTCTTCCTTCTCTGCTTTCTTTCTTTCGTTTTGGTTGGTTGTTGTTGCTTTCGGTGGTGATCCCTTTTGCGCTTTCCATTGGTGGTCCCGGGAAGTATTTGAAGATTTGGTGGTCCCGTGTTCCGCATTTGAAGTTTTGTTAGTGATTGTTCTTCCTATTTCGTCGGAGGTACGCATTTATGAATATTTTTTTCGTTTTCCGGCTAGTTTTTAGAGAAGAAAAACAGTAAAAACTGTATCCGGAAGAAATTTTAGACACAGCAAGAGGAAGGTCCGGAATGAGAATGTGAGTAACTTCCGGAAGACCTTATTCCGGAATGGTAAATTATTAGCAAATTTTTTTATTTCTGTTTTATAATTTATATATATATATATATATATGTTGTGGATTATTGGTTTAATTAGGTATAATGGTATAATATTAAATGATTTAGGTAACTTAATTGTATAATGGTAGAAAAATGTTTTATTAGTTGTTTATTATAGTGATAAGTTTAGTTTAAGTAAATAATGTAGTTATAAATTTAGAATATATTTGTATTAGTTGTTAGTATGTTTGTTAGTTAATAAGTAGTCAATTTATGGATGTGGTTATATGATAATTTGAATATACTTGTGTATGATGCATATGTGCTGTTAATATGTTTGTTATTTAAGGTGTAGTAAATTTTTTGATGTGGTTATATGATAATTTGAATGTACTTGTGTATGATGCATATGTCCTTAAGATGGATGAAGATCAATGGAGGTATGACTTTGCGATGTCACAAGAAGTTCATATGGATTATGATTATGATAATCAAGAAGAATGTGGGGTGAATGAACCACATGTGGATTGTTGAAATGCTTTTAATACGTCTCAGGTAATCATAGATAATTTGAGTCATTTGGTTGAATTGATGTTTTGTATGAAAATTAATATGTTAGGGTTGCGTTGTAGGTATTCGCTACTCGAGATGATGTTTTGCAATGGGCTCGAACAGTTGCCCATGAAAATGGATTTGTTGCGGTTATTATGAGGTCTGACACAGAGATCGGTAGCAGAGGAAGAAGTTCATTTGTCTTAATTGGGTGTGAAAGGAGTGGTACGTACAAGTGTAGAAATAAAGAATTTGTTAGAAAAGACACAGGGAGTAGGAAATGTGGTTGTCCCTTCAGGCTTCGTGGGAAACCAGTGCATGGAGGGGAAGGTTGGATGGTGAAGTTGATCTGTGGGATTCACAATCATGAATTGGCGAAGTCCTTAGTTGGACATCCATACGCCGGGCGATTGACTAAGGAAGAAAAGAAAATTATTGCTGATATGACAAAGTCGATGGTGAAACCGAAAAACATCTTGCTAACGTTGAAGGAACACAATGCCGACAGTTGCACCACGATAAAGCAAATTTACAATGCAGGAAGTGCATATCGTTCTTCAATAAGAGGAGTTGATACCGAAATGCAGCATCTGATGAAGCTTCTCGAACGTGATCAATACATTCATTGGCATAGATTGAAGGATGAAGTTGTGGTGCGTGATCTGTTTTGGTGTCACCCAGATGCAGTAAAGTTATGCAATGCATGTCATCTGGTGTTTTTTATAGACAGTACCTACAAAACAAACAGATACAGACTCCCACTACTTGACTTTGTTGGAATGACACCAACGGCGATGACATTCTCTGCTGGGTTTGCATATCTGGAGGCTGAGCGTGTTAATAATATTGTATGGGCTTTGGAACGATTTCGAGGCCTATTTTTAAGAAACGATCGCCTCCCTCTTGTTATTGTCACTGACAGAGACCTAGCACTGATGAATGCAGTGAAAACTGTGTTTCCCGAGTCTACTAATTTGTTGTGCAGGTTTCATATCGATAAGAATGTGAAGGCGAAGTGCAAATCTTTAATCGGGGAAAAAAATGTGTGGGACTATGTAATGGATAACTGGGGTACTTTGGTTGATTGTCCGTCCGAACACAAGCTCCATGAGTCACATCAGAAGTTTCAAGTTGCTTGTTCGCCTTGGCCGATGTTCATTGACTATGTTAACGACACATGGATTATCCCTCACAAGGAAAAATTTATTACATCATGGACGAATAAGGTCATGCACCTAGGCAACACAACAACAAACAGGTATTAAGAACTGATTTTATTTGTTAGTAAGGATTAGTATTAAATGGTACTTAATTGATGTATATTTTCATGTTTGTTGTGTATTTTAAATGTAGGGTTGAATCAGCTCATTGGGCTCTCAAAAGAGTACTACAAAATAGCGTTGGAGACCTATGTAGTGTTTGGGATGCCATGAACAACATGATCACGCTGCAACACGTCGAAATTAAAACATCCTTTGAAACCAGTACGCATGTGGTTGGGCATGTATATAAAAAAACCTTATACAAGAGGCTTCTTAGGATGGTTTCAAGGGATGCTTTAAATCAGATTGCTTCTGAGGTTGATCGTCTACGTTATCTCGACAACAATCTCTCTTCTTGTGGTTGTGTGATGAGAAGCACGCACGGTCTTCCTTGTGCATGTGAGCTTTCTAGGTATACTACTGGCAACATTCCATTGGAGTCAGTCCATCTTTTCTGGAGGAGACTTTGCTTTTCAGACCAAGGGTTATGTGAGACGGAAGTCACCATCAAGGAAGAGATAGTGATCATATCTAAAAGGTTTGATGAACTTGATGTGGCTGGCAAAGTAACTCTGAAGAGTAAACTTCGAGAAATTGCATACCCTGATCATAACTCTATGTGCCCTCCTCCGTCAAAGGTCAACACTAAAGGTGCACCGAAGAAACCGATGCAAAGAAGTCAAAGATCCACAAAGCGTGATCCGTCTTACTGGGAGTATGTTGATGTTTTTCATTCTGTTCAAAGCAGCAACTCTCCAGTGAAACGAAGTGCATCATGTTCTCAACCGCCTCAGCCAACAAGGATCATCCCGATGTTGGATCAATTTGCGTCATTCTTTCAAGGTTTCATTCGTGACGTTGTGGATGTGAAAGCGGACGGTAACTATGGATATCGGTCCATTGCCGCTTTATTAGGTATGGGGGAAAATTCGTGGCCGTTAGTGCGTAATGAATTGATTAAAGAAGTTGGCAAGTGGTCGCATGAGTACATGAATCTCTTCAGTGGTACAGAGAGATTTGAACAATTAAAGTTGTCCCTACTTGTTGATGGCTTTTCAAAGGTATGTTTTTAGGTTAATTTTTTTAATAACAATGTTTAAATTACTTACATGTGTATGTTTGGTTCATTCAGGTTAGTGTGGACAAGTGGATGGATATAACGGACATGGCATATGTGATTGCTTCACGGTATAACGTAATCCTTGTATCGTTGTCCCAACAACAAAGCATGACATTTTTCCCTCTTAGAAGTCAACCACCACCTGATTCTTCTGGCCACCTCATCATATGTGTCGGTCACGTGTTTGGAAATCATTTTGTTCAGGTACATTGAATATAGTTAGTATAACAATTATGCAATGACTTCGCTGGTTCGTTTGGCACGGTCAGCGCATGATTTAATGTTTGTTCATGTACAACAGGTTTATTTGAAAGACCATTGTCCCTTGCTGCCTCCAGCGCTGTTGTGGTCAAGCAATTGTTATTCTTAGGCAAAGCAGTGGGCAATTCCATATATTAGTAGAATGCAGCAATACACAAGCTTGATGTCATTCAAAACACACTATGTAGACCTAAATGAAGACTAAACATGCATTGTTTATGTAATTGTATTCATTATGCGATATAATTTGTTGTAACCCATTACTAACCAATTAATATTATCAAGTACTTGTTTGGTTAAGCAAGGAAATTGTTGGTCCAACAAAAATCATTTACGCGTGCTGCATACATCATTGTCATAATTGACAACACATAATGACATGCATGCGTATTACAGTTTGAGCGCGACAACACATTGGCTGACTTGACTACACATTCTGAAACTAGTAGTCGCTCGACAACACATAGGCTGACTTGACTACACATTGGCGACAACACATTGGCTGACTTGACTACACATTTACGCGTGTCTATTTTTTTGTAAACAAAGTAAAACAATGGCTCGGTCACAACCATATATATATATATGACAGACTAGGCTACTAAATCACACATTATCTTGCTTTCAAATAGTCTCCCAACTGATACACAAACTATGGCATTTTTAGGAGAAACTAGCAGTCAGACGATTGTCAACTCAAGGTTGGCTTTCATTTTTCCAAATGGATCGATTATTCACAATGATACTAGGGTTTACGTCCAAACTTCATCTTCGGTGCCCATTCGAGTACCAAATAGCTGTGATTTTGCAAGCCTAAAAACCAGAATACACAATACCCTTCAGCTATTCGACAAACAATTTTTGGATGAAATTCACTACCGGAAGCCATTCACCGATACAGGTAACCAAATTCGCTTTGAGTGTATGAAATTGATAAATGATGACGATGTCAACACAATGTTAATGTGTAATGATCAATTTTCTTGTGTTGGTCCGATTGAGTTATTATGCACCGTTGGAAGAACACCAGATGGAATAATAAACTTACTTGAACGCACTATGCCTTGTACTCATGACGCGATCCTGTATTACAACGGGAAATGGAACATGCCACCGCAGAACAAATTTGTTGGATGCGCGTTCACAGGAAAAAATCCTAAGAAATTTCAAATTCCTTCAACATGTACCATCGATGAACTGAAGAATTTAATCAAGCAAGTTGCACCTAAAGGGATTCCCCCTCTTGGAATTCACGAATCACAAACGGTAAGCCGATTGTTTTTCCGCCAACCACCTCGCTTTGAGTATTCAGATATGGTTATAAAATATGAAATAAATGAGCTGATGACCAACGAAGAACTACTGAAGGTGTTACTACAATCAAACTACTGGAAAAAAATATGGACCAATAGAAATTTTAGCTGTCTTTACTAAATATGTTTTGAAAATCGAAGACGAGGTCACTGGGACGTCGCTAAACAACTGAATGTGATGTTTAATTTTTTGCTTTTTCGTTGATGTAACCTTTATCTGTTTACGGCGTGTTTAATTCCCATAATAAAGTTGAATGTGTTGTTTCAATGGACATAAAAATTATTTGTTAAAAGGGTCCATTTACCATTTTTTTTGGATTTTCAAGCTTTGTCTTGACGTGTTAGTTGATGGAACCGGGGAACGAGACTATTTTTTTTTGGGTTCTTTGACGTCCAAACATGAGAAATGGCCACCCTCCATTGTCTCACGCCACTGGCCCACCCACGCAAAAAAATCCCAAACATGGGTACTTGAACATGGAAAAAGGGTCGATTTCCTATTTTTTAGGATTTTCAGGCTTTGTTTTTACGTGTTAGTTGACGGAACCGGGGAACGAGACTATTTTTTTTTGGGTTCTTTGACGTCCAAACATGAGAAATGGCCGCCCTCCATTGTCTCACGCCACTGGCACACCCACGCAAAAAAATCCCAAACATGGGTACTTGAACATGGAAAAAGGGTCGATTTCCTATTTTTTAGGATTTTCAGGCTTTGTTTTTACGTGTTAGTTGATGGAAACGGGGAACGAGACTATTTTTTTTGGGTTCTTTGACGTCCAAACATGAGAAACTAAAACCCTCCATTTTCTCACGCCACTGGCACACCCATGCAAAAAAATCCCAAACATGGGTACTTGAACATGGATTTTTTTTAAAGTTATCATTGTAGTATCTTATATGGCGATTTCATTGTCATGTCAATTTTTTTTTATGATCGTATCATAATTTATTATGTATCATAATTACTTTAAAAATCTTACTAACACATAATTATGAATTATGAATTATGAATGATTTTAAAAACATTTAGTTTTTATGTAATTCTTACAAACAAAACTCATGATTCTAGGTTCACTTTTTTAAAAAATAAATTTGAAACACTCGTAAACTTCGCTTAACGACCACAAACAATCGGAATAATAAACTATATTATAAAATAATAAATCGTGCAAAACACGTCAACTATTAAACAAAAAACTGTAATAATTACAAATATTCATGTCAACTACAACACAAAAAATAAATACAACGATCAATGGTCCATGCGGCATCTCTGACGAGCCCTGACAGTCCCATCAGCACTGGGTCCCCCTCTTATGATCGTCAGGCAGTCCTGCATAATGTCATATAACTTTGTGCCTGCAGTGACTATCCTAAGGTTGAGCCCACGCTCCAACCTCTGTGCAATCGCCTCATATCCCTCATAATCATCCTGTCAAAGTCATTAAAAACATTTATTATGAAATTTAAAGTAAATAACAACTCATAAAACATTAAATGCACAAATAATCTTACCACATGTGGAGGAGGGTCAAATGCTACTGGAACCTCGGGGCTGGGCGGCTGTATGTAGTCCTCAGGGTCTGCGGCTGGTGCATCCCTCCGCTGGTCACCTGCCTGGGTCGGTATCATGAATGGGTGAGATATGCGGAAAAACCACTCCATGTAATCCGCAGATACCTGCCCAGGCACTAGACAAACCTGACCCGCTGGTAGTAAGTGATCCGCAAACTGCATCCACCTGTCATCTATCTGATCGTGTGACAATCGTGCACTAACAAGCGGCGGAGGGATGCTCTGGATGTAACCGAACTGGCGTACCACCCTCTCCAGTCGAGCTGCGACGACCATAGGACCCCATCTCAACTGACCCTGGAAAGATGAAATCTCCTGGAACGCCCTAACCCTCCGATGCTCCAAAAACGACAACCAGGACACATCTGTGACGGTCAAACCATCACAACATGCCCTGTAGGGTGCTTCTGTGATTCCCTTCATGTGTGCCTTCGACGTCAACCACCGGGAAGCACGTGGGGACGTCTCCTGGTATGTATCGTCAGTCACGCACTGGTGCACACTAGGGAAGTGCTCATAGATCCAGCACTACACAATAATTGAGGTTAACATAACATAAAAACATGTTTAAATCATAATCGAACGTAACATATTAATAAACACAAAATTTACCTGAAGTAGCGTCAAGTACCCCGCAAGCTATCGGGTGGTGGTCCTACAAGCCTCATCTAACTGGTCATACATATGAACCAGCGCGGCAACTCCCCAAGCGAGGTCCCGGAAAGCGTCAAGGTGGACCACATGCACGTTTGTTGCACTCTTATTAGCAAAAAGAGTGCAACCGACAAGGTGCAGCAGATAAGCGCGAGTTGCGACAATCCACCGCCGGGCCTGTCATCTCGTCTCATAAATGTCTCGAACCCATCCTAATCGTACATATGCTCCACGTGTGAGTGTTGTCTCAGCTCTAGCCTCCTCGGCAGACACTTCCAGCAACTTCGTAAGCAAAAATCTTGCCTCCTCCGTAGAAAGAGCGTGGAAACTGTGCAAGGCGCTAGTGATGGGCAAATGTAGGATTAACGACACATCATCCAGTGTGATCGTCAGCTCTCCTACAGGAAGGTGGAAGGTGCTAGTCTCACTGTGCCACCTTTCCACAAATGCGGATATAAGTCCAGGATTGTCAATAATAACTGAACAATCTATCAATGGACTTAATCCTATGGCAGCCACCAGGCCTTCAATCTCAGGCACTGACCTCCCAATCAGTGTCACCTTCCTCCCATGTGACACTAACTTCAAATCAAGACGTTCCTGATTTGAAGTACAAATTATACAATTATTAAAAAAAATTAATCACAAACAAATAAATCAACAATGATAAATAATTAACAAATTAAAATACCTGTCCACTCCAAACGGCATGTGCAACTTGGTCGGCAAATGATGTGAGCACTGACGGGTCACATGGACCACCAAGGAATCCCTCAGCAGCATCATCACCATCTGACCCCTCACCAGTATCAGCACCCTGTGCATCCGCACACATCTCAGGTGCCTCCGCAGCCTGCTCAGGGACATCGTCAATCATGTCAGCGACGTCCTCAGTCATATCACGTCACTCCGTAGTCATCTGATGAACGCGTAGCCTACGGGATGAGGCAGTAGGCCTACGCCTCTCGGGAACATCAACAACATCCTCATCAGCAGGTCTATCTCTGCCTACAACTCTACCTATGGCACGACCTAAACCTTGTGTTCTGGCCATGATCTGCAAATCATGTCGAACACGTATTTTTTCGGTCAAAATATACACAATTTTCTTTATAAAAAAATAACTTTATTTATAAACAAATAAAACTAACTTAAATCAAATTATTTTAAAACATACACAACATAATTTTAAAAAAAAAAATTAAACAACTTCATTTAAAAAAAAAACACAACTAATGTAAAAAAAAAAATTAATTACTAAACATCCACAAATTAATTTAAAAAAAAAATAAGAAACTTCATTTCTAAAAAAAAAACACAACTAAATTATTTAGTAAACATCCACAACTTAAATTTTTTTAAAAAAAAACCTTCATTTATAATAAAAAAAAACAACTAATATAAAAATAATTCATTACTAAACATCCACAACTTAATTTTTTTATAAAAAAAAAAACTTCATTTATATAAAACCACAACTAATGTAAAAGAAAATTAATTAGTAAACATCCAAAACTTAATTTAAAAAAAAAATAAGAAACTTCATTTCTAAAAACAACACAACTAAATTATTTAGTAAACATCCACAACTTAATTTTTTTAAAAAATAAACAACTTCATTTATAAAAAAAACAACTAATATAAAAATAATTCATTACTAAACATCCACAACTTAATTTTTTTTAAAAAAACCCACAACTAATGTAAAAAAAATTAATTAGTAAGCATCCACAACTTAATTTAAAAAACAATTTAAAAAAATTCATTTATAAAAAAACACAACTCAATTATTTAGTAAACATCCACAACTTAATGTTTTAAAAAAATAAACAACTTCAATTATAAAAAGAAACATAACTAATATAAAAATAATTAATTACTAAACATCCACAACTTAATTTAAACAAAAATAAACAACTTCATTTATAAAAAAAACACAAATAATATAAAAAAATTAATTAATAAACATCCACAACTTAATTTAAAAAAAAAACTTCATTTCTAAAAAACCACAACTAATATACAAATAATTAATTATTAAACATACACAAATTAATTTTTTAAAAAAATTAAACAACTTCATTTATAATAAAATAAACAACTTTATTTATAATAAAATAAAAAATTTTATTTATAGACAAAAATAACACAACTAATTTCAAAATATATAATTAGTAAACATACACAACTTAAATTATATATAACAATAAAACAAAAATGGGAAAAAAAATTCCAAACATACACAACTTTATTTATAAAAATTAACTACTTCATTTATAAAAAATACATAAGTAATTTAAAATTAAATAATTAGTAAAATACTCAACTAAAATGATATAAAAAATAAACTGAAACAATTAACAAAAATAACAAACTTATTTAACAAAAATAATATTTGAAAAAAAAAACTTCCGGAAGAAGTGGTTCTTCCGGAAATATTCCGGAAGAAGGGCTCTTCCGGAAAGTGCTTCCGGAACCACTGAAAGGTCATCCGGAAGAACCCTTCTTCCGGAATGTTTCCGGAACAACCACTTCTTCCGGAAACATTCCAGAATAGGTGTTCCGGGAGCTTTCCGGAAGAACAGTACTTCCGGAAGACGTTTGAGTGGTTCCGGAACAACTACTCTTCCGGAAATCTTTCGGAAGACCTTCTTCCGGAAGTTCCGGAAGAACCCCTAACGGGTCTTACGGAAGGCGCCACCGTCACCAAGCTGCCATTTTTTCCGGCGACTTCTACCCTAAGGTTCGGTCTTCTACCCTAAAGTTCCACTAACCTAACGTTACACTAACCTACCCTAATGTAGTGCATAACAAAACCAAATCTAAGAAGAAGGCCACCTACCTCGAATGCAAATAGGTCCAAGGGCTGCCGGAGAAGCCTCGCGGAGAAGAAGCTCGTCGGGGAAGAGAGAAGAGAAGAAGCTTTTGCGGAAGAGACTCAGTGAAAAGAGAGAATGCTTCCGAAAGAGGGAAAAAAATGCTTTTTATTTTTTTAAATGAAGGGAAAAATTGACCTTTCAATGAATTGCTGGGTGCACCTAGCATATCCCAAACTAAAAGAGAGTGATATGGCCCACATCCATCGGGTTTGGGCGGGTTCAAGCCCAAACCTGTCAATCCATATGAAATTGAACTTAATATTTCTTGGCCCACAAAGCTTTTAAATGCCAAAATTGCCCCTACCTCCTTTCTTCATTAAAAATGTAACTTTTTTTTTCCGGAAAAGTTGTTTAGCTCCATTTTTAGAAACGCTGTGCTTCTTGTTTTCTCTTTTTTCGTGCGGCATTGCCTCTGGTTCGTGGGGGTAGCAGCGTTGAGCGCAGCGGTGAAGGTGAAGGTACTGGCGTCGAGCGTTGCGGTGGTCGGTGGGGGCAAACGAGGTACGCAGATGGTGGTTTGACTGTTGCGGACGTACGGATGAGTTCCGGATCAACTTGATCCGTAAGCTTTTTTCAGATCAACTTGATCCAGAAGCTGCTTAATAATCTTCTGGATCAAGTTGATCTGTAAGAGACTTCTGGATCAACTTGATCCCTTGATCCGGAAGAGTATTAAGCAGCTTCCGGATCAAATTGATTCGAAAAAGTCTTATGGATCAAGTTGATCCGGAAGTATGTTACGGATCAAGTTGATCCGTAAGATACCGATCAAGTTGATCCGTAACATCCTTCCGGATCAACTTGATCCGTAAGTGTATTATTTTTGGTATTTGTTGTTTTTGCATTTATTTTCCTTTTTTTCTTTTAAATTACTAATTTTTTTGTATGGCCATTTTTTGTTTGATTTGGTTAGATGGACGAAGATGAGTGGATGTATGAAATAATGTCTGAACGAGCGGATATGGATTATGAAAATGTAGAATCATGTGGTGCGAATGAACCACATGTTGATTGTTCGGATGCGTTCAAGACTTCTCAGGTTATAATGTTAATGTTTGTCACATATTTAATAAAATGAATACTGGTAAAAAAACTTAAATTATGTGGATTTTGTAGGTGTTTGAGTGCCGAGAGGATGTTTTGCGGTGGGCTCAATCCGTGGCTCATGAAAACGGATTTGTGGCGGTGATTTTAAGGTCGGACACAAACACAGGTAGTAGAGGAAGGACTACGTTTGTGTTAATTGGCTGTGAAAGGAGTGGCGAGTATAAGTGTAGGAAAAAAGAATTTATCAGAAGAGACACTGGGACTAGGAAATGTGGGTGTCCCTTCAAGCTTCGTTGCAAGCTAGTGGTTGGAGGAGAAGGCTGGATGGTGAAGTTGATTTGTGGAGTGCATAATCATGAATTGGCCAAGTCATTAGTTGGGCATCCATATGCGGGGCGATTGACTAAAGCTGAAAAAATACTTATTGCTGATATGACGAAGTCCATGGTGAAGCCAAGAAACATTCTGCTAACTCTGAAGGAACACAATGCCAATAGTTGTACGACCATTAAACAGATATACAATGCAAGAAGTGCATTCTGTTCTTCCATAAAAGGAAGTGATCTTGAAAAGCAACATTTGATGAAGCTTCTTGAACATGATCAATATATTCATTGGCACAGAATAAAGGATAAAGACATGGTTCATGATATCTTTTGGGGTCACCCTGATTCAGTGAAGTTAGTCAACGCATGTAATTTGATGTTTTTGATAGACAACACCTACAAAACAAACCGGTACAGACTCACATTGCTCGATTTTGTTGGGGTGACATCGACTGGGATGACATTCTCTGCCGGTTTTTCATATGTGGAGGGTGAATGCATTAATAATTTGGTATGGGCTTTACAACGCTTCCGAGGCCTTTTTTTAAAGCCTGATGCCCTCCCTAGAGTTATTGTCACTCACAAAGACCAAGCATTCATGAATGTAGTGAAGGATGTATTCCCTGAATGCACAAATTTGTTGTGCATCTTTCACATAAACAAGAATGTGAAGGCCAAATGTAAATCACTAATTACGCAAAAAAATGCTTGGGATTATGTCATGGATTGCTGGGGATCTCTGACTGATTGTCCTTCAGAACAACAGTTTAATGAATGCTTGAAGAAGTTCGAAATAGCTTGCGCACCTTGGCCAATGTTTGTTGACTATGTCAAGGAAACATGGATAATACCACACAAGGAAAAATTTGTTTCCGCCTAGACTAATAAGGTGATGCACTTAGGAAACACAACAACAAACAGGTATGAAACTGTTCAACTATTTTTATTAACGTTGAAAAATTTATGGAATTGTATTATTGTATATGTTTATTTTTATTTGTGTATTTGAAATGTAGGATTGGAATCTGCTCACTCGTCTTTAAAAAGACTGTTACAAAATAGCATTGGAGACTTATGCAGTGTGTGGGATGCCATGAACAAAATGATTGCGTTGCAGCACACAGAGATTAAAGCATCATTTGAAACAAGTACACATGTCGTTGGACATGTGTTCCAAAAAAGCTTATACAGGAGGTTGCTTGGAATGGTTTCAAGGTATGCTTTAAATCAAATTGTTGCTGAATTAGAGCGTGTTGACTATGCTGGCAAGAATCCCTCAAGTTGTGGTTGCGTGGTGAGAACCACGCTTGGTCTTCCTTGTGCTTGTGAGCTATCCAAATATGTTGGTGGTTGCATCCCACTGGATTCAATCCATATGTTCTGGAGGAGACTCAGTTTTTCAGGCCAAGGGTTATCTGAGCCCGAGGTGGGCATCAAGGACGTAATGGAAACAATATACCAAAAATTCGAAGAACTTGATGTTTGTGGCAAGTTTACTCTAAGAAGTAAACTTTGGGAAATTGCACACCCTGATCAAAATTCGATGTGTCCTCCTCCAGCAAAGGTTAACACAAAGGGGGCACCGAAGAAAACTACGAGCAGGAACCCAAGGTCAACAAAGTGCGATCCATCTTACTGGGAGTATGTAGATGCCTTTAAATCACAACAAAATAGCAATTCGTTGGTGAGGCATACTGCATCATCCTTTGAGCAACCGAATCGAAGAACGATGATGCCCATGTTGGACCAGTTTCAGCCATTTATGCACGACTTCATTGATAAGATTGTTGATGTCAAAGCTGATGGTAACTGTGGATATCGGTCGGTTGCCAGTTTATTAGGTATGGGCCAAGACTCTTGGTCGGTGGTCCGCAACCATCTGCTTAAAGAACTTGTCAATTTCTCATAAGACTATATCAAGCTCTTTGGTGGCACGGAGAGATTTGAGGAATTAAGGATGTCACTACTTGTTGATGGGTTAACCAAGGTATGTAATTTATGTATTTGATTTTTAAGACTTTAGTTTGAAATTAAGTATGACGTGTATATTTGTTTTATTCAAGTGACAACGGATAAGTGGATAGATATAACGGACATGGGACATGTCATTGCATCAAGGTATAACATAATCGTTGTATCCTTGTCTAAACAACAAAGCATGACATTCTTTCCCCTTAGAAGTCAACCGCTGACAAATTCTTCATTGCATTGTATAATTTGTATCGGTCATGTGTATGACAATCATTTTGTTGAGGTACATTGTAGATATGAAGTGTTTTTTTTTTTATGATTATGCAATGAGTTTTGTAGGATTGAGTTAACATTTTTTTTTGCATACAGAACAGGTTTATTTAAAAGAACATTGTCCCTTACCGCCTGTATCATTGTTATGGTCTAGCATTTGTCATCCGCAGGCAAAGTCGTGGCCAAATCCATGGATGAACTGAAGGATTTGATCAAGCAAGTTGCGCCTCGTTGGACTCCCCCTTATGGTGTTGATGAAACACAAATGGTAAGGCGATTGTTTTTTCGGAAACCAAGTCACCATGAGTATTCATAAAAAGTTATAAAATTTGAAATAATTGAACTCAAAACCAACGAGGACGTGATGCAGGTGCTCATTGAGTCTAACTACTGGAAAAAGATTGGGCCAATAGAAATTTTAGCTGTTTTTAGTAAACCTGTACCGCAAATGGAAGACGAGTTGTCCTTGTCGCAAAATTAGCATGAGTTAGTTGTAGTATTTGATGCGTATTTAATTTCGTTCGACTATGTTGAAGTTAATGTACTGTTTGAATTCATGTATTGCATAATCGTTTTCAATTACAAGAATCTCAACTAAAAAAATAGATTACTATATATAACAAATTAATTAATGTAACAACGACATTACCAACGATAACAGTGAGAAGCACTGGCAGCAAAAAATAAACAATTCCAAATACCTGCCAATGTTTATACCTCAACAACTAAAAACTAAGACGAAGAACACAAGTCTGAAGCACAAAAAACAAAAGGGAATAGTAGAAATGAAAATAAAAAAATTAATTATTTATAATAAATCAATATTTATAAATATATTATAATAAAATAAATATCTAAATAAATTATATTATAAAATAAATATCTTTAAATGTATAATCAATAAATTATTGTTTTTCCTCTTACGGATCAAGTTGATCCATAAGAGACTTTCGGATCAACTTGATCCGAAAGTACAAGTCTCTTACGGATCAATGTACGGATCAACTTGATCCGTAAGAGGAAAAACAATAAAGGGCAATTTTGCCATTTTGTTAGAATGTTGGGTGCACCAGCAATAATGCTAGGTGCACCTAGCAACACTTTACAAGTTCGGGTATTGTAGGTTACGTTTAGGTCGGATGGATATGATCGAATTGGGCTCATTTTTTGCTAGAATAAATTTTTTTCTTAAAAAAAAACACTTTTTTGAGTTGTTTTTAGGATTTTGCTTACTTAAAAAAAAAACCATAAAATTGGCCGTTTCCTAATATACGATTAGGCCATGGAACACAATACATTTTCACACCAAAAACACAGTTTTAGTTTATATTAAGGATTTTGCTTACTTTTTTTTAAAAAAAAAGACCACAAAAAAATTGAACATTTTCTAATTGTATTGGCCCAAAAATTGTATATATAATAACAATAATACTTATCAATTTTAATGAAAGTAAATATGATGAAGGAAAAAAATAAACATAATCAAAATTACATATATTAAGAGACTAAACCTCTAAATAAAGTATTAAATATAAGTTAACAATACAAATATTTAATCCACTATAAATTCATAATCATCATACATTTAAACACACTAATTAACTACATAATATGCTTCTTGTAAGTCCACTAAGTTAGTCTTGAAGGAGCAGTTTGAAATTCATTAAACTGGTAATACTGCAAAAAAAAAATATCAATATAAACTAATAAATCTCTAACAAGAGTGAATGAAATGAAGATAACAGTCCAAAAAAAGAACATAAATCCTCACCTTTACATGCTTGGTTGGTACATTCTGTTAGACAAGTGGCCTCAGATATCTTAAGAAGGGGGGGGGGTTGAATTAAGATATTCCAAACTACTTCCCCAATTAAAAATCTATTTCACTTTTTATTCAAGTTATAAATTCTCTTAATAATGAACTTCTTAAATATTGATTCAAATAAAACAATTTGAATATGAATATAAAGCAATAATAAACAAAGGAGATTAAGGGAAGAGAAAGTGCAAACTCAGATTTATACTGGTTCGGCCACACCCTTGTGCCTACGTCCAGTCCCTAAGCAACCCGCTTGAGAGTTCCACTATCTTGTAAATTCCTTTTACAAGTTCTAAACACACAAGGGCAATCCTTCCTTTGTGTTTAGAATTCCTTTACAACAAGAGACCCACAGTCTCTTAATCCCTTAGAGAATGAGGAGAAGAAGAAGAATGAATCTCTCTAGAAAGAGATAGATTTTACAGATTGAGCACTCAAATAATTCCTTAATGAATTGCAATTGAATTGGCCAAGGAATTTTTAAGAGGATAAAATGATTTTTGCTCTTTGAGAGGATAAACACTTGTTGTTCTGAAAAACTCTGAGCAAATTCGTGTTATATGTCACATATATATAGACCAATGTTAGTCATGAATAAAGCCTTTGAAAAGTTGTGACTCTTAGAAATATTTTTCTGAAAATCCTGTCTGGTAATCGATTACAGGAATTGTGTAATCGATTACAACTTTTAAAATTTGAATTAAAACGTTTATTAACTGCTGGTAATCGATTACCAAAATTGTGTAATCGATTACACAGTCTAAAATTTCGAATTCAAATTTTAGTAGCTGTTATAAAACATATTTGACCACTGGTAATCGATTACATCCTCTGGTAATCGATTACCAGAGAATAAATTCTTTGAAAAACACTTTTTAATTTAAATTACTTGGCTAAACCTTTGCTAATTCAATTAGGAATTCCCTTCCTAATATACTAGTGATCATTTTGATGTTGTGACTTGTAATCTTGAAGTATTGTCTTGAATTTAATCTTGAAAAGCCCATTTACATCAATTGCATCATATCATCATGATCATCATCAAAACATCAAAGGCAATTGCATCTACACATTCATTTCAAGTAGCATGGAGGAAGGGTAGTATGCCAATCATTGGCAATACAAATTAGACTTCACCTATCCAGAGGCAGAAAAATCCTGTAAACTAAGTTTATAGTTTTTGACCAACCCAAATCAAGGGAAAAACAAGAGAGGCATACCATTTTGGTCTTAAAAAATATTTGTATTTTTATGTTCAAAACCCTTACAGCCTTAAGTGTAGCCTAAAAATACAATGTAAAATAATTCTCAACTATCAATTAGCCTCAAGCATAAAAAAGAAGGATAAATAGAAATGTAGCGGAACCTGTTCAACTGGAGATGAATAAATGCCTAAATTTCTTATAGTGTTTCTTTATATATTCTTCAAAGTTTTCATTTTAGACTAACTTGTTAAAGGGAAAAAAATCATCCACTAAAAAAATATTCCAAAACAAAAGTAAAATTATTTAAACCATTACCCCAATAAAACCAAGTAGCAAGTGATCAAATGCAAAATAGATATATTCCAAAAGCATCAACAAATTTAGTCTCAACCTTGTCTCGTAGATTGGCTTCAAAATGACACAAAAAGTTACTTTCATTACATTAAAAGAAGAGAATCCAACTAAATAAAAACAATTCAATTATCAAAAACATAATTTACTTAATAAAAATAATAATTATAATAGTGAGAGACAATTACAAATAAGTCAAATATGATTAGTCACGACATTGGTTGTGACTAAGATGCTAGATCAGTTGCAGAAGCAGATCCAACTCCTTCATGTCCTCTTATTGAGCATCCTTGAAACTCTGACACATTAAAAACAAATAATATTAATAAATACAACAACATAATTGCAGGAGAATTAAAGCAAACCCTAAAAAGTTCAGCACCTGCTACAATTTTCTCAGAAAGTTCAAAACTCTTCATTGATATTGAGACTATTGAACTAAATTATAGTTGTCCTAGACCAATTTTGAGCACAAATCAGTGCCTCAACCATTTCTGGTTTTTGTGAGCTTCTAAAAGCATCCAAAACTCAGTCCCCAATATTGAATGCACTCTCAGAAGTGATTGTTGAAATAGAGGTGGCCAACACATCTCTGACCATTATTGATAATATGGGAAATCGTGATGAATTTTGTTTCCACCACACAAGAATTTCAAATTTTTCATCAGCATCCACAACAGATTCATCCTAATACCTTTCTAGTTCATTTTTTCTATCTATAGAGTTTTTGTCCCTCAAATGTTGCTTAAAAGCATCAGCCATTTCCAAATATTCAAGAAATTCAGCAATGTAAGACATTTCAGATTGAGAAGCAAACTCTATTGCCCCAACATGGGGTTGCTCATGTTTATGTTGCTCATCATGAGCAGCCTTGTATTGATGGAACATTTTTGGCAATTTTTTGTTTATAGCATCAACAAATCAAACAACTTTGAGAGGATCACATTTATACATTGCTGCAAAATTCCAAGTGACAAGCTCTAACAAATAATGAGGGTCAAGAATAACACCAAAATACATTAAGTAATTGATGTTATCTACATTACCCCAATACTTATCATACTTTTGCCTCATGTCACACCCCGTAGGGGCCAAAATAGTATTTAGATTTAAAATTGTCTTGTCAAGTGCAATATGAATAGGATCTAATTGATGAAATGGAATGTGTAAGCTCGCATTCAATGATGCAGAGAAGACCCTAGTGGCCTCATATAAAATCTTCAAAACTACATAAAATGCTTAGTCACCAATAGTTGGGGGACCAACATCCCAAAAAAAAAAAACAATATAGTTTGATTCTAAATCATCAAGCTTCTCAAATGCAGCTTGAAACTTTTTAGCAGCATCCAACATGAGGTACGTGGAGTTTCACATTGTTGAAACATCAAGGCACACTAGTTTCTTACCCTCAATTTTTGAAAAATATATGCACTCTTTAAACCTTGCCAACCTATGTGGTGAAGACCTTACAAATCTAACAACATTCCTAATGGCTAATTTGGAATTGTGCACATCTCTAAAACCATCATCAACAACCAAATTCAGTATGAGCACAACACCTAAAATGGAAATATTGACCATCCATCACTAACCCACCCATAATCTTTAATTTCTTCTTAAAAAAATGCCACAACCACATTATTAGATGATGCATTGTCAATTGTGATTGGACACATTTTTTAGTCTCCATTCCTTCAATACCTCTTCATTTTTCTTCCTTATTGTCTCCCCTTTGTGGTTAGCAATTAATGGAAAACTAATTATCCTTTTTCGATACTTCTAATCATTGTCTATGAAGTGTGCAGGGAGTGTCATATAGCTCAAGTTTTGTACAGAAGTCCAGCAATTAGTGGTGAGTGTTACCCTAGGACAATTTGATTTCATAAAGACCTTTAACCTAATTTTTTCATCCTTATACATCTAAAAGCAATATCTAGCAATTGTGAACCTTGATGGAACAATAAAATGAGGTTGTAACTGTCTACAAAGTTGCTTAAAGACCACACCCTCAACAACCCTAAATGGCTTTTCATCTATAATGACAAAATAGCAACAACCCTTTTACAAGCTTTTTCATTAATCTTTGGCCAGCTACAACAAGTGTATTATTTTGTTCAACTTTAAAGGTGAGGGTTGTTTGGTTAGGATCATTGACTTCAAAATGTGGATAAATTGGACATAAATGAGTAATGTGGTTAAGAAGGTTAGATGTAACCTCTTTTTCGATCACGTCTAAATTCTTTACCATAATGGTTACATACTGCAATCAGATCAACAAAATTAGGTTTCTTTGTGAAATGGTCCTAGAAAATAAAGGTTGTTTATTTACCACTAGCATTTGGTTTCTTTTCTTTCTATTTTTAGGAACTACAGCTTCAGGAGTAGCAACTGGTTGATTGTTATTTGGTGCAGTGTTTCCAGCCTCACCCGCTACATTAGGCAATTGTTGACCAGACTACTCCATCACTGAATAATGAAAATTTCTTAATCAATAATTACCATTTATTCATGATGCAACTTGGTTTAGTATTAATTAATTATATTACTTATATTGAAAATAGTTACAACAACAACTAAAAACATTAAGTAACTACTTATAAATACAAAATGAAAAGGCACACCAAAAAATAGTTTCAATTTAGTACAAGAATTTATAGAAAGATCAATATGATAATTAAGTGAGCCAGAATCAATAGTTGTTACAGATAAGGAAATGCAAGCAAAACATATAATTGAGTAATTGGCAAACTCATGGAATAAGAATTTTTGGCAATAAAAATCAATTCACACTTACATGTACTAGAGCAACACCTTTTTCCTTTGCTGGCCACGTTTCAGCTTTGTCCCTCCTTTAAAGCTCAACACCTACCACAATACAAAAAAACATGTATGAATTAAAAGAACCACACAAGCAGTAGAATAATCACATCAAATTTTGTATAGATTTGAAAAAATTGAATTTGATAATGTTTTAATATGACATATACATTGAATTTGAACCCAAAAGTATCTTTCCAATTATTAGAAAGTTGACTAGAATGTTTGTCTACTCAATATGTATCACTATGTTACAATGGTAGCTTTTATTAAGTATATCTAATTCCCATCGGTTCTAACTATTAATTGTTAAAAGACTAAAATCAAGAAAACTCTATCAATCACATAGGATTTAAGACTTGTTTTGATCAATCTAATGAATCTATTCCCCTGTAAAACTAAATAAGTTTGAGTTATTTTCAAATTCTGATAACTACATGCTTATTGCAATTTCAATTATTATATTCATTATAACATTTGCTATACATTGTTATTACACTTGACATCATGATATAATTATCTAACTAAACAAATCATGGATATAGTAAACAAATCATATGGCAGCCTTACATGAATCTCAATCTAATAGCATTATTTTGAAATAAACTTTTGTTCTAAAACTATTAAGCAAGGTAGTTACAAATCCAATAAAATGATAATAAATGTATTGCACCCTTTAATAACATTGTTCATGAAATTAATTATTCAATAAGTTTCTATTTAGTCTATTTCTAATTAAGAATGCAAAGCCACTAAGAATGCAGAGAAACTAAAGCACAATGACACTAAGAACACAAAGAAATTAAAACATTGAACAAACTTCTAATACAAATGAAGAAATAAAATTAAAGGTAAACTATGTAGTAGAAAATTGAAAGAAAACCTCATATTAAAAATGGAGAGATTGAGGATGTCCAACAACACCAACTATAAATGATGGCTCTCTCCTCTCTCATCTAAAATGAAAGAAACACAAGAATGAGACCCAAAAAGAAAACCGAGAACAAAACACATAAAAACGAACAAAAAAATAGGAGAAGAGAAGTGTACTAATAATGCGGTGCAAACAAAATGAGACTAAGTCTTAAGACTCATGCGAGGCATCAACGACTGCAACGCCCTGAAATTTCGATAATTGAAAATGGATGATTGATGTATTTCTTGTATTATTTGATTGTTTAATTAATTTGGATTAGTTGAAGTGTTGTGTGAATTATCCTTGTGCAATTTCTTGGTGTGAATGTTAGGTTATGTGGAGTTTGATTGGTCTGTGTTGGAAATATGTGATTTCAAGATTGACCGAAAACCTATTTCGGTGCCCCCATTTTGTGCAAGTTTAGAACCAACATGCCTTCCTGCCATATGGCTTGCCTTCCAACTATACACCACCCAATGTGGTGCACCCTCAAGATGAGAATGTCAATAACTCCACTCCCATACTCATTGAGAGCCAACAAACTCAATCTGATCATGCACATGTCTCTCAACCCATGGGGGAGACACATGAAATATCCCACCACAACCTAGCCGACTTCGAGTCTCGCCTTGGATACACCACTGAGGGGCAAGCAGTTGGTGGTGTACCCCTACCAAATACTTTGGAGGACCCTCAATTTCGCCCACAACCACAACCCTTTCATTTTGCGGTGGGGAAGAGTCCCTCCTGCTGTAGTGGAAAAGGGAAAATTGGATCATATAGAGGAGAGGCTCAGAGCCGTTGAAGGAGGCGGAGATTATGCCTTTGCTGATATGGAAGATTTGTGCCTAGTACCCGACGTGGTCATTCCTCCGAAGTCCAAGGTGCTGAACTTCGATAAGTATAAGGGGACAACTTGCCCCAAGAATCACCTGATGGTGTACTACAGGAAAATGAGGGCATACTCAAAAGATGAAAATTGTTGATGCATTTCTTCCAGGAAAGTCTTATTGGGGCAGCCGTCACCTAGTATACTTACTAATTTGGAACCCTCCCGAGTCCATTCTTAGAAGGATCTAATGGTTGCCTTCATTAGGCAGTATCAGTACAATTCTGATATGGCTCCGGATAGGATGCAACTACAGAACATGGGTAAAAAAAGGCACGAATCTTTCAAAGAATACGCCCAAAGGTGGAGGGATCTAGCAGCTCAAGTGGTGCCCCCAATGACGGAAAAGGAGATGATAACAATGATAGTAGACACGTTATCGGTGTTCTACTATGAGAAAATAGTGGGTTACACACCTTCAAGCTTTGCCGATTTAGTTTTCACCGTCAAAAGGATCGAAGTGGGTCTGGGAAGAGGCAAATTTGATCATCCTGCTTTGATGAACAAGAATTCACCCCAATTCCGGTGTCATATGCTAACTTGCTCCCATAACTACTCGATAATTCAATGCTAGCCATAACCCAAGCCAAGGTTCCTCAACCTCCATTTTTCCAAGGATACAACTCCAACGCAACATGTGCTTATCAGGGAGGAGTTCAGGGGCATTCCATTGAGCATTGTATGACCCTGAAGCATAAGGTGCAAGGTCTAATTGATGCGTGTTGGCTGAAATTCGAAGAGAATCGCTCATGAATTCTGATGTTGTCGAGCAATACTATGTATGATCATTGGGGCAATGTGAAGGTTGTTGATAGATGTCTCCAATGACTCATTAGGATTTTCAAGTTTATGCCATTATTGTAAACAATAGTCACAATGCTAATAATATGGATAAATTTGATGTCTCTCATTCTCTCACAATTACATCTTTGCTTATTTTACTACCACTGGAATGTGAGTGCAAGCCTTTGCTTTATTTTCTTAAGCAACCTGTGCTCCTGAGTTTGACTTCCAAGTCTGTTCAATAAGAAATTTTCTCGTTCTACACGTTTGGTGAGGGTGTCGTAAACGACGAGTAAAGTAAAAAGTTAAAAAAAAAATGTTTGATTGACTGTGTTTCAAATAAAAAGTACAAACATTCATGTGACCTCATTTTATCATTCCTGAAAGTTTTTCTTTTTGAGAGAAAAGTGAGTTATCAAGAACAAGAGTCGTTGAACTTAATCTATCAATTGAAAACCCTTTAAATGTTTCTCGCCCTTGAGAATTTATTTTCAAAAACCTGCACAGTTTCTTTCATTTTTTTCCTTGCTACAAAGTCATGACAAAAACAACAATAGATACCTCAAAGCCCTTCACTGGGGAAATAAGGGGCACCGTCCATGAACCTGAAGCGAACCTAAGGGCAAATCAAAATTTCTCACCCGTTAGGTTGAAAACACGAATGGGCAGCCTATGCAGAAATTAGGGTTGAAATAAAATAATAAAAATAAGAAAACAATTAGGTTCGTGTCGTTAAGGTTTGGCCCAAAATCCAAACTACAAAAGGATCTAAACCAAGATTTGAAATGACACATGGCCATGTTTCAACATCCCAAACACTAGTTTATCCTCTGCTACCCCCTTCCAGCCAAAGCATATTTGTTTCCTAAGAAAACAACAAAAAAAAAACACAGCAAAAGAAAAATAGAAACCCTGAGTGGGAACCACCGCTAAACCGGCGAGAATAGAAATGCAAAGAACACATGCATGAAGTTGGGCAACAAAAAAAGAGATAAAATCCGCCAAAGATGAGTGAAGAAAAAAAAACCCGCCAAAGGCAAGTGAAGAAAAGAGAGACAAAAGATCTCCGGATTTTACAAGTAAGGCACAAAAGTGCAATGAAAGATTAACGTACAACACAAAGAAGTAGAGCTCGACCCGAAAGGTACAAGCAATGCTCTCGAGGTTCTTGCTCAATGTAACCCTCAAACACTCTTTGAGCTTGTCTAATCCTTTCTTTCATAACCCTCTTACCCCTGACCACGTTACAAGCCCAATAAAGCCCATGTGGATCAAGGAATGACTAATTTTGCTTTTAAGTTGGGATTTTGGAATGAAACCCGCGCACGCTTGTGATTGTTGAAAAATATATATATCTAAAATCCCCAAGTTCACACTTGCACATTTGAGAAGAAATCTCATTCAACCAGGAGCTCGCAAAAAATGCCTGAAGCCAATAGTGATAGTAGGGTACACGTGATGTTAGTCGCTCATGCAAAACTCCTTAGGATTCCTTTGAATCCAATGGTGGCCTTTGCCTCGGGATGAGCCCGTGTCATCAAGTTTCAGTGGGATCACCAGACCCATGGCATCACTCTATGACCATAAATCAAGAAAGTTCCACTTGGTCACATACCAAAGTGTGACAATCCATTTCCATCCTTCAATGGGGCACAAGATTGGTCCCAAAGCCATATATTTTCTTGTCGTGTAGAATAATCGAAGTTTTTAAAAAGAAAGGGGAAAACCCCAAGATCAATATTTCGGTTGATTGATTAAATGTCAAACGGCTCCATTGTCGTCACTCCAAAATTGTCAAGTGACTAAATCAAACAGAACATACACTTTGAGGGAGTCCCCGACGAGATTTGCAAAAAAATAGGATGAGATTGCATGAGTTATCACATCCTTAAAAAAATAGTCAATTTGTGTTTTCCACAAAAAGAAAAAAATCAAACCAAAATCAAAATCACACAAAAATAGGAAAGAATGTCATGAACATTGTACAAATTTCCATTGCATTGCATTGTTGCATACAAAGCCTGCATTTATTGCATTTCAAGATAAAGGTTGCATGCATCTGCATCCCAAAAATCATGGTCATCCAGTTTCTTTGTTTTTAAGACTATTACAGTCTTCTTTGCCTTTCGGAGACAATCAAGTCCGTTGGCATGCAGAGACAATCATGGTTATCCGCTTTCATTGTTTTCAAGACTATTACAGTCTTCTTTTCCTTCTAGAGACAATCAAGTCCGTTGGCATGCGGAGGCAATCATGGTCATCTGCCTCTTTTCAAAGACGACAATGTCTTCAATCATCTATGCTTTTAAAAGGTGACAATGGCTTCATTTACATTTCGAAGATGACAATGTCTTCAAAAAGGCGACAATGCCTTCATTTACATTTCGAAGATGACAATGTCTTTCGTCATTTATGCTTTCAAAAGGCGACAATGCCTTCATTTACATTTCCAAAGACGGCAATGTCTTCGGTCATTTATACTTTCAAAAGGCAACAATGCCTTCATTTACATTTCGAAGATGACAATGTCTTTAGTCATTTATGCCTTCAAAAGGTGATAGTGCCTTCATTTACTTTTCGAATATGACAATGTCTTCAAAAGGCAACAATTCCTTCATTTACATTTCAAAAGCGACAATATCTTCAGTCATTTATCCTTTCAAAAGGCGACAATGCCTTCATTTACATTTCAAAGACGACAATGTCTTCAGTCATATATGCTTTCAAAAGGCGACAATGTCTTCAGTCATCTCAAAGACTTCAATGTCTTTTGTCCTTGTGCTTCACAGGACTCAACATCCTTTGTTTCTATGCTTTAAAAAATAAAAAAAATAAAAAGGAAAAGAAGAATAACTTCAATGCCCTCATGTTTTCTCGGTTTCAGTTCCTTGGCTTTCGCCAGGTACCCGGTCAGATAGCAAGAGGGGCAATTTTCATACCCTAATTTCATCTGGGGACCTTCATTTTCTAACATTTTGATTCTTGATGGCCAAATTGAGCTGCTTAGCGCTAGTTTCCACACAATCCGGCAAAAGGGTCATTTTCACACTTTTTCAGACCCCTGGCTCCCCTCTGGCTAGCCTGGGCCACCAAAATAACTTCATGATGAAGTAAACAGATCGCCTGGGCGAGCAAGGTTGCTTCAGAATGAAGTAACAGCTCGCATGGGCAAGCTCAGCTCGCTTGGGCGAGCTACCTTCATCCCAAATGCCTTGTTTTGCTATAAATAGGCTTGAAGGGAGGCTGAGGAAAAGGTCTTGAGGTCCAGAATGGAGAAGAAAGAATAGAAAAGAAGAAGAGAGAAGAGAAAAAGAAGCTAAAACACCGCCGAATCGTGACTGCAATCGATTTCTACATCGTTCTTCAGTCGTTCTTCGTTCTTCATCCAGTTAGTTTTTATTTTTAAGTTTTGAATTGACTCTATGAACCCTTAGGGGTCCTTTTTATTGTTTTGTGCATCTTCATCTCCTTATCCTATCATCGGTGATCACTTTTCTTTTGTAAAGTATGTTTTAACCAATACCACAACTTATCTTTAAGGGATTGAAGGTTAATAAACAAAAAAAAATGTAAACCAAAATAAAACCAACTCATAAACTTTTTAATTTCATCAAAAATCAAGAGATTGTTTCAAGGTCCAACACCTTAACGATTCTCTCTTCCTTTCAAACTTGAGAAGATCGTTTCAAGGTCCAACGCCTTAACGACTCTCTCCTCTTTTCAAAAATCAAAAGATCGTTTCAATGTCCAACTCCTTAAACGACTTTTGTTCGCACCTAAAATAAATCTTTCAAAAAGATAAAAAACAATTCAACAAACAAACTTTCAGACTTAAAGAACTACGTAGGTCTGATTTGCTCACCGCACCTGAAAGAAGCATTGAACACACAAAACACAATGAATTAGATATCGAAAGTAATTACATCAACTGTTCATTAGAAATCCCCAACTAGGGTTTTTAGCCAGCCATACAAGGAACCCTAATACAAGTGAGGCAGAAAGTACAGAGCAATTGTTGCTTACACAGGAAGGGGGACCCCTCCTCCTCTTCTTGGCACCTCACAATCACTCAAACACTCTCTAATATCTCAAAGTAATGAACCATAGCTTCCTTGCTTAGTTGCTATCTCTCTGCTGCCTCCAGAGCACTATTCTTAAATTTTGTGCAAAAGTATGCAGCTCTGGTAAAAGTGTTTTGTCACCCTAATTCGGACAAATCAGGCTTTAAATAGGCTCTGAAATCACGATGTAGCACTTAGCGCCAGTAAGTGGATTTGGGCTTGGTTCCAGTTTGCGCTAAACCTGGCAAGAGACGAACGTCTAGCTTAGCGAGATGATCTCGTGCTTAGCACATGGCCTCGATTCTTATGCTCTTCCAGATTCTCTCATCACGCTTAGCGCGCTGTAGCTGCACTTAGTGGTAGATGCGCGCTGAGCCCACAGGTTCCGCTTAGTGCGATTGCTCTTTTTAGCACTTCAAAACTTTAGCCTCTTTTGACCTGAAATTGTACATATTTTATCATTAATTCCAATTAAAGATACTCTAATGACAGGTATCTAGAAATATCAAGATTTATTTACAAATTCCTACAAAAGAGCTATAAATTGGGGAAACTGTACATGTTTTGAAAAAAATTTCTATACAAAAGTTAGTCGTATAAGACGACTAACAGACTTCCCCAAATTTACAGTTTTGCTTTCCCTCAAGCAAAGAAAGAACAGCTCACTTGTCCTCAAGTGACAATATCTATAGTGGTTATTCAAAACTTGTGTTTGTCTCAAGAGAATTCAATCACATGAAGTGAATGTCATAAAATGCTTCAATCAACAATCCTTCAAAGATAGGAACATTTTTATTAGGACTCGCAACTGAAATAAGCTAGTAAGAATGGCAGATATCAAGGAAGGATCATTAACCAAAGCCTCACGGTCATTGTTTCACTCAAGCACAAGTGTTTAGGCTTATTTAATCATCAACAACTAACACAGATCTCAACCTTTGCAATTCATCTCGTGCCATACAGTTATAAACACACAAATTGAATTAGAAGGACTTTTCATAGGCTTGTAATGAGGCTGTGCTGCAAATAATTCATGGTTTTTCTAGGATGCAAAAGCTTAGATTCTAGGAGAGCATTCATCCATAGATCAACCCTTTTCTTTTTATTCCCAACCTTATTACTTTCCCTTTGGCACTTAGCTTTTTCTTTTTATTAAATGGCAGCACACACACACGTTTACTTTATAATTACTGTTTTTTTTAACACACATTTAACTGTGTGTGCTGCTTTGCTCTTACCATTCCATTCCTTTTTACCCAGTAGCTCCCCAAAATTTGGGGCAAACTTGCTTTGAGATGTGACTCCCCCAAATTTGGGGTAATTTTTGCCTTGAACCAAGTCTTTCTATGAATGATGCTCTCCTACAACCTAAGACAAGGTAGCAGGAGATAAATTGTGCAAGCTCAAGGTTCAATCAATCAAACATTCATTCAGCTCAAACTGGGTGCAAGGGATAAATCATTCATGCACGTGGTCAGCTTTTTGGCTAAGTGGCTATTTACAATCAAACATGGCCTTCATCATCCTCAAATTCATGCATTCATTCCATAATTTAGAGATTCATGCAAAAGTCATTACCCAATGATAGTCGTTTCTCTCACAATTAAGATCACACTGTCACCAGGTTACGGTTAACTTATTCCTTCACAATGTATATGGCAATCGACTAGCATTTTCATTCATAATCCTAATTTCATTTTCTTTCTCTTCTAATGATTTCATGCTTGTTCAAGGCATATGATCTACGCATTCCAATCCACTCAAATCATACAATTGATTCATTCAGTTCAATCACAAACACTGAATTTCAAATCAAACATCAAACCACGAAATATAATCAATGCACTATTCAATCATGCTTTTATACAAGCTACCAAACAAAATATAACTATAAACTAAATTTAAAAACTGAACTGGAAATTAAAAACTGAAACATAAACATAAAATGAACTAAAAACAAAATAATAATAAAACTATTCCAAATGCAAGAAATTATAGATCCTGTCAATCATCCTGCAAATGATCCTCTGCATGCTCGTTAAGGTCCAACACCGGTGTAACTAGTGGATCCTGAACAATGGGCTGATCAGACACTAGTGCTAGTGCAGATGGCTCTGGGATATCATCAAGAATTGTAGTTGGAGATGGGGATGACTGAGGAACGGACTCTGGTGATGCTACCTCCTCCTGAGCACTAGTTGGATCAGTCTCATAAACAAATGGCTCAGGAGGGATGGGCTCGTCCTCCTCTAGCACAGGCTCCTGGGCTGCAGAGGCCTCACCCCCTCCCGAAGAAGAAGGCTGGACTCCTGGCCAAGCCACCTGGCTAATGAACTCTTCCACTTTCTTGATAGGCTACAGGCCTGAGCTCTGTAGGCACTGCATGATGATGATCTGGCCTTTATGAAGGCTCTGCAGCATAGCGAATAAAGTCTCATAGCTGAAAGAGGAAGATCCTGTAGAAACTAAAGTAGGAACAGGCAAAGGAGTGGATGCTAAAGCTGGAGCTGGAATAGATGGAGCTGTAGTAGAAGTAAAATGAGCTGGGATAGGGAGAGCAGAAGATGGTGGAGACTTAGACCTCTTGCCATTAGTCTTTCTGGATCCCCAAAAAGTGACTGAGAGGTCATCAAGGTTCCAATAGTTTTTCTTCACATAAGCCAAATTAATGGCTGGATTGAGACTCTCAAAAGATAATGAATCAGAAGTGACTCCCTAGGCTTTGCATAAAGCATTGATGAGGATAGGGAAACCCAGCCTCGAGGAGTCATGTTGTGCAATCATAGAAATCTGACTTGAGATAATATACCCCAAGTTCATGTCCATCTTTTGGATGATGTCGTATATCAACCTGGCCCTGTCTAGTGTGATGTCAGAAGTGTGAGAAGTAGGGACCAGGTTGGAGAATGAAAGAACGCTCCATGTATGAGTGAGAGTGGTCAAATTCTTCCTTAGGATCTTCAAGGGTGGCCCATCTGCATTTAGCTCAAATTCCTTCCCAGGGATGCATAATCAGCCTGAAACACTAGTCTCGCTTAGTGCATAGACGCGCTTAGTGAGCTCATCATTGAAACTCATTAGAAGGATGAACGCACTTAGTGCGACATGGTCGAGCTTAGCACACGATCATCTGGAAATCTAAAAATTTTTCATTTGCGATGACCGGCTAAGTGCAGCTGGCGCACTTAGCGTGTTCATCGTGATTTCCAACAGAAATGAGGGGTCTTCACCCCTCTTACAGGCATTGCCCTTATTGGGCTCTAAGACCTAACTAAACCCTACATTGTAAACCCTAAAACTAAAAACACCAAAGCTAAACAGAAATGCAACTAAAAAGCAATAAATCATCTACCCTAAGGTTTAAGCTTTTGAAGGAAAAATAAAATAACATAAAAAGCTTACTTGGATTGAGGTGAAAGATGTAAGATGAGAACAAGAATGCAGGAGAATAGACTCAAAGCACACGTAGAAAAATGCACACAAGCACAGGGGTAGGCACAAGCACAAGAGAGTAAAAGCTTCTTGGTAAAAAGAAACTGCCAGAGCCTTTGTTTTTAAGCTAAAATTCGTATTGCTCGCTTAGCGAATCAATATGATGTTTGGTTTTAACAAAGCCTTGCGCTTAGCCCAACCTCGCGCTAAGCCCAATTCCAAATTTTTAAATTCCAAAGAGTTTTGGGGCTTAGTGCAGTAGGCCGGCGCTTAGTGTTGTCTGCAACTCAAAATTGTTCTGCAATCTGCACTTAGCGTGAGATGTCAAGCTTAGCTCTAAATCAAGCTCTAACTTATAGGGATAGTCCAAGCTTAGCGCATCAACCGCACTAAGTGCAATTCTATGAATTTCAAAACAATGAAGGATTGGTGCTTAGCGCATCCTGTTGCTAGGCCCAATTCATGAAAGTTCAATTCCAGGGAGGAAATTAAGCTTAGCGCGCTTAGCGCTGCTACAATAATTTTTCAACAAAGAAGGAATTGCGCTTAGCACATCATCTCCGCTAAGCCCAAATCAGTGAAGTTCAATTCTAGAGAAGAACATGGGCTTAACGCAGTGATGTGCGCTTAGCTGAACCATCTAGCCAATTGGTGAAAGGTCAAAGCGCTTAGCGCAAGCAACAACGGCTTAGCGCGTGAAGACATGGCGCTTAGTGCAAGGGTTGTGCTTAGCGGATGGACAACTGAAAAAAAAAATTTAAGTCTTTTCCTGTCCATCTCTTCACAAGAACTTGAACCCCTTCTTACCAATACTAACCAAGCTTAAGTCACATACAATCACAAGCAATTAAACTAACTAAATGCAAGAAAAACAGAAATTAGAAAGAGTGTTGGGTTGCCTCCCAGTAAGTGCTCGTTTAACATCATGAGCTTGACACATCGTCCTGTTATCCTGGATCCAACAAGGTTCCAACTTCCAGAACCTTCTTCTTCAATCTTTTCTCATCCATCACATTCACCTTCAAACAAACATTTTGGTTAGGCAAAGCTTTCTCTTCAAGAAACAGATCGAAACTGATATGCTGGTCTTCTATGGCCATTTGCAGTTTCCTCATCCCCATGTCTACCACACAGCTTGAGGTAGACATAAACGGTCATCCAAGAATTAGGGGAATGTCAGCATCCTCTTCTATGTCCAGCACTACAAAATCAGCAGGAAAGATCAAATGTTTGACCCTAACCAAAACGTCTTCAATCACTCTATAGGGTCTTGTGATGGAGCGATCAACCAACTGTAAGGTCATGTGAGTGGGCATTATCTCTAACTCTCCAAGTCGTCGGCACATGGAGAGTGACATTAAATTGATACTAGCTCCCAAGTCAATGAGAGCCTTACCCACAACAACCTCACCAATAGAACATGGGATGGTGACACTTCCAGGATCTTTGTGCTTCGGTGGAAGGATGCTTTGAATGACAACACTATAATTTCCTTCCACAACTATCGTGTCACTATGGATATACCGGTTCTTCTTCGTCAGCATGTCTTTTAAAAATTTGGCATAGAGTGATATCTATTGGAGAGCTTCTCCAAAAGGCAATGTGATCTCCAGCTTCTTGAAGATGTCAAGAAATCTAGCTAAGTGTCGCTCTTTATCCTTCTTGGAAGCTACCAATGGATATGGTACCTCCTTGCCTTCAGCTGGAGTAATCTCTCTCTTTTTCTCTCTTGAAACCTCACTCTTGCTTTTCTTTCTTTCCACAACCTTCTCTTTTTCTTTTTCATTTTTCTGATTTTTTTTCTTTTTCTACTTCTTCTTTTTCTTTTTCTTTTTGTTTTTCTTTATCTTCCTTCGTCTTTATTTCTATTTCACTCTCTTTTATTGGTGTGTCTCTCTCCTGTTGGTCATCTTCATCTTCCACAACTTCCTCAAGTTCAACAAAGTCAGAAACGGGTTCAAGTGCCGGCTCGGCTGCAAACTGTTGTTTATGTTCCTCCACCTTCTTCTCAGCTTTTCCTTCATCAACATGGGTTGCCATTCTGCTCCTTGTCATGACAGCTTTGCACTCCTCAATGTTAGCACTAAAGCTTCTTGACGGTCGATCTACCAACTGTTTAGCCAGCCGTCCCACTTGGACTTCTAGATTCTTTATGGAAGACTCTATACTCTTCTGATTTGACATAGATACCTGCATAAATTGAGCCAGAGTTTCTTCTAGCTTTGTTTTCCGATCATAGAGACTAGGCCCTTGTTGTTGTGGCCTTATGGATGGTCCACCCTGATCTTTGTTGAAAGGATTTCCAGGGTGATTTCTCCACTATCCCTATTGTTGATTATACTGCTGGCCATGCTGGAATCCAGAGAATCCACCTGCATTGAAATTGTGTCTTAGCTGGTTCCCCATATAATTGACTTCATGAGCTGGTTCTTCATTGGGGATATAACAGCCAGAATCGTGAGCTCCACCACAAATGGCACACCCTGCAACCTACAAAATAGTAGATGGTAAAGGTTGTACAAAATTTAATTGAGTTGGCAGCTTACTTAGTGTTTCTGTCAATGCTTCCAATTGCTTGGACAACAGCTTGTTTTGTGCCAACAATACATCTTGTGATGAAAGCTCTAGCAAGCTTCTCTTGGTAGGAATGTGGGCTCTATCACGAAGAATTGTGTGGTCACTAGTAACCATGTTTTCAATGAGTTCCATGGCTTCTTCAGGGGTTTTCAATTTGATCTTGCCTCCTGCAAAAGCATCAAGAAGCTGCTTGGACTATGGTATCAACCCGTCAATAAAAATGTTGAGCTATATCGGTTCTGAAAATCCATGGGTGGGTGTCTTTCTCAGTAAGCCTCTAAATCTTTCCAATGCCTCACTCAAAGATTTGTCTGGAAATTGATGGAAGGATGAAATGGCAGCTTTCCCCTCAGCTGTCTTAGACTCTGGGAAGTACTTCTTTAAGAATTTCTCAACTACTTCATCCCAAGTCTTGAGACTATCTCCTTTGAACAAATGAAACCACCTTTTAGCCTTTCTAGACAAATAGAACGACAACAAGCTCAATTGAATTGTATCTTCAGGCACACCAACCAATCGAATAGTGTTGCATATATCAATGTATGTGGCTATGTGCGCATATGGGTCTTCATTTGGCAACCCGTGAAACAAATTATTTTGAATTAACTGAATCAATGATGGAAGGTATGCAATAGTCTAAGCTTGAACCTTCGGTTGTGCAATGCTAGTGAAAAATTGTGGTACACTTGAACTTGAATAGTCTTCAAGGGTCATTCTCCTTGGCTGCTCAGCAATGATAGTGTCTCCTCTAACTTCTGTATGAAATTGCCCTTGAGTAGGAAAACTAGAAGATGCCTCAGAAAATTGAGGTTCTTCTCCTGGAGTTGCTACTGCTTCTAAGTCTTGCAAAAATTTTCTAATTCTCTTTGTGTTTCGTCTCCTGCAAATAGCGTTGATCTCCAAATCTATGGGAATTAAATCACCTGCAGCAAATCTCCTTTGCATAAAGAACAACCAGAACATCAATTATCCAATTCCAAAGAACAAAAAAATGTGCAGTAGCTAAAATATACACAAAAAGAATCAATGAATCAAAGAAAACAATATAAAGTAATGCCTTAAAACTGAACTGAACTCTTCTAATGAATTAAGTTCCCCGGCAATGGTGCCATAAATACTAGTTCGCTTCCCCACACAGTTCCTTTTTCTTAAAGTTACAAACACTTATATAAAAGGAAAAGTGATATATCGGCAAGCGCACTGAGTCGCCAAGTATTTAAAATTAAAATGGAATGATCCGAGCATCGAACTCAGGGAACTTGCTTATTAGACAGTTTTATTCAGAAACAAGGCATTGTGTGAACAACATTGATAATTGAGAATTAAACAAAAAGTAAACTAGATTCTATGTTAAAAAGCAGTAAATGCAAGTACTTAAAAGTTGACAGCAATAGTTAAAAAGCATTGGGTCTTTCTAACAAACGAGTTGATGCATATGAAGATATTTCTCTAATTGATCATGTTCTTGTGTTCTATGCTGAAGCCTAAAGTACTAAACCTCGATCCCTCGTTAGTTTAGACTAATTTAACCCAAGCTTCGTCCTCATATCCCTCTTGTTGGACTAGGCTTAACTTAAACAGCATTATCATCACAACATAATAAGAAAACTAAAACCCCACAATCCATCCCTAGTAATGCAGTTATTTAGTCCTGCTTCTATCAAGCTCTAAGGCAACAGTACATTTCCCAGTGCTAAAGTCACCTAACAGTACACACAAGTGGGTGATCAGACCAAGAGCATGCAGTAATTAAGCATTGAAAGAAGCATTGAACACACAAAACACAATTAATTAGATATGAAAAGTAATTACATCAACTATTCCTTAGAAATCCCCAACTAGGGTTTTTAGCCAGCCATACAAGGAACCCTAATACAAGTGAGGCAGAAAGTACAGAGAAATTGTTGCTTACACTGGATGAGGGATCCTTCCTCCTCTTCTTGGCACCTCACAATCACTCAAACACTCTCTAATCTCTCAAAGTGATGACCCTAGCTTCCTTGCTTAGCTGCTGCCTCTCTGTTGCCTCCAGAGCATTATTCTTGAATTTTGTGCAAAAGTATGCAGCTCTGGTAAAAGTGTTTTGTCACCCTAATTCTGACGAATCAGGCTTTAAATAGGCTCTGAAATCACGATGTAGCGCTTAGCGCCACCGTCGTGCTTAGCACGAGTAAGTGGATTTGGGCTTGGCGCCAATCGTGTGCTGAGCCTGGCAAGAGACGAACATCTCGCTTAGCGAGATGATCTCGCGCTTAGCCCACGGCCTCGATTCTTGTGCTCTTCCAAATTCTCTCATTATGCTAAACATGTTGTAATTGTGCTTAGCAATAGATGCGCGTTGAGCCCACAAGTTCCGCTTAGTGCGATTGCTCCTTTTAGCACTTCAAGACTTTAGCCTCTTTTGACCTGAAATTGTACAGATTTTATCATTAATTCCTATTAAAGATACTCTAATGACAGGTATCTAAACATATCAAGATTTACTTACAAATTCCTACAAAAGAACTATAAATTGGGGAAACTATACATGTTTTGAAAAAGTTTTCCATGCAAAAGTTAGTTGTATAAGACGACTAACAAATACTCAATAAACTTATTATGGAGAGAAGTAGAAATTATTGGTTTATACTGGTTCACTCAACCTAAGCTATGTCCAGTTCTTCTTTACTCACTAGTAAAAGATTCCACTAATCAAAACTAATTACAAGACAAGTATTCGAACTCGCCACTCCTGGCTTTTCAATTATTCTTAACATCACTTCTGATATCTTCTTAGACTCCTCCTGAATCTAAGAACCCAAATATTTTTTTAACACCAAGTCACTTCTGACTTTCACAAGCAAATGTTTGAATGAGTACAAGTATTCTTAACACTCAAAGAGTGAATATACAGTTAAGCACAAATACAGAACTAGTTTGCTTCGCAAAGGATAAACAATGTATATCGTCTAATGTTTTTAACAGAGTTTCGCTTCAAGTATTTTTCTTGTGCTCTTGTTCTATCTTTTTCTCATTTTTTTGTCTTTTGCTTCATTGAGGGAGACATCCTTTTATAGACTTTAGTGAAGTATCCATTATGGGTTCTGCATCGTTATATTCAAAGGACCGTTGTCTCACGTAAAGGAATGAGGCAACTTTTCAAGCTCTAAATGGCAAGGATTTTATATGAAGTATAGACATTGCCATGTGCTTTTTGTCTGCTCTGGAAGTGACCTTCAAGGGAATATTCCATGAAAGCCTTTTATATTGTCCTTTTCTTAAATTGAAACATTAGTTGTTCAAAGGAAAACGCACGGAAGTCACCACCAACGTTTATTTGAGGAAAACATTAGAAAAACCAAAAAGAGAGGTCTGCGAAATTTGAGAATAAGGGTTTGGAAGCCGTTTACGCACAGGGAAGGTATTAACACCCCACGCGCCCATCACAAGGGATGACATTCTTTAATCGAGTGTGCAAAACATGACTTCAAAATTATTTATTTTCCGTTTTTATATTTTTATTTTTTTGGGGTCAACA
Organism: Glycine soja; assembly: GCF_004193775.1. Taxonomy (NCBI): domain Eukaryota; kingdom Viridiplantae; phylum Streptophyta; class Magnoliopsida; order Fabales; family Fabaceae; genus Glycine; species Glycine soja. The sequence continues at coordinate 16,053,865 of NC_041020.1, read as the reverse complement.
AGGGTGTTGCCCTTGCTCCTACGTATCCTCAAGTGCAATGAGGAATTCAGACCTACGTAGTTCTTTAAGTTTGAATGTTTATGTGTTAAATTGATTTTTATGTTTTCGAAAGGTTCATTTTAATTGCAAACAACAAGTCATTTAAGGCATTGTACCTTGAAACGATGTTTTAAATTTTGAAAAGCGGAGAGAATCGTTAAGGCGTTGGACCTTGAAATGATCTCAAGTGATATTTTATAAAAAGAAGTTAGTTATGAGTTGGTTTTATTTTGGTTTTATTTATTAACCTTCAATTTTTTTAAAGATAACTTGCGACACTAATGATCGGTTAAAACCTACTCTACAAAAGAAAGGTGATTACCTATGATAGAAGAAGGAAATGAAGATGCACAAAACAACAAAGAGGACCCCTAAGGGTGCATAGATCATGTTCAAATCCTTAAAAACAAACACTAACTGAATGGCGAATGAAGAACACGGAGCGAAGAATGATGTAAAGGTTTATCATAATCGCGATTTGGCAACGCCTCGACTTTGTTTTCTCTTCTTTCTTCTTCTTCTCTCTTATTTCTCTCAATTTCTCTCGATGTTGGACCCTGGAACCCTTTACTCAGCCACCCTCACACCTATTTATAGCAAAAAACGGCCTTTGGAACCATGGCAGCTCGCCCAGGCGAGCTAATGCTTCATCTTGAAGTAAGTTGGCTCGCCCAGGCGAGTTGGTTCCTTCACCCCTAAGCAATTTGGGGGCCCAGGCGAGCCTCGCCTGGGCGAGCCAAGGTCTAGAGAATCACTAAAATGACCCTTTTGCCCCTCCTTTTTGGTATCTTTCGCATTCTTGATCGAAACATTGAATGATCATCTATTTCGCACTGTAATTGGCGCTCAACACCATAAGTCGATTAGCAAGGATCAAAAGATCAACAAATGATAGTTCCCGAACGAAATTAGGGTATGACAATTATGAATTTAGATTTTACTTAGTTGTTGCTTAAATATATAAATACTTTTATATAACGTTTGTTATTTCCATTATATTTTGTTTATAATTATTATGATTCTTTTTTATAATTGTTTGTCATAGTATTATTTCTTTTAAAAATTATGATTGATAGCTAGTTGCAATTTATTTTCTTTTGAAACTTTGAGTTGTCATAAGTTAAATATATTTAAGGCTTAAAGTTTTTCATTCTTAGTAACCAACTTTGAGGTGCTCAATGTTATAATTATCGTAAGAGTATGAAACTTTTAGTGACTTGTTAGGAGGGATTATTTGTTGAATAACTAATAAACCCATTATAAGTGCTAAGAAAATAGAATGGGAAACTAAATAGAACTTTTACTACTAGTGTACCACACTAATCATTTTGGTGCAAGTAACAATTTACAGAAAAAAACAAGAAGACATTATTTTCCTTTTTTGTTGTTGTTCATATAACTTACGTATACGTATACATATATGTAAAGAGTATAGTTTCTAACCTAAAGAAACCTTTGATCAGTCTTATCAATTAAAAGTTTGACTTCGTATTTTATGTGTAGTCTTATCATAACCCGAGCAATTGTGCCCAGTAAGCTGATTTTTGGTATGAAACTTTGAGTTGCCATAAGTTAAATACATTTAAGGCTGAAATTTTTTCACTCTTAGTAACCAACTTTGAGGTGCATTGATGTAGCTCCATGTGGAGCTTGTAGGCCTTGGATCTTCTTCATCAATGGAGTCCTTTGCTTCTTTAAGATCATGGCAGCAGAATGGAGAAGGAAGAAAGATGATTGGAGATGCCACTTCAAGGAGAAGATGAGTCTAGAAGAAGCTCACCACCATAGGAAGCCATGGATAAGAGCTTGAAGGTAAGAGAAGATGAATGGAGGGAGGGGGAGAGAAGGAGCACAAAATTTTGTGCCTCAAAAGAGATCTGAACTTTTTGAGATATACGTATTATTTGATTTACAAGTTAATGTAGTTTTGAAAATGGCAAAGCAATTAATATAAAAAAATTCATATTATATGTTTCAAGAAGTAAAAGATACATATAGAAATGTGGAGTTTATGTAGATTATTGACATGAAATTTATGTGAAAAAATAAGATGGGTGGTATTCTAATAAGAATTAAACTCATGATCCTTTATTATTCATATACAAAGTAATAAATCACTAAGATATTTGTTTTGTTTAATTAATTATATTAACATTATTATATATGTATTATTAGTCAAGAATTATTTTAATTTTTTCAAATTATCAAATTTATAGATTAAGAAATATATAATATATTTTTTAAAATTTTATTTTATATCATTTTATTTGTTTTTATTTTGAATAGTTTATATATATTTATTTTTATTTTACCAATTTATAATAAATTTCACAAATTAATATGTAAATTGTTTACATAGTTTTTAAATTGATTTTAATATACATATTATTTTTATTCAAATTATTTATGTAAATTTTTTCATAGATAAGGAATAAAACACTTATTTTGTTTAGTTAACTATATTAATATTAATTTCTATATATCATTAGTCAAGAGTTATTATTTTCTTTTCAAATTATTAAAATTTATAATTTCAAAAATATTTAATATATAAATATTTAATTTTAATTTATATATTTTGATAAGTTTTAAAAAAAATAATAACTCTTAACCAATGATACATAAAAAATAATGTACATTAATGTAGTGAAATAAACAAAGTAAGTACGTTAGTTCTATATTACCTTGCCGATGAATTAATGATCATGAGTTCAATTCCAACTAAGATGCCAAAATAACTTATTTTAAAAAATAAGAAAACTAAATATCTTAATTTAGAAATATAAAAATCAAAATTACATATTTAAAATTATAAGCAAGCCACATTTACAATTTAACCGTTATTAATAAAGATGATTGTAGTACAATTCCATGGTGCAAACAATGTCCAGGAAACTCATATATCATAACCACTACTACAAAAAGCAGATTTAACATCGACATATTAACATCGATTTTTGACAAAACCGATGTTAACAAAAACACGATGGTATTTTTGTAAATAAAGTAAGTTTATTAATATCGGTTTTTCAAAAACCGATGTTAACGAGTGAATGTTAACACCAGTTTTTGTTAAAAACCGATGTTAACATAAAAATTGTTAACATCGGTTTTTGACTGAAACTGATGTTAACGTTTGGAAGTTAACATCGGTTTCTATGCAGAACCGATGTTAATGTATAAGTTAACATCAGTTTTGTATAAAAACCGATGTGAACTGTCAACATTCATACATTTTTTTGGTGTAATTCTTATTCTATAACATTGGTTATTTAAATAACTAATGTTGTCAATTTTATGTTAATATTGATTGTTTAAAACCGATGTTAACAATAATACTTTCAACATCGGTTAAAAACCGATGTAGAAAGTCATAAATAACCGATGTAAAAAGCATATTTTCTAATAGTGAACCAAAGACAAAGGATGACCTAAATCATGCCTTATGAAGTAATTACTATTGTGGTTGTCTTCATTTAATAGATAAATTTGTCTAGTCTTGTAGTCACCTTGTATCTTCTATCTCATTCTCAGGGATTTACCAAAGAAAAAGACAAAGCCTTTATCTTGGGATGGATGAATCATGATGGTGCCATATATCATTATTTTCTATTTCTAACTTCAAAATTATCTCTCCCAGTATACAGGATAAAATTCCCCAGCTTTTCATGTTTCCACGTGCCTAGATCATTATCAAATATAAAATATATCACGTGTTGTTGTGCTAATCTATACACATGGTTGTTCAATAGAGTTGATAGGTTGCACTGGTCCAAAATATCCAAAAAATATATCCATAGTTGTATTATCATCTACCACTCATCTAATCCCGTACTTAAGGATCTCTTTCCCTTGCAACCCATGTCCATGATGGATTGCTCCCCACATTATCATTCTTAAAATCAATGTATGAAAAATACTCTTCAAAAACTTTGAACATTAATTCTCATTTTTTGACAGCTACCACCCCTATCATACTTTTAGGTTACCGATTAAGCAAGTGTATGAAGGAAGGACATATGACAAGTATAAGAGGAAGTCGAAGTAGCAGCTATAGCAACCAGAACCGGGATTAGGTAGCTGACTAAGATCAACTACAGTTAGTAGTTAGCCTTGTAAATGTTAGTAGTTAGTCTTGTACATGTTCAAGCCAGTTAAAGACAGTTAGTTAGTTAGTTAGCCTTGTAATTGTTCAAGTTCGTTAAAGGTAGTTAGTTAGTTAGCCGTCAGCTATAAATAGAGATGGACTGCTTGGAATTACGGGGGCGGGAGTAATAAAATGAGAGATTGGGCTAGTACCATCACTGCTATTAGAGCAAAATTTTGATCCTGAGACGTGAAGCTATTCATGGTTTCAACTCGAGGAAACATGGATGCGCGCGTGGAATTTCTGGAACGAGGTTTTGAAGGCATGATTAACACATGTGAGATCGTCACAAGTTTGAAGCGATTGTTTGAAGAGGAACACATCGAGTGAGCGGAGCTGAAGGCGCAAATGGCAGAGCTAATGAAAGCAGTGTGGATCTTGTTGAGCACCGATCAGGGAAGCGGCAATCGCAACCATGCAGAATGGCAAAATCGTGATCGAGAGGTAAAGTGGCGGAAACTTGAGATTCCAATTTTTGACGGAGGAAATGCATTTGGCTGGACAAATAAGGTGGAATGTTATTTTGAGATTAAATGTGTAGAGGAAGAAGATTGAATCCAAGCAGCCATGGTCTCAATGGAAGGAAAGGCACTAACCTAGTACTAGTGGTGGGAATTTTGCGTGAAAAACCCTAATTGGATAGATTTCAAGAATGCTTTGACTTAGCGGTTTCAATTTTTGATGAACCGAAGCCCCTATGAGTTACTACTCAGTCTAAAACACAAATGAACAGTAGAAGAATATCGTGAAAATTTCAAATTATATGCAGGTCCGTTAAGAGGAACAAAACCTGAGTATTTGAAAGGCATATTTCTGAATGGGTTGAAAGAGGTGGTGAGGGCACAGCTGAAGTTGCATCCAATAAACACGCTCCCTGAACTGATGGACTATGTGCAAAGGATAAATGAGAAAAATTCACTAATGGAAAAAGGTAATGTTGCAGGAAATAGAGGTGGTCCAACTAAAAGTTATAGTTCCTCAAGAATTGTAACATGGGATCCAGAAAACAAAGGCACCACGGCAAAAACAAGAGAGACGAGTTCGAGCTCAGAATCAAATAGTGTGAAGTCTACTAGGGCATACAGAGGTAGGCCTTTTAGGAGGCTTTCAGATGTGGAGTTCCTGGAGAGGGTTACCGTTGTGATGGGAAATTGGGCCCTGGTCATATATACCCTAATAAAGAATTCCAAGTGCTTATTTTGGGAGAAGGACAAGACGAAAAAGAAGAGGGGGCAAGAAATTGTGAATGTATATCATGTAGGTTTTGATGATGCCAAAAGTTTACTTGATGAGCATGGATTGAATCAAGTCAACGAACAAGATCAAGAAAATCTAAGATAAGGACTTAGTAAATTTGTTAAAACAATTCAATTTGATTGCTATATGTTGGATCAAGTGGCCTCAGAATAATTAAGAAGGGGGGTTGAATTAATTATGAACGTGTCTTGACTAATTAAAAATTTATCCTTCTTAATATTACTAGATTTAATTAGGCTTTACTACTAAGTTATGAGAAAGTAAAGAACAAAAACAATAACTTAGACAAAAGTAAAGCGAAAATAAAAAGTGCACAGCTGAAAAATAAAGAGTGTAGGGAAGAAGAAGAAGAAGAATAGCACAAGTTTTTGGTCAATGAACTTTTCTTGAAAAGAGAAAGTATTGAACAAAAACCCTTTAGAAAGATGATGAGAAATGAATCATAAATTCACTCTTCAATTCGTAAAATGAATGAAAAGAAAATAAGTTATTCTTCTGCATAGAAATTCGTGCCACAGTCACATATTTATAGTCATTTGATGACTCAAGTTAAAAGTTGTGACTCTTGACAATTTCTTCAAAACTAGTCAATTTAAGAGTTGTGACTCTTATGAAAACTAGTCACATAAAAGTTGTGACTCTTTTTGAAATCTATTCACTTAAAAGTTGTGACTCCTAAAAAATCTTCAGAAAACTAGTCACTTTAAGAATTGTAACTTTTGGTAATTTATTTTTCAAAGTAAGTCACTGGTAATCGATTACCATCATAGTGTAATCAATTGCACATGAACAGATGTGACTCTTCATGTTTAAATTTAAAAATCAAAATGTTTAGAAACACTGGTAATCGATTACAAGTATTGTGTAATCGATTACACAAGTTTGAAATGATTTGAAAATGTTTTATCACTAGTTGTGACTCTTGAAATTTTGAAATCTAACATTTTAAAACAATGGTAATCGATTACATGCTTACAGTAATCGATTACAGCTTTGAAAATCAGTTTGAAAAGTTGGCTACTGGTAATTGATTACCAGAGAGTAAAACTCCTGATAAAATATTTTTCTTTGAAAAATTATTTTGAACAAAATTGTGCTATTCAATATTTTAAAAAACTCTTTTAATACTTATCTTAATTGAGTCTTCTCTTGATCTTCACTTTAATCTTGATTCTTGATACTTGCTTTGATTGAACAACTCTTTGATTCTTGAAACTTGCTATGATTGAACAACTCTTTGATTCTTGAAACTTGCTTTGATTGAACGATTCTTTGATTCTTGAAACTTGCTTGACTCTTGATTCTTGACTTGAGTCTTTGGCATCATCAAAATAATCTTGGAAAGCATTGCTTCCACACTATAGTTTGGCCTTAAAATCTTTACTGTCAAAATTCTTTTATTAAAGTTAAATCAGTTTAGAAATCTCTTTTTGAACTAGTAATTGATTACCAGGTTTGTGTAATCGATTACCAGAGAGTTTATGAAAATGGCATATTGAAAATTATTTTTGATTTGTGTAATTGATTACAAGAGTAATGTAATCAAATACCAGCAAAGAGATTTCAAAAAAAATTATTGAAAATCACAACTCTTCAAAAATATAATTGTGTAATTGATTACCAGAATCATGTAATCGATTACCAATGAAAAAGTTTCAGAAAACCTATTTGAAAAGACACATCTCTTCAAACTATTTTGAACAGGCACAATGGGCCTATATATATGTGTGTCCTTACTTTGAAAAAAACAAAAAATTCTCAGAGAACTTAACTTTCAAAACCTCTCTAGACATCTTTGGCCAAACTCTTGCAAATTATTGAGAATTCTTCTAGGAACTTCAAGTTGTATCATCTGCAATCATTTTGTTCATCTTATAAAACTCAGTTGTAATGAAGAGATTGTTTGTCTCTTGGCATGTGAGAAACTCAATCACAAGGGTGAGGGATCCCAAGGTGTGTTCAAAGATTGTAAAGGATTAACAAGATTAGTGGAAAATCTCAAGTGGGTTACTTGAGGATTGGACGTAGGCACGGGAAGTCGCCGAACCAATATAAATCGAGTTTGCAATTCTCTCTTCCCTTATCTCATTTATTTTATTGCAACTTACTTTGTCTTTCACATTTAAAGAACATTGTTAAATTGATTGATGTTTCTTCTTTAAGGCTTAATTTAAAGGGCATTAAAACTTATTAGTCAAAATTGTTTTAAGGCTTAATTCACCCCCCTATCTTAAGTTATTGAGGTCACTTGTTCAACAGAAATGAGAAACACTTGTAGAGTATTCAACTGTCCCTGTATAGCATGTCAGGATTGACTTCAAAAAATTCCATTAGTCTTTGGGGCAATATTGCCAAAAACAAAGTCATTGTACTGGTAGATTGTGGGGCTTCTCATAATTTCATTTATGCTATAGTAGTGAAACAACAACAAATACCAATCACACATACTAAACAATATATTGTGGAAGTAGGGGATGGACGAAATATCAGGTGTGAAGGAGTCAGCAAGAATGTCAAATTGCAGATCCAAGGCATGAAAATCCAACAAGACTTATTTGCCTTTGAAATGACAAGAATGGATGTGGTATTAGGGATGGAATGTTGGCATCTCCTGGTGAGATAAGGGAAAACTTTAGAGAGTTAACTCTGAAGATACCAACAACTGAGGGGTCGTTCACATTAAAAGGAGAACCGACAATTGCCAGATCTGTTGCTTTGCTGAGATCTATTGTTAAGGTCCTGTAGAATGAAGGAGATGGATTCCTGTTCTGCTGTCGGGGTCTACAAGTTGTACTGAAAGCAAGCCTGATACCTGCATGGATGGAAGGTATTCTTGAGGAATATAATGAGATCTTTGGGGACCCTAGTGGTCTCCCTCGTTCAAGGAGACAAGACCATAGCATTGAGTTAAAAAATGGAGTTGAAATCCCCAACATAAAGCTTTACAGGTACCCTCATTACCAGAAAAATGAAATTGAAAAGCTAGTGGATGACATGCTGAATTCAGGGATTATTAGGCCTAGTATCAATCCTTATAAAATCCCTATTATATTAGAGAAAGAGAAAGATGGAGGATGGAGATTTTGTGTGGATTATAGGGCTCTTAATAAGATAACGGTCCCCAATAAATTTCCTATACCTATTACCGATGAACTCTTTGGATGAATTAGGGGGTGCAGTAATCTTTACTAAACTGGATCTTAAGTTTGGTTATCATCAAATAAGAATGAAGGAAGAAGATATTCCAAAAACTGCATTTAGAACCCATGAGGGCCATTATGAGTTTGTAGTAATGCCTTTTGGTCTTATAAATGCGCCTTCCACATTCCAAGCATTAATGAATGAAGTCATGCGGCCTTACCTAAGGAAGTTTGCCTTGGTATTTTTTTATGATATCCTCATCTATAGCAGAACTAAAGAGGGTCATAAGACTCATGTGAGAGCTACTCTATCCTTGTTGGCTGAGAATAAGTTGCTGGTCAACAAGAAAAGTGCAGTTTTGGGTAGAGTCAATTAGAGTATTTGGGGCACATACTTTTAAGGGAAGGTGTAGTGGCAGATCCCCAAAAATTAGAGGTCATACGAAGCTGGCCTACTCCTAGCGATGTGAAATCATTAAGGGGATTTTTTGGGTCTCACAGGGTACTACAGATGTTTCGTTCAAAATTACGGTAGGATTGCAAGGCCTCTGTATAACTTGCTAAAGAAGGATGGTTTTAAATGGAATGAGGAAGCTGAGGAGGCTACTAGAAAAATGAAGAATGCAATGGCATAAATTCTTGTTCTCACTGTACCTGATTTTACTCAACCCTTCGTAGTAGAGACAGACACATCTAATAAAGGATTAAGGGCAGTATTAATGCAATAGGGAAGACCATTGGCTTTTCTAAGCCAAACTCTCTCCGATAAGGCTAAAAAATATTCAATTTATGAGAGAGAACTCATGGCTATTGTGTTGGCAATACAAAAATGGATACACTACTTAATGGGCCACAAATTCACTATATTAACAGATCAAAAAAGTCTGAAGTTTTTAACTGATAAGAGATTACTTGCAGAAGATCAGTTTAAATGGACGTCAAGACTAATGGGGTTTGATTTTGATATAATGTACAAGCCAGGATCTGAGAACAAGGCAGCTGGTGCATTATCTAGAAGAATGACATATTTAGCCATTTCTATGATCAAATTTTCTGACGAGGAAGAGTGGAAGTCTGAAGTTTTGGCTAACTCGAAATTGACGAAAATTATGTAGGATTTATTGGTAAATGGATATGCACATCCAGGATACTCCTTACAGGATAAAAAAAATTATGGTATAAAGGCAAGTTAGTAATTTCCAAAACATCTCCCAAGGTGCAAACACTTATGACAGAGTATCACAACTCTGTTGTAGGAGGCCATTTAGGGTTTTTCAGAACATTTAAAAGGATAGTAGCCTTAGTTTATTGGGAGGGTATGCGGCAAGAAATATTACAGTTTGTGGCTGCATGTGAAACTTGTTAATAGAATAAATATCAGGCCCTATCCCGGGCTGGTTTGTTGCAACCTCTTCCTATCCCTACACAGGTTTAGTCGGATGTATCTATGGATTTCATAGAGGATCTACCAAGAGCACAAGGAAAGAATGTAATTCTAGTTGTGGTAGACAAATTGACTAAGTATGCTCATTTTATTCCCATTAATCACCCTTTCACTACAAAGGACATAACTGATCTATTAGTCAGGGAGGTTATGAAATTACAAGGATTTTCAAACACCATGATTTTAGATTGGGATAAATTTTTTTTGAGTCAATTTTGGAGGGAATTATTCAAATCTGCTGGATCTAAAGTGAAATTTAGTTCAGCATATCACCCTTACACGGATGGCCAGACTAAAGTGGTTAATAGAGGAGTAGAAACATACTTAAGGTGTGTTACAGGAGAAAAACCAAAGCATTGGCCTTCCTGCTTAAGTTGGGCAGAATTTTTGTAGAAGCAAATGACTTTGATGTTTTGATGATGATCATCATGATTTGATGCAAATGATGCAAATGCGCTTTTCAAGTTTAAATTCAAGACAATGATTCAAGAATACAAGACACAACATCAAGATGATCACTAGTATTTTAGGAAGGGAATTCCAAATTGATAAAGCAAAAGGTTTGGCCAAGTAATTTAAGTTAAAAAGTGTTTTTCAAGAGATTTACTCTCTGGTAATCGATTACCAGAGAATGTAATTGATTACCAGTGGCCAAAAATGTTTACAACAGCTATTAAAAATTTGAATTAAAATTTTAGACTGTGTAATCGATTACACAATATTGGTAATCGATTACCAGCAGTTAATAAATGTTTTAATTCAAAATTTAAAACCTGTAATCGATTACACAAATCCTGTAATCGATTACCAGAGGAGATTTTCAGAAAAATATTTCTAAGAGTCACATCTTCTCAAATGGTTTTTACATGACCACCAAAGGTTTATATATATGTGTGACTTGAAACACGGATTTGCTCAGAGTTTTTCAGAACAACAAGTGTTATTCTCTCAAAGAGCAAAAAAAATTTATCCTCTTAAGAATTCCTTGGCCAATACACTTGCAATTTCAGATTGTAAAATCTATCTCTTTCAAGAGAGATTCATTCTTCTCTTCTTTCTAAATTCTCTAAGGGATTAAGAGATCGAGGGTCTCTTGTTGTAAAAGAATTTTGAACACAAAGGAAGGATTGTCCTTGTGTGTTCAGAACTTGTAAAAGGATTTTACAAGATAGTGGAACTCTCAAGCGGGTTGCTGGGGGACTGGACGTAGGCACTAGGGTGTGGCCAAACCAGTATAAATCTGAGTTTGCACTTTCTCTTCCCTTAAACTCTTTTATTTATTATTGCTTTATATGTATATTCAGATTGTTCTATTTGAATCACTATTTAAGAGTTCATTTTTAAGGGAATTTGTAACTTGCATAGAAAGTGAAATAGATTTTTAATTGGGGAAATAGTTTGCAATATCTTAATTCAACCCCCCTTCTTAAGATATCCGAGGCCACTTGTCTTACAATTTTGGTTTAGATCTAATTATAATAGCTCCTCTAAGCTCACTCCTTTCAGGGCTCTCTATGGTAGAGACACACCTCAATTGCTTAAAGGCACAACTGTTCCTTCAGTAGTAGAGGAGGTCAACAGGCTGACACAAGATAGGGACTCTTTATTGGACCAAATATGAACTAACTATCTTAAGGCTCAGGATCAGATGCGAGCATATGCCAATAAGCATCGTAGGGATGTTAGCTTGGCTGTGGGTGATTGGGTTTACCTGAAATTACAATTATATCATTTGAAATCTTTGGCTAAGAAGTTGAATGAGAAATTAAGCCATCGATGTTATGGACCATATCAGATTTCTAAGATCATTAGTAAAGTAGCTTACTAGCTCAACTTACCACCTAAAAGTTCATGTGATCTTTCATGCGTCTCTATTAAAGAAAGTCGTTGCTCCTATGGTGAAACCCTAAACCTTGCCTCCAATGCTAACTGATGAGTTGGAACTAAGGGCAGAGCCTCTAGCCATCAAGGCTATCAAAAACCACCCTGCAGGCACAACTAAAGTGCTCATCTAATGGAAATATTTATCTAACTTTGAAGCTACATGGGAATCAATTGATGTTATGAAACAGCAATTTCCTGCATTTCACCTTGAGGATAAGGTGGCTCTCTTGGGGGGAAGTATTGTTAGGTTACCGATTAAGCAAGTGTATGAAGGAAGGACACATGGAAAGTATAAAAGGAAGTCAGACCAGTAGCCAGAACCAAGATTAGGTAGCTGACTAAGATCAACTACAGTTAGTAGTTAGACTTGTATCTGTTAGTAGTTAGCCTTGTAATTGTTCAAGTCAGTTAAAGGCAGTTAGTTAGTTAGCCTTGTAACTATTCAAACCAGTTAAAGGAAATTAGTTAGTTAGCCGTCAACTATAAATAAATATGGATTGTGGAGGGAGAGGGAGAGGGAGAGAAGAGGCACGAAATTTATGCCTCAAATAAGGTAAAAACTTTGAAGTGTAATTTCTCAAATGATCAAAGTTGAAAAAATGCACACACAAGGCCTCTATTTATAGCCTAAGTGTCACACAAAATTGGAGGGAAATTTGAATTTCTATTCAAATTTCACTTGAATTTGAATTTGAATTTGTGGAGCCAAATTTGGAGCCAAAATTTGACTAATTATGATTAGTGAGTTTCAGCTATGATTCAGCCCACTAATCCAAGATCAAGTCCAAGATTCTCCTCTAAGTGTGCTTAGGTGTCATGAGGCATGTAAAACATGAAGGACATGCACAAAGTGTGACTATATGATGTGGCACTGGGATGTAGCAAGCAAATGCTCATCTTCCCCTTAGGCTGGTTTGAAATTTAATTGGATTGGACTTCTCCCAATTCAATTAAATTTCTCTCCCAACACACACATCAAATAGTACACTCAATGCATGTGAAATTACAAAACTACCCCTAATACAAAAACTAGTCTAGGTGCCCTAAAATACAAGCGCTAAAAAATCCTACATTACTAGGATACCCTCCCTACACTATGGAGCCCTAAATACAAGGCCCATAAATAATGAAACCCAAATCTAATATGTACAAAGATTAATGGGCTCATACTTAACCCATGGGTCCAAAATCTACCATCATGCTCATGAAAATCCTAGTGCCTTCTCTTGCATCTCTGGCCCAGTCTTCTTGGAGTCTTCTATCCAGTGCCCTTGGGGGGTAAGATTGCATCATCCCCTCCCCCTTGAAAAGGATTTGACCTCAAATCCAGAGGTTCATGAAACTCTAGGCTTCTTCCCTCAACCCCTGTAAAAACAATAAAAACATATATATTAGTGGTGTTGGGTATGTTAGAATAGGATAAGGTCTGAAAACCCCTTTCCTGGGTATCTTCCGATGAGGGAACATGATTCCTCACCAACTCAATGAGTGGTGCTACAAGTATAGAAAAATATGGGACAAACCTTTTGTAAAAGTTTGTTAAGTCAAGGAATCCCCAAATTTCCCTTATACTTGGTGGAGTGGGCCACTCAAGAATGACCTTTATTCTTTGTGTCTGTGGGAACCCCTTGATCACTATTTAAAAAATTAAGGAAATTAATGTAATAAAAGATACCTTTTTTTGTATTGTCATGTTGATTACTCCTACCAAAAAGTACAACAAACTTAAGGTGTCCCATATGAGCATCTAGGTTTGTATTGAAACCAAAAATAAGAACAAACCTACTTATTTAGTCCCTATTGTCATACCCTAATTTCGTCCGGGGATTATAATTTGATGATATACAACCATTGATTGGCCGCTTCGAGATATTTGGCACCCTTTGTTGCACAATATGTAAAGTCCCGAGACGTGCCGAAAATCAAAAGGAAGCAGGCTTACGTGATCCGTGAAAATTCCGTGATGTGACGGAAATCGAAAGGAGGTATTTTTCGCAATCCGTGAGTTTTCGTAACTTCTTCAAAAGCTAAAAAAGAGTAAATACATAATCCGTAAGGACTCGTAACCTTGCGGAAGGAAAATAAGTATCGTTACAAAATTCGTAAACTTTCGTAACGTTACGAAAAAAGAATTACCAAAAAAGGTAGAGGGGTGCATTTAGTAAAAAGGGGGGTACAAATAGCAATCAAGCCCACTTGGGCCTTCCAGATTCTTCCTCTAGAAGGCTGTTGCTTCTGGAGGAAGCAACCTTGCTCGCCGGGGCGAGCTGAGCTCGCCTGGGCGAGCTGGGTGGCAAGCTCCTCCCCTATTTTGCTATAAATAGGGGGAGGAGTGAAGGGAGAAGGGGTTCAGCCGTCTTGGCACCTCTTATTCTCTCGAAATTGCTGAGGAAAATTATTTTCGTGAAGAAAATCCAAGCCGAGGCGCTTCCGTAACGTTTCCGTGAGTAATTACGCGAAGATTCTCGACCGTTCTTCAACATTCATCGTTCGTTCTTCGTTTTCTTCAGTCTTCAACAGGTAAGTACCTCGAACCGAGCTTTTCAATTCATTCTATGTACCCGTGGTTGTCCACATTTAGTTTCATGTATTTTTATTCTCGTTTTCATTCGCTTTTTATACCCCCTTTTGACGTGCTTAAGTCATTTATTTAAGTCATTTCTCGCCTAATCTAAAAATAAAATAAATTTCCACCGATCGTTTGAATTGTATCATCCGTTAATTTCGGTTAAAATGAATTCCGACCGTTCGGTCGTGCCGTAACCACGTTGGAAATCAAAAAAGAGGTAAAATAATAATATAATAATAAAAAATACCTTTTAGTAAAATAAAGCGAAAAATCAATCGGACGTTTTCTCTTTGGGATTTCTCATTCTTAATTGAATTGACTAATAACTAAAGTGAAACTGAGGCTAAAATCAACTCGCCTAGTCATGCTCGTCCACAAAAAATAGGATTTGAAAGTTTTATCTCAGCTTTTCTTACTAAGTTAAATGGATCATTTTTAAAGGCCCAACACCTTTAAGTGATCACCTTTCAAGTAAAAAGAATCGCTTGATTCACCCTTAAGAAAGAACTACGTAGGTCTGATTTCCTCTCCAAAGGAGGGTACGTAGGAGCAAAAGCCCCGCTTTTGTCGACCTCAAAAAATAAAAAGAAATAAAAGTTAAGGTAATACAATTTCCACAATTCTAAAAAATAGATTGTTGTCCTTCGAGACAAACGTAAGAGGTGCTAATACCTTCCTCAAGCGTAAATACAACTCCCGAACTTAGAATTTCCATTTTGACCGGTCTCCTTCGGTTTTTCCGATGTTTTCCACAAATAAACGTTGGTGGCGACTCCGCGCATCTTTCCTCCTTTAGAAAGCGCACCCGTGAGCCTCGCCTTCGCTCTCCCACAAAAGGGCACGTTGCGACAGTTGGCGACTCCACTGGGGAAATTTTGTGAGTTAGGCCTATTTTAAAGAATTGTGGAATTGTGAAACTTTGTGTGTGCCTTTGTCGAACTGTGTAAAATGTAAATAACTGTTGTCTATTTCGCATTCTTTACACTGCATTCTAAGCACCCACGGGTTTGAGTAAAAAAAAGGGGCGCTACACCCGGGTTCATGGGAACTTAAGGAGTGGAGGTGAATCATTCATCATGCTAGGTCTCCGACTTGCTTGATAATAGTGAAACCTCGTCTAGAGCTTTCTCTCTTTATAATGTGTTGTCGCTGGTATTCCATACCGCCACAATATTATTATCTTGAGTGATGATACCTCTAGAAAACAACTATGTGAGTTATGAATCATTGGGAGTAGTTATTAGAGACCCCTAGATACTATCCTGTAGGTCCCTAAAATAGGGGCACGGAGCAAACACGCTGCGTGCCGTTTTAAACACTGCCATGCATGTAGTCCTAAATGTCATATATGCCTTTGCTTGTAATTATTTATGGATATTGTCGTACTCTGTGCGTCCCCCTGTTGCGCTTTTGCGCATCTGCATCATACCGTCACACATGCATTGTATGCGGGTCTCGTCTTTTGTCGTGGGAAGTCAGAAAATCCATATCGTCTTCTTAACTGCACACATGGGGCATTGTGCCCCCAAATGATGATTTTCCAGGCTCTCGTGTCCGTAAATGCATTCATATCATGCATCGCATAAGCATCTCTTCATGGCATCATAATGAACATATCGTTCCTGCATTTGACCGTTATCATATTCCAGCCTCACATTTTTGCATGAGTCATTGCATCATCATGCATATGCGTTCAACATACTTTTTGTTCTACACTTTTGCTCATACGTGATCCTTGTATTTTCCTCTACAAAACAAAAACAAAAAAGGGAAGCATGAAAATTCATGATGCATTCTTAGTTGCATGTGTTAGGTACCATGAGCCAACCATGTTGGGATCATAAACCCATTTCTAAAATTAAAAAAAAAACACAAACAACAAAACAAAATGATTGAGCATGGTACCTAATGCGTGGTTAATTAAGAAAGGATGTCTCTTCGGGCATCTCAATCTCATAATTACATTTTCCATGCATAGCATGCGTATTCTCGAGTCTTTCATCCCTATGAAATGTTGTTGAAGTATTGGCGATCAAAATTGCCATTCTCTGGGTTATGGGGTTGAACCAAGCTCGTGCTTTTACGAAAAGGTTCATCGAGTCAAGTTGAAGTATGGAAGTAACCATCTTGCAAAAAATTGGGGCAAAAGATGGATCGTGTTACATCGCTCCTTCGTCTAATGCCAAACACATTTAGGGCTGTCGATGTCCCTGTTACTTCCAGTTTCACCTTGACGGAGATGTCATGGACCATGTTGAAAATCTAAATTGATTCAACCCCATATCCTGTGTAAAAATTCGCAATACTTCAATTGTGCATCATTCGCATACATCCATGTTGTTCATTGGTTGCATTGCTCATTGCATTCTTTCCTTGAAAAGAAAAAGAGAACCTAATCATTGTTATAAAAAAGAAAAAAGAACATGCTTTACGGTGCCCTCACCGAACCTGTGCTAGAGCTAGAGTAATGGGTAAAGCGGAGGAGGTACAAGAGTAGATGGAGGCCGACATGGAGGCCATGAAAGAGCAAATGGCCACAATGATGGAGGCCATGATGAGCGTGAAGAAGATAATGGAAGCCAATGCGGTTGCAATTGCCGCTACCAGCGTTGTTGCTAAGGTGAACCCGACGTCCCCATCCGGCATCAACCAAATGAATCATCCAACCTCAGATATGGTAGGCAAAGATTTGGGAAGTACGGGCGGCCCCCATGATGTGCAAATTCAAAACGAGCACACCTTCCCGCCATATGGCTTGCCTCTCAACTATACGCCACCCAATGTGGCGTACACTCCCAATAAGAATGTCAATAACCCCACTCCTATACCCATTGAGAGCCAACAACCCCAAACTGATCATGCACATGTCTCCTAAACCGTGGGGGAGACACATGAAATTCCCCATCACAATCTAGCCAACTTCGAGCCTTGGCTCGGATATGCCACTGAAGGGCAAGCAGTTGGTGGTATACCCCTTGAAAACACTTCGGAAGGCCCTCAGTATCATCCACAGCTACACCTCTTGCATTCCACAACAAGTAAAAACCCTCATGCTATGGCAGAAATGGGAAAGTTGGATCATCTAGAGGAAAGGCTCAGGGCCATTGAAGGAGGTGAAGATTATGCCTTTGCTAACCTAGAAGAGTTATTCCTAGTACCCAATATCATCACCCCTCCCAAGTTCAAGGTGTTGGACTTTGACAAGTACAAGGGGACTACTTGCCCCGAGAACCATCTAAAGATGTATTGTTGGAAGATGGGGGCATACGCAAAAGATGAGAAATTGCTGATACATTCCTTCCAAGGAAGTCTTACTGGGGGTAGCTGTTACCTGGTACACTAACTTGGAACCTTCCCGAGCCTATGCTTGGAAGGACCTAATGGTTGCCTTCGTTAGGCAGTGTCAGTATAATGGCTTTGGATAGGATGCAACTACAAAACATGTGCAAAAAGGGGGCACGAATCCTTCAAAAGAATACGCCCAAAGGTGGAGAGACCTGGCAGCTCAAGTGGCACCTCAATGACAGAAAAAAAAAATGATGACAATAATAGTAGACACATTACCAGATGGTGGGCTACACACCTTCAAGCTTTGATGATATGGTCTTCACCGACGAAAGGATCAAAGTGAGTCTAAAAATAGGCAAATCTGATCATCATACTTTGATAAATGCCAAAAAAACTAGGGCAAATGAAGAGGGTGAGAATGAGGGACAAGCCCATGCTGTGACTGCCATTCCTATACAGCCAAGTTTCCCACCAACTCAACAATGTCATTACTCAGCCAATAACAAACCTTCTCCTTACCCACCGCTCAGTTATCCACAAAGGCAATCCCTAAATCAACCACAAAGTCTGTCTACCGCACTTCCAATGACAAACACCACCTTTAGCGTAAACCAGAAACATCAACCAAGAAATGAATTTTGCAGCGAGAAAGCCTGTAGAATTCACCCCAATTCCAGTATCCTATGCTGACTTTCTCCCATATCTAGTTGATAATTCAATGGTAGCCATAACCCCAACCAAGGTTCGTCAACCTCCTTTTCTCTGAGAATACGACTCGAACGCAACGTGTGTTTGTCATGGAGAAGCCCCGGGGCATTCCATTAAGCATTGTAGGGGCCTGAAGCGTAAGGTGCAAGGTCTAATTGATGCGGGCTAGCTGAAATTTGAGGAGAATCGCATGTAAATACCGACATTGACAAGAGATGCCACACATGGGGCAATTTTGAAAGCTGTTGTTAGATGTCTCTAATGACTCATCATAATTTCCAAGTGCAAGCCATTGGTCTGTTTGCTCAAGCGACCTGTGCTCCTGAGTTTGGACTTCCAAGACCGTTCAATCAGAGATTACTCGTCTTGCACGTTGGTGGGGGTGCCGTAAAACAACGAGTAAAGTTCAAAACAAATAAGTTTCAAAATAAAAAGAGGTTCAAAAAGAAAAAGAAAAAAAAAAGCATTTGATTGGATGTGTTTTCAAGACGTTCATGTGACCTCATTTTATCATTCCGGAAAGTTTGTCTTTTTAGAGAGAAGTGAGTTATCAAGAATAGGATGTTGGACAAATGGCCTCAGTTACCTTAAGAAAAAGGGGGGGTTGAATTAAGATATGAAGATTATTCCCCAATTAAACTTTCACTCTCTTTTCGGATTAACGATGCACACAGGGACAACCCTTCCCTTGTGTTCAAGAATCCCCTACAACAAGAGACCCACGGTCTCTTAATCCCTTTTCAGAAATAAGAAGAAGAGAAGAAGAGATCTCTCTTAAAAGAGATAGATTGTAAAATGAACATCAATCAAAATTCCTTATTGAATATGCAAGTGGTTGACCAAGGAATCTTTTTGAGAGGATAAAGACATTTCAGTTTAGAAAAACTCTTAATCTTTTGAGAGGATAAAACTTTTTGGGCAATGAAAACTCTCTTTAAATTCGTGTTTCCAAGTCACATATAAATAGACCTTTGATGGCCATTCATAAAACATTTGATAGATGTGACTCTTGGAAATTATTTTCTGAAAATCCCCTCTGGTAATCGATTACAAGACTTGTGTAATCGATTACAGGTTTTAAAAAAATTTGAATTAAAACGTTCAATAAACTGCTGGTAATCAATTACCATCCATGTGTAATCAATTACACGTTATAAATTTTGAATTCAAATTTCTAGTGACTGTTATAAACATTTTTCAGCTGCTGGTAATCGATTACCAGAGAGCAAATCTCAATTTGAAATGATAGAATTCTTTGGTCAAACCTTTTGTTTTTTCAATTTGGAAACTTCTTCCTAAAGATTCTAGAAATCAACTTGATCATATATCTTGATTTTCTTGGATTCTTGTCTTGAATAGAACTTAGAAGCACTTGATCCTTTAGCATCATCAAGACATCAAAACATCTTGCTTCTACATATGAGTCATTTGACTTAAATCCATCAACTATTTCTCGTCCTTGGAAAATTCTTTTTGCAATAATCAACTGCTTCTTTCATTCTTCCTCACTACGAGGTTGTGAAAACAAGACAACAAATGGTACCTCTAAGCCCTACACTGGGGCAACGAAAGGCACCATGCAAAAACCTCAAGCGAACCTAGGGGCAGATTAGAAGTTTTCACCCAATAGATTCCCAGCTACAAGGTCATGACGAAAGATAACAATTGGTACCCCAAAGCCTTCCACTGGGGCAATGAGGGGCATCGTGCATGAGCCTCAAGTGAACATAGGGGCAGATCAAAAGTTCTCACCCGTCGATGTTTTTAAACAAGAAAAAAAAGGGGAGACAAGCCCTGGAATTTCAATAGATTGATTAAACGTCAAACGGCTCCATTGTCATCACTCCAAAATGGAAAAGTGACTAAATCAAACAGAACATACACTCTGAGGGAGTTCCCAGAGAGGTTTGCAAAGATAGGATAAAGTTGCATGAATTATCACCTTTTTCAAAAGGACAGTCAATCTGTGTTTTCCAAAAAAAAAATCATATCAAAATCAAAATCACAAAATAGGGAAAGAATGTCATGAACATTGTACAACTTTCCATTGCATTGCATTGTTTCATATGAGGTCACCATTACCAAATTTCACGACAAAGGTTGCATACGTCTGCATCCCTAAAAATCATGTTAACTGCATAGATTTCCTACGTCTCGTGTCCAATCTTGTTGGATGACCGGCCATCTCGATGAGTTGATCTCTTGCTTCTCATAAAGGTGGACCCTTGGGTACTAGTACCTATCACCTTTAGAGGACTATATGTCTTTGCCATCAGAGGACTGCACATCCTTGCCTGCAGAGGGCTGCACGCCCTCGCCTTTAGAGGGCTACGCGTCCTTATTTTCAGTATGCTCCATATCCACACCTTAGGAGAATATAAGGTCCTTTGCCCTTAGATGCTTAACCGAGACTTGCGCTCCCGGTTAAGGGGCCAGTAGTTTCCTTTTATCAGTTCCTGGGCCACCCCCTGATATTGGAGGGCGACCAACTGTGCGAGCACATCCAGAGAGGGAGGCTATCACGCATCTAGTATGCATACCGGGGCAAGATTTCACCCTTGCCGCTGCAAAAAGACGAGTGTGGATCATGCGTACCAACATGACCACTTTTACATGGATATGGATGACGTTGTTATTTAGCAACATTCTGCCCAGCGACCACAATGCCAATCTCCCCTTGCAGATGTATCAGTTGCTCTGTGCCGTCATGACATAGGTAAGTATGCACATGGTTCAATTGATTTCTGATGTCATCTATTGTTTGCAGGGATCGTGCCCACAAGACGCCCAGTGGGCCCGAAGAAGTCCAACAGGGCCCTGGGGTTTCCAGCTCTGGTTACGGGCCTCTGTCAGTCCTACAGGGTGCCCGTTCCCCCAGCGAGGTCATGCCATCGTGACGTAGGTAAGTATACATATGGTTCAACTGATTTCTGATACCATCTATTGTTTGCAGGAATTGCACCCACAAAGACACCCAGTGGACCCGGAGAAGTCCAACAGGGCCCTGGGGTTTCCAACTCTGGTTACGGGCCTCTGTAGTCCTACAGGGTGCCCGTTCCCCCCGACAAGGTCACGTCATCATGACATAGGTAAGTATGCACATCGCTCAACTGATTTCTGATTTCATCTATTGTTTGTAGGGATCGTGCCCGCAAGACACCCAGTGGACCCGAAGAAGTCCAACAGGGTCTTGGAGTTGTCAAGCTCTAATTACGGGTCTATGTCAGTTCTACGGAGTACCTGTCACCTCTTGCAAGGGCATCAGGCCCCCTACTAATCGAGCTTTCATCAAGAAGTACTGCATCCCCAGGCAGGCGCAGGGCGAAACACCACAGCAGCCTGGGGATGGCCAGCAGCGGGCAACAGACACACCGCCATCACCTCTAGAGTTCACCTTAGCTCATCCACAAAAAGGTTATAGCGTTGCTGACGACCCATGGCCGACCAATAGGCAACCAAGTCCAGAGCCAAAGGTAAGCAAAGTACTAGTCCGTGACCGACAAGCCATCAAGCGTCCAGCTCAAGACGTTAAAGAAGCGCTACTAGGAGGCAGCCTAGTAACTTTTAAATCTCTGCTTGTTATTTGATCACCTTTGTTTCTCAGGTAATGGTAGGACACACCTAGTTGCTCATGATCCTAGGAACTTAAATAAAATGAGCACAAGCTCAGAAGGTAGTCATACCCAACAAAATATATATATATATATATATATATATGTTTAGGTAGAAAGATACCTTGGATATGCATGTATGTAGCAAAAAAAATTTTTCACAAAATATATATATGTATGTTTAGGTAGCAAGATACCTTGGATATGCATGTATATAGCAAAAATATCTCACAAAACATATATATGTATGTTTAGGTAGCAAGATACCTGGGACACGCATGTATATAGCAAAATACTTCACAAAAATATATGTATGTTTAGGTAGCAAAATACCTCATGGGAAAAAAGAGAGCAAAATGAGAGCGAGCAAGAAAAGAATAAGAAAAAAAATAATAATAAAAAATAATAATAAAAAGTTGTCTAGCTAAAAAACAACATGCTTGTGAAAAGAGATAATTTCCAACTTTTCTTGGAAAGATTTGCTGATCATAACTAGTTTTTGAAAAAAATGTGTGTACACATTTGAAGGGTAAATGCTGTGAAAAATTTTCCCGAACGCCCAAAATGGACTCGAATGAATGCACAAATTGATAAAAGAACATATTTTGGGAAACACTGGGTTGACTTAAATAGGGAAAATGAATCCTGAGCCCTAGTGTCACATGACCATAAAAAACTTGATGCTTGAGTATCCACATAGGTGCATGCATGACCAGTTTTGCATAAAATTTCCTAATCATCATTGTTGCATGTGTATCATGGAAATAATGTGGGACGTCCCCTTTATCCCCGAACCGCTGGCCAAACCCTGACATATATCGTGACCAGCCGTTCTACAAGTCTTGAGCCAAAATCCCAACTTATCATAAACCTTGACCCACGGTGAGAATGTCAATCCTTGCCCTCGGAAGAAAACACAAAGAGAAGGAAAATTCCCAATCCAAGAAAGGGAGAAGACACAAAAAAAAAAGAAAGAAAATTCCCAATCAAAGAGTGGGAGAAAGCAAAAAATAAAAGAAAGAAAAATTCTCGATCAAGGATCGGAAGAAAACAGAAGAAACATGCAGAAAGGTCTTTGGACCAGACAATATCTGAACAGTACAGAATTGTCACCAAGAAAAAGGAAACCATGACCCAAAGTGGCCCTCTCCCTTTGATTGCCAACCAAAATCTTGTGTGTTAGCGACTTTCTCGCCCCGCATTAAACAAAAACAGAAAAGGAAAAGACCCAAAAACACTCAAAGCCAAATTTCCCACCAAAAGAACCCATTCCCAAGGAAAGTCCTATTGATCCATGATCATACATATAATCTTTGATTTGATAGGAAATGATTTGCAAAGTCAAGTCATGACATATCTATGGTTAGGAATTAGGATAAAACACTTACCTGTGTGAGTTTGATACACTTTGAGTGATTTTTTCCTATCTTTGTTGGACCCAGTGTTTCCTCTAAATGGTCGTTTAGAAATGAAATGCTAACATCCAAAATCTCATTTACGGTTATGAGAAAATTTCATCAGCATACTCTCCTTCCCTGATAGACACATTGTTTTTCATCCAAAAAGCATATGTTGCTCTGATCAGTTGGAAGTTTTGTCTCTTTACTAAAGCATGTTCGCATTTTGGTGAAGAAAACACCGAGACTATTTTTAGTCTCACAGTTGTCAAGAACTACGTAGGTCTGAGTTCCTCATCACAAATTGAGGATACGTAGGAGCAAAAGCCCTGCTTTTGTCAACCACCCCACTTTTTGCTACCGTGACCCAAGAGTCCGGTGGCATGCGGAGCTACATGATTGGGAGATCCCTAGATCCGTATTTCTTTTTATGTTATGTTTTTGTTTCCATTTTTTCCTGTTACATATCATCTTATTTTTGTTTAACTAAGGGACTAACGT
This sequence comes from Glycine soja, assembly GCF_004193775.1. Lineage (NCBI taxonomy): Eukaryota > Viridiplantae > Streptophyta > Magnoliopsida > Fabales > Fabaceae > Glycine > Glycine soja. The sequence continues at coordinate 16,029,880 of NC_041020.1, read as the reverse complement.
TTGTTTCGTGTTGATTGCCTTTTGTTTTGTACATACATATTGTTTGAGTCGTTATGTTAGTACTTGTTTCGTTGTTGTCAATAGTGTTTTCTAAAATCCCGGAGGCCCCTGGGGAGGTATTTCAGCTGTTTTGGGTTAAAAAAATTGTTTCCGTGAAGAAAATCCAAGCCGAGGTGCTTCCGTAACGCTTCCGAGAGGTTTTCGTAAGCAAGTCCGTGAAGGTTTTCCTCCGTTATTCATCGTTCTTCATTTTGTTCAGTCTTCAACGGGTAAGTACCTCAAACCGAGCTTTTCAATTCATTCTATGTACCCGTGGTGGTCCACATTTTGTTTCATGTGTTTTTATTCTCGTTTTCATTCGCTTTCTATACCCCCTTTTGACGTGCTTCAGTCATTTATTTAAGTCATTTCGCGCCTAATCTAAAAATAAAATAAATTTCCTCCGATCATTTGAAATGTAGTATTCGTTAATTTCTGTTAAAATGAATTCCGACCGTTCGGTTGTGCCGTAACCACGTTGGAAATCAAAAAAGAGGTAAAATAATAATATAATAATCAAAAAATATCTTTTGGTAAAATGAAGCACAAAAATCAATTGGACGTTTTCTCTTTGGGATTTCTCATTCTTAATTGAATTGACTAATAACTAAAGTGAAACTAAGGCTAAAATCAACTCACCTAGTCAAGCTCGTCCACAAAAAATAGGATTTGAAAGTTTTATCTCAGCTTTTCTTACCAAGTTAAATGGATCATTTTTAAAGGCCCAACACCTTTAAGTGATCACCTTTCAAGTAAAAAGAATCGTTTGATTCACGCCTAAGAAAGAACTACGTAGGTCTGATTTCCTCTTCGATGGAGGGTACGTAGGAGCAAAAGCCTCGCTTTTGTCGACCTCAAAAAATAAAAAGAAATAAAAGTTAAGGTAATACAATTTCCACGATTCTAAAAAATAGGCTGTTGTCCTTTGAGACAAACGTGAGAGGTGCTAATACCTTCCTCAAGCGTAAATACAACTCCCGAACTTAGAATTTTCATTTTGACTGGTTTCCTTCGGTTTTTCCGACGTTTTCCACAAATAAACGTTGGTGGCGACTCCGCGCATCTTTCCTCCTTTGGAAGGCGCACCCGTGAGCCCCGCCCTCGCTCGCCCGCAAAAGGGCACGTTGCGACACCTGTGTATGCGAATCATGAAGATGTTGGATGCATGGGTGATTTTACAAAAGAGGGTTACACCACTTAACACATTCATCATACCACCTATCTTAGGAATTTGGTGCTTTATAATACCTATTTTGGGCACCAACAAAGCACAAGGATTTAAGTTCTTACGAACAAAACCCTCATCCAACAACTCCTTTACTTGAGTAATAACCTCAAGCTCTAGAGGTATGGCAGTGCTAACAAGTGTCCTTTTACAAATGAGAAGATGTGGAGGTTGTCTAAGAAGGGAAGTTTCTTTAATGTTTGTCTTTATTGCAAAATAACTTTCCTTCTTAGCTAACCTCATGGAGGAGACACTTACCTCCTTACACTCCTCCTTAACCATTAAAGGTTGTTCTTCTTTTCTTTTTCTATTCTTTTCCTCAATCCATTTGAGTTTTATTTGCACTTGATCCTTAGCTACCTGTGAAGGTGTTTGAGGATGCAACACAAATTTAGTGCCAAGATGGGTGAGGGTAATCTCATTTGTTAGGCCATTGTAAATGATCTTCAAATCAAATTGCCATGGCTTTCCTAAGAGAATATATTCGGGCTCCATCAGAACTATATCACAATTAACTTCATCCTTATATGTCTCAATGGAGAAAGGTACCTTCACATGTTGGTTAACTATCATTTCCCCTTGCTCATGGAGCCATTGAAGTTTATAAGGTTTTGGGTGGGGAATTGATGCAATTCTACCCCTAAGGGCATTAGATAGAAGACTCCAAGAAGATTGGGCAAGAGATGCAAGAGAAGGCCCTAGGGTTCTCATGAGCCTTAGGGTAGATTTCGGGCCCATGGGCTAAGTATGAGCCCACTTATCTTTGTACATATTAGATTAAGGTTTCATTATTTTTGGGCCTTGTACTTAGGGCTCCATAATGTAGGTAGGGTACCCTAGAAATGTAGGATTTTTCAGCCCTTGTATTTTAGGGCACCTAGACTAGTTTTTGTATTAGGGGTAGTTTTGTAATTTAAAATGCATTAAGTGAAAATTCGATGTGTGTTGGAAAATAAATTGAATTGAATTGGGAGAATCCCAATCCAATTAAATTTTAGAGGGGGAGGTGAGCATTTGCTTGCTACACCCGATTGCCACATCGTATAGTCACACTTTGTGCATGTCCTTCATGCTTTACATGCCTCATGACACCTAAGCACACTTAGTGGATAGTCTTTGACTTGATCTTGGATTAGTGGGCTAAACCATAGCTAAAATTCACTAATCATAATTAGTGAAATTTTGGCTCCACAAATTCAATTTCAAATTCAAGTATAATTTGAGTAGAAATTCAAATTTCCCTCCAATTTTGTGTGACACTTAGGCTATAAATAGAGGTCATGTGTGTGCATTTTATCAACTTTGATCATTGGAAAATTAAACATCAGATTTCAGAGCTCTTTTAGAGCACAAAATTTTGTGTTCTTCTCTTCTTCTCCCTTCTTTCATCTCCTTCTTCCTCCAAGCTCTTATCCATGGCCTCCTATGGCGGTGAGCTTCTTCTAGACTCATCTTCTCCTTGAAGTGGCATCTCCTCTCTCTCTATCTTCTCCATTCCATTGCTATTCATCTTCCAAGAAGGAAAGGAATCCATTGATGAAGAAGATCCTAGGCCTACAAGCTCCAATGGAGCTTACATCATGTGGTATCAAGAGCATCTTCATCTAGGTGATGTTCTTTTGCTTCCTCTATCTTTTTGTTCGGTGAATTCTCTTTAATTCCTTGTTCTTCATCTTATTCTCCATGTATATCCTCCATTGTGTTTTGGTTTGGTGCTGTTTAGAATAGATTCAAAAAATAAACCGATTAAATCTTAGATCTACACTTGTTCTTGCATTTCTATGGTTCAAATTTTGTAGATCTACTCTTGAATCATGTTTTTGTGTTGATTTTAGGTTCTATCATTTTTCATTCATAATATTCTTGTTCTGAAACTTTAGATCAAAATTTTCTTCCAAAATATTGATCAGAAGAAAAAAAACACAAAAATCTAAGTGTAGATCACTTAATCCATGTTGTCTTAGAGTCATGTTTAGTCATAGTAATTGTCACATTATGTTCTAAGTTTGTGTTGAATTTTTATTTTGCTGATTGAATTCTTGATACATTTGTTGATGTATTCTTGTCATTCTTAGCCTATCTTTTGAATTTTGAGTCTAATTCATGCATGTTATTTAGTTCATAACATGTTCTAAATCAATTCCTAGTAGTAGTCTTGTTGTTGAACTCTTTTTTTTTATGTTTTCTAAGTTTCCTACATGATGCCTATGATGAAGTTGAGTTGTGGTGCTGAGTTGTGGCTGGATTTGTGAATCAAAATAAGTCTTAAGCTCTCTTGAATTGTGTTATTCAAGATAATTGAGCATAAGAAAACAAAAATTGTAACTATCCAAGCCTTAAGCAACATAAACACTACTCTTGATTTCTAGGTTGAAATCGCTGGTGCTGGCAGCTTGTACATACAAATTTGTATAAATTACTGGGAATTGGTCACTACGTTTTTTGAGCTGAAATGTTTACTGAATTTTCTAGACATCCAAAATTATGAAAAAAGAACCAAGAAATTTGGATTAAAGGAAAAAATAATAAAAATCACACAAGTTGCCAGAAAAATCAGTGTCCAGGAAAAAAAAAGTGAAAGGGAAGTGAGCTTGTTGTTTTGGCTCAAAATTTGTTCTATAATTGGTGCCTATTTTATAACAATCCTAGTTATGAAATTTCAATTGAAAATTAGTGTGAATAAAAAAGTTCCGAAAATAGAGATTTCTTGAGTCTTTTTATTGTTGTTTTTTTTACTTTACTCTAGAGTCATTCTAAGTTTCTCTTTGAGTCCTAGCTTGCTTTTATGTGTTTTTCATTGTTTTAATTGTTGATAAATCCCTGAAAATTTGTCTTGTTAAAAATCTATTGGTTTAGCTTTCATTTCATTTTTTGGGTCTTTGGTTATTGTTTGTCTCTTTGTTTCCTTGTTTGTGAGTTGCCATATAGGGAATTGAAAAGGAGGATTGGTGCCATCCCTTGAAGAATTTGAGTCAAGAAGCAAGGGGAAAACCACCTTAAGAGCTATTGGACTAAGAAGCACTTCAAATTGAGTTAATCACCAAAGAGAGAACAACCACCAAAATTGAGGGCCTTGGTTAATTTTGTAATTGACAATTTACTTACATTCATTGCTTTCAAATTTTGTAACAAAAAGGCCTTACATTTGAAGTAAGCTGGGAGCCTCCAATAGGTTACCCTACTTCCATTTGTGTGTAATAATTTTAGGCAATTTTCCCTTAGGATTGTGAGTGTTTTGTTGGGAACCTTAAATGTGGTCATCCAAACACTCTTAGGATTCGCCTAGTTTACATTTCTTACTTACTTTCATAGCTTATTTCCTTTACCTTCCATTGTCAAACCACCTAGATAGCTTGCCTTTTACCAATTAGTTTTTACCTTATCTTTCACACCTCTTTTAGTGATTATTTTGGCTAGTTTCAACCATAGTTTCTTTTACCTTTTGTTTTCTAACCCCCAACAAGAAAGAACCATAACTTAGGAACCAACATGAGTCTTCATTCTTCATCTAGTGTTAATGGTAAGGGTTCTACTCCTAAGGACCCCTTTTATAAGATATTAGATGAGTTGAGATCCCTTAAGTTGTGGAAAAAAAACAAGAGAGAAAAGAAAGAGGTAAAAAAAGAGTGGAAGAAATAAGTCAAGATGAAAGAGAGAAAATAAGAGAGGAAGGAAGAACAAAAATAATGAAATAAATGAAAAGAGAAAAACATGCCTCCTATAGTAGCCATGACTCTTTCAAGAGTTTAAGTGAAAAACTTAGCGACTATTATAGAGGGCATCATAGTTCACATACTAAACATCACTCCCAAAGAAGAGAAAAGGATAGAGCCTCAAGAGGTTAACATTAGCCTCCCATGTTTCCATTGAAAAGTTAATGTTGAGGACTACTTAGATTGGGAAATGAAGGTTGAGCAATTCTTTGCTTGCCATCATATTAGAGAAGAGAGAAAAGTTCCATTGGCTACCCTTAGCTTTCAAGGGTATGCCCTCTATTGGTGGACTTCCCTTGTTAGGGAACGAAGGATTCATGGGGATCCTCTAGTAGAGTATTGGAATGATCTTAAGAGTGCCCTTAGGAAGAGGCACATTCCCTCTTACTATGAAAGGGAACTTATGGACAAGCTCCAAAGGCTTAGACAAGGGAGTATGAGTGTTTAAGAATGTAGACAACAAATGGAACTACTCTTTTTAAGAGCTGGACTTGTAGAAGGAAGCTTCATGATGATGAACCAAGAAATTTCGATGATGCCAAAAGTCCAAGTGATTGATTCAAGACTTCAAGATCATGATCCAAGAATCCAATCCAAGATTCAAGATTCTAGAGAAGAAATCAAGAAGCAACAAGTCAAGACTTCATATAGGATAAGTATTAAAAGAATTTCTCAAAAACCAAATAGCACAATTTTTTTTTACAAAAGAATTTTCTCAAATTTTCTAAGTTACCAGAGTGATTACTCTTTGGTAATCGATTACCAGTTATCAGTAATCGATTACCAGTGACCAGTTTGGTTTTCAAAATGTTTTCAAATAATTTATAACGTTCCAAAATGATTTTCAAATAGTGTAATCGATTACACTATATTAGTAATCGATTACAAGAGAATCTGAACGTTGGAATTCAAATCCAATTGTGAAGAGTCATAACTTTTGATAAAACACATTGTGTAATCGATTACACCTTTGTGGTAATCGAATACCAGTGAACAACTTTGAAGAAAAAGTTAAGAGTTATAACTCTTAACATGATTTTCTCAAAAGTCATAACTCTTCCAATGGTTTCTTTGACCAGACATGAAGAGTCTATAAAAGCATGACTTTGGCACACGTTCAAGAGGTGTGTGTGATATTCTTCCAAACAATTCTTTTTCACAATATTTCTCTAACCATTGTCCATTGATTTTTCTTGCCAAAAAGCTTTCTAAACTTTGTTTTTCTGCAGAAAACAAAAGTGTGCCATCTTTTCTTCCTTCTCCCTCTTGCCAAAAGATTCAAAGGACTAACCGCCTGATAACTCTTTTGATTCTTCCTTCTCCCTCTTGCCAAAAGATTCAAAGGACTAACCGCCTGAGAATTCTTTTGATTCTTCCTCTTCCCTTTAAACAAAAGATTTCAAAGGACTAACCGCCTGAGATATCTTTTGTTTCCCCTTACAAAGATTCAAGGGACTAACTGCCTAAGAATTCTTTGTCTTAACACATTGGAGGGTACATTCTTTGTGATACAAGTAGAGGGTACATCTACTTGGGTTGTAATACTGAGAACAAGAGAGGGTACATCTCTTGTGCATCAGTTCAAGTGGAGGGTACATCCACTTGGTTGTTCAAAGAGAACAAGGGAGGGTACATCCCTTGTGGATCTTTGCTTGTAAAGGATTTCACAAGCTTATTGGAAATCTCAAGAACCGGTGGTTGCTTGGGGACTGGATGTAGGCACGGGTTGTTTCCGAACCAGTATAAATCTTGTGTTTGTCTTCTTCTTCCCTACACTCTTTACTTTCCTGCTGTGCATTTTTTATTTCCGCTTTACTTTTATCTAAGTTATTGTTTCTGTTCTTTACTTTCTCATAACTTAGTAGTAAAGCCTAATTGAATCTAGTAACATTAAGAAGGATTAATTTTTAATTAGTCAAGACACGTTCATAATTAATTCAACCCCTCCTTCTTAATTATTCTGAGGCCACTTGATCCAACAGGAATTAGGGAGGAGGAAAGAACAAGCATAGCTAGGTTCCTTCGTGGGCTTAATATGGAAGTGAGGAACAAGGTTGAACTCCTTCCATATAGGGACCTAGATGAGCTAGTCCAACTTTGTATAAGAGTGGAGCAACAACATAAAAGAAATCCTTCTTCAAAATCTTATGGCTCTCACTCTTATCCAAGGAAGGACCAAGCCGATGGAATTTTGGGGGCTGCACCTTCAAAACCCAAGGAAGATAAGGGTAAGACCATAGAGAAATACACCTCTAAGACTAGTTCACAAGAAAGGACTAGCAACATTAAATGCTTCAAATGTCTTGGGAGAGGTCACATTCCCTCTCAATGCCCCACAAAGAAAACCATGATCTTAAGGGGTCAAGACATTTATAGTAGTGAAGAGGAGACTACTTCATGCCCTTCTTTTAGTGGAAGTGAATATGAATTAAAGGGTGAAGAGTCTAGTGAGGAAGTCTACCCCCATGAAGAAGGTGACCTCTTAATGGTTAGAATGCTCCTTGGAGGTCAATCTTGTGATCAATCTTAATCCCAAAGAGAGAACATCTTTCATACAAGATGCAAAATTTTAGACAAAACTTGTTCTCTCATTGTGGATAGTGGATCTTGTTGCAATTGTTGTAGCACAAGATTAGTTTCCAAGTTGAGCCTCACTATCATTCCCCACCCAAAACCTTATAAACTTCAATGGCTCAATGAGGAAGGGGAAATGATAGTTAACCAACAAGTGAAGGTACCTTTATCCATTGGGACATATAAGGATGAAGTTAATTGTGATATAGTTCCCATGGAGGCAGGACATATTCTTTTAGGAAGGTCATGGCAATTTGATAGGAAGATCATTTAGAATGGCCTAACTAATGAGATTACCCTCACCCATCTTGGCACTAAATTTGTGTTGCATCCTCAAAGACCTTCAAGAGGGATGAGGAAGAAAAACTAGAAAAACAAAAGAAAAAGAAGGATAGTAAGCCCTTGTCTTCAAAGGCCAAGGGGAAGGAAAAAGAGGAAAAGGATTCCTCCAAGAAGATTGTTAAGAAGGAAAATCATGTTGCAACAAAATGTGATATTAAAAGAGCACTCCTTCTTAAACAATCTTTCAACCTTCTCCTATCAAGGGAAACATCCCTTAGCACCGCCATACCTCTTGAGCTTGAGTTATTCCTCAAGTAAAAGAGTTGTTGGATGAGGGTTTGGTTCGTAAGAGGTTAAATCTTTGTGCTTTGTTGGTGCCCAAAATAGGTATTATGAGGCACCAAATCCCTATGATAGGTGGTATGATGAATGTGTTGAGTGGTGCAACCCTCTTTTGTAAAATCACTCATGCAGCCAACATCTTCATGATTTGTGTACATAGGGACTCATTAGGTAGGTTTGTTCTTATTTTTTGTTTCAATACAAACCTAGGTGCTCATATGGGACACCTTAGGTTTGTTGTAATTTTTGTAGGAATAATCAACATAAAAATAAAGAAAAAGGTATGTTTTATTCCATTACTTTCCTTAACTTTTTAAATAGTGATCAAGGGTCTCCCATGGACCCTAAGAAAATAAAGGTCATTCCTGAGTGGCCTACTCCACCAAGTATAAGGGAAATTTGGGGCTTCAATGACTTAACAAACGTTTACAAAAGCTTTGTCCCATATTTTTCTATACTTGTAGCACCACTCATTGAGTTGGTGAGGAACTATGTTCTCTCATGGGAAGATGGCCAAGAAAGGGGTTTTCAGTCCTTAACCTACTCTAACATACCCAACATCACTAATACATATGTTTTAATTTTTTTTACAGGTGTTGAGGAAAGAATCCCTGAGTTTCAATAACCTCTGGATTTGAGGTCAAATCCTTTTCAAGGGGAAGGGAATGATGCAATCCTACACCCCAAGGGAATTGGATAGAAGACTCCAAGAAGATTGGGTCGGAGATGCAAGAGAAAGCTCAAGGGTTCTTATGAGCCTTAGGGTAGATTTCGGGTCCATGGGCTAAGTATGAGCCCACTTATCAGTGTACATATTAGACTAAGGTTTCATTATTTTTGGGCCTTGTATTTAGGGCTTCATAATGTAGGCAGGGTACCTCAAGAGGCTAACTTAGATTGGGAAATAAGGGTAGAGCAACAACTTAAAAAGAAGTCTACTTCAAAATCTTCTGGCTCTCACTCTTATCCAAAGAAAGACCAAGGTCAAGGCATCTTAGGGGTGACACCTTCTAAGCCCAAAGATGATAAGGGGAAGACAATAGAAAAGCAAGCCCCTAAGGCTAGTATGCAAGAGAAAACTAGCTCTATAAAGTGCTTTAAATGTCTTGGAAGAGGACACATTACTTCTAAATGCCCCACCACAAAAACCATGATTATGAGGGGCCAAGACATTTATAGTAGTCAAGATGAGGCTACTACTTCACCTTCCTCTAGTGAAAGTGAAGAAGCAAAAGGGGAAGAATCTAGTGAAGAAATCTGCCCCCAAGAAGAAGGACAACCATTAGTGGTTAAAGAGAAGTGTAAGGAGGTAAGTGTCTCCTTCAAGAGTTTAGCTAAGAAGGAAACTCATTTTAAAATAAAGACAAACATTAAAGAAACTTTCCCTCTTAGACAACCTCCACATGTTCTCTTTTTGTAAAAAGACACTTGCTAGCATTGCCACACCTCTTGGGCTTGAGTTTATTCCTCAAGTAAAGAAGTTGTTGGATGAGGGTTTGGTTCGCAAGAGCTTAAATCCTTGTGCTTTGTTGGTGCCCAAAATAGGTATTATTAGGCACCAAGTCCCTAAAATAGGTGGTATGATGAATGTTTTGAGTGGTGCAACCCTCTTTTGTAAAATCACTCGTACACCTAACATCTTCATGGTGTGTGTACATAGGGACCCATTAGGTAGGTTTGTTCTTATTTTTAGTTTCAATAAAAACTTAGGTACTCATATGGGACACCTTAGGTTTGTCATACTTTTTGGTATGAATCATCAATATGAAAATATAGAAAAAGGTATGTTTTATTGCGTTAGTTTTCTTAATTTTTCAAATAGTGATCAAGGGGTTCCCATGAACCCTAAGAGAATAAAGTTCATTCCTGAGTGGCCCACTCCACCGAGTATAAGAAAAATTTGGGGCTTCCATGGCTTAACAAACATTTACAAAAGTTTGTCCCATATTTTTCTATACTTGTAGCACCACTCATTGAGTTGGTGAGGAACCATGTTCATTCATGGGAAGATGCCCAGGAAATGGGTTTTCAGACCTTACCTTACTTCAACATACCAAACACTACTAATACATATGTTTTTGTTCCTTTTACAGGTGTCGAGGGAAGGAGCCCAAAGTATGAAGAACCTTGGGATTTGAGGTCAAATCCTTTCCAAGGTGGAGGGAATGATGCAATCCTACCCCGCAAGGGCATTGGATAGAAGACTCCAAGTAGATTGTGCCAGAGATCCAAGGGAAGGCCCTAGGGTTCTCATGAGCCTTAGGGTAGATTTCAAGCCCATGGACTAAGTACGAGCCCGCTTCTCTTTGTAAATATTAGAATAGGTTTTTCCTTCGTTTGGGCCTTGTATTTTGGCCATTCTAGTAGTATAGGGTTTTCGCCTTGTATTTCGAGGCAATTTGAGTATTCTTTGTAGTAAGAATTTTTTTTGCATTTTCATGTTTTTTGGCATAGGGGTGAGCTTAGCTATTATAGGGGGTGTATAGCTAAGCTCTAGCTTCTCATCTCAAGGAGGTGAACTTAGCTATTAGAGAGGTGTGTGTAGCTAAGATATAACTTCTTTAGGAATCTTCTTAAGCAAGTTTCTCAAGGAGGTGAGCTTAGTTATGAGAGGGTGTATGTAGCTAAGCTCTATCTTCTCAAGGAAGTTTTCCCAAAGAAGCTTCTCAAGGAAATTTTCTCAAGAAAGTTTCTCAAGCAAGCTACCTTGTCTATAAATAGAAGCATGTGTAACACTTGTTGTAATTTGATGAATGAGAGTCTTGTGAGACAAAATTCAAAGTTCAACTTCTCTCCCTTTTTCTTCCTTCAATTTCATGCTCCCCCCTCTCTCTTTCTCTCCCTCTTTCTTTTCCTCCATTGAAGCATCCTCTCCAAGCTTCTTATCCAAGGCTCATCTTGGTGGTGAAGCTCCTTCTTCCATGGCTTATTCCCTAGTGGATGGCGCCTCCTCTCACCTCTTCTCCTTTGTCTTATGCTACATCTCCATGGTGGAAAACCACCATTAAAGGACCTCATTGAAGCTCAAAGATCCAGCCTCCAAAGAAGCCCCACAAGCAAGCTTCCATCACTAGGGTTCTCATGAGCCTTAGGGTAGATTTCGGGCCCATGGGCTAAGTATGAACCCGCTTATCTTTCTACATAATAGATTAATGTTTCATTATTTTTTGGCCTTGTATTTAGAGCTTCATAATATAGGTAAGGTACCCTAGAAATGTAGGATTTTTCAACCCTTGTATTTTAGGGCACCTAGACTAGTTTTTGTATTAGGGGTAGTTTTGTAATTTCACATGCATTAAGTGAATATTTGATGTGTGTGTTTGAAAATAAATTTAATTGAATTGGGAGAAGCCCAATCCAATTAAATTTTAGAGGGTGAGGTGAGCATTTGCTTGCTACACCCCATTGCCACATCATATAGTCACACTTTATGCATGTCCTTCATGCTTTACATGCCTCATGACACCTAAGCAAACTTAGTGGAGAATCTTGGACTTGATCTTGGATTAGTGGGCTGAACCATAACTAAAATTCACTAATCATAATTAGTGAAATTTTGGCTCCAAAATTTGGCTCCACAAAATCAATTTCAAGGAATTAAAGTGAATTGACCAAATAAAAGATAGAGGAAGCAAAAGAACATCACCTAGATGAAAATACTCTGATACCACATGATGTAGCTCCATGTAGAGCTTGTAGGCCTTGGATCTTCTTTATCAATGGAGTCCTTTGATTCTTGAAGATCAATGGCAGCGGATTGGAGAAGGACGAAAGATGATTGGAGACGCCACTTTAAGGAGAAGATGATTCAAGAACAAGCTCACTACCATAGGAAGCCATGGATAAGAACTTGAAGGTAAGAGAACATGAGTTGAGGGAGAGGGAGAGAAGGGGCACGAAATTTATGCCTCAAATGAGGTCTGAACTTTAAAGTATAATTTCTCAAATGATCAAAGTTGACAAAATCCAAACACAAGGCCTCTATTTATAGCCTAAGTGTCACACAAAATTGGAGGGAAATTTGAATTTTTATTCAAATTTCACTTAAATTTGAATTTGAATTTGTGGAGGTAAATTTGGAGCCAAAATTTCACTAATTATGGTTGGTGAATTTCAGCTATGGTTCAACCCGCTAATTCAAGATCAAGTCCAAGATTCTCCACTAAGTGTGCTTAGGTGTCATGAGGCATGTAAAGCATGAAGGACATGCACAAAGTGTGATATATGATGTGGCAATGGGGTGGAGCAAGCAAATGTTCACCTCCCCCTTAGGCTGGTCCAAAATTTAATTGGATTGGACTTCTCCTAATTCAAATAAATTTCTCTCCCAACACACACATCAAATAGTGCACTTAATGCATGTGAAATTACAAGACTATCCCTAATACAAAAACTAGTTTAGGTGTCCTAAAATACATGGGCTGAAAAATCCTACATTACTAGGGTACCCTCCCTACACTATGGAACCCTAAATACAATGCCCAAAAATAATGAAACCCTAATCTAATATGTACCAAAATAAGTGAGTTCATACTTAGCCCATGAGCCTAAAATCTAGCCTAAGGCTCATGAGAACCCTAGGGTCTTCTCCTGCATTTCTCTGGCTCAATGTTCTTAGAGTCTTCTATCTAATGTCCTTGGGGGATAGAATTGCATCAGTTATCACATTGATTCATACTAAAACATACTTTCAATCTTTTTGTGAGGTGATATTTTTTTCCATTGATTTGGATGTTGAAATTATCGTGAGTCATCAAACTCTATTATTAATAGCACTTGTCTTTCCTTGTCTGGAAAACCCCAAGAGTTGTATCAAATTCAGTGGCATCCATCAAATAGAAATGGTAAAAAATGCATTGGCTAATAATATTTTTAATTCGACAAGAGGGATCATTAGCTTCCATTGTGAAGGCTAAATAAGGGTATTTTAACACAATTACAATCAGTGGAAGCAGAAAAAATAAAAAGCATCGCACCATTAGAGCATGTCCTATTCGGACAAGTACTCAAAGCTAAAATTCCATAAGTATAATCGTTGAAGCAAAATGTAAAACAATAAGCAAGCAAATTAATAACAAGATAAGGGTAATAGACTTATGTGTTACAATTTCTATAAAGTACAGATTACATTTGATGAAAACCTAAACGAGACTTTATTTATTCTTCTATTTCATTAATAATTTCCAACTCAAAATTCTGGCGTCTTGTTGGAGCAACTACACTTGTTCTAGAAGAGCTGGTCTTGTCAAAAGGAGTAGGTGGTGCAATTAACTTGTCTCCATCTCCTTCAAGCATTTGTATCACAGTTTTCATGGATGGACGGTCTATTGGGTTCCACTCAATGCACCAAAGTCCTACAATGGCAAGTTTCTTGGCAATTCTAACATCTCCCTCATCCTCAATAGTAACTTGCACGTCTCTGCTTTTGAGCAAATTATGGATCCATTCAGGGTACAAAACTTGGAAACTTTCCTCTGCTGACATATTTGTATTCTTTCTTCCTCCCACCATCTCTAAGAGCAACATTCCATAACTATAAATGTCAGACTTATAAGAAACATTACCAAAGTTTCTTGAGAAAACTTCAGGAGCAATGTAGCCTAAGGTTCCCCTAGCAGCAGTTATAGAAACTGTACTTTGATTTTTGGGACACAACTTGGCAAGTCCAAAATCAGTGATTTTTGGAACAAAATGGTCATCTATTAAAATATTGTGAGGATTGATGTCAAAGTGAAGTATTCTTTGATCACAGCCAAGGTGGAGATACTCAACCCCTTTGGCAACACCAAGAGCAATTTGTTGCAACTTCTCCCAACCAAGGAAAACATCCTTGTTGTCCGGTGGAGCCAAGAATCTCTGCAGTGATCCGTTAGGGAAGAAATCATAGACGAGAGCGCGGTGGAATCCATCTGCACAGAATCCAAGCAAGCGAACAACGTTAACATGATGAATTTTGCCCATGGTTCCCACTTCGTTTATGAAATCCTTTCCATCTCCCACTGTGTCATTGAGTATCTTCACGGCAACGAGAATTTCTCGGGAGAGCATTCCTTTGAAGACTGCTCCATGAGCTCCTTCCCCTAAACTTTCCCTAAACCCATTTGTGATTCTCTTAATATCAGCATAAGTGAATCTAGTAGGCTTCATTGCCCTATAATCCTCCAAGAATTTCTCCATTCGAGCCCGGTCTTCTCCTTTCGTCATATAATGGTCATACAAATGCAACAACGCCTTGACCACCACCAGCAAAAGAATCATTCCAACTATTCCCCCTGTTGGTTTTTTTCTTCCGTTAGACAAAATATAAATAACAGAGAACAGAGAAAGGAAATGGCAAACAATATGCAATGCAATGCAACATACCTGCAGCAATAAGAACAACACTTGATGTTGAAATCCTGTTTGTTGGGCAAATGAAACATTCAGTTTCACCTTGAGTACCATTCTTGTATTTACATTTATGCCCTTGTGCTTCACAGGTACTGCAGTCAGGCTTGGACCATTCCATAACCACCGCGTTCCCCAAGTAATTATTCACTTGCCACTGGACGGAGAAAACATCACTCACCTTGGTGCAAGATATTATTTCAGGATCAATAAAGTCACCTTCATATCCAAGTTGCAAAATTGGGCATGATGATGACATTGAGTTGCAGCGGAAGAAGGAAACATTATTCCCACCAAATGATTGGAATTTAAATGGAGCAACAGAGGAATTGCCGAGTTTTATGAGTTCCCTGGGAAGGCAATTTTGAGGGTCGTAGATTTGGATTTGCTGCAACTTGTAATCTATGCTTTTGACAAACAGTTTTATTGGAACAGAAGGCAGCTCCAGCACAGTCTCATCTGCATCCGTACATAGCAGATCGAACCCAGAAGAATAGGCGGTGGTGGTGTGATTCAATTTGCTATTATTTCTGAGGTAGAATGGAAATTGAATGCGAACGCGTCCACACTTATCCGTGCACCCGTTTTTGCTTATCGCAGGCTTCCACAGAAGAAACAACAGCGTCAATAGAAGAGAAAAATTAAGAAAATTCAGCATCGTGTGGTTGTGTAAATGCTTTAATTTGCAGCCTCAGGCCTATCTTTAAAGGGTGTGCCAGTTGAACTACGAGGATGAAAGCCGCCTGGTGTGAGTGCAAACTGTGATTCCGCATGGGGGTACTTTGCTATGTGGTCAATTTTGGCTGCGCTTGCTATTTAGGTGGTGGTTGTAGGATATTTACAATTTACATAATTACATCACAATATGGTTCGCTTTTTATTTTTATTGATAAAAATTGAATTTGATTATAAAATATCTATAACATTCACAGAGATTCAACCGAAGAAACTAAACAACCTGATCGTTTTTTTTCTTCAGGGAAGCTTCAAACAATATTATAAAATATTGACGTAATTTGACTTCTTCTGGCTTTTTCATAATGACTGTCTCCGACACTTAACTATTTTTATATTTCATTGTTTAACAAGTTGAGTATTATTTTAAAGTCATGTTGTCAAGAGGGACAATTTTATTTTAGTGCAATGATACATAACACCTATTTGGCCTCCCTCTTTCTCATCATATCTTCAATAAATTATCATTTATTTTCCTTACCTGTTGATGTACATCCATATGGCCATCAAACATTTTTTTTAATTTTATAAATTATTCTAATGTGTATGTCGCGTATTGACATTATTTGTCCTTTGACTAAGGCATGGCTATAAAAATTATTGTTGACTATTCTTCAAAGGTCCTGTCAATAATTTAACCATTATCCATTATTTATCTTTTTAGAAATCGAATTGCCATAGCTCTTTTTTTTTTTTTTTTTGATTGAGGAATCGGCATAGCTGTGGTCCTACTAGTTGTTGGTAATGTTGTATATAATAATAAAAATAATATATTAATACGACTTGAAGTGAGCTTATTTTAAAAATAATTAAAGAAATATAAATATAATTAAACTGTCTAATTTAGTTGATTGAACAGGTTGTGTGAGTGTTGTAACCCTCTGATATCTTATTCAATTTCTATAGACAAAAAATATATATATTCACTTTAAAATATAATAAAGTTTTAGTTTACTAAAATTTAAATGCAAACTCATTTATCAAAGAGGTTTAACTCAATTGATTGAGTAGGGTGTATGGAATGTAATCTTAGAATTTGAACCGAATGATTTTACTCTCTACGTTATTTTGCTAGGAATAGAACATAACGTTTTGATTGCAAAAAGTACAAGAATATAATTGTAATGCTGGGATATTTACTGCATATGTGAGGGATCGATATTTAGTAAATATTCTTAGGTTCCAAGTGCGAGCAATCGACTTTGGATAACTTAATGTGTGCATCAGTAATATTGGAAAATGATTCATATATGTTAATCTTATTAGGATACTAAGGGTATAAATGATGAAATTCAATCCTATGTTTTCTTGAATTAATCTAAAGTTGTTATTATTGTTTCTGTAATTTACGTATTTCCGATGCACTGAATTCTGTTATTTCTGTTACTTTCGTCTTTCCATTATTTTCATATTTCTGTTATTTCCACTATTCCCGTAATTTCATTATTTTCACTATTCTTTTACTTTAAGTTGTCTTTAGTTTGTTAAACTAAGACAAATGACATTCGATTAGATTTGTACATAACTATTGAACTGATAACCTTTATCCGAATGAATTAAGTAAACTCAAGTCCATGTGGAGATGAACTCTTTTATAAATGTGAAACCTACAATGACAATTGGTACACTTGCCAAAAGTCTAACATGAAGCCAGAACCAAAGTGAATTGTATCTCTGAGTTGACCTAGATAATTCTTGTATTGTATAATTAATCCTAATTTTTTTTATTGTTTTGAAACGATTCAGCGATCGTTACCACTCCTCCATGGCCGCATATCATCTCACCCATCAATGACCACCATAGCTGCCGCTGTCACACATGGTGATGTCCCAACATCAGTCACCAAAATTTATAGTACCATTTCCCTTCACCACTGTCATTCATCCAAACACCACATTCCTCGTCATACTCCAAACCAATTATTATCGCCACCGTCAAATTTTCCGGCGTAACTGTATGGTTTTTTTCCTTCTTTGTGAGGCCATCAACAATGGGTTTCATCAGTTGCACTTTGCCTCCCATCAATGGGCGCCTACCACCATGACCATACCTTACCACATCCATTTCCATACACAATAGTGCTGCCCCATCAACCACACCATCAGTCACAATCCGCCATGTAATGCTATAAAATTTCACTAACTGTAAATAAATGTTTAAATGTATTTATCTTGTTATTTGGTTATGTGATTGACTTGGATGAGTTAAGATATTGTTTGAATTAACCATGTGTGATTTGCTTGATGTGAATGTTGAATTATGTGGAGTTTTATTGACTTAAGTCGAAATTATGAGATTTCAAGTTTTACCTAAACCTAATTCGGTAAAACCACAATCTTGGATACGTTAATCGTTGGATCGCCTTCAATTTTGGGTTATAGGTTCATAACCCATATATTCACGTTTTGAGCGTTGGGATTTGAAAATTAGCAATTTTTGACATCTCGCATAGCGCAAGAAGCGTGCTAAGCGCAATTCCAACCCGAGAAGGAATTACGCTCAACGTGAAATGTTGCGCTCAGCACAAGAGGAATTTCGCTCAACACGAATTGTCGTGCTTAACACAAATCCTAACCCCAGAGAAATTGCGCTAAGCGCAAAAAGTTGTGCTTAGCACCAAAAGTGCATTCCTGCTTAGCAAGATGAGCTTGGAAAACGAGATCTATAGATTATAAATATGTTCTTTAGCGTGAAAAACACGATTTTCACACCTCCCTCTCTCAAAACTTCACCAAACCACCCTAGAAACTCCTCCTCCACCACCTATGACTACCGGTGGCCACCATGAGTCGTCGTTGCTTGCCTCCAAACCACCACACAGAGAGAAAAATTTTAATCGGAGCGGAATCCTCAGAATCCACCTTAAGGATTTGGTGGAGAACAAGCTCTTAATCCTTTCTTTTGTAGCTTCTCTGAGGTAATCTTGACTTCTAAGCATTTCTCTTAGTTAGTTTGAGCTTCTCTTAGTATCTCTTGTGTTTTGGGTACTGTAATATGGTGTTTTTACACTTCCTTTGAAAAACCCTTCAAAATGAGACGTTGTAAAAGTTATCTTTTTATAGAATTGGTGTTGTTTTCGTGATTTTTTATAGAATTGGTGTTGTAAAAGTTATCTTTGAAAAATTCACCTCAAAATGACGTCTCCTTGTAGTAGAACCCAAAACACCCCTTAGCCCATTTTGTTTTGACAGGAGTAATTGACCCCGAATGTTATTATTAACCTTGTGTTTTAAATCTATACTAAATTCCCTTCGATTTGGCATATAGAACCTTGTGCTTGGACTGACAAATGTGAACGAGAGAGGTCTCTAAGCGATGCAGAGAGGAGCTGACAGGGAGCTCACGATAGGTGAGATGAGTTTATTATAATTTTATGGCTTTGATACCATAATTGGGGTCAAGGAAACCAATTATGGGAATGTATGCTTGTCCTTGTTGTCAGACCCTAATTTCATCTGGGGACTATCATTCATTGATGTTTTGATTCTCACTAGCTGGATTGCGTTGTTCGACACCAATTACTGCATAAAATGAAGGATCGTTTCATGTTTTGATCAAGAATGCAAAAGATACAAAAAAGGAGGGGCAAAAGGGACTTTTCATTAAGTTTCCTGGACCCTAGCTCGCCCAGGCTAGCCTTTGGCTCGCCTGCGCCCCCAAAAGACTTCAGGGTGAAGTAACCAGCTCGCCTGGGCGAGCCAGTTACTTCAGGAGTAAGCATCAGCTCACCTAGGCGAGTTGCCATTGTCCCAATTACCTATTTTCCTATAAATAGGTGTGCTAGGGAGGCTGACGAGAGGTTCCAGCATTCAGCATTGAGAGAAATTGAGAGGAATAAGGGAGAAGAAGAAGAAAGAAGAGAAAACGAAGCTGAGGCACTGCCGAATCGCGACTATGATCAATCTCTACACCATTCCTCATTCGGTATTCTTCGTGCGACCATTGGTTAGTTTTGTTTTCAAGATTTGAATGAGATCTATGAACCCTTAGGGGTCCCCCATTTTGTTTTGTGCATATTCATTTCCTCCATCTATCATCGGTGATCTCATTTCTTTGTAAAGTTCAATCTTAATCGATCACTAGTATTGTAAAGTCGTCTATAAAGAGGTTGAAAGTTAATAAACAAAACCAAGATAAAACCAATTCATAACCTCTTCTTTTTATCAAATATCACTTGAGATCATTTCAAGGTCCAACGCCTTAATGATTTTCTCCGCTTTTGTTAGCTTCTGGCAAGCGCACCGGATCACATAAGTAGTATAAAACGGTAAGAACCAAGTATCGAACTCTCGAGGAACTTGTGTTATTGGGTAGGATATTTCAGCAAATAGGTGTCTGGTGTGTAAAGATAAGTGTGAATATGAACAGGTGTGTAAACTATTTGTGCATAAAGGAAAATCACGCGAGAGAAATGATGTGTAAAAACAAGTAGAAAACACGTTGGCCTTCCTAATAGGTGCCTGATGCTAAAAGGATATTCTCTATCTAACAATGCTCATGTGTTCCTATGGTGTCTCCTGAGATACTAAACCCCGATTCCTCATGATAGTTTAGCCTAATCCTAATCAAGCATCGTCCGCAGATTCCTTTTGTTGGACTAAACTCAACCAGAATCGCATTAAGACACACATACACAACTAAATTATCGCACCCCGATTCCTCGTGATAGTACGACAACTTAGCCCTGTACTACCAAGGACTTTAGAATTAGACCAGTTTCCACTGTTGAATGACCCTAAAAAAGCATGCATCTACGTGATCAAGGTAAAAGCATACTGGAGTGAAAAGCAAATAGCATAGAAAACACACAAAACATCATTAAATAGATAGAAATATATTTACATCAGGTACCTACAGAGAAGATCCAACAGAGGATTTAGCTTTCCATAACCAGGAAGCCTTCTTTACAACAAAGAGAAGAAAAAGATGAAAGATTGCAAAAATACAAGTGGTGAGGATGTCTCCTTCACCTCTAGGATCTCACAATCACTCACAAACTCATCTCAAGCTCTCAAACCGGATCCTGCTTCAAGCTCTAGTCTCTGCAGATCTTAACATAGCAAAATCTCTCAAAACTCTTTGGAACTTGGACCTTTCTCTCTATAATCTCTAGACATGCAAAGCTCTGAATCCCAGCCCAAACTCCCATCACAAAATCTAATTTCTGGCTTAAATAGGTGGCCTTGTTCGTGCTTATGCGCTTAGCGCAATTATTGACCGCTTAGCGCACATTATTGAATTTTGGCTTAGCGCGTGCCTTTCTCTCTTAGTGGATTGATCGAAGCGGTGCGCTTAGTGAGATGAAGCGGTGCGCTTAGTGAACCTGTACAGCTCATCTTCTTCTAGAGTCTTCCTCGCACTTAGCCCATGAATGTTGCGCTTAGCGAACACTTGCTAAGCCAGCAGATTGGCTTAGGGAGAAGGTGAAAAACAACACTTTTCAAAGCTTGCCTAATTAACTTGAAATTGAGAGAAAATGATTATTAAACACACAAAATGAAAGTACTAATGTCGCAACCTACCCTTCGGCGGGATGGCGACGCGGGGCTCACGGGTGCATCTTGTGGCGTCCCTAAATAATGACTGGTTTAATAGTAAAAAATTAAACAGCGGAAACCATGGAAATTTTTTTTTTCTCTTTCTCTCTTTTTTTTTCTCTCATTGTTATTCATTTCACGGTAATTAAATTCAGAAGGAAAATTATCACTATAGAGTCCTGAATGGCCAATTCTTAACTCTATTCGGATTCATTTCTTTCTGATCACTCATAACCTCTAAACTATTTTGCTCTTTCAAAAATATACCAGCCATCATTTTAGGTCGTCATGTGAAAAAAAAATAATAAGATGCGGTCGGTAAACTCTTCTCAAATAAAGTCTGTTAACACTTCCTTTTCAAATAACAAGATTAAACATAATTATATTTATTATCTAAAATTGTCCAAAACATGGGAGTTAGCAAAATAACATAGTGACATCCAGAGCAAAGGTAACAACTGTGGTGACTTCAGCCACAATATATACAACCATCAAAATTTCTATACAATAGGTCTACCCTCCCAAAATCAAAAGAGTAAACCTAGCAGTCTGAACTAGATACACCCACCCACAAAAAGTATGTACGCCTAGTCTAAGGAGTTGTCTGCTACGATGAAGAGTCGTCACTATTCGCTGTCCCTCCAGGGCCGCTCTCCTCTGTAGAGTCTGCCTCAGATGCTGACATAACATCCTCTAGAGAATCAACATCAGGGAGTGGGTCCTCATCATCCTCTGGGAAGTCAAGGGCATCCACAGCAGGTTCAGGAGGTAACTCCTCTGGGTCCTCTTCAATATCTTCTTCAGAGGATGACACCTCTATCACATGAATCGGCTCAGCTAGTCGATATGGAGTAGGTGTAGGTAGTATTCACTCCACAGGCTGCTGAAGTGTGCGTGCGGGTTCCTCCGAATGTACTAATGAAGTAGCAGTAAGTCGAATTGTGCCACGGAATCGGCACCTCTCATTGCCTTCGAGGGTCTCCCAAACACCCTCTAGGCACTCCATCACAACACGATCATGGATCAACTGCGCTGCCATCGCGATCTACAAGAGATGAAAGAAAGAAGGTAGACTCTTTCACAAGAATTCTACACAGGTAACATACAATGCGTCCCATAACGGCTACGCATAGTCAAAATGTCCTACTCAAGGGATTTCCTCTCTGGTAATCGATTACCAAAGTATGTAATCGATTACCAGTGCCCAAAAACGAATTACACAACCTTTACACATTGGAAACTAAAAATTACACTGTGCAATCGATTACACATACATGGTAATCGATTACCAGTGCCCTATCACCCTGTGTAATCGATTGCACCCAATTGGTAATCGATTACCAGTGCCCTGTCACTATGTGTAATCGATTACACATCATTGGTAATCGATTACCAGAGGCCATTTTAACATCCTGTCTCCATTTTTTAAGCCCTGTAATCGATTACCCACGAATGGTAATAGATTCCCAGAGGCTAATTTCCAGATACCTCCCAAGATACATAGCTGGCCAGCCGCCACACAAGCCTCCTTGCTTCGTGGACTTTGTTCTTTTATTGGTTGACTGCCAGGAGCTCGCTTGCTTAGGTACGTCATAGGTTCTCATTGACCGACTATGCCCGGGTTGGGTCGGGATTAGTCAAGCTTGGTTTTGGGCAATAGCACCCCACCTGACGTCCCCAAGGTCTCCTAACCCCCGCGACATATCTTCAGGTACCACTCTGTGGTCAACAAACAAAAGTAGGAAGATTGACTCTTCCACGCTTTCTCACATCAAGCTTATTGGATTATGGGGCACCCATCATAGGTGGTACTAGGTGCCGATCGGGCGATGGCGCAAATCAACTCTCCCACTTCCACAAGTCAAACATAAACACACCATCCCCAATTGCCCACCTTTCAACTGAGCTCACGGACTCCTACGTAGCCCTTATCCTCGTTCCTCTCAACACTGGGTCCCCATCAACCCCTCCAAGCTTCCACAATATCCAACCAATTCAATTCCAATTATCATGAAACTACCCTAAACCAAGAAAATAGAGTAGAGGCAGAAAACTCTGCCCAAAACTCATTCAAATTCCACAGTTTTCCCTACTCAAATACCCCAATAACATTCTCTTTGTTCCGATTCGTTAACCGTTGGATCGCCTTGAGAATTTTACTGGAGGTTCCTAGTACATAAATCTACATTTTGACCGTTGGGATCTGGTAGAAAATGCCTGGAACACGAGATGTACTACTCTTCCCATGACTAGCAATGCATAACCATTTTTCTGCACTATGTTAAAAAAAACTGCTGCACAATTTTGACAGCATTTTTCTGCATAATATGACAGATTTCGAAATCCAACTTGCCCACATCCAATTTTGCTCAAATTGGATTCTACAAGTCCTAAATCATATATAAATCATATTTAAACCAAAAACAAACTTCAGCCCAAGGAAAATCAAAATATAGGTATCCAAAATCCACCAATTTAGTGAATTCTCAAGGTTTGGAAGGTGAAAATGAGAATTGAGTAATTTTTGGGGTAAACTCTCATCTCAATCAAGTCTATAACATTGATTTAGACTTGCTCAAACTGGTTTTAAGGTGAAAACTCCACCGATTCAAAATTTGACCTCTCAACACCCAATTTACCCTAGAAATGGCTCTTTTCTTTCACATTTGTCACCCATTTTTTCTCATTTGCTCTGCCCCAGCCATCCTACAAGTCCTAATTGACATTCTAAACTAGAATCAACTCACTTTAGACTCCAATTTCCACTAACCCCAAATTTGAATTTTCTAACCCTCAAAATCTCACACTTTTCCACTCACAACATCATCATTCTCACAATTAACCCTAAGTTAACTCTCCCCATCATCTCTACCTGTTTTCCATCAACAATTTCAGCATACAAATATCACAATGCCATCATCATAAAACCCTAAATCAGCATGGGTAATTTTACTTACATCAAACATGTCAAGTTTAACATGATTTCGACAAAATTCCTTCACAAATGACTACCCTAAGGCATTAATCTAGTAGAACTACCCATCATATCTCCCAAAAACCCAACACCCACAAATTTCATGTGAGAAGAAGTCCACCCATACCTGAAATTTGAAGCCCCACGAAGTAGAGGTGTGTGTCAAGACTCCGAAAATGGCTTCTCCTTGCAATTTGGAGTAGAAATGCGGAGGAATTTTGGAGCTTTAATGGACAACAATGGTGGGGAAGGAGAAAGAAGAAAAGCAACGTGAAAGGGAGGAAGAGAGAGCTATTGAAATTTCTGAAGAAGGAGAGAGAATTTGGCTTTTTTTTTTTGAAAAAAAATATTTTTTTTTCTTTTTTTTTTCTCATAAAGCAATGCCACATGTCTCATTTTAAGTGGAGCAATAAGGGCCCACCTTTTTCCCTTGATTTGACTTCATACTTAGCCACAAAGGGGAAAAATAATTGACCTTTTGGATGCTGAAATTCTGCCTCGGTTTGCATGCGCCTCTCTGGTTCCAGTTCCTCGCGTTTCTCTGCACCTGTCGGGGCCCGTTTTCGAAAGTAAGCAATATATATATCAAAACGCTCAGAATGAGACCCTGAGCGTGGTTCAGAGGTTGATTTGTTAAATTTTAAGTTGCACGCAAAACGATAATTTTTAGACTAATAAATTGCGAATTACTCTATAACCGTTCGGTTATGGGTTACTCTTTGTTAATTAGTATAACTCGCGTATCTTTTCCCCAATGTACATACTTCTACCAAGAATATATATATATATATATATATATATATATATATATATATATATATATATATATATATATATATATATATATATATATATATATATATATATTAAATGTAACACTTACAAAATTCCGGGTAGAAATTCTAGGATCTCACAATCACTCACAAACTCATCTCAAGCTCTCAAACTGGCTCCTGCATCAAGCTCTAGTCTCTGCAGATCTTAACATAGCAAAATCTCTCAAAACTCTTTGGAACTTGGACCTTTCTCTCTCTATAATCTCTAGACATGCAAAGCTCTGAATCCCAGCCCAAACTCCCCTCACAAAATCTAATTTCTAGCTTAAATAGGTGGCCTTGTTCGTGCTCATGCGCTTAGCGCAATTATGGACCGCTTAGCGCACATTAGTGGATTTTGGCTTAGCACGTGCCTTTCTCTCTTAGCAGATTGACTGAAGCGGTGCGCTTAGTGAGATGAAGCGGTGCGCTTAGTGAACCTATACAACTCATCTTCTTCCAGAGTCTTCCTCGCACTTAGCCCATGAATGTTGCGCTTAGCGAACACTCGCTAAGCCAGCAGATTGGCATAGCGAGAAGGTGAAAAACAACACTTTTTAAAGCTTTCCTAATTAACTTGAAATTGAGAGAAAATGATTATTAAACACACAAAATGAAAGTACTAATGTCGCAACCTACCCTTCGGTGGGATGACGACGCGGGGCTCACAGGTGCATCTTCCAAGAAAGGAAAATGCATGGAGTCACCACCAACGTTTATTCGAGGAAAACGTCGGAAAAACTGGAAAGGTGTGGTCTACAAACTTTAATCGTGAAAGGTTCGGGAGTAGTTTTTACGCACGGGGAAGTTATTAGCACCCCACGCGTCCGTCACAAAGGACGACAACCTTTAATCAAGTGTGCAAATATGACTTCAAAATGTTTTATTTTTCCTTTTTTATGTTTTTTTTGTGTTTTTATGTTTTTTGTGTTTTTTTTTCTATTTTTTTATCTTTTTGTGGTTGACAAGGGTGTTTTGCTCGCTCCTACGTATCCTCAATTGCGATGAGGAAATCAGACCTATGTAGTTCTTTGAGAACTAAACGTTGGTTAAGTTGTTTTTATCTATTTTCGCAAGATATATTTTAACCGAACAAAAGGTCATTTAAGGTGTTGGACCATTAAATGATCTTTTGATTTTGAAAGGAGAGAAACTTAAGGCATTGGACCATTAACAATTTCTTGGGGTGGTCGACAAAAGCAAGGCTTTTGCTCCTATGTGTCCTCAATTGCGATGAGGAAATCAGACCTACGTAGTTCTTGCAAAAGTGGTAAAGTTATGAGTTGATTTTATACTTTTGAACGGTCCATGTTAACTGATAAAAGCAAAGAGGACTGTTTAAGGCGTTGGACCTTAAAACGGTTCTAAGTGACTTTTACGGACAAAGCTTGATTTGTGAGTTGATTTTAGCCTTAGTTTCACTTTGGTTATTAGTCAATTCATTCAAGGAAACTTTCAAAGAAAAACGTCTGATTGATTTTTTTGATTATTTTATTCAAATATATTTTGATTATTTTATTATTATTTTTTCAAGATATTTTGATTATTTTATTATTATTTTTTCAAGATGTTTTGATTATTTTATTATTATTTTGCTTTTTTGGTTTAACCGAGGTTACAACGTGAACGATCGGTTACATTTTGCTTTAATAGTGATTAAGTGAGATTACAACGCAAATGATCGGTTGAAATTCATTTTATCATTTATTAGATGAGAAAATGACTTAAATAAACGTTTAAAAGCTCGTTAAAGCGGAAGAAAAGAAAACTGATAGTAGGCGAAATGGAAGTGAAAGTACACAAAACAAGTAGGGACCACTATGGGTACATAGAATGAATTGAAAGATTAGATTTTGGGAAATTACCGGTTGAAGATCAAAGAACGATGAAGAACGAATGAAGAACGGTGAAGAACGATGAAGAATTTCCACAAAATCGCTTACGGAATGTCTCGGAAGCGTTATGGAAGCACCTCGCCTTGGATTTTCTTCATGAAAACACATTTTTTCACCCAAAATAGTTGAAATGCATAGCCAAGGGGTCTGAAATATTTTTGAAACAGCCTCCCTCCCTTATTTATAGGGAAAAACAGAGGTGCTTGCCGCCCAGAGGTTTCTTGAGGAAAATTTCTAAGCGCACCCTAATTACTAAGTTCAACCCTCTTTTCGTACTTTATGGAAAAGTTACGGAAGCCTTATGGAAGTGTTTCGGATTTGATTTTCATCTTTTTTTATCTTCCCTTTCACCAATGTTAAGTGAAATATGCTTACCCAAGGTTTTTGGAAATTTTACGGAAGCCATGGAAGCCGCGGAAACCATTTTTCAACAACGTGGAGGAGCTTGCCGCCTAGTTGCTTCCTCCTTAAGCAACCCAATTTCCAAAATGTTCTGGAAGGGCCTAGATTCGAATTGCCATTTACACCCCATCTTGATAAGTTCACCCCCTCATTTTTGTGTTTTTGGCCGTTTTCTTTCCAAAATCTCCCGAAACTTTACGGATTCCACCGTGATGAGTGTTAAGACTTTCGAAGCGATCAACAATGGTCCTCGGATGAAATTAGAGTGTAACAGTTTATTTACACACACCCCACTTTGCTAAATACACTTCCATTTTCGTGTTTTTGATCGATTTCTTCTTGAAACATCTCAGAACTTTACGGATTCCACAACGATGGGTGTTAAACATTTTGAGGTGGTCAAGCAAAAGTCGCATGCCAAAAAACAATGGTCCCCAAACGAAATTAGGGTATGACAGTTGCCCCTCTTGACTTATCTTTTATTGGAGATAAAAGGGAAGTAAAGATAAGACACTAATTTCGTTCGAGTGGAACATCATTCGGCCAATCAATATCCTAACCAGCGGAACCTGTCATTCAGAAAGAAAAGAAAAGGCATCAGGAGCGTCAGCAAAACTTCAGTGCCTTGAAAGCGATAAAACAGGATAACCATGACATTTCCACATGCTATCGAACTCGATCGTCCCTGCCTAGCAGAGAAGAATCTTGCGCATCGTCGGACTTGAATGTCTCTGGATGACGAAAGTAAAACCTGCAAAAATTTTCAAAAAATAATCAGAATCGGACGACCAACATCATCTCGATACCATCGAACTCGTTCGCCTTGGTTGACAAAAGGTGCGGATAACCATAAGGTATTCGCCGCATGTCACCGGACTCGTTGTCTCTGGACGACAAAAGTAAAACCTGCAAAAATTTTCAAAATAATCAGAATCGGACGACCAACATCATCCCGATACCATCGAACTCGTTCGCCTTGGTTGACAAAAGGTGCGGATAACCATAAGGTATCTCTGCCTGCCACCTGACTCGCTGTCCCTGGGTGACAAAAGGTGCAGAAGACGACGTAAGTCTCTGCGTGTCAACGGGTTTGCTTGCCCCTGATTGACAAAGGGTGCAGAAGATGACGTTAGTCTCTGCATGCTACCAAACTTTGAGTCTGATGGATAGTGAAATAGTGTTTATACGGATAACCACTTGGGTATCTCTGCCTGCCACCTAACTTCACGGGTTAGGATTAACAGAAATCGTTTGTGCGGATAATCACCTGGGTATCTCCGCATGTCACCTGACTTCATGGGTCAGGATGACAGAAACCATTTGTATGGATAACCGCTTGGGTATCTCCGCATGTCACCTAACTTCATGGGTTAGGATGACAGAAACCGTTTGTACGGATAACCGCTTGGGTATCTCCGCATGTCACCTGACTTCGTGGGTTAGAATGACAGAAACCGTTTGTACGGATAACCGCTTGGGTATCTCCGCATGTCACCTGACTTCACGGGTCAGGATGACAAAGGTGTAGAAGACAACGTAAGTCTCCACGTGCCAATGGGTTTGCTTGCCCCTGATTGACAAAGGATGTAGAAGACGACGTTAGTCTCTACATGCTACCGGACTCTGAGTTTGATAGATAGCGAAATAGTGTTTATACGGATAACCACTTGGGTATCTTCACCTGGCACCTAACTTCACGGGTTAGGATTAACATAAATCGTATGTGCGGATAAGCACTTGGGTATCTCCGCATGTCACCTGGCTTCGTGGGTCAGGATGACAGAAACCGTTTGTACGAATAACCGCTTAGGTATCTTCGCATGACACCTGACTTCAAGGGTCAGGATGACGAAGGTGCAGAAGACGACGTAAGTCTTCACGTGTCAACGGGTTTGCTTACCCCTTATTGACAAAGGGTACAGAAGACGACGTTAGTCTCTGCATGCTACCAGACTCTGAGTCTGACGGCTAGCGAAAGAGTATTTATACGGATAACCACTTGGGTATCTTCGCCTGCCACATAACTTCACGGGTTAGGATTAACAAAAATCATTTGTGCGGATAACCACTTGGGTATCTCCGCATGTCACCTGTCTTCATGGGTCAGGATGATAGAAACCGTTTGTACAAATAACCGCTTGGGTATCTCCGCATGTTATCGGACTCATAGGCCACGATAGCAAAAGGTGGGACGGTCGACAAAAGCGAGGCTTTTGCTCCTACGTATCCTCAATTTGTGATGAGGAACTTTGACCTACGTAGTTCTTGCTTTTGTAATGTGTGAGACTAAAATAGTCTCTACCGGAAGATGCTGACATCTCCGGAAAGGGAACAGATGACCATATTGGCCTCTGCTTGTCCATCGAACTTGGGGTCTCTGAATGTCAAGGTGCGGATAACCGTAAGGTGTCTCCGCATGCTATCGGACTCTTGGGTCACGGTAAAAAATGGTGGGGCAGTCGACAAAAGCAAGGCTTTTGCTCCTACGTATCCTCAATCTATGATGAGAAACTCATACCTACGTAGTTCTTGCAAAAGTGAGACTAAAATAGTCTTAGTGTTCTCTCACTAAAATGCGAACATGCTTTAGTAAAGAAACAAAACCTCCAACTGCTCAGAGCAACATATGATTTTTTATGAAAAACAAATGTGTCTATTGGGGAAGGCGAGTATGCTGATGAAATTTTTCTCATAACCATAAATGAGATTTTGGATGTTAGAGTTTCGTTTCTAAACGACCATTTAGAGGAAACACTGGGTCCAACAAAATAGAAGAAAAACACTCAAAGCGTATCACTCTCCCACAGGTAAGGGTTTTATCCTAATTTCGAACCCTAGATATGTCATGACTTGATTTTGTGTATCATTTCCTATCAAATCAAAGATTACGTGTGTGATCATGGATCAATAGGACTTTTTCGGGAATGGTGTTTTGGTGAGGAATTTGGTTTTGACTGTTTGGTCCTTTTCCTTTTCTGTTTTTGTTTAGTGCGGGGCGAGAAAGTTGCTAGGGCACAGGATTTTGGTTGGCAATCAAAGGGAGGGGACCACTTCAAGTCGTGGTTTTCTTTCTTTTCTTGTTTCCTTATGACAATTCTGTATTGTTCAAATATTGTCTGGTCCAAAGACCTTTCTGTATATTTTGTTTTCTTTCGATCTTTGGTCGGGAATTTTTCTTTCTTTTTTTTGCTTTCTTCCAATCTTGATTGGGAATTTTCTTCTTTTTCTTTCTTCCGATCTTTGATCGGGAACTTTCTTTTCTTTGTTTTCTTTCGAGGGCAAGGATGGACATTCTCACCCTGGGTCAAGGGTTATGGTAAGTTGGGATTTTGGCTCAAGGCTTGTAGAACGGCTGGACATGATATATGCCAGGGTGTGGGTTTGGCCAGCGGTTCAGGGATAAAGGGGATGTCCCACATTATTTCCATGACACACATGCAACAATGATGATTTGGAAATTTTATGCAAAACTAGTCATGCACGCACCCATGTGGACACTCAAGCATCTAGTTTTTATGGTCACGTGACACTAGGGCTCAGGATTCATTTTCCCTATTAAGTCAACCCAGTATTTCCAAAACATGTTCTTTTATCAATTCATGCATTCATCCGAGTCCATTTTGGGTGTTCAGGAAAATTTTCACAGCATTCACCTTCAGGTGTATACACGTTGTTTTCAACAAAACCCTTTGTTTTGATCGGTGAATCTTTTTTTCAAAGAAAAACTGGAAACTAATTATTTTCAAAAGCGTGCTGGCTTTTAGTCAACCAAAGTATTTTTATTTTACTTTTCTGTTTTCTGTTTTTTTATGAGGTATTTTGCTACCTAAACATATGTATATTTTTGTGAGGTATTTTTGCTATATACATGCATATCCAAGGTATTTTCACAACCTAAACATACACACACACACACACACAGATATATATATATATATATATATATATATATATATATATATATATATATATATATATATATATATATATTTTGTGAGGTATTTTTGCTATATACATGCGTATCCAAGGTATTTTTACTACCTAAACACACATACATATATTTTGTGAGGTATGACTACCTTCCGAGCTTGTGCTTGTTTTATTTAAATTCCTAGGATCATGAGCAACTAGGTGCGTCCTACTATGACTTGAGAAACAAAAGGTGATCAAATAACAAGCAGAAATTTAAAGGGTACAAGGTTGCCTCCTAGTAGTGTTTCTTTAACGTCTTGAGCTGGACGCGTGATGATTGCCGGTCACGGACCTAGTACTTTTGCTTACCTTTGGCTTTGGACTTGGTCGCCTGCTGGTTGACCACGGGTCGTAGGCAACGCTCTAGCTTTTGTAGATGAGTTGAGGGGCTTTGGAGGTGGCGGCGGTGCGTCTGTTGCCCGTTGCAGGCCATCCCCAGGCTGTCGTGGTGTCTCGCCCTGTGCCTACCTGGGGGTGCAGTACTTCTTGATGAAAGCTCAGTTAGTAGGGGGCCTGATGACCTTGCTGGGGGAGATAGGCACTCCGTAGAACTGAAAGAGGCCCGTAATCAGAGCTGGAAACCCCAAGACCCTATTGGACTTCTCCGGGTCCGCTGGGTGTCTTGCAGGCGCGATCCCTGCAAATAATAGATGACATTAGAAATCAGTTGAGAGAAGTGCATACTTACCTATGTCACGATGGCATGACCTTGCTGGGGGGACGGGCACCCTGTCGGACTAACAGAGGACCGTAACCAGAGCTGAAAACCACAGGGCCCTGTTGGGCTCTTCCGGGTCCATTGGGTGTCTTGTGGGCGCAATCCTTGCAAATAGTGGGTGGCATCAGAGATCAGTTGAGCCACGTGCATACTTACCTATGTCATGACGGCACAGACCAACTGATACTTCCACAGAGGGAGATCGACATTGTGGTCGCTAGGCAGAATGTTGCTAAGTAGCAACGCCATCCATATTTGTGTAAGAGTGGTCATGTTGGTGCGCATGATCCGCACTCATCTCTTTGCAGCGGTGCGGGTGAAATCTTGCCCTAGTATGCATAGTGGCTGCACGATAGCCTCCCTCTAGTTGTGCTCTCACAGTTGGCCCTTCTCTAAGATCAGGGGGTGGCCCAAGAACTGATAAAAGGAAACTACTAGCCCCTTAACCGGGAGCGCAAGCCTCGATTAAGCATTAAGGGTGGAGGACCTTGAGTTCTCTGAAGGCGCAAATATGGAGTCCTATGAAGGCGAGGGCATGTAACCCTATAAAGGCAAGGGCGTGCAGTCCTCTGAAGGCGAGGACGTGTATCCCTCTGAAGGTGAGGACATGTAGCCCTCTGAAGGCGAGGACATGTAGTCCTCTGAAAGGGAGGGCATGTAGCCCTCGGAAGGCGAGGATGTGTAGTCCTTTGAAGGCGAGGACGTGTAGTCTTCTGATGGCAAGGATGCGTAGCCCTCTGAAGGTGAGGGAGTGGAGCCCACTAAAGGCGAGGACATGTAGTCCTCTGAAGGTGAGGGCGTGTATCCCTCTGAAGGGGAGGACATGTAGTCCTCTAAAGGCGAGGACGTGTAGTCCTCTGATGGTGGGGATGTGTAGCCCTCTGAAGGTGAGGGCGTGTAGCCCCTGAAGGCGAGGACGTGTAGTCTTCTAAAGGTGAGGGCGTGTAGCCCTATGAAGGTGAGGACGTGTAGCCCTTTGAACGTGAGGACGTGTAGCCCTCTGAAGGTTAGGGCATGTAGCCCTCTAAAGGCGAGGACGTGTAGTCCTCTAAAGGCAAGGGCGTGTAGCCCTCTGAAGGCGAGGACGTGTAGTCCTCTGAAGGTGAGGGCGTGTAGCCCTATGAGGGCGAGGGCGTGCAGCCCTATGAAGGTGAGGACGTGTAGTCCTCTGAAGGTGAGGGCATGTAGCCCTATGATGGCGAGGGCGTGCAACCTCTGAAGGTGAGGACGTGTAGTCCTCTGAAGGTGAGGGCGTGTAGCCCTCTGATGGGGAGGGCGTGTAGTCCTCTGAAGGGGAGGACATGTAGTCCTCTGAAGGCGAGGATGTGTAGTCCTCTATAGGCGAGGGCGTGTAGCCCTCTGAAGGTGAGGACGTGTAGTCCTCTGAAGGAGAGGACGTGTAGTCCTCAAGGGGAGGACATGTAGTCCTCTAAAGGTGAAGGCTTGTAGCCCTCTGAAGGTGAGGACGTGTAGTCCTCAAGGCGAGGACGTGTAGTCCTTTGAAGGTGAGGACGTGTAGTCCTCAAGGGTCCACCCTTATGAGAAAGCAAGAGATTGACTCATTGAGAGGGCCGGTCATTCCGAATTCAAAAAGATTGGACATTAGATGTAGGAAATCTATGTAGTTAACATGATTTTTAGGGATCCAGATGCATGCAACCTTTGTCTTGAAATGCAGTAAATGCAAACTTCGTATGCAACAATGCAATGTTATGGAAAGTTGTACAATCTCGTGACATTCTTTCCCTATTTTGTGATTTCGATTTGATTTTTTCGGAAAACCCAGATTGACTGTCCTTTTGAAAGAGGTGATAATTCATGAAACCTCATCTTATCTTTTGCAAATCTCTACGGGAACTCCCTCAGAGTGTATGTTTTGTTTGATTTAAACACTTGACCATTTTGGAGTGATGGCAATGGAGTCGTTTGATGTTTAATCAATCCATTGAAATCCTAGGGTTTGTCCCCCCTTTTTTTTGTTTAAAAACATCGACAAGTGAGAACTTTGGATCTACCCCTAGGTTCGCTTGAGGTTTGTGCATGGTGCCTTTCATTGCCCCAGTGTAGGGCTGTGAGGTATCCATCGTTATTTTGTTTTCACAACCTTGTAGCAAGGAAGAATGAAAGAAGTGGTTGATTCTCGCAAAAAGAATTTTTCCAGGACGAGAAATAGTTGAAGGATTTTTTCAGTTTGACGAGTTAAGTCAAATGATTCCTATTCTTGATAACTCACATTCTCTCTCAAAAAAGACAAACTTTCAGGAATGATAAAATGAGGTCACATGAATGTCTGTACTTTATTTGAGACACAGTCAATCAAATGTTTTTTTCTTTTATTTTGAAACTTATAGTTTTGAACTTTTCCCATTGTTTTACGGCACCCCCACCAACGTGCAAGACGAGTAATCTTTGATTGATTGGTCTTGGAAGTCAACACTCAGGAGCGCAGGTCGTTTGAGCAAACAAACCAAATGGCTTGCACCCACATTCCAGTGGAATCAAAGATGTAATTATGAGAGAATGAGGGACAAAAATGTCAAATTTATCCATTTTATTTAGCATTGTAACTGTGGTTTACAATAATGGCATAAACTTGCACCTTACGCTTCAAGGTCATACAGTGTTCAATGGAATGTCCTGGAACTCCTCCATGATATGAACATGTTGCGTTCGAGTCGTATCCTCAGAAAAATGGAGGTTGAGGAACCTTGGCTGGGGTTATGGCAACCATTGAATTATCGAGTAGATATGGGAGCAAGTTAGCTTATGACACCGAAATTTGGGGTGACTCCTATAGGCTTTTTCGCTGCAAAATTCATTTCTTGGTTGGCGCTATA
This sequence comes from Glycine soja, assembly GCF_004193775.1. Classification (NCBI taxonomy): domain Eukaryota; kingdom Viridiplantae; phylum Streptophyta; class Magnoliopsida; order Fabales; family Fabaceae; genus Glycine; species Glycine soja. Next base: position 15,995,432 of record NC_041020.1, on the reverse strand, counting down.
GGTGGTGTTTGGGCATTTGGGCGTGTGGTAAGCAGGCGTGCCTTGTGGCTGATTTGGGGATGGCTTTTGTGGATGATTGGGTGATGGGTAATGAGAAGGGCCGATATTGGCTAAGCGATGACATTGTTGGGCTGGTGGGAAGTTTGGCCATGTAGGAATGGTAGCCCCAACATGGGTTCCTTCCTCATTCTCATCCTCTTCATTTGCCCCAGTTTTCTCATTCATCAAAGCATGATGATCAAATTTGCCTCTTTTCAGACCCGCTTCGATCCTTTCCCCGGGGAAGACCAAATCTGCAAAGCTTGAAGGTGCGTACTCCACCATTTTTCATAGTAAAACACTTGTAATGTGTCTACAATTATTGTGATCATCTCTTTCTCCGTCATTGGAGGTGCCACTTGAGCTGTCAGGTCTCTCCACCTTTGGGCGTATTCTTTGAAAGATTCATGCCCCTTTTTGCACATGTTCTGTAGTTGCATCCTATCCGGAGCCATATCAGAATTGCACTGATACTGCCCAACGAAGGGAACCATTAGGTCTTTCCAAGAATGGACTCAGGAAGGTTCCAAGTTAGTGTACCAGGTAACAGCTACCCCAGTAAGGCTTTCTTGGAAGAAATGTATCAGCAGTTTCTCATCTTTTGCGTATGCCCCCATCTTCCGACAATACATCTTTAGATGGTTCTTGGGGCAAGTAGTCCCCTTGTACTTGTCAAAGTCCGGCACCTTGAACTTGGGAATGACCATGTTTGGGTACTAGGAACAACTCTTCTACATCAGTAAAGGCATAATCTCTGCCTCTTTCAATGACCCTGAGCCTTTCCTCTAGATGATCCAACTTCTCCCATTTCTGCCATAGCATGAGGGTTTTTACCCGCTGTGGAAGGCAAGGGGTGTGGTTGTGGGTGATACTGAGGGCCCTCCAAAGTGTTTTGCAGGGGTATACCACCAACTGCTTGCCCTTTAGTGGCATATCCGAGGCAAGGCTCGACGTCGGCTAAATTGTGGTGGGGTATTTCATGTGTCTCCCCCATGGGTTGAGAGACCTGCGCATGATTAGATTGAGGTTATTGGCTCTCAATATGTATTGGAGTGGAGTTATTGACATTCTCATTGGGAGTGTACGCCACATTGGGTGGTGTATAATTGGGAGGCAAGCCATATGGCGGGAATGGCGGGAAGGCATGCTTGTTTTTCGTACTAAATGAGGGCCGCCCGTACCTCCCAACTCTTTGCCTTACAGACCTACCATATCTGGGGTTGGATGATTTATTTGGTTGAGGCCATATGTGGGGGTCAGGTCCACCTCAGCAATGGTGCTGGTAGCGGCTATTGCAGCCACATTGTCCTCCATTATCTTCTTCATGCTCATCATGGCCTCCATCATTGTGGCCATTTGTTCTTTCATGGCCTCCATGTCGGTCTTTATCTACTCTTACACCTTCTCTACTTCACCCATTACTCTAGCTTTAGCACGGGTTCGGTAAGGGCACCGTAAAGCATGTTCTTTTTCTTTTTGATAACAATGATTAAGTTCATTTTTTATAAGGAAAGAATGCAATGAGCAATGCAACCAATGAAAAGCATGGATGTATGCGAATGATGCACAGTTGAAGTATTGCGAATTTTTACGCAAGACATGGAGTTGAATCAATTTAGATTTTCAACATGGTCCATGACATCTTTGTCAAGGTGAAACTAGAAGTAACAAGGACATCAACAGTCCTAAATGTGTTTGGCAATTGACGAAGCAGCGATGTAACCCGATCCATCTTTTGCCCCAATTTTTGCAAGATGGTTACTTCCATACTTCAACTTGACTTGGTGAACCTTTTGCGTAAAAGCATGAGCTTGGTTCAACCCCATAACCCAAGGAATGGCAATTTCAATTGCCAATAATTTGACAACATTTCACAAAGATGAATGACTCGAGCATACTTAAGCTATGCATGGCAAATGTAATTATGAAATTGAGATGCCCGAAGAAACATCTTTTCTTAGTTAACCATGCATTAGGTACCATGTTCAATCATTTTGTTTTTAAGTGAAACGGGTTTATGATCCCAACATGGTTGGATCATGGTACCGAACATATGCAACTAAGAATGCAGTGTGAATTTTCATGCTTCCTTTTTTGTTTTTGTTTTGCAGAGGAAAATGCAAGGATCATGCATGAGTAAACATGAAACAATTGGTATGAAAAAAACATGTTACATGCAGATGCATGGTGATGAAGTGACTTATGCAAAATGCAATGCATGAATATGGTAAGTGAAAAATGCAGGAACGATATGTCCATTACGATGCCATGAAGAGATGCTTATGCGATGCATGATATGAATGCATTTACGGACACGAGAGACCAAAAATCATATTTTCTTACTTGCGTATTTGGGGGCACAGTGCCCCATGTGTACAGTTAAGAAGGTGATATGGACCTTCCAGCTTCTCATGACAAAAGACGTGACCAACATACAACGCATGCATGACGACATGATGCAGATGCACAAAAGTGCAACAGGGGGATGTACACAACATGCCAATATCCTCAAATAATCATACAGCAAAGGCGTACATGACATTTAGGTTATAAGCATGGCAATGTTTAAAACGCACGCAGCGTGTTCGCTTCGTGCCCTTATTTTAGGGACCTAAACGGGAGGAACTAAAAGGCTTTTAGTGATAATTCCCAAGGTGGTCATATCTCTCTTGATGGTTTCTAGAGGTATCATCCCCTTCGAAAAACATATTGCGGCAATAGGGACTACCAGCAACAATATGTTATCAAAGAGAAAAACTCTAGATGAGGGTTAACTGTTACCAAGCAAGTCGGAGACCCAGCATGACCACAGATTCACCTCCACTCCTTATGTTCCCATGGACCCGGGTATAGGGCCCCTTTTCAACTCACCATGTGTACAAATAGTGTTGGTGTTTGTGTGCATCAAATGAATAAATATCTATCTCATGCATACATTTCAAAAACACACTAAAAGCATCAAAGAGTTATATATAAGAACGTAAGAGAAATAATAGGAAACTGAGAAAAGAGGAAGTCATGATATTGCACGAGATTAGAAGGCCTAACTCTCTAAAAATAGTCCCCAGTGGAGTCGCCAACTGTCGCAACCTATCCTTCAGCGGGAGGGCGACGCGGGGCTCACGAGTGCCTCTTCCAAGAAAAGAAAATGCGCGGAGTCGCCACCAACGTTTATTCGAGGAAAACGTCAGAAAAACCAGAAAGGTGTGGTCTACGAACTTTAATCGTGAAAGGTTCGGGTGCTGTTTTTACGCACATGGAAGGTATTAGCACCCCACACGTCCGTCACAAAGGACGGGAACCTTTAATCAAGTGTGCAAATATGACTTCAAAATGTTTTATTTTCCTTTTTTTATGTTTTTTTTGTGTTTTTATGCTTTTTGTGTTTTTTTGTATTTTTTATATTTTTGTGGTTGACAAGTGTGTTTCCCTTGCTCCTACGTATCCTCAATTGCGATGAGGAAATCAGACCTACGTAGTTCCTTGAGAACTAAACGTTGGTTAAGTTGTTTTTATCTTTTTTCGCAAGATATATTTTAACCGAACAAAAGGTCATTGAAGGCGTTGGACCATTAAACGATCTCTTTATTTTGAAAGGAGAGAAACGTTAAGGCGTTGGACCATTAACGATCTCTTGGGGTGGTCGACAAAAGCGGGGCTTTTGCTCCTACGTATCCTCAATTGCGATGAGAAAATCAGACCTACATAGTTCTTGCAAAAGCGGTAAAGTTATGAGTTGATTTTATACTTTTGAACGGTCCATGTTAACCGATAAAAGCAAAGAGGACCGTTTAAGGCGTTGGACCTTAAAACGGTTCTAAGTGACTTTTATGGACAAAGCTTGATTTGTGAGTTGATTTTAGCCTTAGTTTCACTTTGGTTATTAGTGAATTCATTCAAGGAAACTTCCAAAGTAAAATGTCCGATTGATTTTTTTGATTATTTTATTCAAATATATTTTGATTATTTTATTATTATTTTTTCAAGATATTTTGATTATTTTATTATTATTTTGCTTTTTATGGTTTAACCGAGGTTACAGTGTGAACGATCGGTTAGATTTTGCTTTAACAGTGATTAGACGAGATTACAACACAAATGATCGGTTGAAATTCATTTTTATCATTTATTAGGCGAGAAAACGGCTTAAATTAATGGTTAAAAACTCGTTAAAGCGGAAGAAAAGAAAACTAAAAGTAGGCGAAATGGAAGTGAAAGTACAGAAAACAAGTAGGGACCACTAAGGGTGAATAGAATGAATTGAAAGATTCAATTTCGGGAAATTACCGGTTGAAGACCGAAGAAGGATGAAGAACGAATGAAGAACGCTGAAGAACGATGAAGAATTTCCACAAAATCGCTTACAGAAACATCTCGGAAGCGTTACGGAAGCACCTCGGCTTGGATTTTCTTCACGAAAACACATTTTTTCACCCAAAATAGCCGAAATGCATAGCCAAGGGGTCTAGAATATTTTTGAAACAGCCCCCTTCCCCTATTTATAGGGAAAAATAGAGATGCTTGCCGCCCAGAGGCTTCTTGAGGAAAATTTCTAAGTGCACCCCAATTACTAAGTTCACCCCCATTTTCGTACTTTACAGAAAAGTTACGGAAGCCTTATGGAAGTGTTTCGGATTTGATTTTCATCTTTTTTTATCTTCCCTTTCACCAAAGTTATGGAAGCATTACGGAAGCCACGGAAGCCCCGAAAACCATTTTTCAACAACGTGGAGGAGCTTGCCGCCCAGTTGCTTCCTCCTTAAGCAACCCAATTTCCAAAATATTCCGGAAGGGCCTAGATTCGAATTGCTATTTACACCCCATCTTGATAAGTTCACCCCCTCATTTTTTTTTTGTTTTTGGCCGTTTTCTTTCCAAAATCTCACAAAACTTTACGGATTCCACCATGATGAGTGTTAAGCCTTCCGAAGCAATCAACAATGGTTCTCGAATGAAATTAGAGTGCAACAGTTTATTTACACACACCCCACTTTGCTAAATACACTTCTGTTTTCGTGTTTTTGACCGGTTTCTTCTTGAAACATCTCGGAACTTTATGGATTCCACAACGATGGGTGTTAAACATTTTGAGGTGGGCAAGCGAAATTTGCATGCCAACAAACAATGGTCCCCGGACAAAATTAGGGTACGACAACTAGGTATTTATTACTTATACTTAATTGAAAATACTTATAACACTATAAAATAACCATAAATTGGAAGAGTTTGATACAATTTACACAAGTTTTATACACAAAAGTTAGTCGTATTCACCGACTAAAAGCTTTTCAAAATTTAAAACATAATTTCAAGGTCCAACGCCTTAAACGACTCTTTGTTCGCAACTAAAATGAACCTTTCAAAAGCATAAAACCAACTCAACACACAAGCTTTAGACTTAAAGAACTACGTGGGTCTAAATTCCTCATCGCAACTGAGGATACGTAGGAGCAAGGGCAACACCCTTGTCGACCCCAAAAAAATAAAAAATATATAAAAAGGGAAAACAAATAATATTGAAGTCACGTTTTTGCACACTCGATTAAAGGTTGCCGTCCCTTGTGACGGGTGTATGGGGTGCTAATACCTTCCCCATGCGTAAACAACTCCCGAATCCTTATTTTCAAAATTCACAGACCTTTTTTTGGTTTTTCTAACATTTTCCCGTAAATAAATGTTGGTGGTGATTCCCACACGTTTTTCTTTTTGGAAGACACTCCTTTGGCTTTTCGCCTCAAACGTTGGTGGCGACTCCACTCATTTTCTCCCTTGGAGATGAACGCTTTGACTTATCTATTTGGCCTTCGCCGTCCCATCATAGGGTAGGTTGCGACACCTGTGTATGTTGGTTTTCGAGAAAAACAATGTTTTCAACTAATGGGATGCGATACGTCTGTTATTGATAAATGACATTATTGTTTTTATTAGACTTGTGTTGTCTGAAGACTTGGGGAGTATGAATCTCAAACATGAACTATATATGTATGTTGTGCGGAATGTGATTTACTGATGATATCGTTATTGATGATATTAATTGATATTGATGACATTGATGTTTATGATAATGTTGATAGAGAATGATGTTGTTATTGCTGATGATATTCATAAGAATTGATATGAGACGATGCTGGTGTTTATGATAATATTGATATGAGATGATGTTATTGATGATTATGCTGATATGAGATGATGACGTTGTTGTTGATAATGCCATTGAGATGAGATAATGTTGATATTCTGGATAACATTGAGATGAGATGATGTTGATGTTGATAATGACATTGAGATGAGATGTTGATGTTGAAAATGTCATTGTGATGATGTATGTTGTGTATGTACATGGGGGGTGTAGTGACCATGATGGATATCCCTTGGTGGGGGAAATAGAGTGGTTAAAAAGTTTTAAGCATCTTTGGAGGGGGATGACTTAGAATCTTTATTTATCCACGATCAGTTCATTGATGGTGCCCAAGTTTCATACTTCATATTGCATGAAAATAGTATAAAATTTGTCACTCATACTTGTAGTTTCTCATGAGGGGGAATACTTGTATTTGGAGGCATGTCACTCATTTGAAACTCCCTTGAGACTCAGTCTGATCACCATGGGGGGAGTTGCCTGTGTAGATAGGGTGACCTCAACACTTGCTACCTAGTTTTCCTAAGTAAGGTTGTATCATAACCTACAAAACATTCCGCACTCGAGCAACACAACCACAATCGCCATCTCCACCGAAGCCACCACCTTTATGATGCATCCCACAATTGTTTCTTCTCCTCAATTTTAGCCGCAATCCATCACTTCACATCTTTTGGTCTTCGTTAGCCTTCATTGAAGACCAGAATCAACAATAAAAACTGTTTGACATTGTCATTTAAAAAATGATTTCATTGCCACCGTTCAATTTTTCTCCCAACAGTCAAAACAAAAGCACCCATCATAACCTACAACGTGTCACCTCTTTATTGCCCCACACACCCACCATCGCCTACAAGAGTTTGGATTCTCCTGCATTGCATTTAATTTCGTCTACATCCCCACATCACAACCATCCATTTTTCACCTTATTCCATTAAGGCCTTCGAGAATTGTCCCAACATTCTCTGATTATTCTCCAATTGTTCACCATAAAACTGCCTCTCATCATAAACCTTTTGGATGCTTTTAACCTCAAAAGACCTTCTTGCACATATCACCAACATCAATTCCCTTTCCAATCAGGGTGCTTCTGAAATATTCCTAGGGAGATCCAAATATGCTCTTAAACTTAAATGACAAAAAGACTATATTGGATGGTCATAATTTTATTGTAGTTTTTATTTTAAATAATTAGATGTTCACACATGGATAAATAATATTCATTAATCACCATCAATTAAGACTATATATAAAATATTTTGAGTGTCAATTTTAGTTTTTATCTTCCTTTAATTTAGCAGTAGCATTAAGGTTATTTTCCTATAATGGCTATATTTGTAGTGTGATGGTAAATTGAAGTAGCTTTGTCATGGTAATTTTGTGTTGCACCTGTTTGTTATGTTTGAGCTTGAGATAGAAGTTGTAGAATTAATATTCAAAGTTTATGTTTCTTTAGAATGCTTTGGTTGGGAATTGGAATGGACATCCAATATATATATATATATATATATATATATATATATATATATATATATATAATTAACATACTTAATTGTGTGCATGATGGTATAATTGTATCTGTATTGGTTTGTTGTAGCATATAATCAATTATAGGATTCTAGCTCTGAGCTAAAGCTCATGACATTTTGTTTACGATGTAAATTGATTGATTAGATATCATTAAATTTCTAAAAATATTAAGTGAGACTCACATCTTTACAAATTATGAGTGCTATAAGGCGGTTTCTTATACCTTTTACAATTATTTAGACTTTGAAATCAACACTAGCAATGGGCGAGGCAATAAAAGATGTGAGTAAGGCAATGGGACAAATGAATAGGCATATGATCTAGAATCTTTGTAGAAATTCTTATATTGAGAAATATGAAATAGATAGGGAAGAAAATGACTGAAAAAGAGAGATAATGCAAAATACAATTATTACATTAAACAAAATTAATAATACAATGAAGTTTGAGTTCAAAAGCTTTCTCTAACTCTCTTTATTTGAACCCAATAACTAACTCCTTATATAAGAGTGGAAAACTAAAAGAAAAACAAAAATGGGTTACAACATAGAAGTTTGTTAACTAAACCATCTAAAAACTTTACTAGATGCTCCCCTACAATGCAACAAGACATGCTACACCAGAGTAGTTAAGTGGAGGACCAATATAGAAGACATATCAGAGAACTAAACTAGAAGACCCATGTTATCGTCCATCAACCTCTATTGTTAATTGTACAATCTCCACCTTATTTCAATAGCAATTCTGAATTGTAAGTAACATCATTTATTTCCAACAATCTAAATTAAGTAGATCCTGAAATAGTATGAATTTACTTCGAGGAATAGACTTTGTGAACATAATAGCTGGGTTCTCCCTCGTATCAAATTTGTAGACTACAATCCTCTTGTCAGTAAGAATGGAGTGGTATCTAATGTCAATTAATTTAGTCCTCTCTTAGTGGACTTGATCCTTGGCTAAACAAATTGCACTCAGATTGTTGCAAAAAATGATAGCTCTATCCTGTATAAATTCGAGGTTGGTAATAAGACTTTTCAGCTAAATAGCTTCCTTCAGTGCTTTTGATAGAGCCATGTATACTGCCTCTATAGTGGACAAGGCAACTATGGGTTGGAGTGTAGCCTTCCATCTGACAAGAGAATTGCCAGTTATGAGTGCATACCCCACCATAGTTTGTCTTGCATCCAAATTTATAGCATAGTCAGAATCTCAATATGCAACAAGGGCATAAGATGTGTCACCTGGATAGACTAGTCCAATATTAGTTTTACCCTTAAAGTACCTAAATATACACTTGTCATACCCTAATTTCGTTTGGGGACCATCCATTGTTGGGATGCGACCCTCGTTTGACCACTTCGAGGTACTTGGCACCCATCGTTAGGCAATTCGTGAAGTTCCGAGCCATGTCGGAAGTCAAAAGAAAGCATTGTAGCACAATCCATAAAGTTTCGTAACATTCCGGAAGGCAAAAAAGGGATGATTACGTCATCCGTAAGATTCTGTAACATTACGGAAGGAAAACAAGTATCGTCACATAATTCGTATGTTTCCGTAACATTACAGAAAAAGAATCAGCAAAAAAGGTAAGGGGTGTATTTAGTAAAAATGGGGGTGCAAATAGCAACCAGGCCCATTTGGGCCTTCCAAGAAGTTCTCCAGAAGGCACCGCCGGGGCGAGCTGGGCTCGCCAGGGCGAGCTGGGTGGCAAGCTCTTCCCTCATTTTCCTATAAATAGGGGGAGGAGGGAAGAACAAAAATGTTCAACCCTCCTGGTATCTGAGATTCACTTAAAATTAGTGAGAAAAATTGTTTCCGTGAAGAAAATGCAAGCCGAGGCGCTTCCATAACGCTTTCGTGACGTTTCCGTGGGTGATTTCGCGAAGATTTTCAACCGTTCTTCGTCATTCGTCGTTCGTTCTTCGTCGTTCTTCAGTCTTCAACCGGTAAGTTCCCGAAATTGAACTTTTCAATTCATTCTATGTACCCTTAGTGGTCCCCATTTGTTTCGCGTGCTTTTATCTTTATTTCTTTTACTTTTCGTACCCCCTTTTGACGTGCTTTAGTCATTTATTTAAGTCATTTTCTCGCCTAATAAAAAATAAAATAAATTTCCACCGATCATTCGTATTGTAATATCCTTTAATTTTTGTTAAAATGGATTCCGACCGTTCGGTCATGCCGTAACCATGTTTAAAACCAAAAAAGAGGCAAAATAATAATATAATAATAAAAAATATCTTTTAGTAAAATAAATCAAAAAAATCAATCGGACGTTTTCTTTGGGATTTCCCTTTCTTAATCGAATCGACTAATAACCAAAGTGAGACTAAGGCTAAAATCAATTCATAAGCCAAGTTTTTTTCATCACCTAAAAAAACCATTTTTAAGGTCCAACGCCTTAAAATGGTCTTTTCCACCTTTATTGTTTAAACATAGATTTCTAAAGAAGGCCTAAAATCAACACGTAACTTTATTACCTCTTTCAAAAATAAAGAGATCATTAATGGTCCAATGCCTTAATGTTTTCTCTCTTTTCAAAAGAATCGAAAGATTGTTTAATGGTCCAACGCCTTAAATGACCTTTCATTCAATAAAAACATATCTTGCAAAAAGGATAAAAAATAACTTAACCAAACGCTTTGTTCACAAAGAACTACGTAGGTCTGATTTCGTTATCACAATTGAGGAATACGTAGGAGCAAGGGAAACACCCTCGTTGACCACAAAAAGATAAAATATAAAAAAAACATAAGAACGAAAAAAGGGAAGATAATATAAATTGAAGTCATATTTGCACATTTGATTAAAGGCTGTCGTCTCTTGTGACAGATGTGTGGGGTGCTAATACCTTCCCCGTGCATAAATACAACTCCCGAACCCTTCACTTAAAGTTCGTAGACCACGTCTTTTCTAGTTTTTCAGACGTTTTCCTCAAATAAACGTTGGTGGTGACTCCGCGTGTATTCCTTTCTTGGAAGACACATCCCGTGAGTCACGCATCGCCCTCCCGCTGAAGGGTAGGTTGCGACTATTGGCGACTCCACTGGGGACTATTTTTAGAGAGTTGGGCCATTTAATCTTGTGCAATGTTTTATCATGACTTTCTCCTTTTTTGGTTTCCCTTTATTTTTCTTATGTTCTTGTATATATAACTCTTTGATGCTTTTAGTGTGTTTTAAAATGTATGCATGAGGTAAATATTTATTCATTTGATGCACACAAACACCAACACTATTTGCACACATGGTGAGTTGAAAAAAGGCCTTATACCCGGGTTCGTGGGAACATAGGAAGTGGAGGTGAATCTGTGATCATGCTAGGTCTCCGACTTGCTTGATTACAGTGAACCCTCATCTAGAGTTTTTCTCTTTGATAACATATTGTTGCTAGTAGTCCGTACTGCTGCAATATGTTCTTCGAAGGGGATGATACCTCTAGAGACCATCAAGAGATATAACCACCTTGGGAATTATCACTAAAAGCCTTTTTAGCTCCCTCCCATATAAGTCCATTGAATAGGGGCACGGAGCAGACATGCTGCATGCCATTTTTCACACTACCATGCATAAGTGTCATGTACCCTTTTGCTTATATTTGTTTGTGAATATTGTCGTACTATGTACATCCCCGTGTTGTGCCTTTCGCATATGCATCATGCACGGGTTTTGTCTTGATCCCCTCTCTTTGGCAAACCAACGGAGGGTCCGTGTCACCTTCTTAAATACATACGTCGGACACTGTGCTACCCCAAGACGTTGTATCTAAAAAAGAGACAATTTCTCAGGCTCTCGTATTCATAAATTGCATCCGTGTCATATGCATTTCTTCATGCATTCATCCATTCCACCCATGATAGATGTCAGAGTTTTGATTCGCACCAATTTTGTTCACCTTAGTAAAACATGGGATCAAGTCAAATGCCTTCGCTTAAAAAGAGGTTCTATCAAGTCAAGGTCAAGAGCCTAGGAATCACCAGTCTAAAAGAGCTAGGGCAGTTGATGGGTCAGCTCCAGCGGCAAGCTTTTCGCAAAGCATACAGTAAAATCTGGGACCTAGCCATGGCAGAAGTCTCCACAGAGGCCATTGCCTCCTTCGCCCAGTATTATGATCAGCCGTTGAGGTGCTTTACCTTTGGGGACTTCCACCTGTCACCCATGGTGGAAGAATTTGAAGGGATCCTAGGATGTCCTCTAGGGGGAAGGAGACCATACCTCTTCTCAGGGTTCTATCCCTCATTAGCTAGAATTTCTAAGATAGTCCAAATCTCGGTGCAGGAATTAGACCACAGAAAGCAAGTCAAAAATGGGGTGGTTGGAATATCGAGAAAATATTTGGAGGCAAAAGCAAGAATCTTGGCAGGTAAAGGCGAATGGGCCCTGTTCATAGACATTCTCGCACTATTGATCTTCGGAGGAGTCCTCTTTCCGAATGTAGATGGGTTGGCTACCCTATGAGAGGGGCACCACTAAAGGAAGAGCTCGCACCTATTATTGCACGAGGTTTCAATAAGACCAACATGGAGGCACTTCAGAAGGTCTGCAAGGTGTGGGAGATGGTGCAAAAGAAGGACAAAGAATTCAGAGGCAGTAACAACGGGCCCATCGACGGCTACCGTAAGTGGTTGAAAGCCCACATGCAAGGTTTGGATTGGCTCTCGAGTTTGAGGACCGCTAAAGGGGAGGAAGTTGAGGCACCGGAGGAAGACAAAGAGGTGCAGGCCCTTAGGGCAGAACTCGAGAAAGCTCAAACAGTCAAAGAAAGGTTCAAATCGGCAGCTCTTAAGATCCGAAAGGAGAATGCCGAACTAGGAAATGCAAATATAGCTACCACCAAGGCCTTGGAGCAAGAGACAAAAAGGGCTCGTAGGGAAGAACACGGCTGGAACAAATTCCAAGGGGCTTTGTGGGGCAGTAACAGTGAGCTCAAGCTTCGAAGGGAAGAGAGAGACCAATCACGTGCACATAGCATGGTCCTGAAAGAGGAGTTAGCTGCTTGCTCAAGGTCCAAAAGAAACTTGTCTCAGTGTTTATGTGAGACAAAGACCAACATGTTAGCCATCGTTAGCAAGTACCAAGAAGAATTAAATCTAGCCACGGCCCACGAGCACAAAGTGGCGGATGAATATGCCCGAGTGCACGCGGAAAAGGAGGCTAGAGGAAGGGTGATCGACTCGTTACATCAAGAGGCAACAATGTGGATGGACCGATTTGCTCTTACTTTGAATGGGAGTCAAGAACTCCCCCGATTACTAGCCAAGGCCAATGCAATGGCGGACACCTACTCCGCCCCCGAGGAGATCCACGGACTTCTCAGCTATTGTCAGCATATGATAGACTTCATGGCCCATATGATTAGGAACCGCTAGAAAGTTTGTATTGTCGCTCAGATCTTGACTAGTTATAACTTTCTGAATAAAATGAGTTTATCCCACGTTTTTACTCCAAAAAATCAGTGCGAATCAAGTCACTCCCACATGTTATATCTAGCATGCATTGTATGTTGGTCTCGGGAAGCCGGAAGGTCCTTATCACCTTCTTAATTGTACACATGGGGCACTGCGCCCCCAAATGCGCAAGTAAGAAGAGATAATTTTCCGGGCTCTCGTGTCCATAAATGCATTCATATCACGCATCATATAAGCATCTCTTCATGGCATCATAATATCGTTCCTGTATTTGTCCGTTATCATATTCCAGCCTCACATTTTGCATGAGTCATTGCATCATCATGCATATGCGTTCAACAAACTTTTTTGATCTACAAATTGCATACCATTTGTTTTCATGTTTGCTCATGCATGATCCTTGCGTTTTCCTCTACAAAACAAAAACAAAAAAAGGGGAAGTGTGAAAATTCACACTACATTCTTAGTTGCACGTGTTAGGTACCATGAGCCAACCATGTTGGGATCATAAACCCATTTTCAAAAAAAAAAAATACGACAACAAAACAAAATGATTGAGCATGGTACCTAATGCATGGTTAACTAGGAAATGATGTTTCTTCGAGCATCTTAACCTCATAATTACATTTTCCATGCATAGCATACGAATTCCCGAGTCTTTCATCTCTATGAAATGTTGTCGAAGTATTGGCAATCAGAATTGCCATTCCTTGGATTATCGGGTTGAACCAAGCTCACGCTTTTACGAAAAGGTTCATCAAGTCAAGTTGAAGTATGGAAGTAACCATCTTGCAAAAATTGGGGCAAAAGATGGATCGAGTTACATCGCTGCTTCGTCTGCTGCCAAACACATTTAGGACTGTTGATGTCCTTGTTACTTCCAGTTTCAACTTGACAAAGATTTCATGGACCATGTTGAAAATCTAAATTGATTCAACCCCATGTCTCGCATAAAAATTCGCAATACTTCAATTGTGCATCATTCGCATACATCCATCCTTTTCATTGGTTGCATTGCTCATTGCATTCTTTCCTTGCAAAAAAAAAATGAACTTAATCATTGTTATCAAAAAGAAAAGAACACGCTTTACGGCGCCCTTACCGAACCCGTGCTGGAGCTAGAGTAATGGGTGAAGTAGAGGAGGTGCATGAGCAGATGAAGGCCGACATGGAGGCCATGAAAGAGAAAATGGCCACAAGGATGGAGGCCATGATGAGCATGAAGAAGATAATGGAAGCCAATACAATTGCAGTTGCCGCTACCAGCGCTGTTGCAAAGGTGAATTCGATGCCCCCATCTGATCACAACCAAATGAATCATCCAACCTTAGATATGGTGGGCAAAGATTTGGGAAGTACGAGCGATATGTGCAAATTCAAAACAAGCACGCCTTCCCGCCATATGTTTGGCCCCCAACTATACGCCACCCAATGTGGCGTACACACCCAATAAGAATGTCAATAACTCCACTTCTATACTCATTGAGAGCTAACGGCCCCAAACTGATCATGCACATGTCTCTCAAACCATGGGGGAGACATATGAAATACCCCACCACAATCTAGCAGACTTCGAGCCTTGCCTCAGATATGCCACTGAAGGGCAAGCAGTTGGTGGTATACCCCTGCAAAACACTTTTGAGGGCCCTCAGTATCACCCACAACCACACCTCTTGCATTCCACAACAAGTAAAAACCCTCATGCTATGGCAGAATTGGGAAAGTAGGATCATCTAGAGGAAAGGCTCAGGGCCATTGAAGGAGGCGAAGATTATACCTTTGCTAACCTAGAAGAGTTGTTCCTAGTACCCAATATCATCACCCCTCCCAAGTTCAAGGTGTCAGACTTTGACAAGTACAAGGAGGCTACTTGCCCCAAGACCCATCTAAAGATTATTGTCAGAAGATGGGGGCATACGCAAAACATGAGGAACTGCTGATACATTTCTTTCACCAAAGTCTTACTCGGGTTGCTGCTACTTGGTACACTAACTTGGAACCTTCCCGAGTCCATTCTTGGAAGGACCTAATGGTTGCCTTCGTTAGGCAGTATCAGTACAATTCTGATATGGCTCCGGATAGGATGCAACTACAAAACATGTGCAAAAGGGGGCACAAAACTTTCAAAGAATACGCCCAAAGGTGGAGAGACCTGGCAGCCCAAGTGGCACCCCCAGTAATGGAAAGAGAGATGATAACTGTGATAGTAGACACATTACCAGTGTTCTACCATGAAAAGATGGTGGGCTACACACCTTCAAGCTTTGTTGATTTAGTTTTTGCCGATGAAAGTGATGCAATCCTACCCCACAAGGGCATTGGATAGAAGACTCCAAGTAGATTGGGCCAGAGATCCAAGGGAAGGCCCTAGGGTTCTCATGAGCCTTAGGTTAGATTTTGAGCCCATGGGCTAAGTATGAGCCCGTTTATCTTTGTAAATATTAGAATAAGTTTTTTCCTTCGTTTAGGCCTTGTATTTTGGCCATTCTAGTAGTATAGGGTTTTAGCCTTGTATTTCGAGGCATTTTGAGTAGTCTTTGTAGTAGGGACTTTTTTTGTATTTTCATGTATTTTGTCATGGGGGTGAGCTTAGCTATTATAGGGGGTGTGTAGCTAAGTTCTAGCTTCTCATCTCAAGGAGGTGAGCTTAGCTATTAGAGGGGTATGTGTAGCTAAGCTCTAGCTTCTCAAGGAAGTTTTCTCAAAGAAGCTTCTCAAGGAAGTTTTCTCAAGAAAGCTTCTCAAGGAAGCTACCCAGTCTATAAATAGAAGCATGTGTAACACTTGTTGTAACTTTGATGAATGAGAGTCTTGTGAGACACAACTCAAAGTTCAACTTCTCTCCCTTTTTCTTCTTTCAATTTCGTGCTCTCCCCTCTCTCTTTCTCTCCCTCTTTCTTTTCCTCCATTGAAGCATCCTCTCCAAGCTTCTTATCCAAGCTTCTTATCCAAGGCTCATCTTGGTGGTGAAGCTCCTTCTTCCATGGCTTATTCCCTAGTGGATGGCGCCTCCTCTCACCTCTTTTCCTTTTTCTTCCGCTACATCTCCATGGTGGAAAATCACCATTAAAGGACCTCATTGAAGCTCAAAGATCCAGCCTCCATAGAAGCCCCACAGGCAAGCTTCCATCAAGTGGTATCAGAGCACAAGAGCTTCAAGTAGGTACTCCTTAAGCCTCCATTAATTTTTTTGCTTTACCTTCTCTTCCATTGTTGTTTCTTCATTTTTCTCCATGTATCTCCTCACATGTCTTGTTCTAAATGTTGTTAACATGATTCTTTAGAGTTTCCACCGATTAAACTTGCTATAGAAGCTAGATTTGATTTTCTATGGTTCAAATTTCTTGTTTTTGTTCTTGAACCATGAATTGTGTTGAGTTTAGGTTCCTTTGAGTTTTGTCTTGTTATTTTTTGTGGCTGAAACCGAAACCATAAAATTCTTACAAAAATATTAAAGTAGAAGAAAACCTCAAAAATCTAGAGTGACTTGTTCACTTATTGTAGTTTTGTCATAGAAGTCATGTCTAGTCATGAAACTTTTCACATAAGATTTCTTATGTTGTGCTGAATTTTATTTTCTTGTTTCTTTGTCTAACTCATTTGTTCATGAGTTTATGAAATTCTTTTAGCCTATTATTTGATTTGAGTCAAATCTTTCATGTTAATTAGTCCTTAACATGTTCATGCAAAATTCTTAGAGAGTCTTTGATTGTGAACCTTTTCTTGAACTTTTAGGTTTCCTTATGATTGTGTCTATTGTGAATTTGAGTTTTGGTGATTCAATTGCTGGCTGAAATGTTGATCCTAAGTGAATATTGAACTCCTAAAACTGTGGTAAAAAATCCTAGTGATTTCAACATACATAGGAAGGTTGAAAGTAAGCCCAAGGCAATCAATATACCATGCTTAAAAAAAACAAATCGCTGGTGCTGGCAGCTTGGACATACAAACTTGTAAAAATTACTGAGAATTGGTTACTTCGAATTTTGAGCTAAAATTTTTACTGAATTTTCTAGACATCTGGAAAAAAGTTATAAAAAAGAACCAGGTGGTTTGGATAAAAGAAAAAATAAGAAAAATCACACAAGGTGGAAAAAAATCAGTATCCATGAAAAAAAAAGTGAAAGGGAAGTGTGCTTGTTGTTTTGGCTCAAAATTTATTCTATAATTGGTTCCTATCTTATACCAATCTTAGTTCCTAAATTTCAATTCAAAATTACTGTGAAAACAAGTGCCAAAGCTAGAGGTTTGTTGAGTCCCTTTTTTTTATAGTTTTTTTTACTCTACTCTAGAGCCATTCTAAGTTTCTCTTTGAGTCCTAGCTTGCTTCTATGTCCTTTTCATTGCTTTAATTGTTGAATAATCCTTGAAAAATTTTCTTGTTAAAAATCCATTGGTTTAGCTTTCATTTCATTTTTTTTGGTCTTTGGTTATTGCTTGTCTCTTTGGTTCCTTGTTTGTGGGTTGCCATATAAGGAATTGGAAGGATGATTGGTGCTATCCCTTGAAGAATTTGAGTCAAGAAGAAAGGGGCCAACCACCTTAAGAGATATTGGACTAAGAAGCACTCCAAATTGAGTGAATCACCAAAGAGAGAACAACCACCAAAATTGAGGACCGTTTTGTAATTTTGTAATTTGCAATTTCCTTACCTTCATTGCTTTCAAGTTTTGTAACGAAAAGGCCTTTGATTGGAAGTGTGTTGGGAGCCTCCAATAGGTTACCAAACTTCCATTTGTGTGTAATAATTTTAGGCAATTTTTCCTTAGGATAGTGAGTGTTTTGTTGGGAACCTTGAATGTGGTCATCCAAACACTCTTAGGATTCGCCTAGTTTACATTTCTTGCTTACTTTCATAGCTTATTTCCTTTACCTTCCATTGTCAAACCGCCTAGATAGCTTTCCTTTTACCAATTAGTTTTTTACCTTATCTTTCACACCTCTTTTAGTGTTTATTTTGGCTAGTTTCAACCATAGTTTCTTTTACCTTTTGTTTTCAAACCTCCAACAAGAAAGAACCACAACTTAGGAACCAGCATGAGTCATCATTCATCTAGTGTTAATGGTGAGGGTACTTGTCGTAAAGACCCTTTATCTAGAATCTTAGATGAGTTGAGTTCCCTCAAGTTATGGAAAGAAAAACAAGAGAGAAAAGAAAAAGGAAAAAAAAGAGTGGAAGAAATAAGTCAAGATGAAAGAAAGAAAATAAGAGAGGAAGAAAGAAGAAAAATAATGAAAGAAATGAAAAGAGAAAAACATGCCTCCTATAGTAGTCATAATTGTTGCAAGAGCCTAAGTGAAGAACTTCGTGACTATTACGAAGGAAGGCATAGGTCGCATTTTAGACCTCACTCCCATAGAAGAGAAAAGGAAAGAAAGCCTCAAGAGGATAACATTAACCTCTCATACTTCCATGGGAAGGACAATGTAGAGGCTAACTTAGATTGGGAAATAAGGGTAGAGCAACAACTTAAAAAGAAGTCTACTTCAAAATCTTATGGCTCTCACTCTTATCCAAAGAAAGACCAAGGTCAAGGCATCTTAGGGGTGACACCTTCTAAGCCCAAAGATGATAAGGGGAAGACAATAGAAAAGCAAGCCCCTAAGGCTAGTATGCAAGAGAAAACTAGCTCTATAAAGTGCTTTAAATGTCTTGGAAGAGGACACATTACTTCTCAATGCCCCACCACAAAAACCATGATTATGAGGGGCCAAGACATTTATAGTAGCCAAGATGAGGCTACTACTTCACCTTCCTCTAGTGAAAGTGAAGAAGCAAAAGGGGAAGAATCTAGTGAAGAAATCTACCCCCAAGAAGATGGACAACCATTAGTGGTTAAAGAGAAGTGTAAGGAGGTAAGTGTCTCCTACAAGAGGTTAGTTAAGAAGGAAACTCATTTTACAATAAAGACAAACATTAAAAAAACTTTCCCTCTTAGACAACCTTCACATTTTCTCTTTTGTAAAAAGACACTTGCTAGCATTGCCACACCTCTTGGGCTTGAGTTTATTCCTCAAGTAAAGAAGTTGTTGGATGAGGGTTTGGTTCGCAAGAGCTTAAATCCTTGTGCTTTGTTGGTGCCCAAAATAGGTATTATTAGGCACCAAGTCCCTAAAATAAGTGGTATGATGAATGTTTTGAGTGGTGTAACCCTCTTTTGTAAAATCACTCGTACACCTAACATCTTCATGGTGTGTGTACATAGGGACCCATTAGGTAGGTTTGTTCTTATTTTTAGTTTCAATACAAACTTAGGTACTCATATGGGACACCTTAGGTTTGTCATACTTTTTGGTAGGAATAATCAATATGAAAATACAGAAAAAAGGTATGTTTTATTGCGTTACTTTTCTTAATTTTGCAAATAGTGATCAAGGGGTTCCCATGAACCCTAAGAGAATAAAGGTCATTCCTGAGTGGCCCACTCCACCAAGTATAAGAAAAATTTGGGGCTTCCATGATTTAACAAACTTTTACAAAAGGTTTGTCTCATATTTTTCTATACTTGTAGCACCACTCATTGAGTTGGTGAGAAACCATGTTCCTTCATGGGAAGATGCCCAAGAAATGGGTTTTCAGACCTTACCTTACTTCAACATACCAAACACCACTAATACATATGTTTTTGTTCTTTTTACAGGTGTTGAGGGAAGGAGCCCAAAGTATGAAGAACCTCGGGATTTGAGGTCAAATCCTTTCCAAGGTGGAAGGAATGATGCAATCCTACCCCGCAAGGGCATTGGATAGAAGACTCCAAGTAGATTGGGCCAGGGATCCAAGGGAAGGCCCTAGGGTTCTCATGAGTCTTAGGGTAGATTTTGAGCCCATGGGCTAAGTATGAGCCCGTTTATCTTTGTAAATATTAGAATAGGTTTTTTCCTTCATTTAGGCCTTGTATTTTGGCCATTCTAGTAGTATAG
Organism: Glycine soja; assembly: GCF_004193775.1. Taxonomy (NCBI): domain Eukaryota; kingdom Viridiplantae; phylum Streptophyta; class Magnoliopsida; order Fabales; family Fabaceae; genus Glycine; species Glycine soja. The sequence continues at coordinate 15,975,396 of NC_041020.1, read as the reverse complement.
GGTTTTAGCCTTGTATTTCGAGGCATTTTGAGTAGTCTTTGTAGTAGGGACTTTTTTTGTATTTTCATGTATTTTGTCATGGGGGTGAGCTTAGCTATTATAAGGGGTGTGTAGCTAAGTTCTAGCTTCTCATCTCAAGGAGGTAAGCTTAGCTATTAGACGGGTATGTGTAGCTAAGCTCTAGCTTCTCAAGGAAGTTTTCTCAAAGAAGCTTCTCAAGGAAGTTTTCTCAAGAAAGCTTCTCAAGGAGGTGAGCTTAGTTATTAGAGGGGTATGTGTAGCTAAGCTCTAGCTTCTCAAGGAAGCTTTCTCAAAGAAGCTTCTCAAGGAAGTTTTCTCAAGAAAGCTTCCCAAGGAAGCTACCTAGTCTATAAATAGAAGCATGTGTAACACTTGTTGTAACTTTGATGAATGAGAGTCTTGTGAGACACAACTCAAAGTTCAACTTCTCTCCCTTTTTCTTCTTTCAATTTCGTGCTCTCCCCTCTCTCTTTCTCTCCCTCTTTCTTTTCCTCCATTGAAGCATCCTCTCCAAGCTTCTTATCCAAGGCTCATCTTGGTGGTGAAGCTCCTTCTTCCATGGCTTATTCCCCAGTGGATGGCGCCTCCTCTCACCTTTTTTCCTTTGTCTTCCGCTGCATCTCCATGGTGGAAAATCACCGTTAAAGGACCTCATTGAAGCTCAAAGATCCAGCCTCCATAGAAGCCCCACAAGCAAGCTTCCATCAGAAAGGATCGAAGCGAGTCTGAAAAGAGGCAAATTTAATCATCCTACTTGGACGAATGAGAAAACTGGGGCAAATGAAGAGGGTGAGAATGAAGGAGAAACACATGCTGCAATTGTCGTTCCTACATGGAACTTACCACCAGCCAAACAATGTCATTACTCAGCCAATAACAACCCTTCTCCTTACCCACCACCCAGTTATCCACAAAGGCCATCCCTAAATCAACCACAAAACCCACCTTCCACACAACCAATGCAAAACACCACCTTGAGCACAAATCAAAACACCAACCAGAAAGGGATTTTGCAGCAAAAAGCCTGTAGGATTCACCCCAAATTCCGGTGTCATATGCTAACTTGCTCCCATATCTACTCGACAATTCAATGGTTGCCATAACCCCTGCTAGGTTTCCTCAACCTCCATTTTTCCGAGGATACAACTCGAACACAACATGTGCATATCATGGAAGAGCTTCGGGGCATTCCATTGAGCATTGTATGACCCTGAAGCGTAAGGTGCAAAGTCTAATTGATGCGGGTTGGCTGAAATTTGAGGAGAATCGCTTGTGAATCCTAACATTGACAAACGACACCACACATGGGGCAATTTTGAAAGCTGTTGTTAGATGTCTCTAATGACTCATCAGGATTTTCAAGTTTATGCCATTATTGTAAACAACAATTACAATGCTAAATAATGGATGAATTTGACATCCTTGTCTCTCTCATCCTTTCACAAACACATCTTTCCTTATTCAACTTCGACCGGAATGTGAGTGTAAGCCATTGGTTTGTTTGCTCAAAGTGACTTGCGCTCCTGAGTGTTGACTTCCAAGACCGTTCAATCAGAGATTACTCGTCCTGCATGTTGGTGGGGTGTTGTAAACAACTAGTAAAGCAGAAAAGTTCAAAAAGAAAAAAGCATTTGATTGACTATGTTTTCAAGTAAAAATATAGACATTCATGTGACCTTATTTTATCATTCCGAAAGGTTTGTCTTTTTAGAGAGAAGTTAGTTATCAAGAATAGTAGTCATTTGACTTAACCCGCAAACTAAAAAAATCCTTCAACTATTTCTCGTCCTTGGAAAATCCTTTTTGCAAGAATCAACCGCTTCTTTCATTCTTCCTTGCTACAAGGTTGTGAAAAGCAAGACAACAATGGTTACCTCAGAACCCTACACTGGGGCAATGAAAGGCATCGTGCATAAACCTCAAGTAAACCTAGGGGCAGATTAGAAGTTCTCACCCAATAGGTTCCCTGCTACAAGGTCATGACGAAAGACAACAATTGGTACCTCAAAGCCGTACACTGGGGCAATGAGGGGCACCATGCATAAACCTCAAGTAAACCTAGGGGCAGATTAGAAGTTCTCACCCAATAGATTCCCAGCTTCAAGGTCATGACAAAAGATAACAATTGGTACCTCAAAGCCTTACATTGGGGCAATGAGGGGCATCGTGCATGAGCCTCAAGTGAACATAGGGACAGATAAAAAGTTCTCACCCGTCGATGTTTTTAAACAAAAAAAAAGGGACAAACCCTAGAATTTATATGGATTGATTAAACGTAAAATGGCTCCATTGCCGTCACTCCAAAATGGTCAAGTGACTAAATCAAACAGAACATACACTCTGAGGGAGTTCCCGGAAAGATTTGCAAAAGATAGGATAAGGTTGCATGAATTATCACCTCTTTCAAAAGGATAGTCAATCTATGTTTTCCAAAAAAATCAAAATCAAAATCACAAAATAGGGAAAGAATGTCATGAACATTGTACAACTTTCCATTACATTGCATTGTTTCATATGAGGTCCGCACTTACCAAATTTCACGACAGAGGTTGCATGCATCGGCATCCCTAAAAATCATGTTAACTTCTTTGATTTCCTACATCTAATGTCATAATCTTGTGAATTTGGGATGACCGGCCCTCTCGATGAGTCGATATCTTGCTTTCTCATAAGGTTGGACCCTTGGGTACTAGTACCTATCACCTTCAGAGGACTGTACGTCCTCACCTTAAGAGGGCTACACGTCCTCGCCTTCAGAGGGCTACACGCCCTCACCGTCAGAGGACTACACGTCCTCGCCTTCAGAGGACTTCACGTCCTCACCTTCAGAGGGCTACACGCCTTCACCTTCATAGGACTAGACGTCCTCAAATTCAGAGGACTGCAGTCCTCGCCTTTAAAGGACTATATGCCCTCGCCTTCAGAGGGCTACACGCCCTCGCCTTAAGAGGGCTGCACGCCCTCGCCTTCAGAGGACTACACGTCCTCGCCGTCAGAGGACTATACGTCCTCACCTTCAGAGGACTACACGTCCTCGGCTTCAGAGGGCTTCATGCCCTCGCCTTCAGAGGACTACACGTCCTCGCCGTTAAAGGACTATATGTCCTCAGCTTCAGTGGACTATACGTCCTCACCTTTAGAGGACTAGACGTCCTCAAATTCAGAGGACTGCACGTCCTCGCCATCAGAGGACTGCACGTCCTCGCCTTTAAAGGGCAATATGCCCTCGCCTTTAGAGGGCTACACGCCCTCGCCTTTTGAGGGCTACACACCCTCGCCTTAAGAAGGTTGCACGCCCTCGCCTTCAGAGGACTAAACGTCCTCACCTTCAGAGGACTACACGTCTTCACCTTTAGAGGGCTTCACGTCCTCACCTTTAGAGGGCTTCACGTCCTCACCTTTAGAGGACTACATGTCCTCGCCGTTAGAGGACTATACGTCCTCCCCTTTAGAGGGCTTCACATCCTTGCCTTAAGAGGGCTACACACCCTCGCCTTCAGAGGACTACACGTCCTTACCTTCAGAGGGCTTCACGCCATCGCCTTCAGAGGACTACACGTCCTCCACTTCAGAGGACTACATGTTCTCGCCTTCAGAGGGCTACACACTCTCGCCTTCAGTGGACTCCACATCCGCACCTTAAGAGAATTTAAGGTCCTCTGCCCTTAAATGCTTAACCGAGACATGCACTCCCGGTTAAGGGGCCAGTAGTTTCCTTTTATCAGTTCCTGGGCCACCCCCTGATCCTGGAGGAGGGCCAACTATGCAAGTACAACTAGAGGAGGAGGCTATCGTGCAGCTGCTATGCATACCCGGGCAAGATTTCACCCGTGCCGCTGCAAGGAGACGAGTGCGGATCATGCGCACCAACATGACCACTCTTACACAAATATGGATGACGTTGCTACTTAGCAACATTCCGTCCAGCGACCGCAATACCGATCTCCCCCTGTAGAAGTATCAGTTGGTATGTGCCGTTCCGACATAGGTAAGTGTGCATGTGGCTAAACTGATTTCTGATGCCATCCACTATTTGCAGGGATCATGTCTATAAGGCACCCAGTGGACCCGAAGGAGTCCGGCAGGGCCCTGGGGTTTTCAGCTCTGGTTACGGGCCTCTGTTAGTCAGTCCTATAAGGTGCCCGTCCCCCCAGCAAGGTCACGCCATCATGACATAGGTAAGTATACGCATCGCACAACTGATTTATGATGTCATCTATTGTTTGCAGGGATCACGCCCGCAAGACACCCAGTGAACCCGGAGAAGTCCAACAGGGTCAGGGGGTTTCCAACTCTGATTACGAGCCTCTGTCAGTTTTACGGAGTGCCTGTCACCCCCAGCAAGGTCATCAAGCCCTATATTAACCGGGCTTTCATCAAGAAGTATTGCGCCCCCAAGCAGGCAGAGGGCGAGACACCACAACAGCCTGGGGATGGCCAGCAACAGGCAACAAATGCACCGCCGCCACCTCCAGAGCCCCTCAACTCATCCACAAAAAGGTTAGCGTTGCCTACGACACATGGCCGACCAATAGGCGACCAAGTCAAAAGCCAAAGGTAAGCAAAGTACTAGGTCCGTGACCGGCAAGTCATCACGCGTCCAGCTCAAGACGTTAAAGAAGCGCTACTAGGAGGCAACCTAGTAACTTTGCCACAAAAAGGTTAGAGTGTTGCCTACGACACATGGCCGACCAATAGGCGACCAAGTCCAAAGCCAAAGGTAAGCAAAGTACTAGGTCCGTGACCGGCAAGTCATCACGCGTCCAGCTCAAGACGTTAAAGAAGCGCTACTAGGAGGCAACCTAGTGACTTTTAAATTTCTACTTGTTATTTGATCACCTTTTGTTTCTCAAGTCATAGTAGGACACACCTAGTTGCTCATGATCCTTGGAATTTAAATAAAACAAGCACAAGCTCGGAAGGTAGTCATACCTCACAAAATATATGTATGTGTGTTTAGGTAGTGAAAATACCTTAGATATGCATGTATGTAATTTAGGTAGCAAACAACTACCTCACGAAATATATATATGTATGTTTAGGTGGCAAGATACCTTGGATATGCATGTATATAGCAAAAATATCTCACAAAATATATATATATGTATGTTTTGGTAGCAAGATACCTTGGATATGCATGTATATAGCAAAAATATCTCACGAAATATATATATATGTATGTTTAGGTGGCAAGATACCTTGGATATGCATGTATATAGCAAAAATACCTCACAAAACATATATATGTATGTTTAGGTAACAAGATACGTTGGATATGCATGTATATAGCAAAAATACCTCACAAAAATATACACATGTTTAGGTAGCAAAATACCTCATGAAAAGAAAAAAACAAAAACAAACAAGGAAAAGAAATAAACACATGATAAAAAGGAAAAGAGAAAAAAGAAAAATAAGTTGTCTAGCTGAAAAACCAACATGCTTTTGAAAAGAGATGACTTCCAGCTTTTCTTTGAAAAAATTCACTTATCATAACCAGTTTTTGGAAAAAAAAATGTGTATACACCTGAAGGGTGAATGCTGTGAAAATTTTCCTGAACACCCAAAAATAGACTCAGATGAATGCACAAATTGATAAAAGAACATATTTTGGAAACACTGGGTTGACTAAAGTAGAGAAAATGAATCATGAGCCCTAGCATCACATGACCATAAAAGTTTGACACTTGAGTGTCCACGTAGGTGCATGCATGACTAGTTTTGCATAAAATTTCCAAATCATCATTGTTGCATATGTGTCATGGAAATAATGTGGGACATCCCCTTTTATCCTTGAACCAAACCAAACTCTGACATATATCATGTCCAGCCATTCTATAAGCCTTGAGCCAAAATCCCAACTTACCATAAAGAGAATGTCAATCCTTGCCCTCGGAAGAAAACAAAAAGAGAAAAGTTTCCAATCAAAAGAGCAGAAGAAAGCAAAAAGAGCAAATTCCCAATCAAAGATTGAGAGAAAGCAAAAAGAAGAAGAAAGGAAAGGAAATTCCTGATCAAGGATCGGAAGAAAACAGAAGAAATATGCAGGAAGGTCTTTGGATCAGACAACATCTGAACAAATACAGAGTTGTCACCAAGTAAACAAAAAGGAAAGGAAACCACGATCTAAAGTGGTCCTCTCCCTTCGATTGCCAACCAAAATCCAGTGCGGCGGTGGCTTGTTCACCTCACACTAAACAAAAACAGAAAAAGAAAAGGCCAAGAACACTCAAAGCCAAAGTTCCCACCAAAAAACACCATTCCCAAGAAAAAGTCCTATTGATCCATGATCACGCATGTAATCTTTGATTTGATAGGAAATGATTTGCAAAATCAAGTTATGACATATCTATGGTTCGGAATTAGGATGAAACACTTACCTGTGTGAGATTGATACACTTTGAGTGATTTTCTTCTATTTTTGTTGAACCCAATGTTTCCTCTAAATGCTCATTTAGAAGCAAAATGCTAAACATCCAAAATCTCATTTATGGTTATGAGAAGATTTCATCAGTATACTCTTCTTCCCCGGTATACACATTGTTTTTCATCCGAAAAGCATATGTTGCTCTAATTAGTTGGAAGTTTTGTCTCTTCACTAAAGCATGTTCGCATTTTAGTGAAGAAAACACCGAGACTATTTTTAGTCTCACAAGTTATCCAGAACTACGTAGGTCTGAGTTCCTCATTGAGGATACGTAGGAACAAGAGCCTCGCTTTTGTCGGCCGCCCCACAATCTCTGTCATACTGACCCTGGAGTCATGTGACAGGCAGAAATACCCAAGCGGTTATCCATTTAAACTTTCTTTTGCTATCTCTAAGACTCAAAGCATGATAGCACGCAGAGACTAACGTCATCTTCTGCGCCTTTTGTCATCCAGAGGCAGCGGGCCCAATGACATTCGGAGACTAATTATGGTCATCCGCACACTCGATGAGTGATAAATGCGCAAAGACAAATTCTGCGCCCTTTGTCATTCAGGAACGGCAAGTTGAGTGATAAACGCACAGAGACAAATTCTGCGCCCTTTGTCATTCAGGAGCAGCAAGTTGAGTGATAAACGCACAGAGACAAATTCTGCGCCCTTTGTCATTCAGGAGCAGCGAGTCAAGTGATAAACATACAGAGACAAATTATGGTCATTCTGCACCCTTTGTCATTCAGATTTCGCAAGTCGAGTGATAAACATGCAGAGACAAATTATAGTCATTTTGCGCCCTTTGTCATTCGGGGACAGTAAGTCGAGAGGTGGGCGGAGACAAATTATGGTCATTCCGTACACCTTTTCGACATCCAGAGGCGATCGTGTCCGGTGGCACGCAAAGACAAATTATGGTCATTCCGCGCCTTGCCGCCCAGGCTCGATCGCGTCCAAAGACACGCAGAGACAAATTATGGTCATTATGCGCCTGGTGTCAACCAGGAGGAACGAATTCAATAGTATCAGGATGATGTGTCGGTACTGATCATTTTCAAATTTTTGGAGGTTCCGCTGATAAGGAGATTCACCGGCCGAATGGTGTTTCGCTCGAACGAAATTAGTGTCTTATCTTTACTTCCCTTTTATCTCCAATAAAAGACAAGTAAAGAGGGGCAACTGTCATACCCTAATTTCATCCGGGGACCATCCATTGTTGGGATGCGACCCTCGTTTGACCACTTCGAGGTACTTGGCACCCATCGTTAGGCAATTTGTGAAGTTTCGAGACATGCCGAAAGTCAAAAGAAAGCATTTTAGCCCAATCCGTAAAGTTCCATAACATTCCGGAAGGCAAAAAAGGGATGATTACGTAATCCATAAGGTTCCGTAACATTACGGAAGAAAAACAAGTATCGTTACGTAATTTGTAAGTTTCCATAACGTTACAGAAAAAGAATCAGCAAAAAAGGCAAGGGGGTGTATTTAGCAAAAATGCGGTGCCTTTTGGAGGAAGCAACAGAGCTCGCCTGGGCGAGCTGGGTGGCAAGCTCCTCCCTCATTTTCCTATAAATAGGGGGAGGAGGGACGAACAAAGATGTTCAACCCTCCTGGTATCTGAGATTCACTTAAAATTAGTGAGAAAAATTGTTTCCATGAAGAAAATCCAAGTCGAGGCGCTTCCGTAACGCTTCCGTGACGTTTCCGTGGGTGATTTCGCGAAGATTTTCAACCATTCTTCATCGTTCGTCGTTTTTTCTTCGTCGTTTTTCGGTCTTCAACCAGTAAGTTCCCGAAATCGAACTTTTCAATTCATTCTATGTACCCTTAGTGGTCCCCATTTGTTTTGCGTGCTTTTATCTTTATTTCTTTTACTTTTCGTACCCCCTTTTGACGTGCTTTAGTCATTTATTTAAGTTATTTTCTCTCCTAATCAAAAATAAAATAAATTTCCACCGATCATTCGTATTGTCACATCCTTTAGTTTCTGTTAAAATGAATGCTAACCGTTCGGTCATGTCGTAACCATGTTTAAAACCAAAAAAAGAGGCAAAATAATAATATAATAATCAAAAACATCTTTTAGTAAAATAAATCGAAAAAATCTATCGGATTTTTTCTTTGGGATTTCCCTTTCTTAATCGAATCGACTAATAACCAAAGTGAAACTAAGGCTAAAATCAATTCATAAGCCAAGTTTTTTTCATCACCAAAAAAGCCATTTTTAAGGTCCAGCGCCTTAAAATGGTCTTTTCCACCTTTATTGTTTAAACATAGATTTCTAAAGAAGGCCTAAAATAACCACGTAACTTTATTACCTCTTCCAAAAATAAAAAGATCATTAATGGTCCAATGCCTTAATGTTTTCTCTCTTTTCAAAAGAATCGAAAGATTGTTTAATGGTCCAATGCCTTAAATGACCTTTCATTCAATAAAAACATATCTTGCAAAAAGGATAAAAAATAACTTAACCAAACGCTTTGTTCACAAAGAACTACGTAGGTCTGATTTCCTTATCACAATTCAGGATTATGTAGGAGCAAGGGAAACATCCTCGTCGACCACAAAAAGATAAAAATATAAAAAGACATAAGAACGAAAAAAAGGGAAGATAATATAAATTGAAGTCATATTTGCACATTTGATTAAAGGTTGCCGTCTCTTGTGACGGACGTGTGGGGTGCTAATACCTTCCCTGTGCATAAATACAACTCCCGAACCCTTCACTTAAAGTACGTAGACCACGTCTTTTCTGGTTTTTCTGACGTTTTCCTCAAATAAGCGTTGGTGGCGACTCCGCGCATATTTCTTTCTTGGAAGACGCATCCCGCGAGTCACGTGTCGCCCTCCCGTCGAAGGGTAGGTTGCGACAACACTTCATAGCTTGCTAATGTTCCTTCCTAGGTTTACCCATATACCTACTTACCATGCTGATTTCCTATGCTAAGCTCGATCTTGTGCACACCATTGCATACATGAGACTACCTACAACACTCGCATAAGGAACACAAGACATGTATTTCCTTTCTAATTATGATTGAGTAGTATTGAGTTAAGTTAGATGAATTGACACTGCCAAAGGAGTAGAAAATAGTTTTACGAATGCCATCAAAAAATGATTCAACACTTTCTGAATGTATTCATTTTGACGTAAGAAATGCTTCTTCTAGGTCCATGTTTGGGTTTTATTTCACATTAGATTCAGCTTATATGCCAAGTGTAACCCAATCATGATGTAGTAACTGAACTATCGTCTAAATCGTCTTCCAAAGGAATAAAGGAGGGATTTCATGTAATTATTTAACTAAGAACTAGGTTTTTGTATTTTTTATTTTTTGAATTTCATGAAATAAATTGCAATAAAAATTAAATGACAATAAAATAATTATGTAAAGATAGAAATACTAGACTTGGATGGTGACGTTGATCTTGATGAATGAATGTCTAGGTTTAGACATAGAATTTGCTCAATCCACTGTAACTTCACAATTCTCTACTCATCTTTCTTACTCATCCTTAATTCACTAATGTATTCTACCCCAGCTCCTGCATGGTCCCAGATTCTAAACTACTTGCCTGATGCCCAATCCCTTGGACATACCGACACAAGCAATCAACATAAATCGTCGAGAATTAGTGATTCTTAACCAAGATTGTTCTATGCCTAGAGATAATCTCAATTAAGTACTTGATTCATGTTAAGGTTTCAACAAGGTTCGCCAATCACAAATCTGATAAATTTGATGTTTATGAGCTCAATACTTTGTGATCTCCATGCCCAAAATCTTTTCAGCTACTTCTACATCTTTCATCTCAAATTCACTACTGAGTAGTGACCTCAGATTCTGAATTCCAGACTTGTCTTGAGATGCAATGAGCATGTCAACCAGAGAAGTAGATAGATGTGTGAATCATCCTCCACCTTACTGATTCAGTTCTGAAGAGGACCTTCATCCATTTGTTCTAAGATCCCTTAGAACATTCCACTATTAGGGTGTGTTTGATGCGCATTGTGGTACAATACAAGAAGAACATGACTGGAGAACTACCTAAGTCATTGGACAACTTATAATTTTGTATGTTGTTTTATGAGCCATGATGTAGCTCCATTGGAGCTTGTAGGCCTTGGATCTTGTTCATCAATGAAGTCCTTTGCTTCTTGAATTTTAATGGTAGTGGAATGGAGAAGAAGAAGAGTTGAGAGGAGACACCACTTTAAGGAGAAGATGAGTCAAGAAGAAGCTCACAACCATAGCAAGCCATGGATAAGAACTTGAAGGTAAGAGAAGATGAGTGAAGAGAGAGGGAGAAAAGGAGCACAAAATTTTGTGCCTCAAAAGATGTCTGAACTTTGAAGTGTAATTCTCAAATGATCAAAGTTGAAAAAATGCACCCACATGACCTCTATTTATAGCCTAAGTGTCACACAAAATTGGAGGGAAATTTGAATTTCTATTCAAATTTCACTTGGATTTGAAATTGAATTTGTGGAGCCAAATTTTGAAGCCAAAATTTCACTAATTATGATTAGTGAATTTTAGTTATGCTTCAGCCCACTAATCCAAGATCAAGTTGTGGAAGCAATGCATTCCAAGGTTATTTTGATGATGCCAAATAATCAAGAGTTAAGCAAATTCCAAAGATTCAAGAATTAAGTTTCAAGAATCAAGATTCAAGAATCAAGTTTCAAGAATCAAGATTCAAGATTCAAGAATCAAGTTTCATGAATCAAGATTCAGGGATAATCAAGATCAAGATTTAAGACTCAAGATTCAAGAATCAAGAGAAGACTTAATCAAGATAAGTACTAAAAATTTTTTTCAAAACATTGAGTAGCACAAGAAGTTTTCACAAAATCAATACCAAAGAGTTTTACTCTCTGGTAATCGATTACCTGAAGGTAGTAATCGATTACCAGTAGCCAGCATTGTTTTCAAAACTTATTTACAAAGTTGTAATCAATTACCATAACCATGTAATCGATTACCAATGTTTTAAAACGTTAGATTTCAAAATTCAAGAGTCACAACTTGTGATAAAACTTTTTCAAATCATTTCAAACTTGTGTAATCAATTACACAATACTTGTAATCGTTTATCAGTGTTTCAAAACACTTTGATTTTCAAATTTAAACATGAAGAGTCACATCTGTTGATGTGTAATCGATTACACCTTGATGGTAATCGATTACCAGTGACTGATTTCAAAAAATAAATTTCCAAAAGTCACAATTCTTCAAGTGACTTGTTTTTGAAGGTTTTTTCCAAAAGTCACAACTTTTTAAGTGACTAGTTTTCAAAAGAGTCACAATTTTTAAAGGGTGACTAGTTTTAAAGAAATTACCAAGAGTCACAAACTTTAACTTGAGTCATCAAGAGATTATAAATATATGACCATGGCATGAATTTCATAACAATCTAAAAACATCTTTCAACGCTTTCTACAGAACTTTCTAACTCATTTCTCTTCATCTTTGCAACAAGTTTTTTTTACAGAATTTGTTGATACATTTCTCAACTTCTTTCTAAGAGTTTTTTAGTTCAATACTTTCTCTTCCAAGAAAATTTCTTTGTTCATAAAATTGTGCTATTCATCTTTTTCATTCTCTTCTCCCTTTGCCAAAAGAATAGAAGGACTAACCGCCTGAATTCTTTTGTGTCTCCCTTCTCTCTTTCCAAGAGAATTCAAAGGACTAACCGCCTGAGAATTCTTTTGATTCTTCCCTTCTCAAAGGACTAACGGCCTGGGATATATTTTGTTTCCCCTTACAAAGATTCAAAGCACTAACCACCTGAGAATTCTTTGTCCCAACATATTGGAGGGTACATCCTTTGTGGTACAAGTAGAGGGTACATCTACTTGGGGATTGTTATACTGAGAACAAGAGAGGGTACATCTCTTGTGGATCAGTTCAAGTGGAGGGTACATCCACTTAGTTTTTCAAAGAGAACAAGGGAGGGTACATCCCTTGTGGATCTTTGGCTTGTAAAGGATTTTACAAGGTTGAAAGAAATCTCAAGAACCGGTTGGTTGCTTGGGGACTGGATGTAGGCACGGATTATGGCCGAACCAGTATAAATCTTGTGTTTGTCTTCTTCTTCCCTACACTCTTTAATTTCCGTTGTGTACTTTTAATTATCGCTTTTACTTTTGGTTAAGTTTCTATTGCTGTTCTTTACTTTCTTAACTTTGTAGTAAAAGCCTAATTGAATCTAGTAACATTAAGTAGGATAGATTTTAATTAGTGAAGACACGTTCATAGTTAATTCAACCCCCCCCCCCCTCTTAATTATTCTGAGAACACTTGATCCAACACAAGTCCAAGATTCTCCACTAAGTGTGCTTAGGTGTCATGAGGCATGTAAAGCATGAAGGACATGCACAAAGTGTGACTATATGATGGGGCAATGGGGTGTAGCAAGCAAATGCTCACCTCCCCCTCTAAAATTTAATTGCATTGGGCTTCTCCCAATTCAATTAAATTTGTTTTCCAACACACATCAAATATTCACCTAATGCATGTGAAATTACAAAACTACCTCTAATACAAAAACTAGTCTAGGTTCCCTAAAATACAAGGTCTGAAAAATCCTACATTTCTTGGGTACCCTACCTACATTATGGAGCCCTAAATACAAGGCCCAAAAATAATGAAACCTTAATCTAATATGTACAAAGATAAGTGGGCTCATACTTAGCCCATGGGCCCGAAATCTACCCTAAGGCTGATGAGAACCCTAGGACCTTCTCTTGCATCTCTGGCCCAATCTACTTAGAGTCTTCTATCCAATGCCCTTGCGGGGTAGGATTGCATCAAGCCAGGTACAACACAAATATAATAATGTGAAATTTACGAGTATATCCTCTTTAATTTATCAAATACCATTGTGAAAATCTTTGGACAAAAATATGATAGTTTTTTATTCCTTCTTCATGACACTTCTGGCATGAGAATGCACAAGGTAACGGTTTCAAAATTACTTTCCACCGTTGCATAAATTATTATTTTGTTTGTAATTGTTCCCTTATCTCAATGTTGCTTCTATTGTTGATTCATTAGTTTTCCCTCGTCTATATGGCATAGCAACAAGTTTAAGATCGTATAGGATTTGAGGTAGAAGGACAACAGAAAAAAATTCAAATTTTTACACAATTGGATACATGTAAAAGAAGAGTTAACAATAAATAATGGCGAATGCCACAGACAATTCACTAGTTGATCATATTTACATCATTGTTAGAGATAATTAACAAAACAAAAGTAGTTAAAAATGGAGAAGAAGATCAGCCATTGTGGCAAGAGGAGAGATGAGATATGTGTGTGTGAAAATGATAAGGAGTAGGAGGCTGGTTTCGTGAAAAAATAATAAGGAGGTTTTTGTATTTTTCAAATTTGTTACTCGAGACAAAATGGTGTCTCCTGATTTAGCAAGTAGCAAAAATTGGCCTTTTTTTGTTTTGTCCAATATTTTTTTATTTTGTCCCATTCTTGAACCATTTTACAAATCAAACACAAAACAAATATTTTTGTTTTGTCTTGTCCCATATTTTTTAGTGAATCAAACGGACCCTTAGAGAACCAAAGTACAAACACTGTCCACAAGCAATTCCTTAACAATATACTTTTTCCTTGAACCCTACAAGAGAAAATCCAAGAGTAGAAACCCTATCAACTCAAAACTCCTTGGTAACCCAAACAAGGATTAAAATCTACAAACAAATCAAAATTGAATTGAATACACCTTTAATGTGTATATCACAACTTCTTGAAGCTCTTCCATAGATGATCAACCCATGATGAATGATAGATGATCCTTGATCAACTTTAGTCCCTTCAAGAAGTGCAGAAAAAATCCCTTAGAGTGTGTTTGGATAGGGTAATTTAACTAGGTAATGTATTTTTTATAGGGAATTAAACTTTTTTTTATTAAAAGTTACTGTTTCGATATTTTAGTAAAAGGAATTCAAAATTTTAGAATTTTAAAAGGGATTTTAGTTAGTTGAAAGAATAGAATTTCAAATTCTTAATTTTGTGTTCCACGTCGCTGCTCACAACCGCTGCCTTAACATTCTCAAGAGCCTCCGGCGTTATTATCTGCGCATCCCTCTCAAATTACTGTTGTGCCTGTTCAATCAACTTAAAATCTAATTTGTATTTATAAAAAAACCAATCAATTTATGCAAGTTTCTCAACGGACCTGCTATTGTGGCACAATGGAGTACACGCCGGAAACCGGCACGGGAGCAATGGGGCCGACGATGGGAGGAGCAGGGATTTGCACGGAAGGGGCGACAACGTAGAGCGCAGCATAGTGAGTGGTTGCGGATAGCTGAAGGTGAAAGGGAACAGGGAAGTAGGAGGAGGAGGAAGGGTTTGAATAGGAGAATTGCGAGTGCGAAGCTGAGGAGGAAGACGATGGTGTCATCATGGAATTGGAATAGATCACAACGCGAGGCAGTAACTGTTTTGGTTCTTTTTGAAGTCTTCTTGAAGAGAGAGGTTGTATCCAAACACAAAATTTTATAAAAAAATGAATTTAAATTGAAGCATTTGAAATTCTTAGAATTTAAAATTCTATAGAATTTTAAATTGCCTCATCCAAACACACTCTTAGATGACTGCCAGAATGTGTTTTCAAAAGATAAGATCATAATAAGAGTCATTATTTAAAACTGCAAGAAACACACTAAAAGGGAGGGGTTGAATGGTTTGTATATTAAAGATATAGACTGTTCGCGATATGAAGAATAATATAGATAATACTGATTTAAACATCAATCGTCTATAGAGGATAAAACAAATATGTAATGAAGAGAAGTATGGTCATCTAGTGACAGATAAAAGTTCTTAAAACAACTTTTAAATAAACACTTGGTGTAAAATGATGTTAGAAAATATAATAATAATACTCAATAAACCTTTATGGAGAGAAGTAGAAATACTTGGTTTATACAGGTTCGCTCAACCTAAGCTATGTCCAGTTTTCCTTTACTCACTAGTAAAGGGTTCCACTAATCAAAACTGATTATAAGACAAGTATTCTAATCCACCACTCTTAGCTTTACAAGTATTCTTAACACCACTTCTGGTACCTTCTTAGACCCCCCTAAATCTAAGAATCCAAGTTTTTTTAACACAAACAAATGTTTGAATGAATACAAGTATTCTTAACACTAAAAGAGTGAATATATTGTTAAGCACAAATATAGAACAACTTTGCTTTGCAATGGATAAACAAATGAAAACAATGTATATCATCTAGTGTTTTTAGTATAGTTTTGCTTCAATTATTTTTCTTGGGCTTTGGTTCTTTCTTTTTCTTGTTTTTCGTCAATCGCTTCATTGAGGGAGACATTCTTTTATAGACTTTAGTGAAGTATTCGCTATGGGATTGATAAACGTCAAAATTACCATATTTGATACTTTAATATACTTTAGGCCTTGTGTGCTGGTCCTCCGGTGCAATATGAATCTGCATGTAACCTGAAAAACCATCAAGAAAGCAATAATGTGATTTACTTGCCAAACTCTCCAGAACCAGATCAATGAATGGGAGATGGAAGTGATCCTTGCGAGTTGGGAGAGTGAAGTGATGCTTTGGAAAGCAATAATGTTTTTTGTTGCTTCCTATGCCTATCTATTTAAAGAACCATGGATGTGTTTAATAGAGACAAATAATCTCCTTAATTTACAAAATAATATACTCTATACATGAAAATTATCTCTTCAGCTGTCATAATCTGTTTTAATTGTTGTAATCATCTTCCAAGTGATTTACTTCATTTATCTTCGAGCTATATCTCCATAATATTCTTTGTTTTGAATTAATTCAGTTTTTGGACGCACTATTTGGCATGCTTCTCTTTTTGAGCTGGCTTGAGCGAGGCTACCTTGTAAAATTGTCATATTTCTCTATAAAAACTTACAAAATCATATTAAAAACTTATATAATTGTAATTCCTATCTAAATTATATCAAAAAATGAAACATAATGAATTTGATTAAAAAAGACCACATTCACCTGTCCATTCGACACATTTGCCTACACCAGGATGCCTTTTAGTTATTGTTTTTGCATTAGATAAATTCATATCTTATTTGCTTTACTCCCATATTATTGTCTATACTAACCATGAAGCCTTGAGGTACTTGTTGAAGAAGCCTGGCGCTAAACCTATATTAATCAGGTGGATACTTCTTCTTACGGAGTTTGATGTTGAGATCAAAGATAGTAGTGGTGTAGAAAACATGGTGGTCAATCATTTGAGTAAGATTGAGGGACCTGTTGATCCCCTCCCTATTAGGGATAACTTTCTTGATGAGCATTTGATGTAGTTGCATTCATCACATGTCACACCTTGGTTTGCTGACATTGTAAATTTCGTTGTTGCATCTGTTATCCCATTGCATCCATCTAGGTCTCAAATAGATAAACTCAAGAGTGATGCCAAATACTATGTATGAGATGATCCTTATTTATGAAGGTTTGATAGTGACCAAGTGATCTGCAGGTGTGTGCCTGATCATTATATTCAGTCTATTCTTCAGTTTTGTCATGGCACACCTACTAGCGGCCATTTTGGTCCTCAACAGACCACAAGGAGGATCTTAGACTGTGGATTCTATTGGCCCACTAGTTTTAAAGATGCTCATCATTTTTCCACCACCTATGAGCAATGTCAGAGAGCGAGAAAGACCATTAAACATAAGCATGAGATGCCCAACAACCCATTATCTTTTGTGAGATTTCTTATGTTCGGGGCATTTATTTTGTGGCTCCATTTCCTGTTTCTCATGGTTTTTCATATATCTTACTTGCTATTGATTATGTTTCTAGGTGGGTTGAAGCTAAGGCCACCATAACGAATGATTCTAAAGTTGTTGTGGGTTTTGTGAGATCTAACATTTTTTTGCAGCTTTGGTGTGCCTAGAGCCATTATCAGTACCAGGGGAGCCACTTCTGTAACAGGTCATTTTCATCCTTGCTCCGGAAGTATGGGGTTGTGCATAAAGTTGCTTCAACTTATCATCCACAAACTAATGGGAAAGTATAGGTTTTTAATAGAGAGATCAAGCAAGTGTTGCCGAAGGTAGTGTAACCCAACAGGAAGGATTGAAGCAAGCTACTTAAGGATGCTCTATGGGCCCACATGATCTCTTATTGAACACCTTTGGGGATGTCTCCTTATAGGGTGGTATTAGATGAAGCGGGTATGGAAAGGAAACTTCAATTTCAAGAAATTGAGGAGATCCGCTTAGAAGCCTATGAGAACTCTAAGATCTACAAGGAGAAAGTAAAGAGGTTTCATGACTCTAGGATTCTTAGGAAGGAGTTCCATATTGGCCAAAAAAAGGCTCTTGTTTAACTCTAGCTGCAAGCTTATTTCCTGTAAACTTCGATCTAGATGGGATGGTCTTTTTGTTATTACTAATGTCTTTTCCAATGGTGTAGTTGAGATTAAAAATGAAGTTACCGGCAAAGTCTTAAAAGTGAACGGTCACCAACTCAAGCTTTTTCATTAGAGCCCCCAAGTGGAGGAGGAATTTGTGATGCTAATTTTATGTGATGATGTGCCTTGAATGGCACTTGAGAAGTTTCCTTCCTTTTTCTTTTTATATGTTGTCTCTTTGTTTGCATTTCATTACATGCTCACACCGAGGACAATATGCATTTCAAGTGTGGGGGAGGGTTTAGAAAAAAATTAGTTTGTTTTTTGTTTTTTGTTTAATGTTTTTACAATTTTTGTTGTTATTTCTGTTTCTATTTATTTGTATTTTGTTCTATCTATTTTTCTGTATTTGTATGTTGTTTATGTTTTGTTGCTATTTTCTGATTTTTTGTTTTGCTGTATTTGTCTTGTTTTGTTGTTTTACTATTTTTTTTGTTTTTACATACAAAAAAATAAAAAAAAATACAGATTTTGCAATTGCTATTTTCTAATGTTTTTGTTGTATTTAGGAAGTTTTTTTTTGCTTTTCATAGGATTTCTAACTCGTATAAATTATGAGAGATGTATCATTTTTAGTTGAGAGGTTTCATGCTTGATGTGAACAATTGTTGCAATTGTGGAAGTGATAAGTAGGCTTGAAAAGTTTGAGATGGATCATGTGTGATAGAATTATGCCTTGTGAGTTTTTGGGATTTTGTGGATGGATTGCATTATTCCATTCATGTTTTCATGTGCGATTTCACCCTTGTGCTGGATTACTCTAGATTTTTCTTCTCTTATCATTCCTTGTTGCACATGCATTGATTGAGATGATTTAGGCCTTATTTCTTTTAGCCACTAGCCAAATAAGCCTACATTGCATTGATATCCATTATCACCCTTGTTAGTTGTCTTATACGACTAACTTTTGTATACAAAACATTTTCCAAAACTTGTATAGTTCCCCAATTTATGGTTACTTTGTAGTGATTTTTGTAAATAAATATTGTTTTATGGTTAAAGCTTTCTCTAGAATATGTCCATTGGATTTAATGATGAAGTGCTAAAAGTGACAGTTGAGCTTAGCTCATCAGTGGGCTAAGTGCGCATCAATTGCTAAGCGCAGCTTCAGCGCGACAGAAGAATCTGGTAGGGCATCATCATCAAGGTCGCACGCTAAGCGCAGAAGTTGTCTTTAGCCAGGCTCAGCGCACGACTGGCGCTAAGCTCAAATCCACTTACTCGCACTAAGTGCGAGGGTGGCGCTAAGCACAATGTTGCAAATTCAGAGCCTATTTAAAGCCTGTCTGGTGCAGAATTAGGGCAGACAATGCTCAGGGCACAAAATTCCACAGCACACCACAATGCCTATTTCGGGAAAAGAGCTCTGGAGGCAGCTAGAGGAGTAGCTTTTGCAGAGATACCTAGGTTTTGTAAGCTTATTATTGTTAGGGTTTCTTCTGTAATGGCTATCTAAACACCCTTGTTGGGGATTTCTACTGAACATCTGATGTAATTATTTTCATATCTAATTGATTGTGTTTCTTGTGTTCAATGGTTCTTTCATTGCTTAAACTCTATATGCTTTTGGTCTTATCAGCCATTTGTGTGCCTAGTTAGGTGATTTTAACATTGGATAATGTATTGTTGCCTTAGAACTTGAATGAAGCATAATTGAAACTTAGTTTTACAAGAGGGATCTGCAGATTAAGTTTTGGTTTTAAGTATGTTGTTGCAATAATGCTGTTTGGTCTAAGTCTAGTCCAACAAGAGGGATCTGAGGACAAAGCTTAGGCTAACTTAGTCTAAACTTTCGTAAGCTATTTAAGCTGAGTATAGTCCAACAAGAGGGATCTGAGGATGAAGCTTAGTTTAAGTTAGTCTAAACCTAGAAGCGCTGTCTAAATTGAGCCTAGTCCAACAAGAGGGATCTGAGGACGAAGCTTGGATTGATTCAGTCTAACTAGGGATCGAGGTTTAGTAATTTAGGCTAGAGCATAGAACACAAAAGCATGATTGATTAGAGAAACATTCTTATATGCATCAATTGGTCTGTTAGAAAGACCCAACACTTCTACCTACTACAGTCAATTTTACTTGCATTTTTATTGTATTTATCCTAGACTTAGTTTAATTATATTTTAAACCATCAATTATCAATGTTTTTTTTTTTTCAGAAATGCCTTATTTCCGAATTTAACCCGGTCTTAGACTAGTTCCCTAAGTTTGATACTCGGATTCATCCGTTTTAATTTTAAATACTTGACGATCTGGTGCGCTTTCTGGCAAACCGAATTTCCCTTGAACATATTTGTACAAAGAAAAAGTGGACCAAAAAGTAACTGCAGGGGAAATCCAACAAAATATTTATGGCGCCGTTGCCGAGGAACTAGATTTAAGAAAAGTTTAGTTCAGTTTTAGGGCATTGCTTTATATTTTTCTCTTTAATTCGTTGATTCTTTTTGTTCATACTTTAAATACCATACGTTCATTGTTCTTTTGAACTGGATAATTGCTATCCTTTTTTCTTGTATGCAAAGAAGATCTACTGCAGGTGATTTGATTCCCATTGATTAGGAGATTCACGCCACCTGTAGAAGGCGTAATTTAGAGAAAATCAATTTTTTTTGCAGGATTTAGAAGTAGTAGCAACTCCAGAAGAAGAACCTTGATCTTCCGAGGCATCTTCTATTTTTCCTATTGCAGAGATTCTCATATAGAACCTGTTGAAGATACAATCATGGCTGAAGAGCCAAGAAGAGTAACCTTGGAGGATTATTCAAGTTCTAATGTGCTACAATTTTTCACCAGCATTGCACAACCAGAAGTTCAAGCATAAACCATTACATATCCACCATCATTGATTCAACTAATTCAGAATAATCTGTTTCATGGCTTACCAAATGAAGACCCATATGCGTGTTAGTCGATGAATACGACTAACTTTTGTTTATAAAGTTTTTACAAATTGTATCAATCGCCTCCAATTTATTGTTGTTTTGTAGTTTTGTAATTACTTTTTGGTAAAGATAGGTAATAAATACTTAGTATTTCCATTTTGTGTGTTTAATAATCAATTCCTCTCAATTTCAGGTTAAGTAGGCAAGTTTGTAAAGTGCTGATTTTCAGTCTCTCGCTAAGCCAATCTGCTGGCTTAGCAAGGCATCTGCTGAGCGCACCACTCCTTCGGCTGAGCGCGAGTAAGAATCTGGAAGAAGGATGAGTTGTGCATGTTCGCTGAGCGAAGGGTCATCCAGCGAAGCACACTGCTTCAGTCCATCCACTAAGCGAGAAAAGCACGCGCTAAGCCGAAATCCACTAATGAGCGTCAAGCGGTCTAGAGTTGCGCTAAGCGCGCAAGCACGAACAAAGCCACCTATTTAAGCCTGAAATCAGATTTTGGAGGGGCGTTTGGACCTCTTCTTGAAGCTTCTGCATGTGTAGGGTTTTCTAGAGAGAGAAAGGTCCAAGTTCCAGAGAGTTTGAGAGATTTTGCTATGTGAAGACCTACAAAGAATCGAGCTTGAAGAGGAAGCCATCCTGAGAGCTTGAGATGAGTTTTTGAGTGATTGTGAGGTTCTAGAGGTGGAGGAGACATCCTCACCACTTGTATTTCTTAAATCCTTCATCTTTCTCTTCTCTTTGTTGTAAAGGAAACTTCCTAGTTATGGAGAGCTAAATCCTCTATTGGTTCTTCCTTGTAGGTACTTGATGTAAATACATGTATATCTATTTAATGATGTTTTGTGTGTTCACTGTGCTATTAGAACTTCATTCTACCATGCTTTTGCCTTGATCACGTAGATGCATGTGTTTTTAGGATCATTCAATAGTGGAAACTGGTCTGTTTTTAGAACTTGATAGGACGGGGCTAGTTTATCGTATTATCAAAAGGGATCGGGGTACGGTAACCTAGTTGTTGTATGTTTGTCTTACTGCGGTTCTAGTCAAGTTTAGTCCAACAAGAGGAATCTACGGATGATGCCTGATTAGGATTAGGCTAGACTATCATGAGGAATTAGGGTTTAGCATTTCAGGAGACACCATAGAACACATGAACATTGTTAAGTAGACAATATCCTTTTAACATCAGGCACCTATTAGGAAGACGAATGTGTTACCTACTTGTCTTTACACATCATTACTCACGTGATTTTCCTTTTTAATAGTTAGTTTACACACCTGTTCATAGAAAACACATATCTTTTTATACTAGACACTTATTCATTGAAGTAGCTTTACCAAGTAACACAAGTTCCCCGAGAGTTCGATACTCGGTTCTTACTATTTTATACTACTTGCGCGATCTGGTACACTTGTCGTGACCGAACAATGCGCACCTAGCCACTTACATTGAAATATGCAATAATATTAGACTAGCTGGTGTGCCAGAAGATGCAATCCGATTGAGCTTGTTTTCATTGTCACTATCTGGAGAAGCTAAGAGGTGGCTTCATTCATTCAAAGGCAACAATCTTAAGACATGGGATGAAGTTGTGGAGAAATTTCTAAAGAAATATTTTCTTAAGTCTAAGACTGTGGAAGGCAAAGCCGCCATCTCTTCTTTTCACCAATTTCCAGATGAATCTCTGAGTGAGGCCTTAGAAAGATTCTGTGGTTTATAGAGATAGCCCCCCACTCATGGATTCTTAGAACCGATACAACTCAACATTTTTATAGATGGGTTAAGACTACAGTCCAAGCAGCTATTGGACACCTCTACAGGGGAAAATCAAGTTGAAGACCCCTGAAGAAGCCATGGATCTCATTGAAAATATGGCTGCAAGTGACATTGCTATTCTGAGAGATAGAGCCCACATTCCTACTAAAAAGAGCTTATTGGAGCTAACCTCACAAGATGCATTGTTGGCACAGAACAAGTTGCTATCTATGCAACTTGAGGAATTGACTGAAACACTAAGTAAGTTGCCAATTCAAATTCATTCTGCGTATACTTCACATTCTTCTGTTTTGCAGGTTGCAGAATGTATAATTTATGGTGGAGCTCATGAATCTGGATGTTGTATCCCTAATGAAGAACAAGTCACACATGAAGTCAATTATATGGGGAATCAGCCCAGAGGCAATTTCAATACAAGTGGATTTCCAGGATTTCAAAACAACCAGCAGTATCAACAACAGAGACAGTGGCAAAATCACCCCGGTAACCAATTCAACAGAGACCAGGGTGGTTCATCTACAAGGCCATAACAAGGGCCTAGTCTCTATGATCGCACCACGAAGCTGGAAGAGACTCTAGCTCAATTTATGCAGGTTTCTATGTCCAAACAGAAGAGCACAAAGTCTGCCATAAAGAATCTAGAGGTCCAAGTGGGACAGCTCGCAAAATAATTGGCAGATAGCTCGTCAAGCAGCTTTAGTGCTAACACTGAGAAAAAATCCAAAGGAAGAATGTAAAGTTGTCATGACAAGGAGCAGAATGGCAACCCATGTGAATGAAAGAAAAGCTGAGAAGAAGATGGAGTAATATAAACAACAGCTAGCAGTTGAGCCGGCACTTAAACCGGTTGACGATTTAGTTGAACTTGAAGAAATTTTTGAGGAAGCAGAAGGTGATGAAGAAGGAGAGACACCAACAAAAGATTGTCAAGAGAAAATAAAGAAGAAGGAAGAAAAAGAAAAAGAAAAAGAAAAAGAAGATAAAGAAAAAAAAAGTTGAAAAATGAAAAACAAAAGAGAAGGTTGTTGAGATTGAAAAGAAGAAGAGCAAGAGTGAGGCTAACTTAGAAAAGAAGAAAGAGGTTACTCCTATTAAATGCAAGGAGGTACCATATCCATTGGTACCCTCCCGGAAAGATAAAGAGCAACATTTGGCTAGATTTCTTAATATGTTCAAGAAACTGGAAATTACTTTGCCATTTGGAGAAGCACTTTAGCAAATGCCCCTCTATGCCAAATTTTTGAAGGATAAGTTAACCAAGAAGAACTGATGCATCCATAGTGACAGAATTATTGTGAAAGGTAACTGTAGTGTTGTGATTCAACGCATTTTTCCACCCAAGCACCAAGATCCTGGAGTTGTCATGATACCGTATTCTATTGGTGAGGTTGTTGTAGGCAAAGCTCTCATAGACTTGGGAGCTAGTATCAATTTAATGCCTCTTTCCATGTGCCGACGACTTGGAGAGATAGAGATAATGCCTACATGCATGACCCTTCAGTTAGCTGACCGCTTTATTACAAGGCCACATAGAGTCATTGAAGATGTTCTGGTGAAGGTTAAGCACCTTATATTTCCAGCTGATTTCATTGTCATAGACATAGAAGAGGATGCTAACATTCCTCTCATTCTTGGCCGCCCATTCATATCTACTGTAATTTGCATGGTTGACATGGGAAAGAAGATACTGCAGATGGGCATAGAAGATCAGAAGATCAACTTTGATTTGTTTCAGGAGGACAAGGATCCACCTAGCCAAAATGTCTATTTTAAAGTGCATGTGATGGAGGAAAAATGACCTGAGAAGAAGGTCTTTGAAGTAGGAACTCTTTTGGATCCTGATAACAGGACGATGCATCAAGCTAGTGACGTTAAAAGAGTGATTACTGGCAGGCAACCCAGCTTTTCTTTCCCTTTTCTATTTTCATTCTTACCTCTTGCATGTAGTTAGGATATCTTGCTTGTGGTTGTGATTAATTTCAACTTGTTTAGTGTTAGTCGATGAAAACGACTAACTTTTGTGTATAAAACTTGTATAAATTGTATCAAACTCTCCCAATTTATGGCTATTTTGTAGTGTTATAAGTATTTTCTGTTAAGTATAGGTAATAAATACTTAGCATTTTCATTTTGCCTGTTTAATAATCATTTTCTCTCAATTTCAGGTTAATTAGGCAAGCTTTGGAAAGTGTTGTTTTTCACCTTCTCGCTAAGCCAATCTGCTGGCTTAGCGAGCATCCGCTAAGCGCAACACTCCTGGGCTAAGCACGAGGAAGACTCTGGAAGAAGATGAGCTGTATAGGTTTGCTAAGCACACCGCTTCATCTCACTAAGCACACCGCTTAAGTTCATCCGCTAAGCGAGAAAGGCGCGCTAAGCCAAAAATCACTAATGTGCGCGAAGCGGTCCATAAGTGCGCTAAGTGCACGAGCACGAACAAGGCCACCTTTTTAAGCCTGAAATCAGATTTTAGAAAGAGAGTTTGGACTGGGATTCAAAGCTTTGCATGTCTAGGGTTTCTAGAGAGAGAAAGGTCCAAGTTCCAGAGAGTTTTGAGAGATTTTGCTGTGTGAAGATCTACAGAGACCAGAGCTTGAAGCTGGAGCCGGTTTGAGAGCTTGAGATGAGTTTGTGAGTGATTGTGAGATCCTAGAGGTGAAGGAGACATCCTCACCACTTGTATTTTTTCAATCTTTCATCTTGTTCTTCTCTTTGTTGTAAAGAAGGCTTATTGGTATGGAAAGCTAAATCCTTTATTGGATCTTCCCTGTAGGTACTTGATGTAAATATATTTCTATCTATTTAATGATGTTTTGTGTGTTCTTTGTGCTATCTGATTTTCATTCCAGTATGCCTTTACCTTGATCACGTAGATGCATGCTTTGTTAGGGTCATTCAATAGTGGAAACTGGTCTGACTCTAAAGTCCTTGATAGTGCAAGGTTGAGTTGTCATGCTTTCACGAGGAATCGGGGTGTGATAATTTAGTTGAGTATGTGTGTCTTAATGCGGTCCTGGTTGACTTTTGTCTTACAAGAGGAATTTGCAGACGATGCTTGATCAGGATTAGGCTAAACTATCTTGAGGAATCGGGGTTTAGTATCTCAGGAGATGTGACATCCTGGAAATTTCTACCCGGAATTTTTGGAAACGATGTATTTTAAATGATTATATATATATAAGTATTATTCAGTGTATATGCATATATGTTCTTGATAGAAGTAAGAATAGTGGGGGCAAGATACGCGGGTTAGGCTAATCAAGGAAGAGAAATCCATAATTGGGAGGTTAATTCTTAATTAATTAGTCTAAAAATCATCGTTTGCGTGCGACTTAAAATTTAGCAAAACCAACCTCTAAACCACGCTCGGGGTTTTATTCTGAGCGTTTTGATATATATATTGGTTACTTTCGAAAACTGGCCCCGAGGGACGCAGAGAAACGCGAGGAACTGGAACCAAAGAAAGTGGTCAGATTTTTTTTTCTCACTTTCTGTGGCTGTGTATGGGTCACAATCAAAAGAGAAAGTGGGCCCTTTTTGCTCCACTCAAATGGAGACATGTGGCATAGCTTAAATAAAATAATAATAAAAGAGGAAAAAGCCTTTTTAAAACTAAAAAGCAACTCTCTCTCTCCTCACTCAGCCCCACATTTTCAGACAGCTCTCTCTCTCTCCCTCTCCCTCACGTTGCTTTTCTCCTTCTTCTTCCTCCACCATTGAAGCTCCAACAAAGCTCCAACCTTTGACCATCATTTCTGCTCCAAATCGCGAAAGGAGGGCATTTTCGGAGTCGTGAAGCGCATCTCTATGTGTGGGACTTCGAAATTTCAGGTTTGGGTGGACTTCTTTCTCTCTTAATTTTCTTGGGTATGGGGTTTTGGGAGATATGATGGGTAGTTTTGCTAGTTTTCTGCTTCATGATAGTTATTTGTGAAGTAATTTGTTGAAAGCATGTTGAACTTGCCATGTTTGGATGAGTTAAGCTTACCCATTCAGTTTTAGGGTTTTTATGATGATGCTTGTGATGTTTATGTACTGAAATTGCTAATGGAAAACTGTTAGAGATGAAGGGTAGAGTAACCTAGGGTTAGAAAGTGAGAATATGGTGTTATGAGTGGAGAAAGAGTGAGTTTTGAGAGTTGGAAGGCCAAATCTGGATTTAGTGGCATTTGGAAGTTAAAGTGAGTTAATCCTAGCTTGAAATGTCATTTAGGACTTATGAGAAAGCTTGGGCTGTACAAGAGAGAAAAACAAAGGACCAAAGTGAACAAAGAGCCATTTCTAGGGTAAAATTGGGTGTTGAGGAGTCAAATTTTGATTCGGTGGAATTTTAGGTGTAAATCCAGTTTGAGCAAGTTCAAATTGATGTTATAGACTTGTGTGAGGTGAGAGTTTGCTCCAAATTGACCCCATTCTCAATTTCACTTCTCAAACCTTGAAAATCCATTAAATTGAGGGGTTTTGGATACCTAGATTTTGTGTTGCTGTGGTTTGAAGCTTGGCCTTGGTTTAGACATGATTGATACATGATTTGGGACTTGTAGGATTCAATTTGGGCAGAATTTGATGAGGGAAAGTGTGATTTCGAAATCTGCCCTTTATGCAGAATTTTGCTGTGGAAATGTGTAGCAGAATTTTGCATAAGTGCAGAAAAATGTTATGTATTTGCTGGTTGTGGAAAGAGTAGTACAGAATGAGTTTTGGATGTTTTCTAGCAGATCCCAACGGTCAAAATGTAGACGTATGTACTAGAGACTTCCAGTAAAATTTTCGAGTCAATCCAACGGTTAATGAATTGGAACAGAGGAAATGTTACTGGGGTCTTTAAGTGAGAAAAAGTTGTGATTTTGGTTTGAGTTTTGGGCAGAGTTTTCTGCCTTTGCCCTGTTTTGCTTGGTTTGTTAATTTGTGATGATTTGGATGATGAATTACCTGGATGTTGGGGAAGCTTGGGAGGATTAATGGAGACCCGGGGTTGAGAAAAACGAGGATATGGGCTACGTGGGAGTACGTGAGCTCAGTTGGAGGTGGGCAACAAGGGATGGTGGGTTTATGCGCGATTTGTGGATGTGGAAAACTTGTTGTGCACCATCGCCCAACCGCCACCCAGTACCACATGTGATGGGTACCCCATAATCCTACAAGCTTGAGATGAGGAAGTGTAGAAGGGTGAAACTTCCTGCTTTCATTCGTTGACCACAGAGTGGTACCTGGAGATATGTCGCGGGGGTCAGGAGACCTTGGGGACGTTAGGTGGGGTGCTATTGCCCAAAACCAAGCTTGACCAATCCCGAACCAACCCGGGCATAGTCAGTTAGTGAGAACCTGTGATGTACCTAAACAGGCAAGCTCCTAGTAGTCAACAGATAAAAGGAACTAAGACCACAAAGCAAGGAGGCTTGTGTGGTGGCTGGCCAGCTGTGAATTTTGATTGATATATGGGATATGGCCTCTGGTAATCGATTACCAAGGGTGGGTAATCGATTACAAGGCTTAAAAATGAAGACATGAGGCTAAGATGGTCTCTGGTAATCGATTACCAAGGGGTGTAATCGATTACCAGGCTTGAAAACAAGGTCAGGAAGCTAGGAGAGCTTCTGGTAATCGATTACCAAAGGGTGTAATCGATTACCAGGCTTAAAAAGGGAACTGGAAGACTGTGGAGGCCTCTGGTAATAGATTACCAGTTTGTGTAATCGATTACACAGAGGAATGGGTCACTGGTAATCGATTACCAGGTATGTGTAATCGATTACACAGTGCCTTTTTCAGGTTTTCATGTCCTGAAGCTGTGTAATTCGAGTTTGGCCTCTGGTAATCGATTACCAAGGCTGTGTAATCGATTACCAGAGATGAAAAGCCTAAAGATACCCCTTTTACTTGCATGTAGTGGTTATGAGACGCATTGTGTTGCGGCATATTTAGATTCTTGTGAAAGAGTCTACCCCTTTCTTTTCGTTCTAGTAGATCGTGATGGCGGCGCAGCTAATCCATGATCGAGTGGAGATGGAGTGCCTAGAGGGAGCTTGGGAGACCCTTGAAGGCAACACGAGGTGCCGATTTCGGGGCACGATTCGATTTACGGCTACTTCATAGGTGCATCCAAATGAACCCGTGCGCACGCTTCAGCGTACTGTGGAGTGGATACTACCCACGCCTACACCATACCGTCTAGTGGAGCCAGTCCAAGTGATCGAGGTGACGTCATCCGAGGAAGACCCTGAGGAGGATCCTAAGGAGCTACCTCCTGAGCCTGCTGTGGATGCTCTTGACTTTCTAGAGGGTGATGAGGACCCACTCCCTGAGGTGGATTCTCCCGAGGACGTCATGTCGGCATCTGAGGCAGACTCTACGAAGGATAGTGGTCCTGGAGAGATGGCGATCAGTGGAGGCTCTTCATCATAGTAGACAGCTCATTGAATTAGTTTTGTATACTTTTGAGGGTGGGTGTATCTAGGACTAACTGTTAGGTTTACTCTTTTGTTTTTGTATGGGTAGACCTACTGTATAGGAATTTGATGATTGTAAACGTGTGGCTGAAGCCACCACTGTGGACACCTTTGCTCTGGATGACACTATGTATTTTGTAAAACTCCCATATTTTGGACAACTATTAAATGATGAATATATTTATGTTTAACCTTGTTATTTGAAAAGAAAGCATTAGCAAACTTTATTTGCAAAAGAGTTTACCGACCATATTTTATTTTATTATTTTCACGTGATGACCTAAAGTAATGGCTGGTATACTCTTCCTTTTGAAACAGCAAAATAGTTTAGAGATTACGAGTGGTAAGAAAGAAATGACTCCGAACAGAGTTGTGAACTGGCCATTCAGGACTCTATAGTGAGGATTTTCCTTCTAAACCTAATTATTGTGAAAAGAGAAAGGAATGAAAAAGAAAAAGAAAAAAAAATTTACCATGGTTTTTGTTATTTAAATCATTACTATTAAACCAGTCATTATTTTGGGGACACCACAGGAGACACCATAATGTTGGATCAAGTGGCCTCGGAATAATTAAGAAGGGGTGTTGAATTAATTATGAACGTGTCTTGACTAATTAAAAATCTATCCTTCTTAATGTTACTAGATTCAATTAGGCTTTTACTACTAAGTTAAGAATGTAATAAACAAAAATAGAAATTGAACCAAAAGTAAAAGCGATAATTAAAAGTACACAGTAAAAATTAAAGAGTGTAGGGAAGAAGAAGACAAACACAAGATTTATACTGGTTCAGCCACAAACCGTGCCTACATCTAGTCCCCAAGCAACATGCGGTTCTTGAGATTTCTTTCAACCTTGTAAAATCCTTTACAAGCCAAAGATCCATAAGGGATATACCCTCCCTTGTTCTATTTGAAAAACCAAGTGGATGTACCCTCCACTTGAACTGATACACAAGAGATGTACCCTCTCTTGTTCTCAGTATAACAATCCCCAAGTAGATGTACCCTCTACTTGTACCACAAAGGATGTACCCTCCAATGTGTTGGGACAAAGAATTCTCAGGCGGTTAGTCCTTTGAAATCTTTTGCTTAAGGGGAAGGGAAGAATCAAAAGAATTCTCAGGTGGTTAGTCCTTTGAATCTTTTGTAAGGTAGAAGAGAGACACAAAAGAATTCAGGTGGTTAGTCCTTCGTTCTTTTGGCAAAGGGAGAAGAGAGACACAAAAGAATTCAGGCGGTTAGTCCTTCGTTCTTTTCGCAAAGGGAGAAGAGAATGAAAAAGATGAATAGCTGTTGAGAGAACTTTTCTTTAAAGAAAAAGTGTTGATAAAAAACTTTTAGAAAGATGAAGAGAAAACTTTTCTTTTCGTTCTTTTCACAAAAGAATTCAGGCGGTTAGTCCTTCGTTTTTGAACAAAGAACTTTTCTTTAAAGAAAAAGTGTTGATAAAAAACTTTTAGAATGATGAAGAGAAAAAGAATCAGAAAATTCTGTAGAAAGAGTTGAAAGATATTGAATGCTGTTGAGAGAAGATTGAAAGATTGATTCAAGGATGTTGAAAGAAGATGATGTAAAAGATAGATGATTCAAAGATGATTGATTATGATAATTATTTGACACTCATCCCATGGTCACATATTTATAATCTCTTGATGACTCAAGTCAAAGCTTGTGACTCTTGGCAATTTCTTTTAAAAACTAGTCACTTAAAAAGTTGTGACTTTTGAAAAAATCTTCAGAAACAAGTCTCTTGAAGAATTGTGATTTTTGGAAATGTATTTTTTGAAATCAGTCACTAGTAATCGATTACCATTAAGTTGTAACCAATTACGCATCAATAGATGTGACTCTTCATTATAAATTTTGAAAATCAAAATGTTTAGAAGCTCTGGTAATCGATTACAAGTGTTGTGTAATCGATTACACAAGTTTAAAATGATTTAAAATTTTAAAACACAAGTTGTAACTCTTGAAATTTGAAATCTTAACGTTTTAAAACACTGGTAATCGATTACTACCTTCTGATAATCGATTACCAGAGAGTAAAACTCTTTGGTAATGATTTTGTGAAAACTTCTTGTGCTACTCAATATTTTGAAAACTTTTTTAGAACTTATCTTTATTGAGTCTTCTCTTGTTTCTTGAATCTTGAGTCTTGAATCTTCTGCAAGACAGAACATTTGCATCCATTCTTGAGGAGGAGTCTCGTTTCTCTCACTTATTATCACATGATTCACCATCATCAAGGGAATCTGCCACTCAATTACATGAAGCCATTACCATGGCAAAAGAGCATGACCAGAGGATTACCCTTGAGGATTATTCAAGTAGTTTAGTACCACAATTTTTCACCAGCATTGCACGTCCTGAAGTACAAGCTAACAACATCAATTATCCACATTCCTTAATTCATTTAATACAAGGGAACTTATTTTGAGGATTACCTAATGAAGATCCCTATGCACACTTGGCAACGTTCATTGAAATATGTAACACTGTTACGATTCCAATGTACCAGACGAAGCTATTAGGCTCAGCCTTTTCTCATTCTCATTGGCAAGAGAAGCCAAAAGGTGGCTCCACTCATTCAAGGGAAACAGTCTGAAAACCTGGGAAGAAGTTGTTGAAAAGTTCCTAAAGAAATACTTCCCAGAGTCCAAGACTGCAAAAGGGAAAGCTGCAATCTCTTCATTTCATCAGTTTCTTGATGAATCTCTGAGTGAAGCATTGGAGAGATTCAGAGGCTTGTTACGAAGAACTCCCACTCATGGATTTTCTGAGCCAATCCAATTGAATATGTTTATAGATGGGATGAGACCACAAACCAAGCAACTGTTAGATGTTTCTTTAGGGGGAAAGATAAAACTAAAGACCCTGGAAGAAGCAACTGAGCTAATTGAGAACATGTCAGCCAATGATCATGTCATTCTACGAGACAGAACCCACCAACCCATGAAGAAAAGCTTGATAGAGCTATCATCACATGACACTTTATTGGCACAGAACAAGTTGCTTTTTAAGTAACTTGAGATTTTAATAGAAACACTTGGTAAGCTGCCAACTAAGTTGTCTATGGGTCAACCTACACACTCTTTTGTTTTGTAGGTTATAGGTTGTACCATCTGTGGTGAGGCTCATGAAATAGGCCAATGTATTCCCACTAAAGAAAACACTCAAGAAATTCACTACATGGGAAATCAATAGCGACAAGGGTATACTCAAAGGGGATTTTCAGGCTTTCAGCAGGGTCCCTATAATCAACAAGGACAATGGAGGACACACCCTGGCAATCAGTTGAACAAAGACCAGAGTGGGCCTTCAAATAGGCCAATCCAACAAGGACCTAACATATTCTAGAGAACTACTAAACTGGAGGAGACCTTGACTCAGTTTATGCAGGTAACAATGTCAAATCATAAAAGCAGTGAGTCAACACTAAAGAACCTTGAGGTCCAGGTGGGACAACTGGCCAAGCAGATAGCTGACAAGTCATCCAACAATTTTGTGGCTAATACAGAACAGAATCCCAAGGAGGAATGCAAAGCTGTGATGACAAGGAGTAAAAGGTTTGTGGAGGCTGAGGATGAGGATAGTGTTGTGCATAAGAAGAAAACTGCTAACAAGAAAAATGAGGTGAGAGGTGAAAGTAATCAAGAAAAAGAGGAACAAATAATGGTCATGAATAAAGAATTAAAGGACAAAGAAAAAGAAGTAGAAAAAGAAATAGAAAATGAAAAAAACTGAAAAAGAAGAAAAAAGTAATAAGAATGCAAAGAAGAGTAGGAGTGAAAAAGTTATGGATGAAGGTCTAGAAGTACCATATCCTGTGGTACCTTCCAAGAAAGAAAATGATTGTCATCTGGCAAGATTTTTAGATATTTTCAGGAAGCTGGAAATAACGATGCCCTTCAGAGAAGCTTTGCAGCAAATGCCACTCTACTCTAAATTTTTGAAAGATATGTTAACAAGGAAGCATGAATATATTCATCAGGAAAGCATCATAGTGGAAGGAAATTGCAGTGCTATGATCTAGAAGATCCTTCCACCCAAGCATAAAGATTCTGGGAGTGTAACTATTCCTTGTTCAATTGGAGAAGTCAATGTGGGAAAAGCTCTTATTGACCTGGGAGCCAGTATCAATTTGATGCCACTCTCCATGTGCAGAAGATTAGGAGAGTTGGAAATATTGCCCACTCGAATGACTTTACAATTAGTTGATCGCTCCATTACCAGGCCATATGGAGTAATTGAAGATGTGTTGGTCAGAGTAAAACATTTTATCTTCCCGACAGACTTTGTGGTAATGGATATCTCTAAAGATACTGACATCTCTGTAATATTGGGAAGGCCATTCATGTTGACCGTAAGTTGCATAGTTGATATGGGGAAGAGGAAGTTGGAGCTAGGTTTTGAAGATCAGAAAATTGATTTTGATTTGTTTATTGAAAACAAGCATGCTCCAGAACACAATGTTTGCTTACAGGTAATGGAAGGAGGTCAAGAGGTTCTGAAAGTAAGAACCAAAACATAAGATCACCCAGTGAGGTAAAAGCGTCAAGCTAATGACGTTAAAGAAGCACTTCCTGGGAGGTAACCCAGTTTTAATTTCTGTTATCTTTGTTTTTCATGCATTTAATCATTTGGAACTTGCTGTATGATCTGTACATAGGAGTATATCAGCCTATCTTTGAATGTTTAACATAAGGGTTTCAATTTCTTGGAAAAAGGACTAAAAAATAACTTAGAAAACATTTTTCTGAAAAATAGTCCTTTTGCTAAGCGCAAGCCTCGCGCTAAGCGCAACTCTGTTCATACGCTAAGCCGCGAGTCTCAAGTGCTTAGCGCCCAACCCTTGCATCTAAGGCTGATTTGGTCCACTAAGCTGGCCAAGGTTGAGCTAAGCTAACTTCAATTCGATCTGAATTCAGCTAAGCTTCAGCCTGATCGCTAAGCGACAACTTATCCTTGGCTAAGCATGACCTATTGTTGCCAAGCGCAATTCCTTATAGCCATAACTGAGGTCAATGAAGCTAAGTGCCAGTCATGGCAGCTAAGCGAGATTCATTGTGGCAATGTGCGCGCTAAGCGAGTCCTTATCAGCTAAGCGCATGCTCCTTTGTACTTAAGATGCATCATTTTAGCTAAGCCAGCTAGAGTCTGGCTTAGCGAGAGTTGCAGTTTTTCGGATCTATAAACCTCGCTAAGCAGTCTGATCCTCGCACTAAGCCAAGTTTATGTGTTAAAAAAAACTGATTTTGAATTTGAAATGTCAGCTAAGCGTGTGGGTCCGCTAATCGAGCCTCGTTGAGAAACCAAACGCCTCTCTGGCTCGCTTAGCGCAGAGGTCCGCTAAGCAAGAGTATCGAAAAATTGCTTGCTGAACTACTTGTGGCTAAGCGAGGCTGAATCTCTAAGCCCAAGTAACTTAACCAATTTTTTTGTTGATAGCTGCGCGCTAAGCCGAGCTTTCCTAGGTCAAGCGCGATTGGGTGCGGCATCCGCTGAGCTAAGAGAGCTTTGCTCACTAAGCTGCCAACACTTAGTGGAATTTTAGAAGAGTTGGTGCCGCTAAGCGCAGCCTTTAAGGAGCTTAGCGCATATCCTTGCGGCAGATGTTCAGATTAGCAGGCACTTTCCCACTAAGCTAATTCTGCAAAATCTGAATTTTTGCAACTTCTGCTAAGCGGCTCCACATGTCGCTAAGCGGACCATGTCTCGCAAAGCGGCTAGTGTCCTTTTCAGTTTTATTTTCCAGTTTTTGATTTTTAATAAATTGAGTCCTGATCAAATGTTTGATTCCTTTGTCTTCAGATGTCTTCTAGAAAAAGAAAAAAGAAAGAGCATTGATGCAAGGCCCACAACTCAATATGACACAAGAAGGTTCCACTCCTTCGAGGCCTAGACTAGATATACAAATAATGTGCTAGGAAGACATATACTAGCTGAGAGGAAGGTAGAAATATACCATACGGAGTTGGATGAGTCAAGGCTAAATTGGAGAGGCGTAACTTCCATAAGCGCCTCACCAATTTAGCTAATAGCAACATTGACCTAGCCTTGGTGATGGAGTTCTATGCCAACCTCTACAGCCCCGAGGGGCCTTCACCAAAACAAGTCAAAATTTGAGGCCACTTGATAAGAATTGATGCAGACAGCCTCAACACCTTCCTGGAGACACCTATGGTACTGGCTGAGGGAGAATCCTTACCCGCTTACTCCAGATACTGCAGGATGCCCACTGATATCAGAGAGATTGAGGCTGCTTTGTGTATACCCAGCCGAGGGTTTGTTTTATATGCTGAAGGCCATCTTGGGAAGATCCTCAGGAAAGATCTAACAACTCTTGCTCAGGTTTGGAGTGTTCTCTCATACTCCAACCTGGCTCTGACTTCCCACACCTCAAACTGTAGATAGAGCTAGGTTAATCTTTGACCTAGTCTCTCAGCTGGACATGAATGTAGGAGCTCTTATCTCTGGCCAGATCACATCTATGGCCCAGTCTAACTCCTATAGACTTGGGTTCCCTACTCTTATCACAGCTCTATGTAGGTCCAGAGGGGTTGCTTCTGACAGCCTGGTCTTCGAACGCTTGAGCCCAGTCATTAACTTCGCCTATATCAGGAAGAATTGTTGGAACCCTAATGATCTAACAGTTACTATTAGAGGGGCCAAGAGAGCGAGGGCAAGGCCAGTTGAGGCTCCTTCCACATCTGCAGCTCCTCCTCTAGCTCGTAGCTCAGTAGCTCCTTCTACCCCACCTTCTGTAGACTTTCAACGTCTTGAAGCCATGCTTCGAAGCATACATCAAGGGCAGATTGTTTTATTACATAGTTTACAGCTGGTAGCACCTCCGGACTTTATTCCTTCTGTAGAGCAGTTTAATGAGTGGGTAGCCTGACCTGGGACTCAGCCTCCCCTTCATAGGGAAGACGAAGGTCCCACCGCTCGAGTACCACAGCAAATGGAGGATGAGTCATCCGAGACTTCCACTCCAGAGCCCCTAATCAAAAGGAAGAAGGTAGTTGAAACACAAGAAGCAGCAGCCACTTCTGAGAAATCTCTTGAGGCCACTTCTAAGAAATCTCTTGAGGCCAGTCCTGAGCCTCCAGCACCAGTGGCAGATACAACCTCACCGCAGCAGGCAATAGAACCGTCCACTGTTGAGGATCAGACTACACCATTCATGTCTTCGAATGCCTCTCCTATAGCTACTCATGTGGTTCGTTTTACGGACGAGCAGGATGTTCAGACACAGGACACTCAGGACCAATCACAGGACTTTTAAATTCCTGATGATACTTTTTGTGCTTTTTGATTATTATTATTATTATGGTTATGGTTGTAGTACAATATTCCTTTTTTGTTAGTTTTTGTGCATGGGTAGTTTACTTGCTCATCTTGATGCATCTTGAACAGTTTAACTTAGTTTTAATGGTATGGTAGTGAAGCATTTTAGTTATTTTGTGAAAATGGTTGTATGTTTTTAATTTAGATTGAATGCATGATTAGGATGAAGTTTGTGTTTCTTCTCATGAGTTTGAGCATATATTCCCGTTGGACAAAGAAAGAACAAGATTGTAAACTTACAGTAG
Organism: Glycine soja; assembly: GCF_004193775.1. Lineage (NCBI taxonomy): Eukaryota > Viridiplantae > Streptophyta > Magnoliopsida > Fabales > Fabaceae > Glycine > Glycine soja. The sequence continues at coordinate 15,938,800 of NC_041020.1, read as the reverse complement.
AATTGTTAGTCAGTAGACAGATTAATTGTGAAAGAAAAGTTTGAACCAAAACCGGTAAGAGTGTGACCTTACTCTGTGAGTCAATGACTACCTATGAGTGATAATCTTTGCATAAATCTTTGAATTTTAGAATGATATGTTTAAATCAGAACATGATGAAGGCCATGATTTGTGTATACACAAGCTCTTTTGACCAAATAGCTTACCTTGAATGATAATTGCATCATTTGCTCCCTATATGAGCTGAATGATTTTGTCATGAATTGAACCCTGAACGTAAATAATTATCTCCTGATACCTTGTTTAAATTCTAGGGGAGCATATGGTTCAAGGCAAATTACTCTAAATTTGGGGGAGGGAAGTCAATTAGAATGAAAAGAAAAAGGTTAAGCATTAGCACACAGAACAAATAAGATGTATGTTATAAAAAAAAAGAAAAGAATAAATTGTGCTGTTACAATAAGGTCAAAAGCAACTTAAAAGGAAAAGATAGTGAGAAAGCTACTCGTATGACACAAGATCATTGGGATAAGTCTAGGACTTGTTCTCTCTTAGAATCTAAACATTTGAATCCTAGAAAAACCAATAAATTTTTGTAGTCAAGCCTCACTACAAGCCTGAGAAAGTCCTTCTGATTCTGTTTATACATTTTGAACTTTATGGCATGAGATGAAATTCAAAGATTGGATCTTCTTTTAGTTGTTATCAATGAATAGCTTACACACTTGTGCGTGAGTGGAACAGTGGCCGCGAGACTATGGTTTAAGCTACTTTCCTTGATATCTATCTTATGCCTAACTCCATCTAATTGTTCAGGTTACATTTTATTCTTCTCTTAGGATAACTGCATACCTTGTGAAAGACAAGTGATGAGGGCATTTTACTCCATTCTCTTATCATGCAATCAGTAACTTTTGTAGAATACACCTTTGTACATAGTCACTACACGTCATTGTCACTTGAGGACAAGTGAGTTGTTCTCTTTTTGCTTGAGGACAAGCAAAACTGTAAATTTGGGGAGTTGTTAGTTGGTGAAAATGACTAATTTTGGGTATAAACGTGTATAAATTGTATCAAACTCTCCCAATTTATGGTTATTTTGTAGTGTTATAAGTATTTTCTGTTAAGTATAGGTAATAAATACTTAGTATTTTCATTTTCTGTGTTTAATAATCATTTTCTCTCAATTTCAGGTTAATTAGGAAAGCTCATCTTCTCTTTATTGTAAAGGATGCTTCCTGGGTATGAAAAGCTAAATCCTTTGTTGGATCTTCCCTGTAGGTACCTGATGTAAATATATTTCTATATATTTAATGATGTTTTGTGTGTTCTCTCTGCTACCTGCTTTTCTCTCCAGTATGCCTTTAGCTTGATCACGTAGATGCATGCTTTGTTAGGGTCATTCAATAATGGAAACTAGTCTGATTCTAAAGTCCTTGATAGTACAGGGCTAAGTTGTTGTACTATCACGAGGAATCGGGTTGCAATAATTTAGTTGTGTATGTGTGTCTCAATGCGGTCCTGGTTGAGTTTAGTCCAACAAGAGGAATCTGCGGGTGATGCTTGATCAGGATTAGGCTAAACTATCATGAGGAATCGGGATTTAGTATCTTAGGAGACACCATAGGAACACATGAGCATTGTTAGATAGAGAATGTCTTTTTAGCATCAGGCACCTATTAGGAAGGCCAACGTGTTTTCTACTTGTTTTTACACATCATTTCTCTCACGTGATTTTCCTTTTTGCACAGATAGTTTACACACCTGTTCATATTCACACTTATCTTTACACACCAGACACCTATTTGCTGAAATAGCTTACTGATCGAGGCCATACCCAAATCAAATAAACATTAAAAATGCAGTATCTAGGAAGTGATCATAGGTCGTCTCCCAACGAGCAATGGTCAACCAAACGTTCATAACAGATAGTAGCAAAATAGTAACAAATTGGGGGGGGGGGGGGGTTGTTTGCTTTTGTATATTAAACAACGAATAGATGTGAATTAGAAAATATCAGAATTAAAACATGTTGCTTCCCCTTGATTCACAAGCAAGTTTCTTATCCTAGGTTACGAGAGTTTATCCTTTATCAGTTCAACCACTTAATCCAACCCTAAATTAAATTACTAAGCGAAATTTAACATAAGGCATTCATTATGTGTTCAAGCAACACATACACCAATTAATCATGAACGATCATTAAGCATGAACGTGAATTAAGCGCAGAGACAATTAATCAAGCACTAAGCATGCATGGATTAATAGCAACAAATACAAAGTAATTGGTGAAGAGGAAAAATTGATAAGAATTTAATAGTAATAAAAGAACCTCAAAGAGAGCTGTGCTTGATCCTCAAGAGAAAACAACGCTGAAGACTTAGCCTTCCATTAATCAATAGAAAACAAAATTGTAGATTGAAGCAAGAACGAAATTTTATTGCTAAAATGAAAAGTGACTAAAACGCACAAAAAGAGTAGCACTCTAAAACTAAAACAAAAAAGAGAGAGAGAGGAGAGGAGAGAGAGAGAGAGAAGAGAGCCTAAACTAGAACCTTGGTGCTGTTATATAGTTTTTAGCCCCAAAGCTTACAAATCTGTTTTAAATCCAAGCCCATAAATAAAATAAAATCTAGATAAGATAAGATCTAGATGAAATAATATCTAGATGAGATCAAATCTAAATAATATTTATATAAGATAAAATTTGGTAGAATAAAATATTCTGCTATCTTCAAGTCCAAGCCTAATTCTGGATTCAAGCCCAATTGCTTATAATTCTCCTGAAATTAAATTAAAAACACAAAATTAATCCAGTAGGCCCAAATGACAAAACTGCATAATTAATTTGACAATTAAGACTAATCAGTAATTAAAATGGTGCAAAAAGGGTTAAGAAATAGGAGAAAATAATGGCACATCAAAACCCCCCATACTTAGCATTTTGCACTCCTGGGCAAAATGAAGCAAAGAAAAAAATCCAAGGATATCAAAGAGAGGCAAACAAAAACATTTACATATTTCTCAATGAACATCAAGGAATGAAAGGAATGGGTAACATCTAACATGAAGAGATCCAAAGAGTCAAGACATTCGTGAAAATCATCCAAGCAACCCAATCATGGCAAAATAGTTAATCAGCTCAAGAATGAAAAGTGATAAAGCCTCACAAGATATACACTCTATCTCTCAAGTGTCTAGGCTACTATTTACCCTCAAAGCACCCATGAAAACCAAAACCACATAAACTTCGCAAGATTCTAAAATTGACAATCAACCCATAAACACAAGCACATGAGGATCAAAAGGTCTTTTAAGGATGTAATGGGGCCAAGGACAAGGTAGGGAAAAATATGGAATAAGTAGCTAAATCCCAAAGGAATAGAGGAGCAATGGGGAATAAGTGCATATTAAGAAAAAATAACAAAACCTAAAGATAAAATTTAAACGCAAAGAGTAGAGCCAAGAGTCTCATCATTCTTTTTCCATTTAAGATCTTATTCACTCAATTTTATTGCTTTTCTTTTTCGTTTTTTCGAATTGATTCAACTAATTTTTTTTTGTTTTTTGTTTTTTTTTTTTTTGCACTGTAGCATTTGAGAAATAGCATATCATTCAGCATGTCCAACATTTAACCAGTATACAATGTACATCAAGTATGGCCCAAAATACATCATGAAGCATAGCCAACGAAATATGTTATCCAACAAAACCCCCCACACTTATTCCCAAAACAATTCCAAAGCTCCAAAATTCCTTAAGGTTAAGGTGAGATCATGGTTTTTCACTTAAGGCTTGTAATGAGCTTCAAAACAAAGAAAGGGAAACATAGGCTCAAAGGGCTATCAAAGGGATTAATTCAAGGTAAGTCCATTTGGCTAGAGGCTTATAAGAACAAAATTGCCTAAATCATTTCCAAATATGCATGTGAATTAGGAAGCATCAACAAGAATCAAGCCAAGGCTATTTTGCAAGCAATCAATGGGGCAAAACACACCAAATGATTATGATGATGGATGGCTCAAATTCTCACAAAGGTAAACTTTTCACTTTCAAATTGAGCTTTCAAAACTATCATGACATGTAGAGGAAAAACAAGGATTTCAAATCACAAAATGTCAAGAGACTTTTATTTTCAAAACAATTACCCATTTCTTGAATATATCCTATAATTCAAAGAAAAACATGCAAACAGAATTGACCTAAAATATTAAACTAGAAACCCAACAAAACTAACAAAATTAACAAATTTAACACAATTAACAAAACTAGCAAAAACCAAAGAACACTCCCCCCATACTTAAATAACACATTGTCCTCAATGTAGCACAAGTAAAAGATTAAAAGCAATTAAACCATCAAATAGAATCGGACAAATGTAATAAAAGTAAAGAAGGAGATTGGAAAAGAAAAACTCCCTAAGTCATGGTGGAGGAAGAGTAGGGTGGAGTAAGGAAGTCTCTTCCACCATTACGTCCACTAAAGAAGGGTTTGTGAGAAATGGCTTAAGTCGGTGTCCATTGACCTTGAAGCTCTTTTTTGTGGAGTCACTATTGATCTCAACTGTACCATAAGGAAAAAGATTAGTAACAACAAAAGGACCAACCACTTAGACCTCAACTTACCACTCTTGAGTCCAAGCCTAGAATTATACAATAACACTTTTTGCCCAACCATGAAGTCCTTCTTAATTATCATGCTATCATGGAACTTCTTGGTCTTTTCTTTGTAGAACTTGGCATTCTCATATGCTTCTAGGCAGATCTCATCTAACTCACTCAATTGCAACTTTCTTTCCTCACCAGCTTGATCCATAGAGAAGTTGCAGGTCTTCACTGGCCAGTATGCTTTGTGCTCAATCTCCACTGGAAGATGACATGCCTTTCCAAAGACAACCCGATAAGGAGACATTCCTATGGGTGCTTTGTAGGCAGTCCTATGTGCCCAAAGAGCATCATCAAGCCTGGTACTCCAATCATTCCTGCTTGGCTGTACAATCTTCTCTAAAATTCTCTTGATCTCCCTGTTAGAAATTTCTGCCTGTCCATTGGTTTGGGGGTGGTATGGTGTGGATACCCTGTGTACAACCCCAAACTTTCTAAGCACGGCATACATTGATTTGTTGCAAAAATGGGTTCCTTGATCACTAACGATTGCTTTAGGTACTCCAAACCTACAAAACAAATTAGATCTGACAAAATCTGCAACAACCTTAGCATCATTAGTTCTAGTGGGCTTGGCTTCCACCCATTTTGAAACATAATCAACTGCAAGGAGAATGTAAACATAACCAAAAGAGACAGGAAAAGGGCCCATGAAATCTATGCCCTAGACATCAAACACCTCACAGAATAGCATGGGTTGCTGAGGCATTTGATGTCACCATGTAAGTGCACTTCCTACTCTCTGACACTGCTCACAAGTGCTACAAATCTTTCACGCATCTTTAAAGATGGTGGGCCAATAAAAGCCATAGTCAAGCACCTTGCGAGCTGTCCTTTGAACACCCAGATGACCTCCCGGTGCGGAAGAATGACAGAACAGTAGGACTGAGTCAGTCTCATGATCTGGAATGCATCATCTAATGACCTAATCACTGCACAATTTCCACAAGTAAGGGTCATCCCAAATAAAATTCTTAGCATCACTTTTAATTTTATCTTTTTGGGCCTTAGATGCTAAGGGAGGAAAAATAGAAGCAACTAAATAATTTACAATGTTAGCAAACCAGGGATTTGAAAAAGAATCAGAAATACTATACAATATATATATAAATGATCATCCGGGAAATCATCCCAAATGGGTGAATTCTCATTAGACACACGTTTGATCCTACTCAAATGATCAGCAACTAAATTTAGTGCTCCTCTCCTATCACAGATCTCCAAGTCAAACTCTTGGAGCCAGAGCATCCATCGGATCAACCTAGGCTTTGAATCAGCCTTCTTCAACAAGTACTTTAGAGCTGCATGGTCAGTATAAACAATAATGCGAGTACCAAGCAAATAAGAAAAAAAAATTTCAAGAGCAAAAACTATGGCTAATAGCTCTTTCTCAGTAGTAGTATAATTCGTTTGGTCAACATCTAAAGTCCTAGAAGCATAATATATCACCCTAGGCAATTTATCAATTTTCTGAGCAAGGACAGCCCCCAATGCATAATTTGATGCATCACACATAAGCTCAAAAGGGGTTGTCCAGTCGAGTGCCTGAATGATGGGGGTGGTAGTCAATGCTCTTTTGAGGCAATCAAAAGCCTCTTTGCATTTATCATTAAAGTCAAACTCCACCTCCTTTTGCAAAAAGTTGGATAGTGGAAGGGCCACTTTGCTAAAATCTCTTATAAAGCGCCTGTAGAATCCTGCATGACCAAGAAAAGATCGCACCTATCAGACGCAAGAGGGGTAAGGCAATTGTGAAATAACAGAAATTTTTGTAGGATCTACTTCAATGCCCTTATTGGAAATAATGTGGCCTAAAACTATACCTTGCTCAACCATAAAATGACATTTTTCAAAATTTAGAACAAGGTTAGTTTCAGTGCATCTATTCAAAACCTTTTCCAGACTATCCAAACAAATATCAAAAGAGGATCCATATACAGTGAAATCATCCATAAACACCTCTTTGTAATTTTCTAAAAATCACTAAAAATACTAATCATGCACCGCTAGAAGGTACCAGGGGCATTGCACAGGCCGAAAGGCATCCTCCTATAGGCAAAAGTGCCAAAGGGGCAGGTGAATGTGGTTTTTTCCTGATCCTCAGGAGCAATAGTGATTTGCATATAACCAGAAAAACCATCAAGGAAATAGTAGTGAGATTTACCTGCCAGGCATTCAAGCATCTGGTCAATGAATGGCAGGGGAAAATGGTCCTTTTTGGTTACCTGGTTCCGCCTCCTATAGTCGATGCAGACTCTCCAACTGTTCTGCACCCGAGTAGGAATCAGCTCCTCCTTCTCATTTTTTATCACGGTGAGGCCGGTTTTCTTCGGGACTACCTGAACGGGACTCACCCATTAGCTCTTGGAGATAGGATAAATGATTCCAGCTTGCAAAAGCTTGGTTACCTCCTTCTTCACTACATCAAGAATCACTGGGTTGAGTCTTCTCTGTGGCTATCTTACAGGTTTAGCCCCATCCTCTAAATTTATCCGATGCATACATGTTGACGGGCTAATACCAGGAATGTCGGCCAGGGTCCAGCCTATAGCCTTCTTATGCTTCTTGAGAACTGATAACAACTTCTCCTCTTGCTCATCAGCAAGGGAGGCAGATATAATTACTGGAAAACTTTTACTATCATCCAAGTAAGCATATTTTAAATTTGATGGCAGAGGCTTCAATTCTGGTGTGGGCGGCTGGATAATGGTAGAAAGAGATGGTTTCTCAGCCTGTACCTCATAAAGTAAGTCAGAGGTATGTGTACTTCCTGAAACATGGTTAGTTCTATCTGACTCTAGAAAATCAATCTCAAGAGGTAAAACATCACCAGACATGTAATTAATATCAATTTCAGATTCATTCTCAGCATCAAATTCATACATATGATCAAGTACAAATGTAAATTCAATGCATGAAGAGTGACAAGCATGCAGATTAGAATGAAGATCAGTCATGTATTCATCAACAATATGGTCAATTATTCCAGCACGAAATACAAAAAGATCTTCATATGGTTGTTTCATAGCATCAAGAATATTAAAATGAACAGTTATATCACCAAACTCCATAGATAGTGTGCCTGCATATACATCTATCTTAGTTCTAGCAGTTTTCATAAAAGGTCTGCCTAGAATAATGGGAACTGATCCTTGAGAAAATCCTTCCTCCATATTCAAAATATAAAAATCAACAGGGAAAATTAGTTCACCAACTCTAACTAAGACATCCTCTATGAAACCAGCAGGATAGGCAACACTTCTATTAGTTAAATGAATTACCACATCAGTTGACTGCAAGGGACCAAGAGCCCGCATTTGGGTTACACCCGAACTGCTTACCCCTATGGTCTACCCCCCAACTTTACGCCACCTGCCATGTGTAACGACCCGCCTCGTCGCTACGGTATCCACACTCTAATATTCGATAATTTCAATTTTTATAAAAAGAACTCCCTTAATTTTTGATTATGAAAATAGAAGTGATTTTGTCACAACATAAATTCATCCAACAACACGCCATTACTTAAGTGAATATGCATAATTACATAGAAACAATAATTCGGTACATGTCATACACATAACGAAAATTAAATATGTTCATATATATATATATATATATATATATATATATATATATATATATATATATATATAAAATAAAATTCCAGTTTTACATCTTTAACTCAACAAAATAAAACTTAAAAACCAACTACGGAGGAGTTGATTACAAAACACAACTCTCTCCCAAAATAACGCCAACGTCATCATGTCGGCTCGGCGGCTCCTCACCAGAATTTTACTCCCTACACCCTTCCACTGCCATTCTGCTCCCACGAACAAGGTTCGTGATCATCACAGGTATCAACCACGCGATACAAAATTGCAAGGGTGAGTTTATTATAAAAGAACCAATACCAATTCCAAATAACCACAATTAGCAAGGAACATAGGCAAACATGATAAGCATACACAACAATCATTATTCAACACTCATATCCAACAAATATTCATCATTCACATCCAACAATTACTCATCATCCATCCATGGACCCAATCAAGACTGCACAAAATGATTCTTGAACCTAACTCAACACTCAGATACAATGTGGTACGTACCAACAACAACCAAATCTCAGGAAATAGCCTAAGCGTGTCCACACGACACTCTCACTTAGGGAATTGTGCTGAGTTTGTCGAGACCACCCGGTTGTGCACGTAACAGCCCCCCTCCCATAGGTGATAAGCCTGGGAGCCCAAAGGTGTTCCCTACCAGGTGACAGCCCCCTAGTACAAAGTACACTTGGCCACAATTACTCTATTTCCTGTGTCGTATGAGCTATGATCACGGCCAAAAGTAAGTGCCCAAGACCATGGACCTAAGCATCCCCTCAGAAATGCTTTGATTCTCTAACCACGCTAGTTACCCACGTCTGGGCCATCCGACAAGGTCAGTGCACTCTACCCCCCATGACATACACTTCATACGACGTATGATCGTGGCCAAAAGCTAGTGCCAAAGACCATGGAAGGTCAGTGCATAGTGCCCCCCATGATCATACACAACATCCAACGTATGAACGTGGCCAAAAGCTAGTGCCAAAGACCCTGAAAGGTCAGTGCACAGTGCCCCCCATGAACATACACAACATGAACATGCCAATGCATTTCCAACATCAATCAACAAATCATATTTCCATGTCATTCACAACATAAATATCATCTCATCTCAATGACGTTATCAACAACAACAACAACCTCATTTCATATTCACTTATTCATCAATAATAACAATTCATGTTGACATGGGCTTTATTAACAATGTCATCTCAAATCAATATCATCATAATTGTCATTATCATCACATATCAATTAAAATCCTCAATAGCAACATCAACAACAAATTTCATTTCGTACATATATACATATATATCTTTCATGCCTGAGATTCACACTCACAGGTCTTCAAACAACACAAATCAAACAACCACAACAATATCATTCATCACAATACATATATATATATATCGCATCCCATTAGTTAAAACGTAATTTTCTTTGAAGAAAAATCAACATGCAACAAGGACAGACAGATATCCTCATAGCTAGATATCCTCTTTGCTTTGGTGATCATGTATTCTTGAGAGTCACTCCGTGGACTGGGGTTGGTCGAGCATTGAAATTCTGAGAACTCACATCTCTCTTTATTGGTCCTTTCCAAATTCTTAAGAAAGTTGGCCCTATGGCATACCAAATTGCACTACCCCCGTCTCTTTCTAATCTTCACAATGTCTTTCATGTGTCTCAACTCCATAAGTATATCCGTGATCCATCCCATGTGATTGAATTGGATAATGTACAAGTGAAGGAGAATTTAACATATGAAACATTTTGTGTTTTTGGCTGATTTTCTTCCGAAACGTTGCAAAACTTTATGAATTACATGGCGATGAGTGTTAAGCATCTCAATTTGGTCAGCAAAGGTCTACATGTTGACAAACAATTTTCCATAGACGAAATTAGGGTATGACAGGTTCCTCTCTTTACTTATCTTTTATTGGAGATAAAAGGGAAGTAAAGATAAGACACTAATTTCGTTTGAGTTGAATTTCCACCCAACCGACCAATAGCTCAATCAGGGAAACCGTGATGGCTCCGCATGCTAGCGGACTCGGTTGTCTCAGGATAGTAGGGGAAACTTCAGTAGCCTTGATCGATAGACGTTGAGTCTTTCGATGAGGGAAACAGATGACTATGTTTGTCTCTGCATTCCATCGAACTCGCTTGTCTCTAGATAGCAAAGGGAACTGCAACAATCTCAAAAAACAATTAGAAATGGATGACCACCATCGTTCCCGCATACCATTGGACTTGCTTGTCTCTGAATGATAAAGGGACTTTGATAGTCTCGGAACAACGAAAAGCGAGTGACCATTACGGTCTCGCATGCCACCAGACTCGGTTGTCTCTGGATAGTAAAGGTGGAGACTAAAGTAATCTCGGTCGATAGACGTTGAGTCTTTGACGAAAAGAGCAGATGACCACGTTGGTCTCTGTGTGTCATCGGACTTGCTTGTCTCTGGATGACGAAAAGAGAGACTAAAGTAGTCTCGATTGGTAGACGCTGAGTCTTTGACAAAGGGTGCAGACGACCATGTTGGTTTCTACATGTCAATAGGCTTGATTGCCTCTAGTTGACAAAGGTGGCGGATGACCATGATTTGTCTCTGCGTGTCAATGGGCTCACTTGCCTTTGGTTGACGAAGGGGAGACTTTAGTAGTCTCGGTTGATAGACATTGAGTCTTCGATGAAAAGGTGAAGATGACCACATTGGTCTCTGCGTGTCAATGGGCTCGCTTGCCTCTGGTTGACGAAGGGGAGAATTTAGTAGTCTCGGTATTTGTTTGCATCCTGGTACTACTTGTTTCTGTGGATGTGAAATCTAACCGGCAAGTGCACTGGGTCGTTAGGTAAATAATTAAAACGGTGTGAACCATGTGTCGAACTCAGGGAACTTGTTTTACTTGGCAAAGCATCATTCAGTAAATAGGCATTTGCATAAAGAATTGATTATCACGAACTAAAAACAGAGGTAATTCTATTCTTAAGTAAAAGCAGTAATTGTGAGCAAGTTAGTGTGAAAACGGATATGTAAAAGCATTGGGTCCTTCTACTGAGATACTTGATGTAATTAGGATTTTTCTCTACTTGAAATTATTTTTGTGTTCTATGCTAAAGGCACAAATACCAAACACTGATGTCTCGTGAGTTTGTCCTAATTCAAATTAAACTTTGTTTGTAGATGTCTCTTGTTGAACTTAGCCTAACCAAACAACATTGCAATTACAGCATGATAAAAATTGAATTACCGCACTCCGTGTCCGGTAGTTCGATAACCTAGCCTATCCTATCCAGTTCTAAGGATGCAGTACATTTTCCAATGCTAAAGCTCCTAACCTTACACACAAATGGGTGATCAAGCCATAAGCATGCATAACATAAGCGCAGATAGAAACATTGAACACATAAAAACAACTTCAAATAGATAGTAATAATATTTACATCAAGTACTCAGCAGAATTTCCCAACAAAGGATTTTAGCCCTCCATTACAGGAGTACCTTTCACAAATAGGAGAAGGGTTTCAGAGAAAATACCAGATTACAAAGCAATGGGGATGTCTCCTCCACCTCTAGGAACCTAGGAATCACTCCTAAACCTAAAATCTACCTAAAAGTTAGGGTCTTTTTCTTCTTTGCTCATTTTTTCCTCTGCTCTTCGTTCAGCACTAGACTCACGCAGTCTATTCAGACCTCCTCCTCATTCTCTGCAATTTAAGCTTAGAAAGGGCTTTTTGTCCACGAAGGCGCACTTAGCACGAGTAAGTGAAATTTAGCTTAGCGCCAACTTCGTGCTAAGCGCAAAAGAGACAATCTTCTCGCTAAACGCGCTGATGACATGCTGAGCATGTGATGACATGGCAGATTCTCTTCAATATTCATCTCACTCGCTAAGCGGCTGATGTCTCACTTAGCGGTTGAGTCTCGCTAAGCGCACGGTCCAGGCTTAGCGAGACATCAGCTTTTGCACCTTCAAAATTTTCTCCTTTTTACCTGGAATTGAAGTGAAATTTACATTAAATTCATATGGAAAGCTTCTACTGAGCAAATATAAAAACTAAATAAGAAATATTTACAATTCTACCAAAAAGAACCATAAATTAGGAGAAATATATACATTTTGAAAACTTTTCTATACAAAAGTTAGTCGTAAAAGACGACTAACAGCGTTCCTTCACTAAAATGCACACATGTTTTCGCAAAGAAACAAACATCCATCCTATTAGAGCCACATACATTTTTGAAGAAAAAACAATGTGTCCATTGGGGAAGGAAAGCATGCTGATAGAATTTTCTCATAACCGTAAATGAGATTTAGGATATTAGCATTTTGTTTCTAAACGAGCATTAAGAAGAAACACTGGGTCCAATTGAAAAAAGAATAAAATCACTCAAAATGTATAAATCTCACACGAGCAAGTGTTTCATCCTAATTCTGAACCATAGATATGTCATGACTTGACTTTGCAAATCATTTCCTATCAAATCAAAGATAACATGCGCAATCATGGATCAATTGGACTTGTTTGGGAAAATGTCTTTGGTGGGAAACTTGGCTCTGGGTATTTTGGCCTTTTCCTTTTCTGTTTTTGTTTAACGCGGGGCAAAAGAGTCACCGGCGCAAAAGATTTTGGTTGGTAATCAAGAAGGGGACCACTTCATGTGTCGCAAACCATGGTTTCCTTTCTTTTCTTTCTTGCTTGTGACAGTCCTGTATGTTTATTCATACATTGTCGGGTCCAAACACCTTTCTATATATTTTCTTTTGTTTTCTTCCGATCTTGATCGGGAATTTTCTTTTTCTTTTGCTTTCTTCCGATCTTTGACTGGGAACTTTCTTTTTCTGTTGCTTTCTTCCGATCTTTGACCGGGGACTTTCTTTTCCTTTCGCTTTTGAAGCACATTTGAAGCTTCACAGTGAACGGATCTTCTCTCTAGGGAGATCCTTCTGTTCCTTCTTCCAAGGGCAAGGGTAATAATTCTTATCTTAGGTCAAGGTTTATGGCCGATGAGCTGAGGTTTTGGCTCAAAAGACTTGTAGAGGGCCGGACATGATGTATGTAAGGGATATGTGTTCGGTAAGCGGTTCAGGGATAAGGGAATGCCCCATATTATTTCCATGATACCCATGTGGACACTCAAACATCAAGTTTGTAGTAATGTGAGACTAACGCTTAGGATTCATTTTTCCCATTTAAATCAACCTAGTGTTTCCAGAAGATTTTTTTTTATCAATTTATGCATTCATCTGAGTCTGTTTAGGCATTCGGGAAAACTTCCACAGCATTCACCCTTCAGGTGTACACATATATTTTTTTTTCAAAAATATGCTTGTGTTCTGACTGGTGAAAATTTTCCAAAGAAAAACTAGCAGTTATTACTTTGCAAAAGCGTGTTGGCCTTTCTTTTTCTTTTGGTTATTATTTTTCTTTGTTTGTTTTTTTTAGCTATTTTTTTCAATCAAGTCCCTTAGGCAAAAGGATTAGAAACGATTTGTAAATCGGGCACAGTTGGTATCCGAACTTACATTTTATTGAAAAAAGGTGTGCGACTGAAAGTACACAAGACCTAAATTTTTGGCATTTTAGACAAACCATCGCAAGTAAATACGATGACATGCTAGAAGCGGTAAAATTACTCACAATGAGCGACTGATAACCGAAAGTGATAACGACATGTTCAGTTTAAACATAATGGACATAATAACTAGTAGCAAATAATGTCAAACCACATGGAAATAACAAAATAAACAACAGCAATAACGTCACATCGCACGGAAACCACATAATAACCAAAAGCAATAATGTCAAATCCTATGGAAATAACAAAATAAACAATAGCAATAACGTCACATCGCACGAAAACCGAAAAATAACCAAAAGCAATAATGTCAAATCCTATGGAAATAACAAAATAAACAACAATAATGTAGAAAGGAAGTCCAATCACAAGTTTGGTGATCCAGTCGTCCCTGCCCTTCTCAGAGGAGGAAGTCTATCAAGTCAGCCATGTCCTAATCATCCTGGGCTTCGTCCCCAACTCCAGAGGACCCGCAGGCCTCACCTCTGCCTGAAAGTCAGGCCAATCCCCAAGCCATCCTACCATAGCCTTAAACTGCTCTGGAGTAGGCCATGTGTAAGGGATAAAATCCCAACCCTGTTGGCGTAGCCTACAGTTTGCAGGAATGGCACCTACGAGACACCCTAGGGCCTTCTCTTGCATCTCTGGCCCAATCTTCTTGGATTCTTCTATCGAATGCCCTTGGGGGGTAGGATTGCATCATTCCATCCCCCTTGAAACAGATTTGACCTCAAATCCAGAGGTTCATGAAACTCATGAATTCTTTCCTCAACACCTGTAAAAAGAATAAAAACATATGTATTAGTGATGTTGGGTATGTTAGAGTACGGTAAGGACTGAAAACCCCTTTCCTGGCCATCTTCCCATAAGAGAATATAGTTCCTCACCAACTCAATGAGTGGTGCTACAAGTATAGAAAAATATGGGACAAACCATTTGTAAAAGTTTGTTAAGATATTGAAGCCCCAAATTTCCCTTATACTTGGTGGAGTAGGCCACTCAGGAATGACCTTTATTCTCTTAAGGTCCATGGGAAGCCCTTGATCACTGTAACATCCTGGAAATTTCTACCCGGAGTCTTTGGAAACGATGTATTTTGAATGATTATATATATATATATATATATATATATATATAAGTATTGTTCCGTGTATATGTATAGATATGTTCTTGCTAGAAATAGGAATAGTGGGGGCAAGATATGCGGGCTGGACTAATTAAGGGAGAGAAATCCATAACTGGGAGGTTATGGGTTAATTCCTAATTAATTAGTTAAAAATCATCGTTTTGCGTGCGACTTTGAATTTAACGAAACCAACCTCTGAACCACACTCGGGGTTTTATTCTGAGCGTTTTGATATATATATTGCTTGCTTTCGAAAACTGGCCCCGGCGGACGCAGAGAAACGCGAGAAACTGGAATCAGAGAAACGGCACGCAAACCGAGGCAGGATTTTAGCGTTTCAAAGGTCAGATTTTCTCACTTTTGTGACTGAGTATGGGTCACAGTCAAAAAGAGAAAGTGGGCCCTTTTTGCTCCAATCAAATAAGGACATGTGGCAGAGCTTGAATAAAATAATGGAAAAAAAAGGAAAACCCTTTTTATTTAAGACCAAAAAGCTTTTCTCTCTCCTCACTCAGCCCCACAAAATTTCAGATAGCTCTCCCTCTCTCTCACGCAGCCTTCTTCTTCTTTTCTCCCATCCACCATTGTTGCCCAACAAAGCTTCAACCTTTGGTGCTCATCTCTGCTCCAAATCGCGAAAGGAGAGCATTTTCGGAGTCGTGAAGTGCGTGGCTACGAGTGGGACTTCGAAAATTCAGGTTTGGGTGGACTTCTTTCTCTCTTAAATTTCGTGGGTATGGGGTTTTGGGAGATATGATGGGTGGTTTTGTTAGTTTTCTGCTGTGTGATGATTATTTGTGAAGGCATTTGCTGAAAACTTGTTGAAATCGCCATGTTTGGATGAGTTAGACATACCCATTCTGTTTTAGGGTTTTTGTGATGATGTTTGTGATGTTTATATGCTGAAATTGCTGATGGAAATCTGTTAGAGACGAAGGGTAGAACTAACCCAAGGTTAGAAAGTGAGAATGTGATGTTATGAGTGGAAAAAGAGTGAGACTTTGAGAGTTGGAAGGCTAAGTCTGAATTCTGTGGTAAATGGAGGTTAAAGTGAGTTAATACTAGCTTGAAATGTCATTTAGGACATGTGAGAAAGGTTAGGCTGAGCTAGAGAGAAAAACAAATGACCAAAGTGAACAAAGAGCCATTGCTAGGGCAAATTTGGGTGTTGAAGAGTCAAATTTTGATTCGGTGAGATTTTAGGTGTAAATCCAGTTTGAACAAGTCTAAATGGATGTTATGGACTGGTGTGAGGTGAGAGTTTGCCTCAAATTTACCTCATTCTAAATTTCACTTTTCAAACCTAGAAAACCCATTGAATTGAGGGGTTTTGGACACCTAGATTCTGTGTTGCTGTGTTTTGAAGCTTGATTTTGGGTTAGACATGATTGATACATGAATTGGGACTTGTAGGAATTGATTTGGGCAAGATTGGATGAGGGGAAGTGTGGTTTTCGAAATATACTCTTTGTGCAGATTTTGCTGTAAAATTGTGCAGCAGAATTCTGCACAAGTGCAGAAAAATCCATGTATTTGCTGGTTGTGGAAAGAGTAATGTAGAATGAGTTCTGGATGTTTGCTAGTAGATCCCAACGGTCAAAATGTAGGCTTATGCACTATAGACTTCCAGTAAAATTTTGGAGTCGATCCAACGGTTAACAAATTGGATCGAAGGAATTGTTACTGGGGTCTTTGAGTGGGAAAAGCTGTGATTTTTGGTTGGTGTTTTGGCAGAGTTTCTGCCTTTGCTTTGTTTTGCTTGGCTGTGATAGCTTGTGCTGTGTGAATGTTGTTTTGCTTGGATGTTGTGGAAGCTTGGGAGGATTGATGGGGACCCGGTGTTGAGAGAAACGAGGATATGGGCTACGTGGGAGTACTGATATGGTTATATCCGGAGCAAGCGTCCAGGAAGCTTAGCACCTGGAACCCGGACGCTCCATCGACTAGCCTGTCGATGCTGGGTAGAGGGTATGCATCTTTGGGGCATACCCTACTCAGATTAGTGTAGTTGGTGTACATTTGCCATTTGTCGTTGGCCTTTTTGACCATGATGATGTTGGCGAGCCTGGTAGTTACATGACTTCTTTGGTGAAGTTTTCATTGAGGAGTTTGTCAACTTCTTCTTTGATGGCTTTATGTTGTTCTTCTCCTATTTTCCTTTTTCTTCTGTGATATTCATTTGGCTTGGGACAGACAACAAGTTTGTGGCAAATTATGTTGGGATGCATTCCCTGCATGTCAGATGGTTGCCAAGTAAACAACTTTGTGTTTCTACGTAGCACATCGATGATGTGCCGATGTTCATGGCTGGTTAGGTCTCTACTGATCGGTGTTCACTGCCCAAAGTTAGGTCCGAGTTGCAGCTTGACAAGTTCTTCGATGGGTTTTGTGCCTTTGTCAGAGATGCCATCTCGTGGATCTGTGTCAAATTTGTAGCCCTAACTTGCTTGGTGGATGGCCAGGGCTCGAATTTGAGACCCTTCGTCCATGCTCAAACTTGAGTGCCCTCAACCTCTATGGGGTGAGGTTTGGCAGGCTCCCTGGTGAAAGGATATGGTGCTACCTTCAAGATCTTTACATAGCACTGTCGTGCTTGCTTTTGGTCATCCTTGATGGTTATAATCTCACCGGTCAGAGTAGGGAATTTCATTTTCAAATAGAGCATGGAGACAATGGCTCCAAGCTCATTAAGTGTCTTCTTGCCGATTAAAGCAAGGTATGATGTGTCTGCTTCCACATGTAATATCTTATGGTGAAGCTCTTGGAGAGCTTGCCTTGACCGAAGGTGGTCATCAAGTCCATGAAGCCTCTACTCTCTACTCTTTCGCCTGCAAAGCCGAGGAGTGGACCAGCACGAGGGTGGATAGTGATGAGGCAGAACTCGAGTCTCTGGAAAGTTTTCCAATACAGGATATTGGTGGAACTGCCTTGTTTGAAAGGACCCTAGACACCATGAAGTTTGCAATGATAATGGAGACAACCATGGAGTCGTCTTGGTTGACGAGGTTGATACCATTGAAGTCCCTATCCGTGTGTCGCAACCTACACTTCGACGGTAACCTACCCTTGGTATTAGCACCCCGCGAGCCTGTCACGAGGAACGACAACCTTTAATCGAGTGTGCAAAACATGACTTCAAAATTATGTATTTTCCCTTTTTATGTTAATTATTTTTTTGGGGTCGACAAGGGTGTTGCCCTTGCTCCTACGTATCCTCAGACTTGGAGATCAACTCAGAAGTTCAAGTCACTTGTGCA
This sequence comes from Glycine soja, assembly GCF_004193775.1. Taxonomy (NCBI): domain Eukaryota; kingdom Viridiplantae; phylum Streptophyta; class Magnoliopsida; order Fabales; family Fabaceae; genus Glycine; species Glycine soja. The sequence goes on along the minus strand of NC_041020.1, from coordinate 15,920,554 downwards.
AAGAAACCAATGGCTTACATTCATATTCCAGTGAAAGTTAAATAAGCAAAGATGTAATTGTGAGAGAATGAGATAAGGACATCAAATTTATCCATATTATTAGCATTGTGACTGTTGTTTACAGTAATGGTGTAAACTTGAAAATCCAAATGAGTCATTGGAGACATCTAACAACAACCTTCAAATTGCCGCATGCATAGTGTCGCTCGCCAATGTCAGAATTCACAAATGGTTATCTTCCTCAAATTTTAGCTAGCCTGCATCAATTAGATTTTGCACCTTATGTTTCAGGGTCATATAATGCTCAATGGAATGCCCTGGAGCTCCTCCATGATAAGCACATGTTACGTTCGAGTTGTATCCTAAAAAAATGGAGGTTGAGGAACCTTGGCTGAGGTTATGGCTACCATTGCAGTATTAAGTAGATATGGGAGTAAGTTAGCATACGACACTGGAATTGGGGTGAATTCTATAGGCTTCTTTGCTAGAAAATTCCTTCCCTGGTTGGTGTTTTGGTTTGTGTTAAAGGTGGTGTCATACCCTAATTTCATTCGGGGATAATTGTTTGTTGACATGCGGACCTTAATTGACCACTTTAAGATGCTTGACACTCGCCACCACGTAATCCGTAAAGTTTCACGACATTTCAGAAATAAATTAGCTAAAAACACAAAAATGGGGGTGTACTAATCAAACTATGGGGTGTACCTAGCATTTGGGCCCATCTGGAATATTCCAAAAAAGGGATTGCTTCAGGTGGAAGCAACCTAGCTCACCTGGGCGAGCTGGGCGGCCACCACCTCCCCCATTTTCTTATAAAATGGCGTGAGAGGACTGAGTTTTAGGGGTTCAACAACTTGATAGCTCAGAAATCACTTAAAATTAGTGAACAGAAGACGAAGGAAGGAAAAATCCAAGCCAAGACGCTTCCTTAACGCTTCCGAGACGTTTCCATAATCGATTCCGTGAAAGTTTCTTTATCGTTCTTCACCGTTCTTCATTTGTTCTTCATCATTCGTCAAGCTTCAACCAGTTAGTTTTCGATCTCGAAGCTTTCAATTCACTCTACGCACCCTTAGTGGTCCATTCTTGCTTTGTATGCTTTCATCTTCATCTCGTTTACTTTCGGTATCCTTTTCTTCCATTTTCAACGAGCTTCGACCGATCGTTTAAGCCATTATCTCGCCTAATAAATAATAAAATGAATTTCAACCAATCATTTGTAATCTCGTTTAATCACTGTTAAAATAAAATTCAACCGATCGTTCACACAGTAACCTCGGTTAATCAAAAAGGGGTAAATAAGCTCCAATCAGACATTTTACTTTGAAAGTTCTTTTGAATGAGTTAATCAATAACCAAGTGAAACTAAGGCTAAAATCAACTCACAAACCAAGCTTTGTCCGCAAAAAGGTCATTTGAAACCGTTTTAAGGTCCAACCCCTTAAACGGTCTTCTATGCTTTTATCGGTTAAAATGGACCGTTCAAAAGTATAAAATCAACACACCGCATAACTTTCTTGCTTTCTTTAGAACTACGTAGGTCTGAGTTCCTTATCGTAATTGAGGATACGTAGGAGCAAAAGCCCTACTTTTTTTTACCCCAAAAGATAAAAACATAAAAAACGGAACCACTCGGGTATCTACGCATGTCATGTGACTCCAGTGTTAGTATGATAGAAATTGTCTACGCGGAAGATGACGTAAATCTCCGCGTGTCAATGGGCTTGTTGGCCACAATTGACAAAGGGTGTAGAAGACGACGTTAGTCTCTGCATGCTATCATGCTTTGAGTCTTAGAGATAGCAAAATAAAGTTTAAACAGATAACCACTCGGGTATCTCCGCATGTCACGTGACTCCAGTGTGAGTATGACAGAAATTGTCTGCGCGGAAGATGACGTAAATCTTTGCGTGTCAACGGGCTTATTGGCCACGATTGAAAAAGGGTGCAGAAGACGATGTTAGTCTCTGCGTGCTATCATTGTTTGAGTCTTAGAGATAGCAAAAGAAAGTTTAAACGGATAACCACTCGGGTATCTCCGCATGTCACGTGACTCCAGTGTCAGTATGAAAGAAATTGTGGGGCAGCCGACAAAAGCGAGGCTCTTGCTCCTACATATCCTCAATGAGGAACTCAGACCTACGTAGTTCTGGATAACTTGTGAGACTAAAATAGCCTTGGTGTTTTCTTTACTAAAAATGCGAACATGCTTTAGTAAAGGGACAAAACTTCCAAATGACCAGAGCAACATACGTTTTTTTTTGGATAAAAACAATGTGTTTATCGGGGAAGGAGAGCATGCTGATGAAATTTTCTCATAACCACAAACGAGACTTTGGATGTTAGCACTTCGCTTCTAAATGACCATTTAGAGGAAACACTGGGTTCAACAAAAATAGAAGAAAGTCACTCAAAGTGTATCAAACTCGCACAGGTAAGTGTTTCATCCTAATTCCGAACCATAGATATGTTATGGCTTGATTTTGCAAATCATTTCCCATCAAATCAAAGATTACATGTGTGATCATGGATCAATAGGACTTTCCTTGGGAATGGGTTCTTTTGGTGGGAATTTTGGCTTTTGAGTTTTTTGGCCTTTTCCTTTTCTGTTTTTTTTAGCGCGAGGCGAACAAGTCACCAACGCACAGGATTTTGGTTGGCAATCAAAGGGAGAGGACCACTTTGGTTCGTGGTTTCTTTTCTCTTCTCTTTTTGTTTATTTGATGATAATTCCTGTATTGTTCAGATATCGTCTGGTCTAAAGACCTTTCTGCCTATTTCTTCTGTTTTCTTTCAATCCTTGATCGGGAATTTTCGTTCCTTCCTTTTTCGCTTTTTCTTAATCTTTGATTGGGAATTTTCCTTCTTTTTGTGCTTTCTTCCGAGGGCAAGGATTATGGTAAGTTGGGATTTTGGCTCAAGGCTCGTAGAATGGCTGGACATGATATATGTCAGGGTTTGGTTTGGTTCAAGGATAAAAAGGAATGTCCCACATTATTTCCATGACACACATGCAACAATGATGATTTGGAAATTTTATGCAAAACTAGTCATGCATGCATCTACGTGGACACTCAAGTGTCAAATTTTTATGGTCATGTGATGCTAGGGCTCAGGATTCATTTCCTCTATTTTTAGTCAACCCAATGTTTCCAAAACATGTTCTTTTATCAACTTGTGCATTCATCCGAGTCCATTTTGGGCGTCCAGGAAAATTTTCACAGCATTCACCCTTCAGGTGTATACACGTTTTTTCAAAAACTAGTTATGATCAGTGAATTTTTTCAAAGAAAAGTTGGAAGTCATCTCTTTTCAAAAGCATGTTGGTTTTTCAGCTAGACAACTTATTTTTCTCTTTTCTCTTTTTTTTTATCATTTGTTTATTTCTTTTTCTTGTTTGTTTTTGTTTTTTCCTTTTTTTCATGAGGTATTTTGCTACCTAAACATGTATATATTTTTGTGAGGTATTTTTGCTATGTACATGCATATCCAAGGTATCTTGCTACCTAAACCTACATATATATATATATTGTGAGGTATTTTTGCTATATACATGCATATCCAAGGTATCTTGCTACCTAAACATACATACATACACACACACACACACACACACACACACACACACACACATATATATATATATATATATATATATATATATATATATATATATATATATATATATATATATATTTTGTGAGGTATGACTACCTTCCGAGCTTGTACTTGTTTTATTTAAATTCCTAGGATCATGAGCAACTAGGCGTGTCCTACTACAAAAAGTGATCAAATAACAAGCATAGATTCAAAAGGTACTAGGTTGCCTCCTAGTAGCGCTTCTTTAACATCTTGAGTTGGACGCCTGATGATTTGTCAGTCACGGACCTAGTACTTTTGCTTACCTTTGGCTTTGGACTATGGTCGCCTATTGGTCGGCCATGTGTCGTAGGCAATGCTTTAACCTTTTTGTGGATGAGCTGAGGTGAACTCTAGACGTGGTGGCGGTGATTTTTCCTCTGATGGCGAGAACGTGTAGTCCTCTAAAGGAGAGGACATGTAGTCCTCTGAAGGTGAGGGCATGTAGCCCTACAAAGGCGAAGGTACATGACCCTTTGAAGGCGAGGACGTGTAGTCCTCTGAAGGAGAGGGCGTGTAGTCCTCTGAAGGCGAGGACGTGTGGCCCTCTAAAGGCGAGGACATGTAGTCCTCTGAAGGAGAGGGCGTGTAGTCCTCTGAAGGCGAGTACGTGTGGCCCTCTGAAGGCGAGGACATGTAGTCCTCTGGAGGCGAGGATGTGTAGTCCTCTGAAGGCAAGGACATGTAGTCCTCTGGAGGCGAGGACGTGTAGTCCTCTGAAGGTGAAGGTACATGACCCTCTGAAGGTGAGGGCGTGTAGCCCTCTAAAGGCGAAGACACGTAGTCCTCTGAGGGTGAGGGCGTGTAGCCCTCTAATGGCGAGGGCATGTAGCCCTCGAAAGGTGAGGACGTGTAGTCCTCTAAAGGCGACAGGTTCTAGTACCCAAGGGTCCACCCTTATGAGAAAACATGAGATTGACTCATTGAGAGGGCCGGTCATCCCAAATTCATTAGATGTAGGAAATCTATGCAGTTAACATAATTTTTAGGGATGCAGATGCATACAACCATTGTCGTGAAATTTGGTAAATGCGGACTTCATATGAAACAATGCAATGCAATGGAAAGTTTGTACAATGTTCATGACATTCTTTCCTTATTTTATGATTTTGATTGAAATTTTTTTTTTGGAAAACACAGATTGACTGTCCTTTTGAAAGGTGATAATTCATGCAGCCTTATCCTATCTTTTGCAAATCTCTTCGGGAACTCCCTCAGAGTGCATGTTCTGTTTGATTTAGTCACTTGACCATTTTTTGGAGTGACGGTGATAGAGCCATTTAATCAATCTATTGAAATCCCAGGGTTGTCCCCCCCTTTTTTTTTGTTCAAAAACATCGACAGGTGAGAACTTTTGATCTGCCCCTAGGTTCGCTTGAGGCTCATGCACGATGCCCCTCATTGCCCCAGTGTAGGGCTTTGAGGTATCCATCTTTGTTTTCACAACTATGCTGCCTTGCAGCGGCACTTTCCATTTGTCCAGAGCTAGACAAGGGACGATGACCCATCGGTCGTGACCCTAGCCTCTACTTGTGTCTGTCCCTAAGTACCTGAAAGTAGGAAACAACATTGCGTGGTAAACCGTGGCCGCATTACTGTTTTACCTTGATGGGTTTCGGCCTCCAACTTCATCCTGGCATCTGACCACGACCAGTTGATTCTGCCCCTGTTATGACAAAATATGCATGTGTATGCGTATGCATGAATGTTTTCAAACACAACAAATTTTTAGTGAAAGCTGGTTTAGGTTCAGTTTTAATTAAGCGCTTTGGGGCATCCCGTGGATTGAGCGAAAAAGGCTCAGGTTACCATAAATTGCACATGGTTTTAAAGCACGAAGTGAGGACTGAAACCTCAAACTCATGTTCTCTTCTTTTAAAAGACTGTGACGAGAAATATATAGTAGACGGGAACCCCTGGGGGAAACCAATAAGAATACACAAAAAATAAACGAACATGCAGCGATATCCTCAATTGCCCTAGATTCTAAGCATAGTATCGCTTGACAACATTGGAATTCATGGGTAAAGGCAGCTCCTCACCATCCATGTTGGTAAGCACCAGGGCCCCTCCGAAAAAAGCCCTTTTCACAAGGAAAGGTCCTTCGTAGTTCAGGGCCCACTTCCCTCGATTATCTTTAACAGCGTGGGACATCTTTTTCAGCACAAGGTCCCCCTCATGGAACTTGCGCAAGCGCACCTTCTTGTCAAACGCATTTTTCATTCTTTGTTGATACAGGCGCCCATGGCTCATGGCCGTCAAGCGCTTACCTTCGATAAGGTTGAGTTGGTCGTAGCGTGTTTGAGTCTACTCCGATTCTTCTAAACCTGATTCTGCTAGTATCCTCTGAGAAAGGATCTCTAGTTCAAATGGGAGTACCGCTTCCGTTCCATAAACCAAGGAATACGGTGTTGCCCCAGTAGAAGTTCGTACCGAAGTTTGGTATCCATGCAAGGCAAAAGGCAACATCTCATGCCAATCTTTGTATGATACTGTCATCTTTTGAATAATTTTCTTAATATTCTTGTTGGCTGCTTCCACGGCTCCTTTCATCTTTGAAATCCGTGCACATTTCCTACATCATCTTGTTATTCAGATTGGTACCATTGTCGATAATGATCTTCCTAGGGAGTCTGTACTGACAAATCAACTCCCTCATGATGAATCTGACCACTACACTCCTTGTGACATTGGTGTAGGAAGCCGCTTCGACCCATTTAGTGAAATAATCTATTGCCACGAGAATGAAGCGATGACCATTCGAAGCCTTGGGTTCGATGGCCTCTATGACGTCTATTCCCCACATGGAAAAAGGCCAAGGGTTGGACATGATATTCAGAGGATGTGGCGGAGCATTGACATTGTCCGCGAACGCTTGACATTTATGGCATTTCCTTACATGGATGCAGCAATCACTTTCCATGATGAGCCAGTAATAACCTGCTCTCAGGATCTTTCTGGCCATAGCATGGCCATTGGCGTGTGTTCCAAATGAGCCCTCGTGGACTTCCTCGATCATGTGGTTCGCCTCTTTGGCATCCACGCATCGCAGGAGAGTCAAGTCATGGTTTCTTTTATATAGTATGCTCCCACTCATGAAGAAACCGGCCGCTAATCTCCTCAACGTCCTTTTATCATTGTCGGAAGCCTCCGGTGGGTACTCTTTGTTTCACAATATCGCTTGATATCGGAATACCAAGGCTTACCGTCCCGTTCCTCTTCCGCCTGACAACAATGTGCGGGTTTGCCACGACACCAGAACTCAATGTATGGTAGATCCCCGTGCGGTGTTAGCTGGAACATGGATGCCAAAGTAGCAAACGCATTCGCCATTTGATTTTCCTCCCGGGGAACATGATGGAAGGAGATCTCATCAAAGGAATCAGTCAACTCCTTGATATAGGTTTTGTAGGGTATCAGCTTGGGGTCTCTAGTTTCCCATTCCCCTCTCAGCTGGTGAATCACCAGTGCTGAGTCCCCGTACACTTTGAGCAGTTTGACATTAGAGTCAATTGCCGCCTGGACGGTCAGGGCACACGCTTCATACTCAGCCATATTATTAGTGCAGTCAAACCCCAGCCTGGCTGTGAAAGGTATACATTGATTGTCTGGAGAGACCAATACTACTCCAATGCCATGGCCTAAAACATTTGACGCTCCATCAAACCATACAGTCCATTTGTCCCGGTCCTCGTCTAGTTTTTCCTTAAACAAGGCCATGATGTCCTCATCCGGGAATTCGGGATGCATGGGCTGATAGTTGTTAAGAGGCTACTGAGCCAAATAATCCGCTAAGGTGCTCCCTTTTATCGCCTTTTAGGTTACGTAAGCTATATCAAACTCGAATAGCAAGACCTGCCACCAGGCGATCCGCCCTGTGAGAGCTGGCTTTTCAAATATGTACTTAACTGGGTCCATTTTGGATATCAACTAGGTGGTATGGCTCAGCATGTACTATCTTAGACGATGGGATGCCCAGACTAAAGCACAACACGTTCTTTCGAGCAGGGAGTAATTCATTTCACAGGCCGTGAACTTCTTACTCAAGTAGTAGACAGCGCGCTCTTTCTTCCCAGACTCGTCATGTTGCCCTAGCATACATCCCATCGACTCGCCCAAAATCGTCATATACAAAATGAGAGGCCTTCCGGGTACCGGTGGCATAAGCAAACATGAGACACTGTTTGATCCTTCCAAAAGCCTCTTGACAATCCTTGTTGCAGCGGACGGTTTGGTTTTTGCGTAAGAGTTTGAACAATGGCTCACAAATAGCGGTGAGCTGTGATATGAACCTGGCAATATAATTCAGACGTCCTAGGAAACCTCGGACCTGCCTCTCGGTACAGAGTTTCGGCATCTCAAGGATGGCCTTCACCTTTTCGGGGTCCACCTCTATCCCTTTCTGGCTTACGATGAAACCTAGCAATTTCCCTATTTTGACCCCGAAGGTACACTTAGCGGGGTTTAACCTCAATTAATACTTCCTAAGCCTTTCGAACAACTTCTGCAGGTTGACAAGGTGTTCCTCCTCGGTCTTAGATTTGGCAATTATGTCGTCCACGTAGACCTCGATCTCTTGGTGCATCATATCATGGAACAAAGCTACCATAGCCCGTTGATAAGTTGCCTCGACATTCTTGAGTCCAAAGGACATCACCTTGTAACAGAACGTTCCCTACAGGGTGGCGAAGGTAGTCTTTTCCATATCCTCCGGCGCCATCTTTATCTGATTGTAACCGGAGAACCCATCCATGAAGGAAAACAAAGCGAAATTGGTTGTATTATCCACGAGGATATCGATATACGGCAAAGGAAAGTTGTCTTTGGGACTGGCCCATTTCAGGTCCCGATAATCCATACACATTCGCACTTTCCCGTCCTTCTTAGGGACTGGTACGATGTTGGCAACCCATTCTGGGTACCGAGCGACAGCCAAAATCCCAGCGTCAAATTGTTTCTTTACCTTTTCTTTTATTTTCAAGGATGTCTCGGGCTTCATCCTCCTCAGTTTTTGTTTTACCGGGGAACACTCGGGATTCAGGGGTAATCAGTGTTGTACAATGTCAGAACTCAAACCGGGCATATCTTTGTACGACCAAGTGAAGATGTCTTGGTAGTCTTTTAGCAGGACTGTTAGTTCTTTACGGATGGGTGCGGACATACCCGTGCCTATCTTTACTTCCCTTTTTCCACTGCCAGTTCCTAAGTCTACTAGTTTTGTCTCTTCTTGATGAGGTCCTATTTCTTGGTCCTCATGGGCGACTATCCTTTCCAACTCCGGGGGAAGTCCCACATCCTCGTGCTCTTCATCCTTCGTCTGATTCGTTTCTTGCTCGAAATCGATGGGCGGGTCCCAGGTATTAGTACCTTCGAGGGACTCGTCGTCGGATCTGGCGTTTTAAATGTAAAGAAATAGACATGCAAATGGATGAGCATGGGTAGAGACGTAGGAACAGATGAAGAAAGATCTTTGTATTATAAATTCAGGAACAAAAGACACAAAGCCTTAACAAAAGGAAACTCTAAAGCCTAGGCCCAACTGTAGAGCTTTTAAAAGTCATAAAAAGGTTTACATTATGCTTGTCGCGTAAATGTCCGGGCGCTCCTCCACTTGCCAATTTCCTAGTCAGAAACCAGGAGGGCATGGTCGTACCAAATCCGACCCACTCGGAGCATCATCTTTGCATATTGTAACAACTTGGCCTTCATCCCCTAGACCCGCGCTTATAAAGCTCCTACTTATGTGGCAGGGCGGGCTTCCTTCGTCTTCTTGTCTTAATCGCGAGCCTTGACTTCCGCTTTTCCTTCCAGCAACGCTTCTCCTTATGTCTACTTGTGTGGGTTTATAGTCTAACCCAAACTTCCCACGGTTTCCTCTGGCGCTTATCAGGCTAGTTATACCGCCGTTGTCCTTGCCTAAACCCATTCTGGGCTCGTAACCATTCCCCAACATTACCCGTTTCACCATTACTGCCGTATCTGACAGGCAAGGTTGCCTAGAGAAGGAATCCACGGAGGAAATGCTTACCACCTCAAAAGACTGGAAAGAGGTTTCCAACGACTCCTCCGCGGCCTCCACATATGGCATAGAGGATGGGCAACTCACCAAGATGTCTTCCTCGCCCGATATGATAACCCAATGCCCTTCCACTACAAACTTCAATTTTTGGTGGAGTGTAGAGGGAACGACTCCCACTGAATGGATCCATGGGTGCCCCAACAGGCAGCTGTTAGCGGGGTTAATGTCCATTATTTGAAAGGTAACCTGAAAGGTATGGGGGCCTATTTGTACAGGGAGGTCGATCTCTCCCCTAACCTCTCGGCGGGTGCCGTCGAAGGCACGGACTACCGTGGAACTTGGCTTTAGATGGGAAGCATTAAACGGTAATTTCTCCAAAGTGCTTTTGGGCATCACGTTTAAACTGGAACCATTATCGATGAGCACCTTGGCTACAACGTGGTCCATACACTTGACTGATACATGCAAAGCCTTGTTATGCCCTCTTCCCTTGGCAGGGATTTCTTCGTCAGCGAAGGCGAGATAGTTGTTGGCGGTGATATTATTGACAAGCCCTTAAAAGCCTTCTATAGAGATATCTTGGGCCACATGGGCTTCGTTCAAAACCTTTACTAGCAAAGCCCGATGAGGCTCCGAGCTCATGAGTAATTCCAACAGCGAGACCCTGGCCGGGGTTTTGTTGAGCTGCTCAATAACCTTGAACTCGCTCTTCTGAATTATGCGGAGAAACTCGCTGGCTTCCTCTAGTGACACCTCCTTCTTGCCATAACCATCCCTTTTCTCTGGAAGACCCTTCACCGGAATATCCTCATTAGGAGTGAGGGGCATTTTATCATCTTTTTCTTCCACTATCTTTGCCTTCCCCTTAACGTTCGCGAGTTGAATTGGTAGGTCGGGGGGCGCAAACACGCGACCGCTATGGGTCACACCGCTCAGCCCCGTGATATTAGTTACCTTGGCCGACAACGAACTGATGTCGGTGGCTTCTTCTTCCCTTTTATTCGGAGGTGTGTACCTCCATGGGACTGCGTGGCTGTTTTGGTATGGGAAAGGGACAGGTTTAGCTGCCGAGGGGTATCGGGGCTTTTGTGAAGCTGTGCCCTTGGTGAAGTATATCACCAAAGGTTTAGGCCTTCCGAAACTTCTCTCATCCGCAGACTGCATACATATATGCTGCTCTTCCCTTCCCTCATTGCCGACTTCCAGTCGACCTTGATCTATCATCCATTGCAAAAGGTCCTCCACTGCCAAACATGTTTCCATATTATGTAGCTCGTCGGGATGCAACAGACAAGAATCCTCTTCATGCCCACCGTGGGGAATTACACCCCCCTTTTGTAGGGCCTCATAGATAAACCTCCTAGGGGTCGCTACGTCCCCTTAAAGGCTTAGACCTGCGCGGCCTATCCGACTCAATGGTATTAACCACTCCCCCTCCATGATTGGCGAGCGGGTTGGTTTTCACGTTGGGCTGATCCTCTTGAAATGTTAGCCATCCGGCGTCTATCAAATGTTGGACCTTGTATTTAAGGGCCAGGCATTTTTTGATGGAATGGCCCGGGGTTTTCCCATGGTACGCGCAAGTGGCGTTAGGATCATACCACTTTGGGAAAGGGGGTTAGAAGATCTTCCCGGGAGTTATTATAGCCAGTTGGTTGGTGATGAGGGACGACAAGAGGTCTTCGTACGTCACTGGGAGTGGGGTGAATTCTGGAATTGGCCTCGGGGGATAGTTCCTCATTGCATTGGAACTGGCGCCAAAGTGGGCATTGCCGGCCGGGCGAGTCGTGGTTGGAGCCGGAGCTTGGGGGGCCTCCCTCTGGATGGGGGCGGGCGCCCTAGGCTGTACAGGTGCTGAACTGGAGGATTTCCTGACGCGAGCTAAGAAGCTCAGATGATGTTGCGCGTATTGATGTGTACCATGAGCTGTCTGCGGGGGTTTGACCCATGCGGGCGCCGAAGTGATGGCGTGGGCATCCCCCTCCTTCCTTTTTGCCCCAGTTGCTCCGATTCTTTTAGCATTGGTACTTGTGGAGGAAACGTAATCAAACTTCCCTCTTTTCAATCCTACTTTGATTCTTTCCCCGGCGAATACTTGGTCCGCGAAGCTGGACGACATGTAACCTACCAACTTCTCATAGTAAAACACTGGCAAGGTGTCTACCATCATAGTGATCATCTCCCTTTCGACCATGGGAGGGGCCACTTGTGCTGCCAGGTCTCTCCACCGTTGTGCGTATTCTTTAAAGGTCTCACCTTCCTTCTTGAACATATTCTATAGCTGAGTGCGATCGGGAGCCATATCAGAATTATACTGATATTGCCTTAGGAAAACAGTAATTAGGTCCTTCCAAGTACGGATGCGGGAAGCTTCTAGATTAGTGTACCAAACAATCGCGGCTCCGGCCAAGCTATCTTGGAAAAAGTGTATTAATAGCTTCTCATCCTTAGAGTGCGCGCCCATCTTGTGGCAATACATCTTGAGATGGTTTTTGGGACAAACGGTCCCTTTATACTTGTCGAAGTCTGGCACTTTGAATTTTGGGGGAATAACAACATCTGGTACTAAGCAAAGATCCATCATGTCCGTGAACGGATAGTCACCAAAGCCTTCAACAGCCCTCAATCTCTTCTCGAGGAGATCGAGTTTCCTTCTTTCTTCGGCCGCTGGGGGTGGTCCTTCCGCGGACAAGAATATTGGCTGTGCTGTGAGGTTGTGTTGAGGCAATGTGTCGAGTGTCGGCCCCTCGACGGGGATCAGGGGATAGAAATCAACATCCCCTTGGGCATGCTCTTGATGATCTTCATGGGCCTCGTGGGGCTGTTGAGGAGGCTCCCTTTCAAGGAAGGGGGAAGAGACATGGCCCGCATCATCGTGCATGACTGGCAGCGTGTAATTAGGCGGCAATCCATAAGGGTAAGCCACCCGATTGTATCCCAAATGGGAGTTGTTGTTGTGCCCCTGTGTGCTCTTCTCTCGTCCTACTGCGTTTGGGGGAGGATGGTGCGTGGTAGCTAGGAGAGTTGGGTCTACTTCGGCAGCCGAACTAACAGCGGCAGCGGTGGCCACGTTTTTCTCCATGAGTTGCCTCATTCCCAACATGGCCTCCATCATGGAATCCATTTGTTCTTTTAAAGCCGACATGTCGGCCTTCATCTGTTCCTGTGTCTCCTCTTAATCACCCATCGTTCTAGATTTAGATCTGGTGCGATAGGGATGCCTTGTGGAGCGTTTAGTTATGGTGTTCTTCCTAAAAAACAAAACGTGAGGAGTGGGTAAAGAATAATGAATGCATGCTAGAGATAAAATGCAGGAGTGATTTGATTCGCACTAGCTTTGGAGTAGAAATATAGTATCAACTCATTTTATTCAGAAAGTCATATCTAGTCAAGATCTGGGCGACCATATAAGTTTCCTAGCGGTTTCTAATTATATGGGCCATTAAATCTATCATATGCTGACAATAGTCGAGAAGTCCGTGGATCTCCTCGGGGGCGGAGTAGGTGTCCGTCATTGCTTTGGCCTTGGCTAGCAATCAGGGAAGTTCTTGACTCCCGTTCAAGGTAAGAGCAAATTGGTCCATCCACATGGTTGCCTCTTGGTGTAACGAGTCGATCACCCTTCCTCTAGCCTCCTTTTCCATGTACACTTGGGCATACTCGTCCGCCACCCTATGCTCGTGGGCCGTGGCTAGACTTAGTTCCTCTTGGTACTTGCTGATGATGGCTAACATGTTGGTCTCTGTCTCGCATAAACGCTGAGACAAACTTTTCTTGGACCTCGAGCAAGCCTTCAACTCATCCTTCAAGATCAAACTATCTACCCGCGATCGGTCCCTTTCCTCCCTCCGGAGTTTAAGCTCGTTGTTACTACCCCACAGAGCCCCTCAGAACTTGTTTCGGCCATGTTCTTCCCTACGAGGCCTCTTGGTCTCTTGTTCCAAGGCCTTGGTGGTAGCTACATATTCATCCCTCAGTTCGGCATTCTCCTTTCGGATTCTAAGAGCCACTGATTTGAACCTTTCTTTGACTGTTTGAGCTTGCTCGAGTTCTGTCCTAAGAGCCTGCACCTCTTCCTCTTCCTCTGATGCCTTAACTTCCTCCCTTTTAGCGGTTCTCAGACTTGGGAGCCAATCCAAACCTTGCACGTGGGCTTTCAACCACTCACGGTAGCCACCAATAGGCCCATTGTTACTGCCTCTGAGCTCTTTATCCTTCTTTTGTACCACTTCCCATGCTTTTCGGACCTTCCGAAGCGTCTCCACGTTGGTCTTACTGAACCCTCGTGAAATGACAGGTGCGAGATCTTCCTCTAGTGGTGCCTTTCTCTTCGGGTAGCCAAGTTGCCTTATCGCAAGAATGGGATTGTAATTGATGCAACCCCTTGTCCCCATCAAGGGAACATTCGAAAATCCTCCACACGAGATAAAAACTCCGGTTCTTCCTTCTTTCCATCGAGGGAACCAGTTGACAGATGCTCCTTCTCTGTTTGCTAAGAGTTGGTCCCAATTCGCCCTTCCTTTCTCTGTGCATGAACGGTGGCTTTCTAACGGGCAGGCATGCCTCACCTCTTGGCGAAAAAGGTGTGAAACCAACCATACATAAAGAGCGGGAGTACAGCAGAGAATCCTCGTACTGCGCTTCTCACATCTTCGGTCGAAGGTGTCATATAGGTCAGCTAGCATAGCGACAACCAGGCTTTCCTTATGGTTATGATAGGCGAGAAAAGTGTCGATCGCTGCTAGGTCCACCAACCCATACACATTCGGAAAGAGAACTCATCCGAAGATCAACAGTGCGAGAATGTCTATGAATGGGGCCCATTCGCCTTTACCTGCGAAGATTCTTGCTTTTGCCTCCAAATATTTTCTCAGTATTCCAACAACCCCATTTTCGACTTGCCTCCTGTGGTCTAATTCCTGTGCCGAGATTTGGACTATCTTAGAAATTCTAGCTAATGAGGGATAGAACCCTGAGAAGAGGTATGGTCTTCTCCCCCCTAGAGGACATCCTAAGATCTCTTCAAATTCTTCCACCATGGGTGATAGCTGGAAGTCCCCAAAGGTGAAGCACCTTAACGGCTGATCATAATATTGGGCGAGGGAGGCCTCTGTGGAGACTTCGACCATGGCTAGGTCCCATATTTTACCGTAAGTTTTGCAAAAAGCTTGCCGCTGGAGCTGACCCATCAACTGCCCTAACTCTTTTAGACTGGTGATCCCTAGGCTCTTGACCTTGACTTGATAGAACCTCTTTTTAAGCGAAGGTGTTTGACTTGATCCCATGTTTTACTAAAGTGAAACAAAATCGGTGCGAATCAAAACTCTGACATCTATCATGGGTGGAATGGATGAATGCATGAAGAAATGCATATGACACGGATGCAATTTATGAATATGGGAGCCCGGGAAATGGTCTCCTTCTTAGATACAATGTCTTGGGGTAGCATAGTGCCTGACGTATGTATTTAAGAAGGTGGCACGGACCCTCCGTTGGTTTTCCAAAGAGAGGGAACAAAATCCGTGCATGATGCATATGCAAAAGGCACAACACGGGAATGTACAGTATGACAATATTTACAAAATATAAGCAAAAGGGTACATGACACTTGTGCATGGCAGTGTGAACAATGGCACGCAGCGTGTTCGCTCCGTACCCCTATTCAAGGGACCTATATGGGAGGGGGCTAACAAGGATTTTAGTGATAATTCCCAAGGTGGTCATATCTCTCTTGATGGTCTCTAGAGGTATCATCATCTTTGAAGAACATATTGCAGCAGTAGAGACTACTATCAACAATATGTTATCAAAGAGAAAAACTCTAGATGAGGGTTCACTGTAATCAAGCAAGTCGGAGACCTAGCATGATCACAGATTCACCTCCACTCCTTATGTTCCCACGAACCCGGGTATAGGGCCCTTTTTTTTCATATCACCGTGTGTGCAAATAGTGTTGGGTGTTTGTGTGCATCAAATGAAAATATTTACGTCATGCATACATCTTAAAACACACTAAAAGCATCAAAGAGTTATATACACAAGAACATAAGGAAAATAGAGGGAAACCAACAAAGGAGGATGTTATGATAAAACATTGCACAAGATTAAATGGCCTAACTCTCAAAAAACAATCCCAAGTGGAGTCGCCAACTGTCACAACCTACCCTTCGGCGGAAGGGCGACGCGTGACTCGCGGGTGCGTGTGCCAAGAAAGGAATATGCGCGGAGTCGCCACCAACGTTTATTTGAGGAAAACGTTGGAAAAACCGGAAAAAACGTGGTCTACAAACTTTAAGCGAAAGGTTCGGGAGTTGTATTTACGCACGGGGAAGGTACTAGCACCCCACACGTCCATCACAAGAGACGGCAGCCTTTAATCAAATGTGCAAATATGACTTCAATTTATATTCTTTCCCCTTTTTACGTTCTTATGTCCTTTTTTATGCCTTTTTATGTTTTTATCATTTTGTGGTCGACAAGGGCATTTCCCTTTGCTCCAACGTATTCCTCAATTGTGATGAGAAAATCAGACCTACGTAGTTCTTTTGTGAATAAAGAGTTTGGTTAAGTTGTTTTTATCTTTTTTTTTTTGCAAAATATATTTTTATTGAATGGAAGGTCATTTAAGGCGTTGGACCATTAGACAATTTTTCGATTCTTTTGAAAAGTGAGAAAACATTAAGGCATTGGACCATTAATGATTTTCTTTATTTTTGAAAGAGGTAACAAAGTTACATATTGATTTTAGGCTTTTTAGAAATCTACATTTAACCCATAAAAGCGGAAAAGACCATTTCAAGGCGTCGGACCTTTGAAAATGGCTTTTTTTAGGCGATCACAAAAGTTTGGTTTATGAATTGATTTTAGCCTTAGTTTCACTTTGGTTATTAGTCAATTCGATTTAAGAAAGAGAAATCCCAAAGAAAAACGTCCGGTTGATTTTTTTTTATTTTACTAAAAGATATTTTTTATTATTATATTATTATTTTACCTCTTTTTGGTTTCCAACGTGGTTACGACATGACCGAACGGTCGGATTTCATTTTAACAGAAATTAACGGATGTTACAATTCAAATAATCGGTGGAAATTTATTTTATTTTTTGATTAGGGGAGAAAATGACTTAAGTAAATGACTAAAGCACGTCAAAAGGGGGTAGGAAAGTAAATGAAATTAAAATAAAAACACGTGAAAACAAATGGGGACCACCAAGGGTACATAGAATGAATTGAAAAGTTCGATTTCGGGAACTTACCGGTTAAAGACCGAAGAACGAACGACGAACGACGAAGAACGGTTGAAAATCTTCGCGAAATCACCCACGGAAACATTACGGAAGCGCCTCGGCTTGGATTTTCTTCACGGAAACAATTTTTTTCACTAATTTTAAGAGATCTCAAAATACCAGAAGGGCTGAACATTTTTCTCCTTCACTCCTCCCCCTATTTATAAGAAAATAGGGGAGCAGCTTGCCACCCAGCTCGCCCAAGCGAGCTAGGTTGCTTCCTCTAGAAGCAACCACCTTCTGGAGGAACATCCTGAAAGCCCATGTGGGCCTGGTTGCTATTTGCACCCCCATTTTTACTAAGTACACCCCCTGCCTTTTTTGGTGATTCTTTTTTCGTAACGTTACGAAACTTGATGAATTTCGTAACGACACTTGTTTTCCCTCCGTAATGTTATGGAACCTTGCGGATTACATAATCATCCCTTTTTTTACTTTCGGAATGTTACGGAACCTCACGAATTGTGCAACGATGCTTTCTTTTGATTTCCGGCATGTAACGAAACTCCACGAATTGTGCAACGATGCTTTCTTTTGATTTCCGGCATGTCACGAAACTTCACGAATTTCCTAACAATGGGTGCCAAGTACCTCGAAGTGGTCAAACGAAAGTTGGATGCCACGAAACAATGGTCCCGGACGAAATTAGGGTATGACAGCTGCAGTCCCTTGTGACGGACACGTGGGGTGCTAATACCTTCCCCGTGTGTAAAAACAACTCTCGAACCTTTCATGCTTAAAGTTCGTAGACACACGTTTCGGTTTTTCTAACGTTTTCCTCAAATAAATGTTGGTGGCGACTCCGCGCATTTTCCTCCCTTGGAAGACACACTCATGAGTCTCACATCGCCCTCCTGTCGAAGGGTAGGTTGCGACAGTTGGTGACTCCACTGGGGACTGCTTTTAGAGAGTTAGGCCTTCTAAACCTTGTGCAATATCATGACTTTCCCTTTTGTCAGTTTCCTTCTATTTCTCTTATGTTCTTATATATAACTCTTGGATGCTTTTAGTGTTTTTAATGTATGCATAGGTAGATATTTATTCATTTGATGCATACAAACACCACCACTTTTTGCACACATGGTGAGTTGAAAAAGGGCCATATACCCGGGTCCGTGGGAGCATAGGAAGTAGAGGTGAATCTGTGATCATGCTAAGTCTCTAACTTGCTTGATGACAGTGAAACCTCATCTAGAGTTTTTCTCTTTGATGATATGTTGTTGCTGGTAGTCCCTACCGCCACAATGTTGATATCAAAGGGAATGATATCTCAAGAAACCATTGAGAGAGATATAACCGCCTTGGGAAGTTATCACTAAAAGTCTTTCAGTTCCTCCCATTTAGGTTTTGTTTTCTTTAAGATTGCCATGCATATCCTCTAATTGTCATATACATCTCTGTTGTATGATTATTTGATGATATTACCATGCTTGTATGTCCCCCTGTTGCGCTATAAACCACGCGTTTTTTGCGCGTTCACGTTTGCATCATGTCGTCAAACGCGCATTGTATGTTGGTCTCGTCATTTTTTTCATGGGAAGCCAGAAGGTCTGTGTCACCTTCTTAAGTGCATACATGGGGCACTGTGCTTCCAAATGTTACAAGTAAGAAGAGACAGTTTTCCGGGCTCTCATGTCCGTGAAATACATTCATACCATGCGCCGCATAAACATCTCTTCATGCATTCATCCATTTCTCCCATGATAGATGTTGGATTATTGATTCAAATAGAACTTTTATTCTAGTAAACATGGGATCAGATCAAATACCTCTGCTCAAGAAAAAGGTTCTACCAAGTCAAAATCAAGAGCTTAGAGGTCACTAGTTTACGAGAGTTGGGGCAATTGATGGGTCATCTTCAATGGCAAGCCTTCCGCAAAGCCTATGGTAAGATATGGGACTTGGCTATGATAGAAGTCTCCATAGAGGCGATTGCATCCCTTACCCAATATTATGATCAACCCCTGAGGTGTTTCACATTCGAGGATTTCTAGCTAGTGCCGACTGTAGAAGAATTTGAAGAAATCCTTGGGTGCTCGCTGGGAGGAAGGAAGCCATATCTTTTCTTTGGGTTCTATCCTTCCATTGCTAGAATTGCCAAGGTCGTGAAAATCTCGGCACAAGAATTGGACTGGGTGAAGCAAAACAGAAATGGAGTAGTTGGAGTACCAAGGAGGTGTTTGAAATAAAAGGCAAAGCCCTTGGCAAGTCAAGGCGAATGGGCTCCTTTCATTGACATCTTGGCACTTTCGATCTTCGGAGTTGTCCTCTTTCCGAACGTGGAAGGGTTAGTGGACCTAGCGGCGATTGATGCTTTCCTCGCCTTTCACCATAGCAAGGAAAGCTCGGTCCTCACTATTTTGGCCAACACGTTCGATCAGAGATGTGAAAAGAGCGGCGCCATAATTGTTTGTTGCACACCGGCCCTCTATGTGTGGTTGGTTTCACACCTTTGCCTCCAAGAAGGGAGGTATGTTTGTCCACTCATGCGCCAAAAAAGACAAGGCGAATTGGGACCAACTCTTGGCTAGCATGGAAGGAGCATCCGTTAATTGGTTCCCTTGCTGGAAGGAAGGAAGGACCAGGATTCTAATTTCATGCGAAGGATTTTCAAATGTTCCCTTGATGGGGACGTGGGGTTGTATTAATTATAATCCTGTCCTCACCATAAGACAACTTGGCTACCCCAGAAAAAGGAGCGTTGTTGGAGGAAAGCCTCATGCCTTTCATCGCACAAGATTTTAGTGACCCCAAGGCGAGGGTACTTTGAGGAATTTGCAAGGCATGGGATGCATTGCAAAGGAAGGACAAAAAGCTTAGAGGAAGCAGCAATTGAATCATCGGTGGCTATCGTAAGTGGATGAGAGTCCACGCACAAGGTTTGGATTGGCTCCCAAAGCTAAGGGCTGCGAGAGAGGAAGAGGCCAAAGCTCCAAAAGAGAGCGAGGAGGTATAAGCCCTGAAGGTAGAGCTTGAGAAAGCCCAAGCAGTCAAGGAAAAGTTCAAGTCAACAACCATCAAAGTTCGAAAGGAATATGATGAACTAAAAGACATCAACATGGCCACCGCGGAAGCCTTGGAGCAAGAAACCAAGAGGGCCTGAAAGGAAGAACACGGTCGAAACAATTTCCGAGGAGTTTTATGGGGCAGCAACAACGAGCTTAAAATCCGAAGAGACGAAAGGGATCAGTCGGGAGTTGAAGGCATGATCGTGAAGGATGAGTTGAAGGCTTGTCTTAGGTCCAAGAGAAATTTGTCCCAGCAGTTAAGCGAGACAGAAGGAAACATGTTGGCCATCATTGGTAAGTATAGAGAAGAGCTAAACCTAGCGGTAGCTCAGGAGAATAGGCTAGTGGATGATTACGCCAAGGTATTGGCAGAAAAGGAAGCAAGGGGAAAGGTGATCGATTCATTGCACGGAGAGACAATGATGTGGATGGATAGGTTCGCCTTCACGAGCCTATGCTCAAAGCAATGGCAGAAGTCTACACAGCCCCCGATGAAATTCACGAGCTCCTCAACTATTGTCAACACATGATTGACCTAATGGCTCACATAATTAGGAGTCGTTAAGGCGTTTGTATCGTCGCTCTGATTTTGGCTAGTTAGCCCCTTTTGTTCCTTAAATAAAATGAGGTTGATTTCATCCCATGAGTTTGCTTAAAGGACCTGTGTGAACCCAATGCTCCGACAATTTATCTCTGGCATGCATTCATGTTTAAATTCCTTGTCGCATACTCACCATATTTTGTCTCTTTAGGGAATAACACCATAACTAAGCACGCTCCATGGCACCCCTATCGAACCCTTTCTAAATCTAGAGCTATAGGTGACGTAGAGGAAGCACAAGAACAGATGAAAGATAACATGTCGACTCTGAAAGATCAAATGATCTCCATGATGGAGGCCATGCTAGGTATGAAGAGATTAATAGAGAGTAATGTAGCCACAGCTGTCGCCGCCAGCACCATCGCTGAAGCAGACCTGGTCCTTTCGTCTATAGCAAATCTAGCACATCAACTCACCCCGGATATGGTGGGATGAGGAAGAGACGCATTGGGGAATACCAACAGCATGCATTTGGGTTACACCCGAAGTGCTTACCCCTATGGTCTACCCCCCAACTTTACGCCACCTTCCATGCATGAGAACACGGACCATGTCGTTCCCTTTACCTTCGAAGGGCAGCCT
The DNA here is from genome assembly GCF_004193775.1 of Glycine soja. NCBI lineage: Eukaryota > Viridiplantae > Streptophyta > Magnoliopsida > Fabales > Fabaceae > Glycine > Glycine soja. Next base: position 15,899,417 of record NC_041020.1, on the reverse strand, counting down.
CCCCAGCCTGTAGGAGGCGCCCGCAAAGAGCCTCAGGAGCATGCCCAAGGGGACATGGACTCATACCCCCCTTTCACCACTGAGGGACAAGCACCCAATGCCTTGCCTCAGCCTAATATCACGAGAATCTCTCAACCCCACCCGATGCAGCCACTACTCTTCTCCGTAGGGGGGCCGCCTCCAGCCGTGGAAGGAAGAGAAAAGGTCGATCTCATCGAAGAGAGATTGAGAGCTATTGAAGGGTTCGGTGACTACCCCTTCGCCGATATAACGGATTTGTGCTTAGTACCCGATGTCGTCATCCATTCTAAATTCAAGGTACCAGACTTTGATAGGTACAAGGGGACCACTTGCCCCATGAATCATTTAAAGATGTACTGCCAGAAAATGGGGGCATATTCTAGAGACGAGAAACTATTGATGCACTTTTTTCAAGATAGTTTTGCCGGAGTGGCGGTCATCTGGTATACCAACTTAGAAGCATCACGCATCCGCTCGGGAAGGACTTGATTACTGCCTTCATTAAGCAGTATCAATATAATACTGATATGCTTTCTGATAGGATGCAATTACAAAACATGAGAAAATGGGAACACGAATCCTTCAAGGAGTACACCCAAAGTTGGAGGGATTTGGCAGCTCAAGTGGCACCTCCCATGGTTGAAAGGGAGATGATTACTATGATAGTAGACACTTTGTTGGTGTTCTACTACGAGAAGTTAGTGGGTTGCATGCCCTCTAGCTTCGTGGATTTAGTGTTCACGAGTGAGATTATTGAAGTGGGCTTGAAGAAAGGGAAATTTGACTATGTCTCCCCTGCCGGCACAAGCAATAGAAGGATCAGAGCAGCTAGGGCAAAAAGAAAGGAGGGGGACGCCCATGTCGTCACCGAGACACCCGCTTGGCCAAAGCCTCAGCAAGCCTCGCATGGTACTCATCAATATGCTCAACACCACCCGAGTTTTTCGACCTGTGTCGGAAACTCTCCTAACACGGCACCCATCCAGCAAAGGACATCCGCACCATCGCAAAGGGCCCCTGCTCAGACTTTGGCTCTGGCATAACCTCGTCCCGCTGACAATGCCCATCCTGGCATGAATTCCAATGTGGGAAGAAACCCTCCGATGAAGAAGCTTCCAGAGTTTGCCCCAATCCCGATGACATATGGAGACCTTTTGCCATCACTGATTGCCAACCAATTGGCAGTGGTAACCCCTGGAAGGATTTATCAGTCCCCCTTCCCAAAGTGGTACAACCCCAACGCGACCTGCGCGTATCATGGGGGAACACTGGGGCATTCGTTCGAACAATGCATGGCCCTCAATCACAAGGTCCAAAGCTTGATTGAGGCGGGATGGTTGACATTCCAAGAAGATGGGCCAAATGTGAAGACGAATCCACTTGCTAACCACGGGGGATCGGCTGTGAATGGAATTGAGGTGGGCCGTTTGCAAACGCCTAAACTTTTAAAGAACGTCATAACCTTTAGGAGGTTTATTTTTGAAGCCCTGCAAAAGGCAGGCGTGGCCCCTCTCGGTGGGCACAAGGGGGATCCTTGCTTGATGCATCTAGGTGCACAACATGATATGGAAACATGCTCAGCGGTGGAAGAGCCGCTGTAGTGGATGATAGACCAAGGCCGACTCAAGATCGACAACGAGGACGAGAAAGAGCAACATGTCTACATGCAGTCAGTAGACAAGGAAAGTCCCAAGAAGCCCAAGCCTTTGGTGATAAATTTCACCAGAGATGTGGCTCCCCAAAATCACCGAGGCCCATCGATGTTGTCAGGAAGTAAACCGGTCCCTTTCCCCTATAAAAATAGCAAGGCAGTCCCGTGGAGGTACGCTCCTCAGAAGTCGAGTGAGAGGAAAAATAAGGCCACCGACACTAACTCACTTTCCGCCAAAGTGACCAATATTATCGGGCTAAGCGGCGTGACCTGCAGCGGCCACATCTTTGCAGCGCCTAACCTGTGGGTACGACCCGCAAACGCCAAATGAAAACCAAAGCTGGTCGCAGAAGAGGCCAACGAAGCAAACCCCACCCTAGACGACGATGTTCCAGCAGGGAGGTTCGCCAAAAAAGGGGAAGGACTTGACAGAAAAGAGGTATCCTTAGAGGAGGCCAACGAGTTCCTCTGTATAATCCAATAGAGTGAATTCAAGATAATCGAGCAACTCAACAAAACTCCAGCTAGGGTTTCTCTGTTAGAACTGCTCATGAGTTTCGAGCCTCACTGAGCATTACTAGTTAAAGTTTTGAACGAGGCCCATGTGGCCCAAGACATCTCCATAAAAGGCTTTGAGGGGATTGTCAACAATATCACTGCTAATAACTACCTTACCTTTGCTGAGGAAGAGATTCCCGTCGAGGGACGAGGACATAATAGGGCTCTGCATGTATCTGTCAAATGCATGGATCACATCATGGCCAAAGTACTCATATACAATGGCTCCAGCCTAAACGTAATTTCCAAGAGCACCTTGGAGAAACTGCCATTCAATGCCTCCCACCTGAAACCAAGCTCCATGGTGGTCCGAGCTTTTGACGAAAGTCACCGAGAAGTGAGAGGGGAGATCTATCTCCCAAGTTAGATAGGACCACACACCTATCAGGTTACTTTTCAAGTAATGGATATTAACCCGACCATGGATTCACTCAGTGGGAGTCATCCCCTCAATGCTCCACCAGAAGCTGAAATTCGTGGTGGAGGGGCACTTAGTCATTGTTTCGAGGGAGGAGGATGTTCTGGTAAGCTGCCCCTCTTCCATGCCATATGTGGATTCCGCGGAAGAGTCCTTGGAAACAGCTTTCCAGTCCTTTGAGGTGGTAAGCAACACTTCCATAGAATCCCTCCCGATGCGGCCCCGCATGTCTGGCGCGGCGATGATGGTGGCCCGTGTGATGTTAGGGCATGGCTATGAGCCCGGAGTGGGTTTGGGAAAGAATAATGATGGCATGGCCAACTTAGTAGACATCAAGGAAAACCGCGAAAAGTTTGGGCTAGGCTATAAGCCCACACAGACTGATGTGAGAAGAAGCATCGTGGAAAGGAGGAGTAAGGGTGTGGGCTCGCAACTAAGGCCACAAGCAAGGGAGGTCCCTCCTTGCCATATCAGTAAAAGCTTCGTGAACACGGGCTTGAGACATGAAGAGAAAGTCGTCGTGATATACGACAAGGTCCCTCAAGAACGTTCAAATTGGGTGCGGCCATGCCTTCCTGATTTTCAATTAGGAAACTCGCAAGTCGTGGAACGACCTGAAGTTTCCATGGTGGGCACAATATCCGATGACGAGTCCTATGAAGGTACTAATACTGAGGACCCTGCCGTCGATTTTAAGCGAGAATTGAATTGGCCTAAGTTTGAAGGGGACGAAGGTATGGAATTCCCCGCTGGGCCAGAAAAGACGGTCACTCAGGAAGACCGAGAGATGAAGCCGCACCAAGAAGAAAAGGAAGTCGTAAAATTAGGTGTTGGCAATGAGAAGAAAGAGGTAAAAGTGGGTGCGGGCATGACCACACCAATCGGAGATGAATTGGTGGTCTTGCTGTGAGACTACCAAGACATCGTCGCTTGGTCATACCAAGATATGCTTGGTTTGAACCCCGACATTCTGCAACATCATTTACCTCTGAAACCTGAGTGTTCCCCTGTCGCAACCTACCCTTCGATAGGAGGGCGACGCGGGGCTCACGGGTGCGTCTTCCAAGGGAAGAAGGCGCGCGGAGTCGCCACCAACGTTTATTCGAGGAAAATGTCGGAAAAACCGAAACGTGTGGTCTACGAACTTTAATCGTGAAAGGTTTGGAAGTTGTTTTTATGCATGGGGAAGGTATTAGCACCCCACACATCCATCACAAGGGACGGCAACCTTCAACCAAGTGTGCAAATAAGACTTCAAAACTACGTATTTCCCCATTTTTTATGTCTTTATGTATTTTCCCTTTTTTATGTTTTTTAGCTTTTTATGGGTCTTTTGTATTTTTTTATCTTTTTGTGGTCGACAAGGGTGTTTCCCTCGCTCCTACTTATCCTCCATTGCGATGAGGAAATCAGACCTACGTAGTTCCTTCAAAACTATACATTGGTCAGGTTGTTTTTATCTTCTTCGCAAGATATATTTTAACCGAACAAAAGGTCATTTAAGGCATTGGACCATTAAACGATCTTTTGATTTTGAAAGGAGAGAAACGTTAAGGCGTTGGACCATTAATGATCTCTTGTTTTTGAAAGGAGAGAAACGTTAAGGCGTTGGACCATTAATGATATCTTGGTTTTTGAAAGTAGAGAAATGTTAAGGCGTTGGACCATTAACGATTTCTTGGTTTTGAAAGGAAAGAAACGTTAAGGCGTTGGACCATTAACGATCTCTTGTTTTTGAAAGGAGAGAAACATTAAGGCATTGGACCATTTAACAATCTCTTGGTTTTGTTTGAAAGGAGAGAAACGTTAAGGCATTGGACCATTAATGATCTCTTGGTTGTGAAAGAAGACAAACGTTAAGGCATTGGACCATTAACGATCTCTTACCAGTTGAAGAACGAAGAATGCACGAAGAACGGACAAAGAACGGCGAAGAAAGATGGAAAATCTTCATGAAATTGCTCACAGAAACGTCTCGGAAGCATTACAGAAGCACCTCAGCTTGGATTTTCTTCACGGAAACACATTTTTTCACCCAAAACAGCTGAAATGCATAGCATAGGGGTTAGGGACCTTTGGAACAGCCCCACTCGGCATATTTATAGAAAAAAAGGGGTGGTGCTTGCCGCCCAGCTCACCCAGGCAAGCAGGGGTCTTCCTTAGAAAGTTTCCTGATGCAACCCCCATTTTCCTAAGCTTATTCCCCTTTTTTCGTAATTTACAAAAAAGTTATGGAAGCCTTACGGAAGCATATTGGATATGATTTTCTTCTTTTTTTCTCTTCCTTCTCACCCATATTAACTGAAATATGCTTATTTTAAGGTTACAGGAATTTTACGGAAGCATTACGGAAGCCCTGGAAGCCATTTTTCAACAAAACAGGGGAGGAGCTTGCTACCCAGGCGAGCTAGGTTGCTTCCTCCTTAAGCAACCCAGCTTCCAAAATGTTCCGGCTTAGATTCGGAAATTTCTATTTACACCCCTATCTTGATAATTTCACCCCCTGTTTTTGTGTTTTTGGTTGTTTTCTTTCCAAAACCTCACGGAAATTTATGGATTCCACCGCAAAGAGTGTTTAGCCTTTCGAAGCGATCAACAATGGTCCCCGGATGAAATTATAGTGTAACAGTTTATTTACACACACCCCACTTTGCTAAATACACTCCCATTTTCATGTTTTTGGCCGGTTTCTCTCTGAAACATCCCGGAACTTTACGGATTATACAACCATGGGTGTTAAACATTTTGAGGTGGTCAAACGAAGGTCGCATGCCGAAAAACAACGGTCCCCAAATGAAATTAGGGTATGACAATTGCCCCTCTTTACTTATCTTTTATTGGAGATGAAAGGGAAGTAAAGATAAGACACTAATTTCGTTCGAGCTGAATCTTTACCCGACCGGCCACTAGTGCAAATCCATGCAATAAAACCTGTGAAGGCATGAAGACATTGAAAATCATTCTTTTCTCGTTTAATTCATTTTCATTTTCATTTTCACTCTTTTTTTTAAAAAAAAGCATACAAACAAAGGACGTCGAGTCCTACGAAGCATAAGGGAAAAGGATATTGAAGTTTTTGAGGTGAAGACATTGTCATCTTCGAAATGCAAATGAAGACATTGTCACCTTTTGAAGGCATGCAATGACTGAAGACATTGTCGTCTTCGAAATGTAGATGAGGACATTGTCGCCTTTGAAGGCATGCAATGATTGAAGACATTTTTGTCTTCGAAATGTGTGCAGATTACCATATAGGGCATCTCTGCATGCTACCTGACTTCTCCCAGGTCAGGGTAGCATAAATGTGTGTGCGAATAACCCTTGGGTGTCTCCACATGTCACCCGATTCTCACAGGTCGGGGTAACAGATTTGTGTGTGTGTGCGGATAACCGCTGGGTATCTTCGCATGCTACCTGACTTCTCACAGGTCGGGGTAGCAGATGTTGTGTTTGTACGGATAACCACATGGGGTATTTCCGCCTGCCACCTGACGCATGGGTCAGGATCAGCAAATGTTGTCTTTGTACAGATAATCACTTGGGTATATCCGCCTGCCACCTGACACATGGGTCAGGATCAGCAGATGCTGTGAGACCAAAAGAGCCTTGACCGGAAAAAGTTGACATCTCCAGAAAGGGTGCAGATGACCACATTAGTCTCCGCTTGTCAATCAGACTTGGGGTCTCCAAATGACGAAGTGCAGATAACCGTAAGGCGTCTCCACAACTACCGGACTCACGGGTCACGATAGCAAAAAGTGTGCACGAATAACCATCGGGTGTCTTTGCGTGCCACCAGACTCACAGGTCACGATAGCAAAAGGTGGGGTGGTCGACAAAAGTGGGGCTTCTGCTCCTACGTATCCTCAATTTGTGATGAGGAACTCAGACCTACATAGTTCTTGAGAGCGATGTGAGACTAAAATAGTCTCAGTGTTCTTTCACTAAAATGTGAACATGCTTTAGTAAAGAAACAAAAACCTCCAACTGATCAGAGCAACATATAATTTTTGGAGAAAAACAATGTGTCTATTGGGGAAGGAGAGTATGCTGATAAAATTTTCCCATAACCACAAAAGAAATTTTGCATGTTAGCGTTTCGTTTCTAAACGACCATTTAGAGGAAACACTGGGTCCAACTGACAATAGAAGAAAATCACTCAGAGTGTATAAACCTCACACAGGCAAGTGTTTCATCCTAATTCCGAACCATAGATATGTCATGACTTGATTTTGCAAATCATTTCCTATCAAATCAAAGATTACATGCGTGACCATGGATCAATAGGATTTTTTGGGGAATAGTGTTTTTGGAGGGAAATTTGGCTCTGAGTGTTTAGGCCTTTTCCTTTTCTGTTTTTGTTTAGTGCGGGGCAAGAAAGTCGCCAGCGCATAGGATTTTGGTTAGCGATCAAAGGAAGAGGACCACTTCAAGTCGTGGTTTCCTTTCTTTTCTTGTTTGCTTGTGACAATTCAGTATTGTTCAGATATTGTCTGGTCTAAAGACCTTTCTGTATATTTATTTTGTTTTCTTCCAATCTTTGATCGGGAATTTTTCTTTCTTTTTTGCTTTCTTCCAATGTCTAACCGGGAACTTTCTTTTTCTTTTGTTTTCTTCCGATCCTTGATCGAGAATTTCCTTTTTTTTCTTTTGTTTTTGAAGCGTGTTAGCAGTTCAATAGTGAGTGACTCTTCTTTCTTGGGAGACCCCACTATTCCTTCTTCTGAGGGCACGGATGGAAATTCTCATCCTGGGTCAAGGTTTATGGCGAGTTGGGATTTTGGCTCAAGGCTATATAGAATGGCTGGACATGATATATGTCAAGGCGTTGGTTTGGCTAGTGGTTCAGGGATAAAGGAATGTCCCACATTATTTCCATGACGCACATGCAACAATGATGATTTGGAAATTTTATGCAAAACTGGTCATCCATACACCCATGTGGACACTCAAGCATGAAGTTTTTATGGTCATGTGACACTAGGACTAATGATTTATTTTCCCTATTTAAGTCAACCTAGTGTTTCCAAAACATGTTCTTTTATCTATTCATGCATTCATCCGAGCCCATTTTGGGCGTTCGGAAAAATTTTCACAACATTCACCCTTCAAGTGCATACACATTTTTTTCACCAAAAACTGGTGTTATGATCGGTGAATTTTTTTTCAAAGAAAAGTTGGAAGTTATTTCTTTTTAAAAGCGTGCTGGCTTTTCAGCCGAAAGATATATTTTTTGTTCTTGTTTGTTTTTGTTTTTTTCTTTCTTTTTTTTTCAAAAGATTAAAAACAGCTTGTAACCTGGACACGGTTGATGCCCGAGATCACATCTTTTTGAAAAAAGCGTGCGAACAAAAGTGCACAAGACCTACACATTTTTTGTGTTTCGGACAAATCATCGTAAAGTAAGTACGACCGTATGCCCAAAGCGATAAATTACTCGCAATGCGATAGATAACTCCATGTTCAGTTTAATCACAATGGACATAATAATTGGAAGTAGATAATGTCATATCACAAGGGAGATAACCAAATAACTGAAAGCAATAATGAAGGATAAATCACAAGTTTGGCGATTCCGGTCGTATGGCTCCGCCTCCTCCAAGGAAATCTGAAAATTCATCATCCCTCAGCTGCCTCTGTCTCTGTCTGAGGAATGACCATCCCTCAATGGCCTCAAAACGCTGTTGATGTTCCACACTTTGGAATCGGTGTTTGTCGAAGCCTGTGTCGGCTTGCGGGGCTGCACTGGAACCCTTTTCAATGGTTCCCTTCCTGGACCTCTTCGCGAGGAGCTTCTTCGCAGCTAATTCTAGGTTGCCTCCTAGTAGCGCTTCTTTAACGTTTTAAGCCGGACGCGTTATGACGATTTTTTGATCATGGGCCAGTACCTGCTCGTACTTGCCCGGGTGGTTGGTCGCCTACTGGTCGGCCATGTGTCGTAGGCAACGCTCCAGCCTTTGTAGATGAGCTGAGGTGGACCCTGGAGGTGGTGGCGGTGCATCTGTTGCCCACTGTTGGCCGTCCCCAGCCTGCTGTGGTGCCTCGCCCTACGCCTGCTGGGGGCACAGTACTTCTCGATGAAAGCCCGATTAATGGGGCTTGATGATCAGAGCCGGGAACCCTAGGGCCTTGTTGGACTTCTCCGGGTCCAAGGGATCCTCGTAGGGGGCACGATCCCTACAAATAGTAGATGGCATCTGTTAGACAAATGGCCTCAGTTATCTTAAGAAGGGGGGTTGAATTAAGATAACAAGAACTATTCCCCAATTAAAATTTCACTCTCTCTTTTTAGATTAACGATGCACCCTTAACATGAATTACTCAAAAGACAATTCAAAATAAACTTCTTTTAAGCCAAAGATAAATAGCAATAAATAAAAGAAGTTTAAGGGAAGAGAGAAATGCAAACTTGATTTATACTGGTTCGGCCACTTCCTGTGCCTACGTTCAGTCCTCAAGCAACCCACTTGAGATTTTCCACTCTCTTGTAAAATCCTTTTACAAGTTCTGAACACACAAGGACAATCCTTCCTTTGTGTTCAGAATTCTTTTACAACAAGAGACCCTCGGTCTCTTAATCCCTTTTCAGAAGTAAGAAGAAGAGAAGAAGAAATCTCTCTTGAAAGAGATAGATTGTACAATGAAGATCATTCACAATTCCTTATTGAATATGCAAGTGTTTGACCAAGGAATCTTTGAGAGGATAAGACATTTCAATTCAGAAAAACTCTTTTAATCTTTTGAGAGGATAAAACTTTTTGGGCAATGAAAACTCTCTCTTAATTCGTGTTTCCAAGTCACATATAAATAGACCTTTGATGGCCATTCATAAACCATTTGAATAGATGTGACTATTGGAAGTTATTTTCTGAAAATCTCCTCTGGTAATCGATTACAGGATTCGTGTAATCGATTACAGGTTTTAATATTTGAATTAAAACGTTTATTAACTGCTGGTAATCGATTACCAATATTGTGTAATCGATTACACAGTCTAAAATTTGAATTCAAACATTTAGTAGCTATTGTAAAGCATTTTTGGTCACTGGTAATCGATTACATCCTCTGGTAATCGATTACCAGAGAGTAAATCTCTTGAAAAACACTTTTTAACTTAAATTACTTGGCCAAACCTTTTGCTATATCAATTAGGAATTCCCTTCCTAAAATACTAGTGATCATCTTGATGTTGTGACTTGTATTCTTGAATCATTGTCTTGAATTTAAACTTGAAAAGCCCATTTGCATCAAATCATCATGATCATCATCAAAACACCAAAGACATTTGCTTCTACAGCATCAGAAATCAGTTGAGCCACATGCATACTTACCTATGTCGTGACGGTACAGACCAACTGATACTTCCACAAGGGGAGATCAGCATTGTGGTCGCTGGGCAAAATGTTGCTAAGTAGCAACGTCATCCATATTTGTGAAAGAGTGGTCATGTTGGTGCACATGATCCGCACTCATCTCTTTGCAGCGGCCCTGGCGAAATCTTGCCCCGGTATGCAGAGTAGCTTCGCGATAGCCTCCTCGTCAAAGTTGGAAACCTGCCTCCTCCTCTGGTTGTGCTCGCACAATTAGCCCTCCTCCGAGATCAGGGTGGGTGGCCCAGGAACTGATAAAAGGAAACTACTGGCCCCTCACCGAGGAGCGCAAGTCTCTGTTAAGCATTAAGGGCAGAGGACCTTGAGTTCTCTAAAGTTGCGGATGTGGAGCCTTCTGAAAGCAAGGACGTATAGCCCTTTGAAAACGAGGACCTGGAGCCCTCTCAAGGCGAGGATGTGCAGTCCTCTGAAGGCAAGGACGTGTAGCCCTCTAATGGCGAGGACGTGAAGCCCTCTGAAGGCGAGGACATGAAGCCCAATGAAGGTGAGGGCATGTAGTCCTCTAAAGGCGAGCACGTGTAGCCCTCTGAAGGTGAGGACGTGTAGTCCACTCAAGGCGAGGATGTGCAGTCCTTTAAAGGTGAGGATGTGCAGTTCTCTGAAGGCAAGGACGTGTAGTCCTCTAACGACAAGAACGTGTAGTCCTCTGAAGGTGAGGGCGTGTAGCCCTCTAAAGGCGAGGACGTGCAGTCCTCTAAAGGCGAGGGCATGCAAACCTCTGAAGGCGAAGGCGTGCAGCCCTCTCAAGGCGAGGGCGTGAAGCCTTTTGAAGGCGAGGACGTGTAGTCCTCTAAAGGCGAGGATGCCTAGTCCTCTGAAGGCGAGGACGTGTAGCCTTCTAAAGGCGAGGACGTGCAGTCCTCTGAAGGCGAGGACGTGTAACCCTCTGAAGGCGAGGACGTGCAGCCCTCTGAAGGCGAGGATGTGTAACCCTCTGAAGGCGAGGATGTGCAGCCCTCTGAAGGCGAGGGTGTGCAGCCCTCTAAAGGCGAGAACGTGCAGCCCTCTGAAGGCGAGGACGTGTAGTCCTCTGAAGGCGAGGACGTGTAGTCCTCTGAAGTCGAGGGCCTGTAGCCCTCCGAGGGCAAGGACGTGTAGGCCTCTGAAGGTAAGGACGTGTAGGCCTTTGAAGGTGAGGGCGTGTAGTCCTCTAAAGGCGAGGGCGTGTAGCCCTGTGAAGGCGAGGACGTGTAGCCCTGTGAAGGCGAGGACGTGTAGTCCTTTGAAGGCAGAGACGTGTAGTCCTCTGAAGGCGAGGACGTGTAGTCCTCTAAAGGCGAGGGTGTGTTGTAGAAGCAAGCTTCATGATGATGAATCAAGTAGTTTTGATGATGACAAAAAGCCCAAAAGAATGATTTCAAGATTGAGTTCACAAGTTCAAGATCAAGATTAATTTCAAGATTTATTAGAAGAAATCAAGAAGATTCAAGAGAAGTTGATTTCAAGATTCAAGAAAAGGCATCAAGAAGAGTCAAGATTCAAGAGAAGAATAATTCAAGTTTCAAGGGATGAAATCAAGAAGCAACAAGTCAAGACTTCACAAGGGAAGTATTGAAAAGGATTTTTGAAAGCCAAACATAGCACAGTTTTATTTTACAAAAGAGTTTTCTCAAATTTTTCTAAGTTACTAGAGTATTTACTCTCTGGTAATCGATTACTAGTTTCCTGTAATCGATTACTAGTGATAAAATTTGATTTCAAAAAAGTTTTTTAACTAAATTTGCAACGTTCCAAATGATTTTTAAATGGAGTAATCGATTACAATATATTGGTAATCGATTACCAGTGTATCTGAACATTGAAATTCAAATTCAATTGTGAAGAGTCATATCTTTTCATAAAATGCATTATGTAATCGATTATATGATTATGGTAATCGATTACCAATGACAAGTTTTGAATAAAAGGTCAAGAGATGTAGCTCTTGACATGATTTTCTCAAGGTTATAACTCTTCCAATGGTTTTCTTGACTAGACAAGAAGAGTCTATAAAAGGAAGACCTTGACTTGCATTCAAACATCTTCTTGAACAAATTTTGAGAAACCTTTAAACCTTTACAACCTTTTCAATTCTTTAAGAATTCTTTCCTACTCATCTTTCTTCTTCTTCCTTTGCCAAAAAGCTTTCTAAGTTTTTTTTTTTCCAAACCTTGTTCTTCTGCAAGTGAAAATTCTGCAGAAAACAAAAGTGTGCTATATCTTTTCATTCTCTTCTCCCTTTGCCAAAAAGAATTCAACAAGATCTAATCGCCTGAATTCTTTTTGTGTCTCTCTTCTCCCTTTTCCAAAAGAAAGAAGGACTAACCGCCTGAATTCTTTTGTGTCTCTCTTCTCCCTTTCCAAGAGAATTCAAAGGACCCTGCCTGAGAATTCTTTTTTTTTTATTCTTCCCTTTCCCTTAAACAAAAGATTTCAAAGGACTAACCGCCTGAGATATCTTTTGTTTCCCCTTACAAAGATTCAAAGGACTAACCGCCTGAGAATTCTTTGTCTTAACACATTGGAGGGTACAACCTTTATGGTACAAGTAGAGGGTACATCTACTTGGGTTGTTGTAACTGAGAACAAGAGAGGGTACATCTCTTGTGGATCAGTTCATGTGGAGGGTACATCCACTTGGTTGTTCAAAGAGAACAAGGGAGGGTACATCCCTTGTGGATCTTTGATTATAAAACATTTTACAAGGTTGAAAGAAATCTCAAGAACCGATGGTTGCTTGGGGACTGGATGTAGGCATGGGTTGTTGCCGAACCAGTATAAAATTCTTGTGTTTGTCTTCTTCTTCCCTACACTTTTTAATTTCTGTTGTGTACTTTACTTTTATGCTTTACTTTTGTTTAAGTTACATAACTTAGTAGTAAAGCCTAATTGAATCTAGTAACATTAAGAAGGATAAGTTTTAATTAGTAAAGGTTCATTAATAATTAATTCAACCCCCCTTTCTTAATTATTCCGATGCCACTTGATCCAACACGTGTAGCCCTCTGAAGGCGAGGACGTGTAGCCCTCTGAAGACAAGAACTGTAGTCCTCTGAAGGCAAGGACGTGTAGCCCTATGAAGGTGAGGACGTGTAGTCCTTTGAAGGCGAGGACGTGTAGTCCTTTGAAGGGGAGGACGTGTAGCCCTCTGAAGGCGAGGATATGTAGCCCTCTGAAGGCGAGGGTGTGTAGCCCTCTGAAGGCAAGGACGTGTAGCCCTCTGAAGGTGAGGACATGTAGTCCTCTGAAGGCGATGACATGTAGTCCTCTGAAGGTGAGGGTACTAGTACCCAAGGGTCTACCCTTATGAGAAAGCAAGAGATTGACTCATTGAGAGGGCCGGTTGTCATACCCTAATTTCGTCCGGGGACCATCCGTTGTTAGGATGCGACCCTCGTTTAACCACTCCGAGGTACTTGGCACCCATCGTTAGGCAATTCGTGAAGTTTCGTGATATGCTGGAAGTCAAAAGAAAGCATTGTAGCACAATCCGTGAAGTTCCGTGACATGCCGGAAATTAAAAGGAAGTGTTAGTGTGCAATCCATAAAGTTCCGTAACGCTCCGGAAGGCAAAAAAGGGATGATTACGTAATCCGTAAGGTTTCGTAACATTACAAAAAGAAAACAAGCATCATTACTAAATTCGTAAAGTTTCATAACGTTACGGAAAAAGAATCACCCAAAAAGGCAGGGGGTGCACTTAGTAATAATGGGGGTGCAAATAGCAACCAGGCCCACTTGGGCCTTCCAGAAAAATCCTCCAGATGGCAGTTGCTTCTAGAGGAAGCAACCTAGCTCGCCTGGGCGAGCTGGGTGGCAAGCTTCTCCCCTATTTTCCTATAAATAGGGGGAGAGGTGAAGGGAAAAAATGTTCAGCCCTCCTGGTAATTCGAGATCACTTGAAATTAGTGAAAAAAATTGGTTCCGTGAAGAAAATCCAAGCCGAGGCGCTTCCGTAACGTTTTCGTGGGTGATTTCGCAAATATTTTCAACCGTTCTTCGACGTTCTTCGTTCGTTCTTCGTCGTTCTTCGGTCTTCAACCGGTAAGTTCCCGAAATCGAACTTTTCAATTCATTCTATGTACCCTTAGTGGTCCTCATTTGTTTTCACGTGCTTTTATTTCCATTTCATTTACTTTCCATACCCCCTTTTGACGTGCTTTAGTCATTTACTTAAGTCATTTTCTCCCCTAATCAAAAACAAAATAAATTTCCACTGATCATTTGAATTGTAACATCCGTTAATTTCTGTTAAAATGAAATCCGACCATTTGGTCATGTCGTTACCACGTTAGAAACCAAAAAGAGGTAAAATAATAATATAATAATCAAAAATATCTTTTAGTAAAATAAATCAAACAAATAATCGGACGTTTTTCTTTGGGATTTCTCTTTCTTAAATCGAATCGACTAATAACCAAAGTGAAACTAAGGCTAAAATCAATTCATAAACCAAACTTTTGTCATCGCCTAAAAAAGCCATTTTCAAAGGTCCAACGCCTTGAAATGGTCTTTTCCGCTTTTATTGGTTAAGTGTAGATTTCTAAAAAGCCTAAAATCAATATGTAACTTTGTTACCTCTTTCAAAAATAAAGAAATCATTAATGGTCCAATGCCTTAATGTTTTCTCACTTTCCAAAAGAATCGAAAGATTGTCTAATGGTCCAACGCCTTAAATGACCTTTCACTCAATAAAAACATATCTTGCAAAAAAGGATAAAAAATAAACTTAACCAAAACGCTTTGTTCACAAAAGAACTACGTAGGTCTGATTTTCTCATCACAATTGAGGAATACGTAGGAGCAAAGGGAAATGCCCTTGTCGACCACAAAAAGATAAAAACATTAAAAGGCATAAAAAAAGACATAAGAACGTAAAAAAGGAAAATAATATAAATTGAAGTCATATTTGCACATTTGATTAAAGGTTGCCGTCTCAAGTGACGGACGCGTGGGGTGCTAATACCTTCCCCGTGTGTAAATACAACTCCCGAACCTTTCACTTAGAATTCGTAGATCATGTCTTTTCCAGTTTTTTCGACGTTTTCCTCAAATAAACATTGGTGGCGACTCCGCGCATATTCCTTTCTTGGAAGACGCACCCGCGAGTCACGCGTCGCCCTCCCGCCGAAGGGTAGGTTGCGACACCGGTCATCCCAAATTCAAAAGATTAGACATTAGATGTAGGAAATCTATGCAGTTAACATGATTTTTAGGGGTGCATATGCATGGAACCTTTGTCTTGAAATGTGGTAAATGCAGACTTCGTATGCAACAATGCAATGTAATGGAAAGTTGTACAATGTTCATGACATTCTTTCCCAATTTTGTGATTTTGATTTTGATTTGATTTTTTTGGAAAACACAGATTGACTCCCCTTTTGAAAAAGGTGATAATTCATGCAACCTTATCCTATCTTTTGGAAATCTCTCCATGAACTCCCTCAGAGTGTATGTTCTGTTTGATTTAGTCACTTGACCATTTTGGAGTGACGACAATGGAGCCGTTTGAAGTTTTATCAATCCATTAAAATCCCAAGGTTTGTCCCCCATTTTTTTGTTTAAAAACATCGATGGGTGAGAACTTTTGATCTGCCCCTAGGTTCGCTTGAGGCTCATGCATAGTGCCCCTCTTTGCCCCAGTGTAGGGCTTTGAGGTACCAATCGTTGTTTTGTTTTCACAACCTTGTAGCAAGGAAGAATGAAAGAAGCGCTTGATTCTCAAAAAGGATTTTCAAGGACGAGAAACAGTTGAAGGATTTTTCAGTTGATAGATTAAGTCAAATGACTCATATTCTTGATAACTCACTTCTCTATCAAAAAAACAAACTTTCAGGAATGATAGAATAAGGTCACATGAATGTCTATATTTTTACTTGAAAACACAGTCAATCAAATGCTTTTTTTTTCTTTTTCTTTTTGAACTTTTCTGCTTTACTCGTTGTTTACGACATCCTCACCAAATGTGTAGCACGAGTAATTTCTAATTGAACGGTCTTGGAAGTCCAAACTCAAGAGCATAAGTCGCTTGATCAAACAAACCAATGGCTTGCACCCACATTCCAGTGGAAGCAAAGATATAATTATGAGAGGAAGAGGGACAAAGATGTCAAATTTATCCATTTTATTTAGCATTGTAACTGTGGTTTACAATAATGGCACAAACTTGAAAATCCTGATGAGTCATTAGGGACATCTAACAACAGCTTTCAAAATTGCCCCATGTGTGGTGTCGCTTGTCAATGTTAGGATTCACAAGCGATTCTCCTCAAATTTCAACCAGCCTACATTAATTAGACTTTTCACCTTACGCTTCAAGGTCATACAGTGCTCAATGGAATGTCCCAGAACTCCTCCATGATATGCACATGTTGCGTTCGAGTCGTATCCTCAGAAGAATGGAGGTTGAGGAACCCTGGCAGGGGTTATGGCTACCATTGCATTATCAAGTAGATATGGGAGCAAGTTAGCATATGACACCAGAATTTGGGATGAATCCTACAGGCTTTTTGCTGCAAAATTCCTTTTTGGTTTACGCTAAAG
Source organism: Glycine soja (assembly GCF_004193775.1). Lineage (NCBI taxonomy): Eukaryota > Viridiplantae > Streptophyta > Magnoliopsida > Fabales > Fabaceae > Glycine > Glycine soja. The sequence goes on along the minus strand of NC_041020.1, from coordinate 15,882,855 downwards.
GTGGTGTTTGGGCATTGGGTGTGTGGTAAGTAGGCAGGCCTTGTGGCTGAGTTGTGGATGGCTTTTGTGGATGATTGGGTGAGAGGGACTATTATTGGCTGAGTAATGACATTGTTGGGCTGATGGGAAATTTGACCGTGTAGGAATGGCAGTCATAGCAAAGGTTTCTCCCTCATTCTCATCCTCTTCATTTGCCCCAGTTTTCGCATTCATCAAAGCAGGATGATCAGATTTGCCTTTTTCCAAACCCACTTTGATCCTTTCGCCGATGAAGACCAAATCCGCAAAGCCTAAAGGTGTGTAACCCACCATTTTTCCATAGAAGGGTTGTGGTTGGGGGAAAAATTAAGGCCCCTCCAAAGTGTTTTGCAAGGGTATACCACCAACTACTTAAAGTCAGCTAGATTGTGGTGGGGAATTTCATGTGTCTCCCCCATGGTTTGAGAGACATGTACATGATCAGTTTGAGGTTGTCGGCTTTCAATGAGTATGGGAGCGGAGTTATTGACATCCTCACTGGGAGTGTATGTCACATTGGGTGGTGTATAGTTGGGAGGCAAGCCATATGGTGGGAAGGCATGCTTGTTTTTTGCCCTAAATGAGGGCCGCCCGTACCTCCCAACTCTTTGCCTTCCAGACCTACCATATCTGAGGTTGGATGATTTATTTGGTTGAGGCCATATGGGGGGGTCAGGTCCACCTCAGCAATGGTGATGGTAGTGGCTATTGCAGCCGCATTGACCTCCATTATCTCCTTTATGCTCATCATTGCCTCCATCATTGTGGCCATTTGCTCTTTCAAGGCCTCCGTGTTGGCCTTCATCTGCTCTTACACCTCCTCTACTTCACCCAATACTCTAGCTCTAGCACGGGTTCGGTAAGGGCATCGTAAAGCGTGTTCTTTCCTTTTGATAACAATGATTAAGTTCATTTTTTTAAGGAAAGAATGCAATGAGCAATGCAACCAATGAAAAGCATGGATGTATGCAAATGATGCACAGTTGAAGTATTGCGAATTTTTACGCAGGACATGGGGTTGAATCAATTTAGATTTTCAACATGGTACATGACATCTTTGTCAAGGTGAAACTGGAAATAACAAGGACATCAACAGCCCTAAATGTGTTTGGTAGTAGAAGAAGCAGCGATGTAACTCGATCCATCTTTTGCCCCAATTTTTTTCAAGATGGTTACTTTCATACTTCAACTTGACATGATGAACCTTTTCGTAAAAGCATGAGCTTGGTTCAACCCCATTCCCCAAGGAATGGCAATTTTGATCGCCAATACATCGGCAACATTTCATAGAGATGAAAGACTTGGGAATACATATGTTATGCATGGAAAATGTAATTATGAGATTGAGATGCTCGAAGAAACATCATTTCCTAGTTAACCACGCATGAAATGATAAGTGACAAATGCAAGAACAATACGTCCATTATAATGCCATGAAGAGATGCTTATGCGATGCATGATATGAATGCATTTACGGACACGAGAGCCCGAAAAATCATCTCTTCTTTCTTGCGTATTCGGGGGTGCAGTGCCCCATGTGTGCAGTTAAGAAGGTGATATGGACCTTTCGGCTTCCCGTGACAAAAGACGAGACCAACATACAACGCATGTGTGACGACATGATGCAGATGCGCAAAAGTGCAACATGGGGATGTACACAGCATGGCAATATCCACAAAATAATCATACAACAAAGGCGTACATGACATTTAGGTTATATGCATGGCTGTGTTTAAAAGGCACGCAGCGTGTTTGCTTTGTGCCCCTATTTAAGGGACCTAAACGGGAGGAACTAAAAGGCTTTTAGTGATAATTCCCAAGGTGGTCATATCTCTCCTGATGGTTTCTAGAGGTATCATCCCCTTCGAAAAACATATTGTGGCAATAGGGACTAACAGCAACAATATGTTATCAAAGAGAAAAACTCTAGAGGAGGGTTCACTGTTATCAAGCAAGTCGAAGACCCAGCATGACCACAAATTCACTCCCTGATCGAGGTCGTACCCGAATCAAATAAACATTAAAATGCAGTAACTAGGAGGTGATCCTAGGTCGTCTCCCAATGAGCAATGAATAACCAAATGTTCATAATATGCTTCGCTATAACAATAGCAATTGGGGGGGGGTTGTGTTTGTTTTGCGAATTTAAGAACAAGCATATTGGAATATGAAATTAATAATAGTAAAAACTTGTTGTTTCCTCTGATTCAGAAGGATAACCACTTAATCCAACCCTAATTTAATTTACTAAGTGAAAATCAACTTAGGGCTGTCAATATGTGATTAAGCAACACATACACCAATTAACCCCTTGTTCATTAAGCACGAATGCAATTTAAGCACAGAGGCAATTAATCGAACACGAAGCATGCACAGATTAACAGAACGTATGTGGGTTAATTGGTGAATGGAAAACTGATAGGAGAGCAACATTAAAACATAACCTCAAAGAGAATTATGCCTCCTCCTCAGAGGGAAACAACACTAGGAATTTAGCCTTCCATAAGTTCAACAAAAACAGAAAACATACATGAAACTAGAAGCAGAAACGTAAATGAAGCTAAAGCTAAAGGCAGAAGAAGGAATAAAAACGAAATTAAAATTAGAAGCAGAAAAATCGAAAATAGCATTCACGTGAACAGTAATATCAAACTCCCAATGTAAAACCCTAAAACTCCTGAATAATAGAATAACAGCATCCCCCTTCCACAAATCCCAAGGCTGCTACTTATAAGGGTCACTCAAAGTCATTGAGCCCTATTACATTATTCTGGCCCAAAACGAAATAAACAATGAACAACATAAAATAAAATTGCAATCTCCTAATTAAAAATTAACTAAGTTAAACGTTGCTTTATTTGCCCTCTTTAAGTCCACGACAAAAATCCAGATTAAGCCCAATGCTTCACTAATTCCTGAAATTAGATTAAAAACATCAAATTAGCTGAATGAGGACAAATAATAAAACTGCCTAATTAATTTGACAATTAAGACTAATCAGTAATTAAAATGATGCAAAAAGGGTTAAGAAATAGGAGAAAATAATGGCACATCACCCTCACTCCTTATGTTCCCATGGACCCGGGTATAGGGCCCCTTTTCAACTCACCGTGTGTGCAAAAAGGTGTTGGTGTTGTGTGCATCAAATGAATACATATTTATTCCATGCATACATTAAAACACGCTTACAGCATCGAAGAAGTTTATACAAGACCATAAAGGAAAAAGGAAATCGACGAAAGGGAAAACACAACTTTTGCACAAAAGATTAATAGGCCTAACTCTCTAAAAATAGTCCCCAGTGGAGTCACCAACTGTCGCAACCAACCCTTCAGTGGAAGGGCGACACGGGGCTCACGGGTGCATCTTCCAAGGGAGGAAGGCACGTGGAGTCGCCACCAACGTTTATTCAAGGAAAACGTCAGAAAAACCGAAACGTGTGGTCTACGAACTTTAATTGTGAAAGGTTCAGGAGTTGTTTTTACGCACAGGGAAGGTATTAGCACCCCACGCGTCCGTCACAAGGAACGACAGCCTTCAATCAAGTGTGCAAATATGACTTCAAAACTACGTATTTTCCCTTTTTATGTTTTTTATCTTTTTATGGGTCTTTTGTATTTTTTATCTTTTTGTGGTCGACAAGGGTGTTTCCCTCGCTCCTACGTATCCTCCATTGCGATGAGAAAATCATACCTACATAGTTCTTTCAGAACTAAACGTTGGTTAAGTTGTTTTTATCTTTTTTTGCAAGATATATTTTAACCGTACAAAAGGTCATTTAAGGCGTTGGACCATTAAACAATCTTTTGATTTTGAAAGGAGAGAAACGTTAAGGCGTTGGACCATTAACGATATCTTGTTTTTGAATGGAGAGAAACATTAATGCGTTGGACCATTAACGATCTCTTGGTTTTTGAAAGTAGAGAAATGTTAAGGCGTTGGACCATTAACGATCTCTTGGTTTTGAAAGAAGAGAAACGTTAAGGCGTTGGACCATTAATGATCTCTTCTTTTTGAAAGGAGAGAAACGTTAAGGCATTGGACCATTTAACAATCTCTGGGTTTTTTTGAAAGGAGAGAAACGTTAAGGCATTGGACCATTAATGATCTCATGGTTTGTTTCAAAAGGAGAGAAACGTTAAGGCGTTGGACCATTAACGATCTCTAGGGGTGGTCTACAAAAGCGAGGCTTTTGCTCCTACGTATTCTCAATTGCGATGAGGAAATCAGACCTACATAGTTCTTGCAAAAGCGATAAAGTTATGTGTTGATTTTATGCTTTGAATGGTCCATTTTAACCAATAAAAGCAAAGAGGACCGTTTTAAGGCGTTGGACCTTAAAACGGTTTTGAGTGACTTTTGCGGACAAAGCTTGGTTTGTGACTTGATTTTAGCCTTAGTTTCACTTTGATTATTAGTCAATTCATTCAAGGAAACCTTCAAAGAAAAACGTCCGATTGATTTTTTTCATCATTTTATTATTATTTTTTTCAAGATATTTTGATTATTTTATTATTATTATTTGCCTTTTTTGATTTAACCGAGTTTACAGCATGAACAATCGGTTAGATTTTGCTTTACCAGTGATTAAAAGACATTACAACACAAATGATCAGTTGAAATTCATTTTATCATTTATTAGGCGAGATAACGGCTAAAACGATCGGTTAAAGCTCGTTAAAAACAGATGAAAAGAAAACCAAAAGTGAACGAAATGAAGATTAAAGACAAAAAAACAAGAAATGAATTGAAAGTCTCGGATTCGAAAAATTGCTCATAGAAACGTCTCGGAAGCGTTACGGAAGCACCTCAGCTTGGATTTTTTTCACAGAAACATGTTTTTTCACCCAAAACAGCTGAAATGCATAGCATGAACAACCCCCCTCAACCTATTTATAGAAAAAAGTGGGTGGTGCTTGCCGCCCAGCTCGCCCAGGCGAGCAGGTTGCTTCCTCAGGAAGTTTCCTGATGCACCCCCCATTTTACTAAGTTCACCCCCCCTTTTTCGTAATTTATGGAAAAGTTACGGAAGCTTTATGGAAGCATATTGGACTTGATTTTCTTCTTTTTTTATCTACCTTCTCACCCATACTAAGTGAATTATGCTTATTTAGGGTTACGGGAATTTTACAGAAGCATTACGAAAGCCCTGAAAGCCATTTTTCAACAAAATAGGGGAAGAGCTTGCCACCCAACTCGCCCAGGCAAGCTAGGTTTCTTCGTCCTTAAGCAACCCAGCTTCCAAAATGATCTGGAAGGGCCTAGATTCTAAAATTTCTATTTACACCCCTATCTTGATAAGTTCATCCCCTGTTTTGTGTTTTTGGTTGTTTTCTTTCCGAAACCTCACGGAAATTTACGGATTCCACCGCAAAGAGTGTTTAGCCTTCCGAAGCGATCAACAAGGGTCCCCGGATGAAATTAGAGTGTAACAGTTTATTTACACACTTGCTAAATACACTCCCGTTTTCGTGTTTTTGACCGGTTTCTCCCTGAAACATCCCGGAACTTTATGGATTCTACAACAATGGGTGTTCAAACATTTTGAGGTGGTCAAACAAAGGTCCATGCCGACAAACAATGGTCCCCGGACAAAATTAGGGTATGACATCCCCGGTCAAGCAAAAGCTGCAGAGGATGAAGCCAGAGATGTCCCTAAAAATTAAAGAGGAAGTGAAAAAGCAGTTCGACACTAGCTTCTTGGCAGTGGCTCGATACCCAGAATGGGTGGCCAACATTGTGCCAGTCCCTAAGAAAGACGAGAAGGTTCAAATGTGCATGGACTATTGAGACCTAAACTGAGCCAGTCCCAAGGATAACTTTCCCTTGCCACACATCGATGTCCTTGTGGATAACACAACCAACTTTGCATTGTTTTCCTTCATGGACGGGTTCTCAGGTTACAATTAAATAAAGATGGCACCAGAGGACATGGAAAAGACTACGTTCGTCACCTTGTGGGGAACGTTCTGCTATGGTGATGTCCTTTGGGCTCAAGAACACCGGGGCAACCTATCAATGGGCTATGGTAGCATTGTTCCACGACATGATGCATAAAGAGATTGAAGTCTATGTGGACGACATGATCTCCAAGTCCAATACCGAGGAAGAACATCTCATCAACTTGTGGAAGTTGTTCGAGAGACTGTGAAAAAAACAGTTGAGATTGAACCCCGCCAAGTGCACCTTCAGGGTCAAGTCAGGAAAATTGCTGGGTTTCGTTGTAAGTCAGAAAGGGATAGAGGAGGACCTGGAAAAGGTAAAGGCCATCCTCGAGATGCCTAAGCCATGCACCAAGAAAAAAGTCCGGGGTTTCTTAGGCGTTTGAACTACATCACAAGGTTTATTTCATAACTCACTGCTACCTGTGAGCCACTTTTTAAACTCTTGCGCAAGAACCATTCTGTTCGCTGGAACGACGACTGTCAAGAGGCATTTGGAAAGATCAAACAATGCCTTATGAATCCTCTTGTGCTTATGCCGCCAGTACCCGGGAGGCCTCTTATCCTGTACATGACAGTGTTGGATGGGTTGATGGGATGCATGTTGGGGCAGCACAACGATTTCGGAAAAAGAGAACGGGTTGTCTATTACTTGAGCAAAAAGTTCACAGCCTACGAGATGAACTACTCTATGCTGGAAATAACGTGTTGCGCTTTAGTATGGGCATCCCATCATCTAAGGCAGTATATGTTGAGCCATACTACTTGGTTGGTATCCAAGATGGACCCAGTCAAGTAAAGCCCGCTCTTACGGGGCAGATCGCTTAGTGGCAAGTTTTGCTATCTGAGTTCGACATCGTCTATGTCACCCAAATGGCGATAAAGGGAAGTTCCTTGGCAGACTATTTGGCTCAGTAGCCTCTCAATGATTACCAGCCCATGTGTCATACCCTAATTTCGTCCGGGGACCTTTGCTTGATGACATGCGACCTTTCTTTGGTCCTTGTGAAGTGCTTGGCATCCATCATTAGGCAATTTGTGAAATTCCAGGACATGCCGAAAAACCAAAAAAAATATTGATGCACAATCCGTAAGTTTCCGTGACACACTGGAAATCAAATGGAAGCATCGTTGCATAATTAAGTGAGGTTCCGTAACATTCCGTAAGTCAAAAAGGGGATGATTATGTAATCCGCAAGGTTCCGTAACATTACGGAAAGAAAACGAGTATCGTTACGAAATTCGTAAGTTTCCGTAACTTTACGAAAAAAAGAATCACCAAAAAAAAGCAGAGGGGGGTGTACTTAGTAAAAATGGGGGTGCAAATAGCACCTAGGCCCACTTGGGCCCTCCAGAATATTCCTCCAGAAGGCTGTTGCTTCTGGAGGAAGCAACCTGGCTCGCCTGGGCGAGCTGGGCGGCAACCACCTCCTCTATTTTGCTATAAATAGGGGAGGAAGTGAAGAAGAAAGGGGTTCAGCCCCTTAGGCACTTCTCTCTCTTTCGAATTTGCTTGGAAAAATTGTTTCCGTGAAGAAAATCTAAGCCGAGGTGCTTCCGAAACGTTTCCGTAACGTTTTCCATGAAGAATTTCGCGAAGGTTTCGACCGTTCTTCGACGTTCTTCATTCGTTCTTCATCGTTCTTCGATCTTCAACAGGTAAGTACCTCGAACCAAGCTTTTCGATTCATTCTATGTACCCGTAGTGGTCCACATTGTGTTTCGTGCATTTTTATTCTCGTTTTGTTTACTTTTTATACCCCCTCTTGACGTGCTTAAGCCATTTTACTTAAGTCATTTCTCGCTTAACTTAAAAATAAAATAAATTTCCACCGAACGTTTGAATTGTATTATCCGTTAACTTCGGTTAAAATAAATTCCGACCGTTCGGTCGTGCCGTAACCACGTTGGAAATCAAAAAAAAGGAGGTAAAAAAATAATATAATAATCAAAAAAAATCTTTTAGCAAAATAAAGCGGAAAATCAATCGGACGTTTTCTCTTTGGGATCTCTCATTTTTAATCGAATTGATTAATAACTAAAGTGAAACTAAGGCTAAAATCAACTCGCCTAGTCAAGCTCGTCCATAAAAATAGGCTTTTGAAGTTTGTCATTTCAATTTCTCACTAAGTAAAATGGATCATTTTTAAGGTCCAACGCCTTAAAATGATCACCACTTAAGTAAAAAAGAATCACTTGATAAGAAAGAACTACGTAGGTCTGATTTTCTCATCCCAAATTGAGGAATACGTAGGAGCAAAGGGAAACACCCTTGTCGACCACAAAAAAGAAAAAAAATATAAAAAGGGTATAAAGGATATAAGGACATAAAAGGGAACATAAAAATCAAAGTCATGTTTGCACATTCGATTAAAGGCTGCCGTCCCTTGGGACGGACGTGTGGGGTGCTAATACCTTCCCCGTGCGTAAATACAACTCCCGAACCTTTCACTTTAAAAGTTCGTAGATCGCGTCTTTTCCGGTTTTTTCGACGTTTTCCTCAAATAAACGTTGGTGGAGACTCCCGCGCGTATTCCTTTCGTGGAACACGCATCCCGCGAGTCACGCGTCGCCCTCCCGCCGAAGGGTAGGTTGCGACACCATGCATTCAAAGTTTTCGAATGAAGACATTACGACCTTGTTTGAAGAAAAGACAGAGGATAAGGACAAGAATAAGTGGATCGTGTGGTTCGACGACGCGTCCAATACGTTAGGCCACGGGCTTGGAGCGGCTCTGGTCTCTCCCGACAATCAATGCATCCCCTTCACGGCCAAGTTGGGTTTTGATTGTACAAACAACAAGGCCGAATACGAGGCATGCGCCCTTGGGATCCAAGCAGCAATTGAATTCAACATCAAGTTGCTCAAAGTGTACGGAGACTCAGCCTTGGTGATTCACCAGCTGAGAGGAGAATGGGAAACTAGCGATCATAAGCTGATACCCTACTAGACTTACATCAAGAAATTGGCTGAGTTCTTCGATGAGGTCTCTTCCACCATGTTCCCCGAGAGGAAAATCAAATGGCCGACACGCTTGCCACTCTAGCATCCATGTTCCAACTAACTCCACATGGAGACTTGTCATACATTGAGTTTAGATGTCGTAGCAAGCCTGCACATTCCTGTTTGATAAAAGAGGAACAGGATGGTAAACCTTGGTACTTCAACATCAAGCGATATATCGAGGACAAGGATACCCACAAGGGGCTTCTAACAATGACAAGAGAACATTAAGGAGGCTGGTAGCCAGTTTCTTCTTGAGTGGAAGCATACTGTACAAAAGAAACCATGACATGGTTTTACTCCAATGCGTGGATGCTAAGGAGGCTGAGTGGATGTTAGTGGAAGTCCATGAGGGTTCCTTTGGAACACACGCCAATGGGCACGCCATGGCCAGAAAAATTCTAAGGGCAGGCTATTACTGGTTCACCATGGAGAGTGACTGTTGCCTCCATGCGAGGAAATGTCATAAGTGTTAGACGTTCGCGGACAACGTCAACGCTCCGCCCATGCCTTTGAACGTTCTGGCAGCGCGATGGCCCTTCTCCATGTGGGGAATAGATGTGATCGGGGCCATTGAGCCTAAGGCTTCGAACGTGCATTGCTTCATCCTGGTTATGATCAACTACTTTACCAAATGGGTCAAAGCCGCCTCATACTCCAGCATCACGAGGAGCGTGGTAGTCAGGTTCATTAAAAGGGAGATAATCTGCCGGTATGGATTGCCAAGGAAGATTATCACAGACAATGCCACCAATCTGAATAACAAAATGATGAAGGAAATGTGTAAGGACTTCAATATCCAACACCATAATTCCACACCTTACAGGCCCAAGATGAATGGGGCAATAGAGGCGGCCAACAAGAATATCAAGAAGATTATTTAGAAGATGACCATGTCATATAAGGATTGACACAAAATGCTCCCTTTCGCATTGCATGGTTATCGCACCTCGGTATGCACATCAACCAAGGCAACACCATTTTCATTGGTGTACAGAATGGAAGTCGTGCTACCATTTGAGGTGGAAGTCCCTTCTTTGACGATTCTAGCAGAGTCTGGGTTGAAAGAATCAGAGTGGGCCCAAGCACGCTTTGATCAACTCAATCTTATAGAAGGAAAGCGTCTGGCAGCTATGAGCCACGGGTGTCTGTACCAGAGGCGAGTAAAGAATGCTTTTGACAAGAAGGTACACCCGTGCAAATTCAAAGAGGGAGACCTTGTGCAGAAGAAAGTATCCCAAGCCCTAAAGGACAATAGGGGAAAATGGGCTCCAAACTATGAAGGGCCATTCATCGTAAAAAAGGCCTTCTCCCAAGGAGCCCTAGTGCTCGCCAACATGGATGACGAGAAGTTACCTTCACCTATGAATGTCGATGTCGTCAAGCGATACTACACTTAACACTTGGGGCAATTAGGAGAGTCATTTCATGATTGTACTCTGTGGTTTCCCCCAAAGATTTTATGTCCTTTGTAAACTCTGATTGGAACATCTAATGAACATCAAATTGATGATTAGCTTTTCAAATCTCGTGTTGTGTCTACTATTGCTTTAAGATGTGTATTCTTTTTATGGTCCGAGCCATTTCGCTCGATCTATAGGGGTGCCGCAAGCGCTTAAGTAAAATTGAACATAATAGACGTTTGTTTAAGTTATTACGCTTGAACTGCTCATGCATACGCATGCACATGCAATTTTTTATCCTGTGAATCAAAGGACAGGAAAGGATTTGTTTCGAGCGATGGTCAAAACCACACCAAATTCAAGACAAAGATAAACCAAGGTAAGTGGTAGTGTAGTCAGCTTTACATCGTGGTGCCATTTCCTGCTTTCAAAGACTTAGGGACAGATACGAGCAGATGCTAGGCCTGTGATCAGCAGATCATCATCCCGCTTCCGGCTCAAGACGTTAAAGAAGTGCTACTGGGAGGCAACCTAGTATCCTTTAAGTTCCTGCTTGTGGTTTATCCATCTTTTTCTAAAAGTCATAGTTGAATGTGCCTAGGTTATTCTTAATCCTAGGAACTTAAAATAAACAAGCGCTAACCTAAAGGAAACACAATTTTGTAAAGAATTTGGTAAAAAAAATGCACAGGGTTAGCTCGCCTGGGCGAGCACCCCCTACACGAATTAGTTTAAAAAAGAAGAGGGGTGAGTTTTCTTCACCCAAAACTCCCCCCCCCCCCCTCACTCAAAAACGCCATTACCCATGGTAACCATGAATTGGCAGCCCTAGATCACCATTTTTGGTGCTTTTGCTTCCGTTTTTGGTACTCTTACTCACTCCAAAAAGTAAGTACCTCATTCTTGGGCTCTCTAGCTTGCCATTGATGTATTTGGGTGCTCTAAGTTGCATATATTTGCCCAAAACCATGAAGCATTTATCCTTGAATTGTTGTTTGTTTTTGTTGAGTTGAAGGGTTGTAGGCAATGGCTTTAGGCCTAAGTTGTATTCTGAAAAGATTGGGCATGCCGCATTGCCCCCATTCCCTTGCTATTCATGCCTAAACGTGCGCTCGCCAAGTGCTCGGTGAAATGCCTCAATGGCATTTGCACATGATTTTGTGAGGAATAACCTATGAAACAATTTGGTATGCGAATGTTAGCCATTTTTAAGCATGTAGGTAGTTTTCATGAGGACTAGAATGATACCTTAGGCCTAGGAACCAAGGGTTGTTTTTGAGTGCAAGAGAACACAAAAGTGGGTGCATTTTAGCTGAAGCTTTCCCTTTAGGCCAACAATCAACTTTTGCCTGCACCATGATGTTCGAAAATGTTGCTCATCATGTACTTGTAGGTGCAGGTTAGGTAGCAAAAATACCTCAAATAACTTAGGTAGCAAAATACATTAGGTAGCAAAAATATTTTGTTAATTTAGGTAGCAAAAATATCTTTATTAATTCATGTATTAATTTAGGTATCAAAATGCCTTTGTTAATTTTATATGGTAGCAAAAATACCTTTATTGATTTATACCTTTGAATATGTGCATATGTAATTTGGGTAGCAAAAATACTTGAAAGTACGTATATGTAATTTGGGTAGCGAAAATACTTGAATATGTGTATGTATAAATTTGGGTAGAAAAAAAAAAACTTGAATATATGTATATGTAATTTAGGTAGCAAGATACTTAAATATGTGATGTGCCATCATTTTCTCCTATTTCTTAACCCTTTTTGCCCCATTTTAAATACTGATTAGTCTTAATTGTCAAATTTATTAGGCAGTTTTATTATTTGGGCCCATTCAGCTAATTTGATGTTTTTAATCTAATTTCAGGAATTAATGAAGCATTGGGTTTGAATCCAGAATTGGGCTTGGGCTTGAATCCAGAATTGAGCTTGGACTTGAAGAGGGCAAACTATTTTATTCTACAAAATTAGATCTTATCTTATCTTTATCTTATCTAGATATTATTTAGATTTGATCTCATCTAGATATTATTTAATCTAGATCTTATCTTATCTAGATTTGAATTTCTCATCTAGATATTATTTAATCTAGATCTTATCTTATCTTATCTAGATTTGAATTTAATTTATTTATGGGCCTGGATTTAAAACAGATTTGTAAGCTTTGGGACTGAAAAACTATATAACAGCACCAAGGTTCTAGTTTGGGTCTCTCTTCGATTATTCGTTTTTAGTTTTAGTCTCTCTCTCTCTCTCTCTCTCTCTCTCTCTCTTCGATTATTCGTTTTTAGTTTTAGTCTCTCTCTCTCTCTCTCTCTCTCTTCTTCTCTCTCCTATTTTCGTTTTTAGTTTTAGGCTTTTCTTAGACATTTTTTTTGTTTTGCAATTCCAGTTTTGACTTTTCATTTTAGCAATAAAATTTCGTTCTTCAATCTATAATTTCGTTCTCTATTGATTAATGGAAGGCTAGATTTTCTGGTGTTGTTCCTTTTGAGGACGAAGCCCAACTCTCTTTGAGGTTTCGCTTGCAATGTGGTTTCCTGGCAGTTTTCCCTTCACCAGTTATCCCAATTTCGTGAATATTAATCAGTGCACGCTTCGTGTTCGATTAATTGCCTCTGAGCCTAACTTGCGTTCATGCTTAATGGACGAAGGGCTAACTGGTGTATGTGGTGCCTAATCACGTATTGAAAACCCTAAGTTGATTTTCACTTAGTAAATTGAAATAGGGTTGGATTAAGTGGTTGACTGTTAGGGACGAATTCTCCATAACCCAGGATAAGAGAGTGGCTTCTGAATCAGAGGAAACAACCCGTTTTTAGTATTAGTAGTTTCGTATTCCATTTTATTTGTTCTGCTCTTTAATTACCAAACAACCAAACCCCCCCCCCCATCGTTACTGTTACTGTTACTGCAAGTATATTATGAACATTTGGCTTGTCACTGCTCGTTGGGAAACGACCTAGGATCACTTCCTAGTTACTGCATTTTCATGTTTATTTGATTCGGGTACGGCCTCGATCAAATTTGGCGCCGTTGCCGGGGAGCAGTGTCCAAAGGTTCATAATAGCTAGCTATTGTTGTGTGTTTAACCCTTTCGTGTTTTATGTTTAATTGTTAGTATTGTGTTAGTATGTGTGTTAGTGTTGATTAGTTCACTGGTATTGATAACAGACAAATCTAGAATCCATATATCTAGGCTAATTAGACTTGTCAGGTTTTAGCGATTTTAATATATAGATTTTAGTCCTTATTTTCATTGGCGGTCTTCCTTAGAAGTAGTTATTCCTTATTTTTTACTGTTAGGTTTTAGGAGTAAGTATTTAGATTTAGTAGAGTTAGATCTTATTTATTTGAATTTCTTAGAAGTAGTTATCTTTATCGCAATTTAAATATTTTATCATATCTTATCTTTAAATTTTTTTTATCTTATCTTATCTATTATCTTTATCTTCTATTTTGATCTTTCAATCTTTTATCTTCGAATTTTATCTTTAAATATCTTATCTTTTCTTTACCTTATCTTCTATCTTCTATTTTAAATTCTTATCTCTTGCTTTTAAATTGGGTTTGCATTAATCTAAATACAAACAAAGTCCCTGTTTCAGTCTTGGGTGTTTTGCTGTGAAGATTGTGCTTGAAAACAGAGTAGTAGTAGAAATCAGCTTGCGGAAAAACAGGGTAGTAGTAGAAATCAGCTAGAGACGGATTTTAGCGACCACCCATGCTGAATTATTTGGGATTTTTTGTTTTAGTAGCTAGGGTTGTCATTTTTGGCTGAATTTTTTTGTGGTAACTTCTTTTAATCCATATTTTGTGGGAAAAATAGCTAGAGCCTTTAGTTTGGTCAGATTTGAAAGTTCCAAAAAACTAGCAAATTTTGTGTTTGTCAAAACTTCAAACGGCCATAACTTTTGCTCCGGTTATCAGAATCGCAATTATTATATATGCATTTGGGGTAGAAAAAAATTTCCTACGCCGTGGCAGCCGGCGGCCGGCTGAGGTCTCCATCGTCCAAAAAAACCGATTCTGTCAAAAGTTTTTTATTTTTCAAGTTTTATTCACTTATTTTTCTTAACCTACCATTTTTAGCTTTCATAGTTAGACTTTGAATTTTTATCTGAAATTTTTTGTGCTATCTTCTCATCATTTTATAAGGTTGCTCACAAAATTTCAAGTCATTTGGATATCATTTGAGGGTAGCTGTAGTTCAAACCTACACCTTTATTTACATGACAAGGCAACTAGTTGTGTGCATGCTGAATGTAGTGTATGACTAGAGGCAATCCATCTGACTTACAACCCTTTGATCCTGAGATAGATAGGACATTTCATAGATTAGTTAGGCATCATTTTATACCTTTTGATCATTCTGAGCATTCCATAACTGGTGAGTCTGTGCATTCTGTTATTGGTGATTTTGAACATCCTGATCTTGAGCATTATAATTTTGAGCATTCTGATTCTGAGCATTCTGATTTTGCACATTCTAAGAACATGGCACAACCTCCACCTCGTGAGAGGACTCTAAGGGAAATGGCTGCACCTGATTTCACCTACGAAAGCTTGTGCATCCAATACCCTGATGAGGATGTCCCATATGTTCTTAAGACTGGACTGGTTCATTTGCTTCCAAAGTTTCATGGCCTTGCAGGTGAAGACCCGCACAAACATTTGAAAGAATTTCACATTGTCTGCTCTACCATGAAACCCCCAGATGTCCAAGAGGATCACATATTTCTGAAGGCTTTTCCTCATTCATTAGAGGGAGTGGCAAAGGACTGGCTGTATTACCTTGCTCCAAGGTCCATCACGAGCTAGGATGACCTTAAGAGAGTATTCTTAGAAAAAATTTTCCCTGCTTCCAGGACCACAGCCATCAGGAAGGATATCTCAGGTATTAGACAACTCAGTGGAGAGAGCCTGTATGAGTACTGGGAGAGATTTAAGAAACTATGTGCCAGTTGCCCCCACCATCAGATTTCAGAACAGCTTCTTCTCCAATATTTTTATGAAGGACTCAGTAATATGGAGAGAAGTATGATAGATGCTGCCAGTGGTGGAGCCCTTGGAGACATGACTCCTGCTGAAGCCAGAAATTTAATTGAGAAGATGGCCTCCAACTCCCAGCAGTTTAGTGCCAGAAATGATGCCATAGTCATTAGAGGAGTGCATGAGGTAGCTACAAACCCATCTACATCATCTGAAACTAAGAAGCTTGAAGGCAAACTGGATGCGTTGGTCAACTTGGTAACCCAGCTGGCCTTGAATCAGAAATCTGTACCTGTCGCAAGGGTTTGTGGTTTGTGCTCCTCTGCTGACCACCATACAGACCTTTGCCCTTCCATGTAGCAACCTGGAGCAATTGAGCAGCCTGAAGCTTATGCTGCAAATATTTACAATAGACCTCCTCAACCTTAGCAGCAAAATCAACCACAGCAGAACAATTATGACCTTTCCAGCAACAGATACAACCCTGGATGGAGGAATCACCCTAACCTCAGATGGTCCAGCCCTCAACAACAACAGCAGCCTGCTCCTTCCTTCCAAAATGCTGCTGGCCCAAGCAGACCATACATTCCTCCACCAATCCAACAACAGCAACAACCCCAGAAATAGCCAACAGTTGAGGCCCCTCCACAACCTTCCCTCGAAGAACTTGTGAGGCAAATGACTATGTAGAACATGCAGTTTCAGCAAGAGACCAGAGCCTCCATTCAGAGCTTAACCAATCAGATGGGACAATTAGCTACTCAATTGAATCAACAACAGTCCCAGAATTCTGACAAGCTGCCTTCTCAAGCTGTCCAAAACCCCAAAAATGTCAGTGCCATTTCATTGAGGTCGGGAAAGCAATGTCAAGGACCTCAACCCGTAGCACCTTCCTCATCTGCAAATGAACCTGCCAAACTTCACTCTATTCCAGAAAAAGGTGATGACAAAAATTTACCTAACAATTTCTGTGCAGGTGAATCTTCTTCCACAGGTAATTCTGATTTGCAGAAGCAGCACATTCCCCCTCTTCCATTCCCTCCAAGAGCAGTTTCCAACAAAAAAATGGAAGAGGCAGAGAAAGAGATCTTGGAAACGTTTAGAAAGGTAGAGGTAAACATACCTCTGTTGGATGCAATAAAGCAAATTCCAAGATATGCCAAATTCTTGAAGGAGCTGTGCACTAATAAGCGGAAGCTTAAAGGAAGTGAACGGATTAGCATGGGCAGAAATGTCTCCGCATTGATTGGTAAATCTGTTCCTCAAATTCCTGAAAAATGCAAAGATCCAGGTACATTCAGCATACCTTGTATCATAGGGAATAGTAAGTTTGACAATGCCATGCTAGATTTAGGAGCTTCTGTTAGTGTTATGCCTCTGTCTATTTTTAATTCTCTATCTCTAGGTCCCTTGCAGTCAACTGATGTGGTAATTCATTTAGCTAATAGAAGTGTTTCCTATCCTGTTGGTTTCATAGAAGATGTCTTAGTTAGAGTTGGTGAACTGATTTTCCCTGTTGATTTTTATATCTTGAATATGGAAGATGGATTTTCTCAAGGATCAGTTCCCATCATTCTAGGCAGACCCTTTATGAAAACTGCTAGAACTAAGATAGATGTTTATGCAGGCACACTGTCTATGGAGTTTGGTGATATAACTGTTCATTTTAATATTCTGGATGCTATGAAATACCCATCTGAAGATCTTTCTGTATTTCGTGCTGAAATAATTGACCATGTTGTTGATGAATACATGACTGATCTTTATTCTAATCTGCATGCCTCTCACTCTTCATGCATTGAGTCTGAAATTGTACTTGATCATATGTCTGAATTTGATGCTGAGAGTGAATCTGAGAGTGATATTGATTGCATGCCTGGTGGTGGTGTTTTACCTCTTGAGATTGATTTTATAGAGTCAGATAGGACTAACCATGTTTCAGGAAGTACACATACCTCTGACTTTCTTTATGAGGACAAGGCTGAGAAACCATCTCCTTCTACCACTGTCCAGCCGACCACACCAGAATTGAAGCCTCTGCCATCAAATTTAAAATACGCTTACTTGGATGATAGCAAGAGTTTTCCAGTGATTATATCTGCCTCCCTTGCTGATGAGCAAGAGGAGAAGTTGTTGTCAGTTCTCAAGAAGCATAAGAAGGCTATAGGCTGGACCCTGGCGGACATTCCTGGTATTAGCCCATCCACATGTATGCATCGAATAAATTTAGAGGATGGAGCTAAACTAGTAAGACAGCCACAGAGAAGACTCAACCCGGTGATTCTTGATGTAGTGAAGAAGGAGATAACCAAGCTTTTGCAAGCTGGAATCATTTATCCTATCTCCGACAGCCAATGGGTGAGTCCCGTCCAGGTAGTCCCGAAAAAGACTGGCCTCACAGTGATCAGAAATGAGAAGGGGGAGCTGATTCCTACTCGGGTGCAGAACAGTTGGAGAGTCTGCATTGACTATAGGAGGCTGAACCAGGTTACCAAAAAGGACCATTTTCCCCTGCCATTCATTGACCAGATGCTTGAACACCTGGCAGGTAAATCCCACTACTGTTTCCTTGATGGTTTTTCTGGTTATATGCAAATTACTATTGCTCCTGAGGATCAGGAAAAGACCACATTCACCTGCCCCTTCGGCACTTTTGCTTATAGGAGGATGCCTTTCGGCCTGTGCAATGCCCCTGGTACCTTCCAGCGGTGCATGATTAGTATTTTCAGTGATTTTTTAGAAAATTGCATAGAGGTGTTTATGGATGATTTCACTGTATATGGATCCTCTTTTGATGGTTGTTTGAATAGTTTGGAAAAAGTTTTGAATAGATGCATTGAAACTAACCTTGTTCTAAATTTTGAAAAATGTCATTTTATGGTTGAGAAAGGTATAGTTTTAGGCCACATTATTTCCAATAAGGGCATTGAAGTAGATCCTGCAAAAATTTCTGTTATTTCACAATTGCCTTACCCCTCTTGTGTGCGAGAGGTGCGATCTTTTCTTGGTCATGCAGGATTCTACAGGCGCTTTATAAGGGATTTTAGCAAAGTAGCCCTTCCACTGTACAACTTGTTGCAAAAGGAGGTGGAGTTTGACTTTAATGACAGATGCAAAGAGGCTTTTGATTGCCTCAAAAGAGCGTTGACTACCACCCCCATCATCCAGGCACCCGATTGGACAGCCCCTTTTGAGCTTATGTGTGATGCATCAAATTATGCATTGGGGGCTGTCCTTGCTCAGAAAATTGATAAATTGCCCAGGGTGATATATTATGCTTCTAGGACTTTAGATGTTGCCCAAGCAAATTATACTACTACTGAGAAAGAGCTTCTAGCCATAGTTTTTGCTCTTGAAAAATTTCGATCTTATTTGCTTGGTACTCGCATTATTGTTTATACTGACCATGCAGCTCTAAAGTACTTGTTGAAGAAGGCTGATTCTAAGCCTAGGTTGATCCGATGGATGCTCTGGCTCCAAGAGTTTGACTTGGAGATCCGTGATAGGAGCGGAGCACAAAATCTAGTTGCTGATCATTTGAGCCGGATCGAACGTGTCTCTGATGCAGATTCACCTATTCGGGATGATTTCCCGGATGATCATTTGTATATATTGTATAGTATTTCTGACTCTCTTTCTACTCCCTGGTTTGCTAACATTGTCAATTATTTAGTTGCCTCTGTTTTTCCTCCCTTAGCATCTAAGGCCCAAAAAGATAAGATTAAAAGTGATGCTAAGCATTTTATTTGGGATGACCCCTACTTGTGGAAATTGTGCAGTGATCAGGTCATTAGACGGTGCATTCCAGATCATGAGACTGACTCAGTCCTGCAGTTCTGTCATTCTTCCGCACCAGGAGGTCATCTGGGTGTTCAAAGGACAGCTCGCAAAGTGCTTGATTGTGGTTTTTATTGGCCCACCATATTTAAAGATGCGTGGAAGATCTGCAGCACTTGTGAGCAGTGTCAGAGAGCAGGACATACACTTACATGGCGACAACAAATGCCTCAGCAACCTATGCTATTTTGTGAGGTGTTTGATGTCTGGGGTATAGATTTCATGGGTCCTTTTCCTGTCTCTTTTGGTTATGTTTACATTCTCCTTGCAGTTGACTATGTTTCAAAATGGGTGGAAGCCAAGCCCACCAGAACTAATGATGCTAAAGTTGTCGCAGACTTTGTCAGGTCTAATCTGTTTTGCAGGTTTGGAGTACCTAAAGCAATTGTTAGTGATCAAGGAACCCATTTTTGCAACAGGACAATGCATGCCCTGCTTAAAAAGTACGGGGTGGTACACAGGGTATCCACACCATACCACCCCCAGACTAATGGACAGGCAGAAATTTCTAACAGGGAAATCAAGAGAATTCTAGAGAAGATTGTGCAGCCAAGCAGGAAAGATTGGAGTACCAGGCTTGATGATGCTCTCTGGGCACATCGGACTGCCTACAAAGCACCCATAGGAATGTCTCCTTATCGGGTTGTCTTTGGAAAGGCATGTCATCTTCCAGTGGAAATTGAGCACAAAGCATACTGGGCAGTGAAGACTTGCAACTTCTCTATGGATCAAGCTGGCGAGGAAAGGAAGTTGCAACTGAGTGAGTTAGATGAAATCCGCCTAGACGCCTACGAGAATGCCAAGTTCTACAAAGAAAAGACCAAGAAGTTCCATGATAGCATGATAGTTAAAAAAGACTTTGTGGTTGGGCAAAAAGTGTTATTGTATAATTCTAGGCTTGGACTCATGAGTGGTAAGTTGAGGTCGAAGTGGATTGGTCCTTTTGTTGTTACTAATGTTTTTCCTTATGGTACAGTTGAGATCAAAAGCGACTCCACAAACAAGAGCTTCAAGGTCAACGGACATCGACTTAAGCCATTCCTCACGAACCCTTCTTTAGTGGACGTAGTGGTGGAAGAGACTTCCTTACTCCACCCTACTCTTCCTCCACCATGACTTAGGGAGTTTTTCTTTTCCTATCTCCTTCTTTGCTTTTATTACACTTGTCCGATTCTCTTTGATGATTTAATTGTTTTTAATCTTTTAATTGTGCTACATTGAGGACAATGTGTTGTTTAAGTATGGGGGGGGGGGGGGGAGTGTTCTTTGGTTTTGCTAGTTTTGTTGGTTTTGTTAATTTGTTAGTTGTGTTAATTTGTTAATATTGTTAGTTTCGTCGGATTTTCAGTTTAATATTTTGGGTCAATTTTGTGTGCACGTACGACTTTGCATGTTTTTCTTTGAATTATAGGATATGTTCAAGAAATGGGTAATTGTTTTGAAAATAAAAGTTCTTGACATTTTGTGACTTGAAATCCTTGATTCTTCTCTACATGTCATGATAGTTTTGAAAGCTCAATTTGAAAGTGATGATTTTACCTTTGTGAGAATTTGAGCCATCCATCATTATAATCATTTGGTGTGTTTTGCCCCATTGATTGCTTGCACAATAGCCTTGGCTTGATTCTTGTTGATGCGTCCTAATTCACATGCATATTTGGAAATGATTAAGGCAATTTTGTTCTTATAAGCTTCTAGCCAAATGGACTTACCTTGAATTAATTCCTTTGATAGCCCTTTTGAGCCTTGTTTCCCTTTCCTTGTTTTGAAGCTCACTACAAGCCTTAAGTGAAAAACCATGATATTACCATATCCTTAAGGAATTTTGGAGCTTTGGAATTGTTTTGGGAATAAGTGTGGGGGGTTTTTGTTTCATTGGACAACTTGTTTTGTTGACTATGCTTCATGATGTATTTTGGGCCATACTTGATGTACATTGTATATTGGTTAAATGTTGGACATGCTGAATGAAATGTTGTTTCTCAAAGGCAAAAAAAAAAAAAAAAATTTCGAAAAAAAAAAAGCAATAAAGTTGAGTGAATAAGATCTTTAATGGCACAAGAATGATGAAACTCTTGGTTCTACTCTTCATGTTTAATTTTTATCTTTACTTTTTTTTATTTTCTTATTTTTTTTCTTAATATGCACTTATTCCCCTTTGCTCCTCTATTCCTTTGGGATTTAGCCACTTATTCCATATTTCTCCATACCTTGTCCTTGGCCCCATTACAACCTTAAAAGACCTTTTGATCCTCATGTGCTTGTGTTTATGGTTGATTGTCAATTTTAGAATCTTGCCAAGTTTATGGGGTGTTTGCTTTCATGGGTGCTTTGAGGGTAAATAGTAGCCTAGACACTTGAGAGATAGAGTGTATATCTTGTGAGGCTTTATCACTTTTCATTCTTGAGCTGATTAACTATTTTGCCATGATTGGGTTGCTTGGATGATTTTCATGAATGTCTTGACTTTTTGGATCTCCTTATGTTAGATGTTACCCATTCCTTTTATTCCTTGATGTTCATTGAGAAATATGTGAATGTTTTTGTTTGTCTCCCTCTGATATCCTTGGATTTTGTTCTTTGTTTCATTTTGCCCAGGAGTGCAAAAGGCTAAGTATGGGGGGTTTTGATGTGCCATCATTTTCTCCTATTTCTTAACCCTTTTTGCCCCATTTTAAATACTGATTAGTCTTAATTGTCAAATTTATTAGGCAGTTTTATTATTTGGGCCCATTCAGCTAATTTGATGTTTTTAATCTAATTTCAGGAATTAATGAAGCATTGGGTTTGAATCCAGAATTGGGCTTGGGCTTGAATCCAGAATTGAGATTGGACTTGAAGAGGGCAGACTATTTTATTCTACAAAATTAGATCTTATCTTATCTTTATCTTATCTAGATATTATTTAGATTTGATCTCATCTAGATATTATTTAATCTAGATCTTATCTTATCTAGATTTGAATTTCTCATCTAGATATTATTTAATCTAGATCTTATCTTATCTTATCTAGATTTGAATTTAATTTATTTATGGGCCTGGATTTAAAACAGATTTGTAAGCTTTGGGACTGAAAAACTATATAACAGCACCAAGGTTCTAGTTTGGGTCTCTCTTCGATTATTCGTTTTTAGTTTTAGTCTCTCTCTCTCTCTCTCTCTCTCTCTTCGATTATTCGTTTTTAGTTTTAGTCTCTCTCTCTCTTTCTCTCTCTTCTTCTCTCTCCTATTTTCGTTTTTAGTTTTAGGCTTTTCTTAGACATTTTTTTTGTTTTGCAATTCCAGTTTTGACTTTTCATTTTAGCAATAAAATTTCGTTCTTCAATCTATAATTTCGTTCTCTATTGATTAATGGAAGGCTAGATTTTCTGGTGTTGTTCCTTTTGAGGACGAAGCCCAACTCTCTTTGAGGTTTCGCTTGCAATGTGGTTTCCTGGCAGTTTTCCCTTCACCAGTTATCCCAATTTCGTGAATATTAATCAGTGCACGCTTCGTGTTCGATTAATTGCCTCTGAGCCTAACTTGCGTTCATGCTTAATGGACGAAGGGCTAACTGGTGTATGTGGTGCCTAATCACGTATTGAAAACCCTAAGTTGATTTTCGCTTAGTAAATTGAAATAGGGTTGGATTAAGTGGTTGACTGTTAGGGACGAATTCTCCATAACCCAGGATAAGAGAGTGGCTTCTGAATCAGAGGAAACAACCCGTTTTTAGTATTAGTAGTTTCGTATTCCATTTTATTTGTTCTGCTCTTTAATTACCAAACAACCAAACCCCCCCCCCCCCCATCGTTACTGTTACTGTTACTGCAAGTATATTATGAACATTTGGCTTGTCACTGCTCGTTGGGAAACGACCTAGGATCACTTCCTAGTTACTGCATTTTCATGTTTATTTGATTCGGGTACGGCCTCGATCAATATGTGTATATGTAATTTGAGTAGCAAAAATACTTGAATATGTGTATGTATAAATTCAGGTAGCAAAATACTTGAATGTGTGTATGTAAATTTTGATAGCAAAAATGCCTCATAAAATGTATATATGTTGCATGTGCCTCGTGAATGTATGTGTGTTGCGTGTAGGTAGCAAATGTCTCATGAAATGTATGTGTGTTGTGTTAGGTAGCGAAGATACCTTATTCAATTTAGGTAGCGAAATGCCTTGTTGACTTAATTAGCAAATGCCTTGGCTATGTGCATGTGTATTTCTTAGGTAGCGAAAATACCTTGAATATGCGTGTATGCCCGTAAGTATATAAGTTGTTCTAGGTTTACACTCGGAAAGGGTCGTAGGCTGTTGTTGCTAGGCTTTGCTTTAAAATGGCATTTCCTTGTAAAATAACTTTTCGAATATTTGTTTTTGCAAGAAATTTCCCTGAGAAAGCTTGCCACAAAGAGATCCAAGAAGGACGCCATTGGAGAAGGCTCCAGTGCTGCCCAGCCACCAAACACGGATTATGACAGCCACCGATTTCAGAGCGCCGAGCATCAGCAGCACTTCGAGACCATCAAGGGATGGTCATTCCTCAGAGAAAGGCGGGTCCAGCTGAGGGATGATGAGTTCCCTGACTTCCACGAGGAGGTAGCTCGCAGGCGCTGGGCACCCCTTGTGACCCCTATGGCTAAATTCGACCCGAAGATAGTCATGGAATTCTATGCGAACGCCTGGCCTACCGAGGAGGGAGCTCGAGATATGTGCTCATGGGTATGGGGCCAGTAGATCCCCTTTGATAGAGATGCCCTCAACCAGTTCTTGGGTCACCCACTGATCTTGGAGGAAGGTCAACAGTGTGAATATGACGAGAGGAGGAGCCAGGTTTCCGGCTTTGACGAGGATGCCATCGCTCAGCTTTTGGGCATACCAGGGCAGGATTTCGCCCGGACCGCTGCACGGAGACGGATGCGGATCATGCGCACTAGCATGACCACCCTGACCTAGATATGGATGAAATTGCTGCTCAGCAACATCCTGCCCAGTGACCACAACTCTGATCTCCCTCTGCCGAAGTGTCAACTGGTGTATGCCATTCTGCCACAGATGAGTGTTGTTAGTCGTCTTATACGACTAACTTTTGTATAGAAAACATTTTCCAAAACTTATATAGTTCCCCCAATTTATGGTTATTTTGTAGTGATTTTGTAAATAAATATTGTTTTATGGTTAAAGCTGTCTCTAGAATATTTCCATTGGATTTAATCATGAAATATGCGCAATTTCAGGTGAAAAAGAGGCTAAGTCATGAAGTGTTAAAAGTGACAGTTGAGCTTAGCTCATCAGTGGGCTAAGCGTGCATCCACCGCTAAGCGCAGCTTCAGTGTGACAAAAGAATCTGGCAGAGCATCAATATCAACGCCACACGCTAAGCGTGAGATCAATGCGCTAAGCACAACAGTTGTCTTCAACCAGGCTCAGCGCACGACTAGCGCTAAGCTCAAATCCACTTACTCGCACTAAGCGCAAGGGTGGTGCTAAGCGCAACATCGCGAATTTAGAGCCTATTTTGTGCAGAATTAGGGTACAATGCCCAGGGCACAGAATTCCATAGCACACCACAGTGCCTTTTTCAGGAATAGAGCTCTGGAGGTAGCAAGAGGAGCAACTTTTGCAGAGATACCTAAGTTTTGTAATCTCATTATTATTATTAGGGGTTTTCTGTAATGGCTGGCTAAACACCCTTATTGGGGATTTCTAATGATCAGCTGATGTAATTATTTTAATATCTAATTGATTGTGTTTCTTGTGTTCATTGCTTCTTTCAGTTCTTAAATTATGTGTGCTCTTGGTTTGATCACCCATTTGTGTGCATAGTTAGGTGACTTTAGCACTGGGAAATGTATTGTTGCCTTTGAAATTGAATGAAGCAGAATTGAAACTTAGTCTTACAACAGGGATCTGCGGAATAAGTTTTGGTTTTATATATGTTGTCACAATAATGTTGTTTGGTGTAAGTCTAGTCCAACAAGAGGGATCTGAGGACAAAGCTTGGGCTAAATTAGTCTAAATTTTCGTAAGCTACTTAAGCTAAGTCTATTCAAACAAGAGGGATTTGAGGATGAAGATTAGTTTAAGTTAGTACCTAGGAGGGCTATTTAAATTGAGCCTAGTCCAACAAGAGGGATCTGAGGATGAAGCTTGGATTGATTCAGTTTAACTAGGGATCAAGGTTTAGTAATTTAGTGATGCAATCCTACCCCGCAAGGGCATTGGTTAGAAGACTCCAAGTAGATTGGGCTAGAGATCCAAGGAAAGGCCCTAGGGTTCTCATGAGCCTTAGGGTAGATTTCGAGCCCATGGGCTAAGTATGAGCCCGCTTATCTTTGTAAATATTAGAATAAGTTTTTCCTTCGTCAAGGCCTTGTATTTTGGCCATTCTAGTAGTATAGGGTTTTAGCCTTGTATTTCGGGGCATTTTGAGTTGTCTTTGTAATAAGGACTTTTTTTTTATTTTCATGTTTTTTGTCATGGGGGTGAGCTTAGCTATTATAGGGGGTGTGTAGCTAAGCTCTAGCTTCTCATCTCAAGGAGGTGAGCTTAGCTATTAGAGAGGTATGTGTAGCTAAGCTCTAGCTTCTTTACGAATCTTCTTAAGGAAGCTTCTCAAGGAGGTGAGCTTAGTTATGAGAGGGGTGTGTGTAGCTAAGCTCTAGCTTCTCAAGGAAGTTTTCTCAAAGAAGCTTCTCAAGGAAGTTTTCTCAAGAAAGCTTCTCAAGGAAGCTACCTAGTCTATAAATAGAAGCATGTGTAACACTTGTTGTAACTTTGATGAATGAGAGTCTTGTGAGACACAACTCAAAGTTCAACTTCTCTCCCTTTTTATTCCTTCAATTTCGTGCTCCCCCCTCTCTCTTTCTCTCCCTCTTTCTTTTCCTCCATTGAAGCATCCTTCCAAGCTTCTTATCCAAGGCTCATCTTGGTGGTGAAGCTCTTTTTTCCATGGCTTATTCCTTAATGGATGGCGCCTCCTCTCACCTCTTCTCCTTTGTCTTCCGCTGCATCTCCATGATGAAAAATCACCATTGAAGGACCTCATTGAAGCTCAAAGATCCAGCCTTCATAGAAGCTCCACAAGCAAGCTTCCATCAAGTGGTATCAGAGCACAAGAGCTTCAAGTAGGTGCTCCTTAAACCTCCATTAATTTTTTTTCTTTGCCTTCTCTTCCATTGTTGTTTCTTAATTTTTCTCCATGTATCTCCTCACATGTCTTGTTCTAAATGTTGTTAACATGATTCTTTAGAGTTTCCACCGATTAAACTTGCTATAGAAGTTAGATTTGATTTTCTATGGTTCAAATTTCTTGTTCTTGTTCTTGAACCATGAATTGTGTTGAGTTTAGGTTCCTTTGAGTTTTGTCTTGTTATTTTTTGTGGCTGAAACCTAAACCATAAAATTCTTACAAAAATATTAAAGTAGAAGAAAACCTCATAAATCTAGAGTGACTTGTTCACCTATTGTAGTTTTGTCATAGAAGTCATGTCTAGTCATGAAACTTGTCACATAAGATTTCTTATGTTGTGCTGAATTTTATTTTCTTGTTTCTTTGTCTAACTCATTTGTTCATGAGTGTATGAAATTCTTTTAGCCTATTATTTGATTTGAGTCAAATCTTTCATGTTAATTAGTCCTTAACATGTTCATGCAAAATTCTTAGAGAGTCTTTGATTGTGAACCTTTTCTTGAACTTTTAGGTTTCCTTATGATTGTGTCTATTGTGAATTTGAGTTTTGGTGATTGAATTGCTGGCTGAAATGTTGATCCTAAGTGAATATTGAACTCCTAAAACTGTGGTAAACAATCCTAGTGAGTTCAACATACATAGGAAGGTTGAAAGTAAGCCCAAGGCAATCAATATACCATGCTTAAAGAAACAAATCGCTGGTGCTGGCAGCTTGGACATACAAACTTGTAAAAATTACTGAGAATTGGTTACTTCGAATTTTGAGCTGAAAATTTTACTGAATTTTATAGACATCTGGAAAAAAGTTATAAAAAAAGAAACAAGTGATTTGGATAAAAGGAAAAAATACGAAAAATCACACAATTTGGCAGGAAAATCAGTATCCAGAAAAAAAAAGGTGAAAGGGAAGTGTGCTTGTTGTTTTGGCTCAAAATTTATTCTATAATTGGAAATTTCAATTGAAAATTAGTGTGAAGACAAGTGCCAAAGCTAGAGGTTTGTTGAGTCTTTTTTTCAGTTTTTTTTACTCTACTCTAGAGCCATTCTAAGTTTCTCTTTGAGTCCTAGCTTGCTTCTATGTCATTTTCATTGCTTTAATTGTTGAATAATCCTTGAAAAAATTGTCTTGTTAAAACTCCATTGGTTTAGCTTTCATTTCATTTTTTTTGGTCTTTGGTTATTGCTTGTCTCTTTGTTTCCTTGTTTGTGGGTTGCCATATAGGGAATTGGAAGGAGGATTGGTGCCATCCCTTGAAGAATTTGAGTCCAGAAGCAAGGGGCCAACCACCTTAAGAGCTATTGGACAAAGAAGCACTCCAAATTGAGTGAATCACCAAAGAGAGAACAACCACCAAAATTGAGGACCATTTTGTAATTTTGTAATTTGCAATTTACTTACCTTCATTGCTTTCAAGTTTTTGTAACAAAAAGGCCTTTCATTGGAAGTGTGTTGGGAGCCTCCAATAGGTTACCAAACTTCTATTTGTGTGTAATAATTTTAGGCAATTTTTACTTAGGATAGTGAGTGTCTTGTTGGGAACCTTGAATGTGGTCATCCAAACACTCTTAGGATTCACCTAGTTTACATTTCTTGCTTACTTTCATAGCTTATTTCTTTTACCTTCCATTGTCAAACCGCCTAGATAGCTTGCATTTTACCAATTAGTTTTTTTACCTTATCTTTCACACCTCTTTTAGTGTTTATTTGGATAGTTTCAACCATAGTTTCTTTTACCTTTTCTTTTCAAACCTCCAACAAGAAAGAACCACAAATTAGGAACCAACATGAGTCATCATTCATCTAGTGTTAATGGCGAGGGTACTAGTCATAAAGACCCTTTATCTAGAATCTTAGATGAGTTGAGTTCCCTCAAGTTATGGAAAGAAAAACAAGAGAGAAAAGAAAAAGGAAAAAAAAGAGTGGAAGAAATAAGTCAAGATGAAAGAAAGAAAATAAGAGAGGAAGAAAGAAGAAAAATAATGAAAGAAATAAAAAGAGAAAAACATGCCTCCTATAGTAGTCATAACTCTTGCAAGAGCCTAAGTGAAGAACTTCGTGACTATTACGAAGGAAGGCATAGGTCACATCTTAGACCTCACTCCCATAGAAGAGAAAAGGAAAGAAAGCCTCAAGAGGCTAACATTAACCTCTCATACTTCCATGGGAAGGACAATGTAGAGGCTAACTTAGATTGGGAAATAAGGGTAGAGCAACAACTTAAAAAGAAGTCTACTTCAAAATCTTATGGCTCTCACTCTTATCCAAAGAAAGACCAAGGTCAAGGCATCTTAGGGGTGACACCTTCTAAGCCCAAAGATGATAAGGGGAAGGCAATAGAAAAGCAAGCCCCTAAGGCTAGTATGCAAGAGAAAACTAGCTCTATAAAGTGCTTTAAATGTCTTGGAAGAGGACACATTACTTCTCAATGCCCCACCACAAAAACCATGATTATGAGGGGCCAAGACATTTATAGTAGCCAAGATGAGGCTACTACTTCACCTTCCTCTAGTGAAAGTGAAGAAGCAAAATGGGAAGAATCTAGTGAAGAAATCTACCCCCAAGAAGATGGACAACCATTAGTGGTTAAAGAGAAGTGTAAGGAGGTAAGTGTCTCCTCCAAGAGG
This sequence comes from Glycine soja, assembly GCF_004193775.1. Taxonomy (NCBI): domain Eukaryota; kingdom Viridiplantae; phylum Streptophyta; class Magnoliopsida; order Fabales; family Fabaceae; genus Glycine; species Glycine soja. The sequence goes on along the minus strand of NC_041020.1, from coordinate 15,853,847 downwards.
TTAGCTAAGAAGGAAACTCATTTTACAATAAAGACAAACATTAAAGAAACTTTTCCTCTTAGACAACCTCCACATTTTCTCTTTTGTAAAAAGACACTTGCTAGCATTGCCACACCTCTTGGGCTTGGGTTTATTCCTCAAGTAAAGAAGTTGTTGGATGAGGGTTTGGTTCACAAGAGCTTAAATCCTTGTGCTTTTTTGGTGCCCAAAATAGGTATTATTAGGCACCAAGTCCCTAAAATAGGTGGTATGATGAATGTTTTGAGTGGTGCAACCCTCTTTTGTAAAATCACTCGTACACCTAACATCTTCATGGTGTGTGTACATAGGGACCCATTAGGTAGGTTTGTTCTTATTTTTAGTTTCAATACAAACTTAGGTACTCATATGGGACACCTTAGGTTTGTCATACTTTTTGGTAGGAATAATCAATATGAAAATACAGAAAAAGGTATGTTTTATTACGTTACTTTTCTTAATTTTTCAAATAGTGATCAACGGGTTCCCATGAACCCTAAGAGAATAAAGGTCATTCCTGAGTGGCTCACTCCACCAAGTATAAGAAAAATTTGGGGCATCCATGACTTAACAAACTTTTACAAAAGGTTTGTCCCATATTTTTCTATACTTGTAGCACCACTCATTGAGTTGGTGAGAAACCATGTTCCTTCATGGGAAGATGCCCAGGAAATGGGTTTTCAGACCTTACCTTACTTCAACATACCAAACACCACTAATACATGTGTTTTTGTTCTTTTTACAGGTGTTGATGGAAGAAGCCCAGAGTATGAAGAACCTCGGGATTTGAGGTCAAATCCTTTCCAAGGTGGAGGGAATGATGCAATCCTACCCCGCAAGGGCATTGGTTAGAAGACTCCAAGTAGATTGGGCTAGAGATCTAAGGAAAGGCCCTAGGGTTCTCATGAGCCTTAGGGTAGATTTCGAGCCCATGGGCTAAGTATGAGCCCGCTTATCTTTGTAAATATTAGAATAAGTTTTTCCTTCGTCAAGGCCTTGTATTTTGGCCATTCTAGTAGTATAGGGTTTTAGCCTTGTATTTCGGGGCATTTTGAGTTGTCTTTGTAATAAGGACTTTTTTTTTATTTTCATGTTTTTTGTCATGGGGGTGAGCTTAGCTATTATAGGGGGTGTGTAGCTAAGCTCTAGCTTCTCATCTCAAGGAGGTGAGCTTAGCTATTAGAGAGGTATGTGTAGCTAAGCTCTAGCTTCTTTACGAATCTTCTTAAGGAAGCTTCTCAAGGAGGTGAGCTTAGTTATGAGAGGGGTGTGTGTAGCTAAGCTCTAGCTTCTCAAGGAAGTTTTCTCAAAGAAGCTTCTCAAGGAAGTTTTCTCAAGAAAGCTTCTCAAGGAAGCTACCTAGTCTATAAATAGAAGCATGTGTAACACTTGTTGTAACTTTGATGAATGAGAGTCTTGTGAGACACAACTCAAAGTTCAACTTCTCTCCCTTTTTATTCCTTCAATTTCGTGCTCCCCCCTCTCTCTTTCTCTCCCTCTTTCTTTTCCTCCATTGAAGCATCCTTCCAAGCTTCTTATCCAAGGCTCATCTTGGTGGTGAAGCTCTTTTTTCCATGGCTTATTCCTTAATGGATGGCGCCTCCTCTCACCTCTTCTCCTTTGTCTTCCGCTGCATCTCCATGGTGAAAAATCACCATTGAAGGACCTCATTGAAGCTCAAAGATCCAGCCTCCATAGAAGCTCCACAAGCAAGCTTCCATCATTTAGGCTACAACATAGAACACAAAAGCATGATTGATTAGAGAAACATCTTTATATGCATCAGCTGGGCTGTTAGAAAGACCCAACATCTCTACCTACTGCTGTCAATTTTACTTACTTGCATTTTTACTATTTTTAGCCTAGACTTAGTTTAATCCTATTTTAAATCATCAATTATCAATGTTTCTTTCAACAATGCCTTATTTCTGAATTTAACCCTGTCTTAGACTAGTTCCCTAAGTTCGATACTCGGATTCATCCATTTTAATTTTAAATACTTGATGATCCGGTGCGCTTTTTGGTAAACCGGATTTCCCTTGAACATATTTGTATAAAGAAAAAGTGAACCAAAAAGTAACTGCAGGGGAAATCCAACATGTGTTCACGTGGCTCAGTTGATTGCTGATGCCATCTATCAGTATGTAGGAATGGCACCTACGAGGCACCTTGTGGACCCAGAAAAGTCCAACAGGGCATTAGGATTTCCAACACTAATCACAAGCCTCTGCCAGTTTTACGAAGTGCCGGTCACCCCCAGCAAGGTCATCCGGCCGCCTATCACCAGAGCCTTCATTGAGAAGTACTACATGTCCATGCTGGAGTAGGGTGAGGCACCACAACAGCCAGGGGATGATCAGTAGCAGGCCGCAGATGCCCCACCGCCACCTCCGGAGTCTACCTCTGATCACCTGCGGAGATTGGAGCGGTATATACGTCATGTGGCTGACCAACAAGCAGCCAACCACAGGGGTCAGGTGCAGCTGCATGAGACTTTCTACCAGGACACGCACCGTCGGCAGGGCCAGGTTTCCAGCCCATACAGTGGCCTACTACGGAGCAGTTTGAGGCTGCAGTAGCATGGTCGGGGGATTGGCCCAAGGATCAGATTGGACTTGCCGATACTCCTGGAGGTGAGGACGAGGCTGAGGAAGATCAGGACATGGCGGACCTGATAGATTTCCTCCTGTGAGAGAGGCAGGGACGGTCAAATCGCCAAACTTGTGATTTTCCTTTTTCGACATTAGTGCTTTCATGTGCTTGACATTGTTATTTCCATGTGTTTGACATTTTTATTTTGACATTGTTATTTTTCATGTGTTTGACATTAGTGCTTTCATGTGTTTTACATTGTTATTTTCATGAGTTGGACGTTATTTGCTTTCAGTTGTTTGACATTATTGCTATCAGTTGTTATGTCCAAATTGAATATGACGTTATCACTTTCAGTTATCTGTCACGCGTTGTCGTATTTTCTTTGCGATGTTTTGTATGAAACACTAAAAATAATGTAGGTCTTGTGTACTTTCAGTTGCACACCTTGTTTTCCATAACATGTAATCGTGGATACCAACTGTACCCGATTTGCAAACTATCTCTAATCCTTTCTTGAAGCGTTTGACTAAAAAAAATAGACAAAAACAAAAAAAAAATGATAAAGATAAAAGTTTTGGTCAACTAAAAGCCAACACGCTTTTGAAAAATGAACTTTCCAAAATTTCACCATTCAAAACACAAGAAGATTTTTGAGAAAAAAATGTGTGTACACCTAAAGGGTGAATGCTGTGAATTTTTCCCGAACACCCAAAATGGACCCGAATGAATGCATGAATTGATAAAGGAGCATGTTTTGGAAACACTAGGTTGACTTAAATAGGAAAAATGAATCCTGAGCCCTAGTGTCACATGACCACAAAACTTGGTGCTTGAGCGACCACATGGGTGCATGCATGACCAATTTTGCATAAATTTCTAAATCATCATTGTTGCATGCGAGTCATGGAAATAACATGGGACATTCTTGTATCCCTGAAACGCTGGCCAAACCAATGCCCTGACATATATCATGTCCGGCCCTTTCTACAAGCCTTTTGAGCCAAAATCTCAACTCATCAGCCATAAACCTTGATCTATGATAAGGACTTCCATCCTTGCCATCAGGGAAAGGAACAGAGGGATCTCCCAAGAAAGAAGATCCATTCACTGTTAAGCTCCAAAAGTGCTTAAAAACACAAAAGAAAAAGAAAGTTCCCGATCAAAGATCGAAAGAAAGCAAAAGAAAAAGAAATTCCCGATCAAAGATCAGAAGAAAACAAGAGAAAATATACATAAAGGTCTTCAAACCAGACAATATCTGAACAAACATACAGAATTGTCACAAGCAAATGAGAAAAGAAAGGAAACCACGACTAGCGACACGAGAAGTGGTCTTCTCCCTTTGATTACCAACCAAAATTTTATGCGCCGGGGACTCTGTCGCCCCGCACTAGACAAAAACAGAAAAGGAAAAGGCCAAAATACCCAGAGCCAAGTTTCCCACCAAACACAATTTCCCGAAAAAGTCCTATTGATCCATGATTGCACATGCTATCTTTGATTTTGATAGGAAATGATTTGCAAAGTCAAGTCATGATATATTTGTGGTTCAGAATTAGGAGGAAACACTTGCCCGTGTGAGATTTATACACCTTGAGTGATTTTCTTCTATTTCAGTTGGACCCAGTATTTCCCCTAAATGATCGTTTAGAAACAAAATACTAATATCCTGAATCTCATTTATGGTTATGAGAAAATTTTATCAGCATACTTTCCTTCCCCAATAGACACATTATTTTTCTTCAAAATATATGTTGCTCTAATCGGTTGGAGGTTTTGTTTCTTTGCTAAAGCATGTTCGCATTTTAGTGAAAAAACACCAAGACTACTTTGTCTCGCCTTCGTCATCTAGAGACGGCAAGTCCGATGACACATGGAGACACCTCAGGGTTATCCGTCACCTTTCGTCATCCAGAGGCATTCAAGTCCAATGACACGCGGAGACACCTTACGATTATCTGCACCTTTTGTCAACCAGAGGCAAGCGAGCCCGTTGACCGAGACTACTTTAGTCTCACCTTTGTCAACCAGAGGTAAGTGAGCTCGTTGACCAAGACTACTTTAGTCTCTCCTTCGTCATCCAGAGACGGCAAGTCCAATGACACGTAGAGACACCTCATGGTTATCCACACCTTTGCTATCCAGAGACAATCGAGTCCGATAGCATGCAAGGACACCTCATGGTTATTTGCACCTTTTGTTAACCAGAGGCAAGCGGGCCCGTTGACCGATACTACTTTAGTCTCACCTTCGTCATCCGGAGATGGCAAGTCTGATGACACGCGGAGACACCTCATGGTTATCCACACCTTTACTATCCAGAGACAATCGAGTCTGATAGCATGCGGAGACACCTCATGGTTATCCGTACCCTTTGTCAATCAGAGGCAAGTGAGCATGTTGACCGAGACTACTTTAGTCTCACCTTCATCATCTAGAGATGGCAAGTCCGATGACACGCAGAGACACCTCATGGTTATCCGCACCTTTGCTATTTAGAGACAATCGAGTCCGATAGCATGCGGAGACACCTCATGGTTATCTGCACCCTTTGTCAACCAAAGGCAAGTAAGCACGTCACCCGAGACTACTTTAGTCTCACCTTCATCATCTAGAGACGGCAAGTCTGATGACACGCAGAGACACCTCATGGTTATCCTCCACCTTTCGTCATCTGGAGGTAATCAAGTCCGATGACACGTGAAGACACCTTACGGTTATCAACACCTTTTGTCAACCAGAGGCAAGCGAGCCCATTGACTGAGACTACTTTAGTATTGCCTTCGTCATCTAGAGACGACAAGTCCGATGACACGTGGAGACACCTTAGGGTTATCTGCCACCTTTCGTCATCTAGAGACAATCAAGTCCAATGACATGCGGAGACACCTTACGATTATCCGCACCTCATTCAACCAGAGTCAAGCGAGCCTGTTGACATGCAGAGACCAACATGGTCGTCTGCACTATTCGTCGAAGACTCAACGTTTGTTGACTGAGACTACTTTAGTCTCACTTCCGTCATCTAGAGACAAGAAAGTCCAATGACACACGGAGATAAATTATGTTCATCCGCGCTTTGCTATCCAGAGACAATCAAGTGCGATAGCATGCAGGGACGAATCATAGTCATCTGCCACCTTTCGTCAACCAAAGGCAAGCGAGCCCATTGACACGTCGAGACCAATGTGGTCATCTGCGCCTTTTTGTCGAAGACTCAATGTCTATCGATCGAGTCTACTGTAGGCTCACTTTGCTATCCAGAGATAAATGAGTCTGATAGCATGCAGGGACCGTAATGGTCACTCGCTTTCGTTGTTCTAAGACTATCAAAGTCCCTTTTCCCATCCAGAGATAAACGAGTCCGATGGTGTGCGGGGACGATGATGGTCGTCCATTTCTAATTGTTTTTTGAGATTATTGCAGTTCCTTTTGTCATCCAGAAACAATCGAGTCTGATGACGCACAAAGACTCTCTTTTGCTATTTAGAGACCAACAAGTCCGATAGCATGTAGAGACCGTCACGATTATCTATTTTTTTTTATCACTTTCAAAGCACCAAGGCTTTTTGTTGTGCACCAAATGCCTTTTATGATTTTTCTAATTGACAGGTTTCGATAATTGAGCTATTGGTCGGTTGGGTGAAGATTCAGTGAACGAAATTAGTGTCATATCTTTACTTCCCTTTTATCTCCAATAAAAGATAAGGGGCAACTGTCATACCCTAATTTTGTCTGGGGATAATTGTTTGTCGGCATGCGGACCTTAATTGACCACTTTGAGATGCTTGACACTCACCGCCGCATAATCCGTAAAGTTTCACGACGTTTCAGAAAAAAATCAGCTAAAAACACAAAAATAGGGGTGTAGTAATCAAACTGGGGGGTGTACCTAGCATCTGGGCCCATCTGGAATATTCCAGAAAGGGGATTGCTTCAGGTGGAAGCAACCTAGCTCATCTGGGCGAGCTGGGCGGCAACCACCTCCCCCATTTTCTTATAAAATGGTATGAGGGGGCTGAGTTTTAGGGGTTCAGCAATTTGATAACTAAGAAATCACTTAAAATTAGTGAGGAGAAGAAGAAGGAAGGAAAAAATCCAAGCCGAGATGCTTCCGTAACGCTTCCAAGACATTTTCGTGATCGATTTTGTGAAAGTTTCTTCGTCGTTCTTCGTTCGTTCTTCATCGTTCCTCGAGCTTCAACCGGTTAGTTTTCGATATCGAAGCTTTCAATTCACTCTATGCATCCTTAGTGGTCCATTCTTGCTTCGTATGCTTTCATCTTCAGCTCGTTTACTTTTGGTATCCTTTTCTTCCGTTTTTAACGAGCTTCGACCGATCGTTTAAGCCATTATCTCTCCTAATAAATGATAAAATGAATTTCAGCCGATCATTTGTGTTGTAATCTCATTTAATCACTGTTAGAATAAAATTCAACCGATCGTTCACACGGTAACCTCGATTAATCAAAAAGGGGTAAATAAGCTCCAATCGGACATTTTACTTTGAGAGTTCTTTTGAATGAGTTGATAAATAACCAAGTGAAACTAAAGCTAAAATCAACTCACAAACCAAGCTTTGTCTGCAAAAAGGTCATTTGAAACCATTTTAAGGTCCAATGCCTTAAACGGTCCTCTTTGATTTTATCAGTTAAAATGGACCGTTCAAAAGTATAAAATCAACACACCACATAACTTTCTTGCTTTCTTTAGAACTACGTAGGTCTGAGTTCCTCATCGCAATTGAGGATACGTAGTAGCAAAAGCCCCGCTTTTGTCGACCCCAAAAGATAAAAAACGTAAAAAAGGGAAGATCAAATAAAATGAAAGTCATGATTTTGCATATTTGATTTAAGGTTGTCGTCCCTTGTGACGGACGCGTGGGGTGCTAATACCTTCCCCGTGCATAAAAACAACTTCCAAACCTTTCATGCTTAAAGTTTGTAGACACACGTTTCAGTTTTTCTAACGTTTTCCTCAAATAAATGTTGGTGGCGACTCCGCGCATTTTCCTCCCTTGGAAGACGCACCCGTGAGTCTCGCGTCACCCTCCCGTCGAAGGGTAGGTTATGAAAGGTGGCGTTTGGTATTGGATGTGCGGAAGGCAGGCTTTATGGCTAATTTAGGGGTGGGCTTTGTGGATGATTTAGGGGTGGCCTTTGTGGATGATTAAGTGTTCTTGGTTGATAGGGTGGTGGGTAATGAGAAGGGCTAATATTGGCTGAGTATTGATATTGTTGAGCTGGTGGGAAATTTGGCCATGTAGGAACGATAGTCACAGCATGGGTTCCTCCCTCCTTCTCATTCTCTCCATTTGCCCTAGGCTTCCTATTCATCAAAGCAAGATAATCAAATTTGCCTCTTCTCAAACCCACTTCGATCCTTTCGTCAATGAAAACTAAATCGGCAAAGCTTAAAGGTGTGTAACCCACCATCTTCTCATAGTAGAACACTGGTAATGTGTCCACTGTCATTGTTATCATCTCCTTCTCCGTCATTGGGGGTGCTACTTGAGCTGCCTGATCCCTCCACCTTTGGGCGTATTCTTTGAACGACTCATGTTCCTTCTTGCACATGTTTTGTAGTTGCATTCTATCCGAAGCCATATCAAAATTGTACGGATACTTCCTAATGAAGGCAACGATTAGGTCCTTCCAAGAATGGACTCAGGAAGTTTCCATATTAGTATACCAGGTGATGGCTGCCCCAGTAAGACTTTCCTGGAAGAAATGCATCAACAATTTTTCATTTTTCGAGTATGCCCCCATTTTCCTACTGTACATTTTCAGGTGATTCTTGGGGCAAGTAGTCCCCTTGTACTTATCGAAATCCGACACCTTGATCTTTGGAGGGATGACAACGTCAAGCACTAGGCATAACTCTGCCATGTCAACAAAAGCATGATCTCTACCTCCTTCAATGGCCCTCAGCCTTTCTGATGCAATCCTCCCTAGGAAGGGACCAGTCACTAGAGCCATGACCAAGAGGCTCCAAGAGGATTGAGTTAGAGCTTTTGAAGAAGGCCCTAAGGTTCTCATGAACCTTAGGGTAGATTTCTGAGCCCATGGGCCAAGGTTGGGTCCAATTATCTTTGTACATATTATATTAGGAAGTCATTATATTTGGTCCTTGTATTTAGGGCTCCATAATGTAGGTAGGGTACCCTAGAAATATAGGATTTTTCAGCCCTTGTATTTTAGGGCACCTAGACTAGTTTTTGTATTAGGGGTAGTTTTGTAATTTCATATGCACTAAGTGAATATTTGATGTGTGTTGGGAAATAAATTTAATTGAATTGGTAGAAGCCCAATCCAATTAAATTTTAGAGGGGGAGGTGAGCATTTGCTTATTACACCCCATTGCCACATCATATAGTCACACTTTGTGCATGTCCTTCATGCTTTACATGCTTCATGACACCTAAGCACACTTAGTGGAGAATCTTGGAATTGATCTTGGATTAGTGGGTTGAACCATAACTGAAATTCACTAATCATAATTAGTGAAATTTTGGCTCCACAAATTCATTTCAAATTCAAGTGAAATTTGAATTGAAATTCAAAGTTCCCTCCAATTTTGTGTGACACTCAGGCTATAAATAGAGGTCATGTGTGTGCATTTTTTTCAACTTTGATCATTTGAAAATTAAACTTTAGATTTCAGAGCTCTTTTAGAGCACAAAATTTCATGCTTTTCTCTTCCTCTCCCTTCATTCATCTCCTTTTTCCTCCAAGCTCTTATCCACGGCCTCCTATGGTGGTGAGCTTCTTCTAGACTCATCTTCTCCTTGAAGTGGCGTCTCCTCTCTCTCTCTTCCTTCTCCATTCTGCTGCCATTCATCTTCCAAGAAGCAAAGGAATCCTTTGATGAAGAAGATCCTAGGCCTACAAGCTACAATGGAGCTTACATCACTTTCCTCTATATGATTGAATTTTTCCCTTTCAACCATGGCAAGAGGGACTCTTCCCACTACAAAAGGCAAGGGTTATGGTTGTGGGTGGTATTGAGGGCCCCCCGAGGTGTTTGGCAGGGGTGTGCCACCAAACGCTTGCCCCTCAGTGGCACATCCGAGTTGAGGCTTGAAGTCGGCTAGAGTGTGGTCTCAGAGCGCTTCATGTGTCCCCCCATGGGTTGAGAGACATTTGGATGATTAGATTGGGGTTGTTGGCTCTCAATGAGTATGGGAGTGGAGTTATTGACATTCTCATCGGGAGCGTGTGCAACATCGGGTGGTGTATAGTTGGGAGGCAAGCCATATGGTGGGAAGGAATGCTTGTTCTGAACTTGCACAAAATGGGGGTCATCTGTACTTCCTAACGTTGCGCCTTCCTGTTCTACCATATCCGAGACTGGAGGATTTACTTGATTGAGGCCAGATGGGTGAGTCGGGTCCACCTTAGTGGCGGTACTTATGGCAATGACTGTAGCCGCGTTGACCCTCATCATTCTTTTCATACTCATCATGGCTTCCATCATTGTGGCCATTTTCTCTTTCATGGCCTCCATGTCGGCCTTCATCTGCTCTTACACCTCCTCTATTTCACTCATCACTCTAGCTCTGGCACGTGTTTGATAAGGGCACCATAAAGCGCATTCTTTCCTTTTGATTACAGTTCTGATTTCAAGGAAAGAATGCAATGAGCAATGCAACTAATGTGAAAATAAAAATGGGCATGGATGTATGTGAATGATACATTCTTGAAGTATTGCAAATTTTACATAGGACATTCAGTAGAACATAAGGTTGAATCAATTTTGATTTTTATTAAAACAACATGGTTCATCACATATTGTCAAAGTGAATCTAGAAATAAAACATGGACGTCAACAATCCTTAATTTTGTAAATTTTTAGCTCAATCATGTGTTGGCAGTAGACAAAGAAGCGATGTAACTCAATCCATCTTCTGCCCCAACTTTTGCGAGCTGGTACTTCCATACTTGACCTTGACTTGATGAATCTTTCCTTAAAAGCATGTGCTTGGTTCAACCCCGTAATCCAAGGAATAGAAATTTTGATTGTCAATACTTCAACAACATATCATAGAGATGAATATGACTAACTTTTCTGTATAAAACTTGTGTAAATTGTATCAAATTTCCCCAATTTATGGTTGTTTTGTAGTATAATAAGTACTTTCTATTAAGTATAGGTAATAGACACTTAATACTTCTATAATAAGCACAGTGGCATTTTTGTAAATAAAGTGATTTTGTCAACATCGGTTTTATTAAAAATCGTTGCTTCTGTTTTGTCCTCCTAAGCCTCTCTCTTCGCCATCCTAAGCCATGCCCTCTCCGGCATTTGCCCGTCGCCTCTGTAATTAAGACCTTTCCCAAAAATTCCAATTGTTACAACAACAACATTATTCACAATTTCATTCATCAATAACAAATATATCACATCCCATTAATAAAAAACACAATTTTTCTTGTAAAACAACATGCAACAAGAACATGCATACATCCCCAAAGCTAGGTTCCCTAACCCCAACTATGCTATCAAAAGCCATAAGTTATAATAAACTCTCCTCACCTATTGTGAGGTCTCCGTTAGTTCCTCTTTGTGTCGCTCAGAGACCTCTTTTGTTCATGTTCATCAGTCCAAACACAAGGTTTTATATACCAAATCGAAGGAAATTTAGTATAGATTTCAAAAACAAGGTTAATTTCCCTTGTTAAAACATAAAGGGCTAAGGGGTATTTTGGATTCCACTACAAGGAGGTGCCATTTTGAAATTTTAATCACGCCAATGTGACCAAGGTTCAACGAATGTCACGAAAATAACATCAATTTTACAAAAAGATAACTTTTACAACGTCTCATTTTCAAGGGTTTTTCAAAGGAAGTGTTATTACAGTACCCAACCCACAACAGACACTAAGAGAAGATCAAACTAACTAGGAGAAAGGCTTAGAAGTCAAGGTTACCTTAGAGAAGCTACGAAAGAAAGGATTGAGCACTTGTTCTCCACCGAATCCTTGAGGTGGATTCTGAGAATTTTGCTCCAATTAAAACGTTCCTTTCCATGTGGTGGTTCGGTGGCAAGCAACAGCGCTTTGTGGTGGCCATTGGTGGTCATCGGTTGTGGGGAAAGTGTTAGGGTTTGGGTGGGTGTTTGGAGAGGAGGAGAGTGAAAAATCATGTTTTTCACGCTAAAGAATGTATTTATAATCTGTAGATCTCGCTTAATGAGCTCGTCTCGCTAAGCGGAATCCACCTTTGGCGCTAAGTGCGACTTTTCACGCTTAGCGCAATTTTTTCTCGGGTTGGGATTTGTACCGAGCATGACAATTCACGTTGAGAACAATTCCTCTTGTGCTAAGCACGACAATTCATGCTCAGCGCAATTCCCTCTCGAGTTTGAATTTTGCTTAGTGCACTTCTCATGCTATGTGAGAGGTAAAATTGTTGTTTTGCAAATCCCCACTGTCAAACTGTGGGAAAATGGTTTAGGAATCTATAGTCCAAATTTGAAGATGATCCAACGATTAACGAATCCAGGATCACGGTTTTACCGGAACAGGTTTAGGTAAAATTTGAAGTCTCATAATTTCAACTTAGGTCAATAAAACTCCACATAACTCAACACCCACATCAAACAAATCACACATGGCTAATTCACATCATTCCTCAACTCATCCAAGTCAATCATATAATCAAATAACATGATAAATATATTTAAACACGATTTACAGTCAACGAAATTTCAGGTCGTTATAGGGGACAGTTCAGCTAGTCCCGGAAACACCATCTTCACGCCATTTGGGACATCGACATCAATTTTGTCGACGCACCATTACAATGAAGTCTCCCTCCTATCACTTTCATAGATAGAGACTTCAAGGGTACCAACCCTGTCAACTAGGGCGACCCTGTGATTGTCTCCATCAACATTGCAAACTTCATGGTGTCCAAGGTCCTCATCAACTAGGGCAACTCCACTAATATCCTATATTGGAGAACTTTCCAGAGGCTCGAGGTCTCCCTTGACACTATCCACCCTCACGCTGGTCCACTCCTTGGCTTTGCAGGCGAAAGAGTAGAGACCAGAGGCTAAGTGGACTTAATGACTACTTTTGGTCAAGGCCAGCTCTCTAGGAGCTTCAAAATAAGATATCCACTTGTTTATCCAGATACATCATATTTTGTTTGATTGGCAGAAAGACATTTAACGAGCTTGGAGCCATAGTCTCCATGCCACATTTGAAAATGAAATTCCCTACCCTGACTAGTGAGATTGTGAACTTCAGGGCAGATCAAAAGCAAGCACGACAATGCTATGCAGAGAGCCTGATGGTAGCACCTTATCCTCCCACCAGGGAGCCTGCCAAGCCTCACCCCACAACGGCTGAAGGTAATCAAGTCATGAGCGTGGACGAAGGGACCTCACCGGTGCACTGCCAAGCCTCAACCCGGGCACTGTAAGCAACTCAGTAGGGACCTCACCGGCGCATCATCGACATGTTACACAGAAACGCGGATTTGTTTGCTTGGCAGTCGTCTAACATGCTAGGAATCCATCCCAACATTATCTGCCATAAACTTGCATATGTCCCCAGGCCAAACTGATATCACAGAAGAAAAGGAAGATGGGAGAAGAATGGTGCAAAGGTGTCAAAGAAGAAGTGGACAAACTCCTTAATGCTAGCTTCATCAGAGAAATCTGGTATTCCACCTAGTTCACCTATGTCCTCCTGGTCAAAAAGGCCAATGATAAATGGAAAATTTGCATTGACTACACTGATCTGAATAGGGCATACCCCAAAGACGCGTACCCTCTACCCAGCATCGACAAGCTAGTCGATGGAGTGTTTGGGTTCCATGTACTAAGCTTCCTGGACACCTACTCTAGGTACAACCAGATTCGGATGCATGCTCCAGACGAGGAGAAAATGACATTCATTATTGAAGATGCCAGTTTTTGCTATAGGGTCATGCCCTTCGGCTTAAAAAATGCAGGCGCTACATACCCACGACTGATGGACCAAGTCTTTAAATAGCAGATCAAATGGAACGTCAAGGTATATGTGGACGACATGGTTGTCAAGTCTCAAAGCATAGCCCAACATGTGTCAGACCTAGAAGAAGTCTTTGAGGAGCTCCGCGAGTATGACATGCGCCTCAACCTTCAAAAATGTACTTTCGGGGCAGGCGGAGGCAAGTTCCTCGGCTTCATGATCACTCACCGAGGGATTGAAGCCAACCCCAATGAATGCAATGCCATATTGGAGATGTGCAGCCAGACCAATGACCAAGAAGTCCAAATACTAAATGGTAGGCTAGCATCCCTGTCCAGGTTCCTCTTGAAGTTCGTCGAAAAGGTAAAGTTGTTTTACAAACTGCTCAAGAAAATTAAGCCCTTCCTATGGGATGAGACCTACGAACAAGCTTTCCTGCCATACTGCTAGTTTTGAGCTGATCCAAGCAAGGAGTACCCCTACTGCTATATCTTTTAGTAGCCGACGAAGCCATTAGCTCAACCCTCATACAAAAGGAAGGGAAGCACCAACTCAATATCTATTTTACCAACTGTATACTTCATGCCGCCAAGAAGTGCTACCAAATGATAGAAAAGGTGGCGCTAGCACTCATTACGTTGGCCCAACGACCCAGGCCCTACTTCCAGAGTCATCTAGTGGTAGTCAAAGCGAACAACCCCATCAAGAAGGTTCTGCGAAGCCTGAACTCGCAGGAAGGATGGTGGCTTGGTCTGTAGAACTTTTAGAGTTTGACATCCAGTACAAACCTCCAGACCCCATGAAGACACAATTCATGGCTTACTTTCTAGCAGAATTTGCTAGAAATGACAAAACCACCCCAGACTAATGGAACCTCTACGTAGATAGTGTGTCCAACGTAAAAGGAAGCGGGACAAGAATTATCCTCAAAGGCCCTAACAATGTCACTCTGGAGCAAGCACTCAAGCTCAACTTCAGAGCCTCAAATAACCAGGCAAAGTATGAGGCACTCATTGCCGGTCTGAAACTAGCAACAGGAGTCAGGGCCGAGAAGCTATGATGCTACACAGACTCGCAGCTTCTCCAGAGATAGGTTGCTAACAAATACCAGACTAAGGAGACAATGTTACTCAAGTACTACCACATTGCCAAAACTCTCATCAACAATTTTGAATGCTTCGAAATGTACTACTTACCCAGAGAAAGCAACACCAGAGCAGACTTGCTCTCCAAGCTAGCCAACACCAAAAAGGTTGGGCACCTCAAGACTATCATCTAGGAGATGCTCTAAACCCCCACCATAGACACTAAAGAAGTTATGGCCGAAGAAGAGGAGAAACCAGACTGGATGACCAGCTACAGAGATTTTCTAACTCAGGGGGTGTTGCCATCAGACGAGAATGAAGCTCGCCACCTGAAATGGAAGGCCAGCTGCTCCATCATCCTTGATGGCGAACTATTCAAAAAAGGGTTGACAACACCCCTACTCAAAAGCCTAAACAATCAATAGGTAGGCTACATCATGAGAGAACTTCATAAAGGGATCTATAGTCTCCACACCAGAGGATGCTACCTTGCCACTAAAGTGGTGCGGGCTAGCTACTACTAGCCAACACTCAAGGCAAACGCCCTTGACTTCACCAAGAGGTGCAGACAATGCCAAGAGTTTGTAGTTGTTCCAACACTCAATCTTCACATTCTGAGCTCCCCTTGGCCTTTCGCCATGTGGGGAACGGACATACTGGGACCACTACCAAAGGCCCCAGGAGAAATCAAATGCTTACTAGTAACCATCGACTACTTCACCAAGTGGGTAGAAGCAAGACCACCGCGGGAAATTTCAGTCAGTGAGGTTAAGAAATTCACCCGAAAACACCTCATATGCAGGTACGACCTCCCATACACCATTGTCACAGACAACAAGCTACCAAACTCCGAGCAGTGATGAGATATAATACCAAGGTTCAACCACAAGCCTTTCAACCTGATGACCTCGTATGGCGAGTCTGAGGTGAAGCCAGAAAACATCCCCGAGCAGGAAAGCTTGGCCCCAACTTGGAAGGCCCATCCAAGGTCACAACAAGCCTGGACAATGGAGCATACAGACTACAAGAGCTAGATGGCAAAGAAATTCCAAGAACATGGAATTCCACCCACCGGAAGTTTTACTTTAGTTGACATAAATGCAAACCCAATGTTGTACTTTTTTTCCTACTTAGGTCTTCTGTCCCAAAAATAGAAAAATTGGGGTTTTGGCTTGAGAGGTTTTAACGAGGCACATCTAGGATAACGAAGCGAATTTGTACCCAATCAAATACATTGAATAAAAATTCTACACCCCTTCCTATTCATAACTTTCTTGTCAAGACAGGAACATCCATAATCGTAGCTCCAAGGCTCTCAAAACCCAAGGACCACCCTTGGTGAGCCCTCCTTCTACAATTAAGTCTCTAGTACGTGTCACCCACAACGAGTGATATGTATGCAAAAGCACACAACTAAGTCTCTAGTAAGTGTCTCCTACAACAAGTGACATGTATGCAAGAGCATGCCACTACGTCTCCAATACACACCACCCACAGCAAGTGACATGTACGCAAGAGCACACCCTTAAGTCTCTAGTAGATTCCACCCACAACAAGTGGCATGTATGCAAGAGCACGCCACTACGTCTCTAGTACATGCCACCCACAACAAGTGACATGTACGCAAGAGAACGCCACTAAGTCTGCAGTATGTGCCACCCATGGTGAGTGACATGTATGCAACAGCATGGCGCCCAAAACCCAGTTTAGACAATTCCCTAGTCAATCCTCCAAAGGGCTTGCAAAACCCAAGGTCCGCCCTTGGTTAGTCCTACTGATTCACGGCACGATGTCTCCAGTACATGCCACCCATGATGAGTGATATGTATGCAAGAGCACAACACATGCGTTGCACATAAGACTCGTCAAACCTAAGTCCCAAACTTGATGATCCTCACAGGTTCACAAAATCCAAGCCTCGATGAAACTCTACAAGCTTGTCGAAACCCAAGTCAAACACATCCCCGGTCCAAGACTCTATGAACCCGAGGTTCACCCTTGGTGAGACCTTTTTGTTACTAATTTCCATCTCCACAAGAACTCAAGGTACGCAAGGTCTGCCCTTGACAATCTTTTCTATTCCTAATTTTTATCTGTACAAGAATTCAAGTCTATCAAAAACCCAGGGTCCACCCTTGGTACCAAAAAACCCAAGGTCTACCTTGGTACGCACGCCTACAAAACCCAAGGTACCCACTTGGTCCGCTCACTCACAACAACTATGATGACCACCGCCTAAGGTCCAAGTTCAACAAAACGAACTACCACCAGACTATTTTGGCAACACCTTCAATCAGGTGGAAGTCATACTTACTCCTCATAACCATTAAAGGAGAAGCTTCGCAAGTCAAAGCGACCCATCACTAGATTGAGTGACAAGACCTTGAATCAAGTGCAACTTATGGTTACTCCTCATAACCATCAGAGGAGAAACTCCAAAGGTCTAGCAACCTACTCCTAAACTGGTTGGCAAGACCTTCAACCAAGGGCAAGTCAAACATTCTCCTCACAAGCATCAAGGGAGGAGCTCAGCAAAGCAGAAGGAAGCCAAGACCTTTAACCAAGTTGAAATCAAACCTGAGACGATTTTATGTCATCTAGTTTTACAAGACCGCCACGGTCCTACCTCTACATCGACAAGGTCATGCTTCTTGTGCCGTCAAAGATTCCACACTTATCCTTATGATGGCCTATTCGTACTACCATAAGTACAGAGTGTTGCATAGACAAAGGCAAACACATAAGACATACATAAATAGTGCAAAATTTGTCATCAAAGGAAAGCATGTGCATTGAACAAAAATAAAAAGTGTCAACATTACAAGGCCTATTCGGTCAAAATCCAACAATGCAAAAGAAAAGAAAATAAACAGAAAGCAGCCTAAACATCAACATCATCAACACCCTACTCCTCACCAGTAGCCTTCTCCTCTCCAGCAAGATCATCCTCATCAAGCTAAACACCGTCCTTTACGTCCTTGAAAGGGTAAAAGAGACTCAAGTCGAGGTCCTTGGCGAAGAACCTGACCTGTCTGATGTTTTTTTGAAACCTTTTTTCATGTTGCTCCACAGCCTCTTTCTTATAAACGAGCAGCTCCTCCTCAAGCTCTTGTTAGCCAAGTTCTTTTTCTCTTCCTGCAAGTCCTTACAATGTTTGAACAGTTCATCACTGTCTAATCTGGTGCACAACAACTTGGCCAATACACTGCCAACTTTAGAAGACAATTGGTGGTTTGACCTTACAGCCTCAGCAAGAGCAACGATGGCACTAGCTACCTTAGGGTGCTCCACTCTCCAAAGAGTGCGAGTATTCGCCCTCCATTTAGCAACATTAGCCTCTAAAAAGGCCACTCTGCTCAACGTCTATTGATGCCACTGCCTATTTTCTTCAAGAATTGCCAGACTCCGCTAAAGGAGGACCTTGGCAGAATCCGTGGCATGCTGGAACCCGACTGACCTGATAAGATTTTTATCAAAGGATGATACAAAGCCAGCAGGGGTCTTTGTTAGACTATTGGTAAGCATACCAATGACGTTGCAGGTTACAGATTTATAAAAAGAGATCGTCTCCATAGGAACTTGAGTTACTAAATTCATTCAGATAAAAATAAACAATTTCAATAGTTATTTACAAATTTAATTGAATTATCATGGGTTTGTCTAACTAACGAAAGATAACTTAAAGTAACAAAATAGCAGAAATTACAAAAATAATGAAATTGAGTGCGTCAGAAATACGTAAAATTTACGGAAACAATAATAACAAATTCAATTAATTTAAGAAAAACATAGGATTGCATTTCATCATTTATACCCTCAGTATCCTAATAAGATTAACATATAGGAATCATTTTCTAATAGTGAATGAAAAAGATGATGCAACTCAATAAACCAAGAGGGGGGTGAATTGGTTTTCAAAACAAAATATAACTTTTAAAAACAGAGTTACAAAAAAACATTTTGCATGGATCGTATCATAAAACAAATATGAATCGAACATAATAAATACTTAAATACTTGATCCTTCCTTAAACATGATCCTTCATTAACATAATTTCTTTCACAATCATAAAACTTGAATCTTAGTGAAAAACTTGTTCAATACTTGAATGAGGTGATTAAACCTTGAATGAGAGAAAAAGATTAGAACAAGAGAAGAATGACACAATCTTTTATATTGGTTCACTCTCTATTTCTAGAGAAGCTAATCTAGTTATCTAATCCACAACCTGAATTAGATTTCCACTATACATCAAGAATCCTTGATGCAATCCTCCCATCACCAGAGCCATGGCTAGGAAACTCCAGGAAGATTGGGCTAGGGATGCAGGAGAAAGCCATAGGGTTCTCTTGAGCCTTAGGATAAATTTTACATGCATTAAGTGCACTATTTGATGTGTATGTTGGGAGAGAAATTTAATTGAATTGGGAGAAGTCCAATCCAATTAAATTTCAGACCAGCCTAAGGGGGAGGTGAGCATTTGCTTGCTACACCTCATTGCCAAATCATATAGTCACACTTTGTGCATGTCCTTGATGCTTTACATGCCTCATGACACATAAACACACTTAGTGGAGAATCTTGGATTAGTGGGCTGAATCATAGCTGAAATTCACTAATCAAAATTAGTGAAATTTTGGCTCCTATCGCAACCTACCTTGCGATGGGACGACAAAAGAAAATAAATAAAAGCATGTTCGTCTCCTAGGGAGAAAACGAGTGGGAGTTGCCACCATCGTTTATTCGAGGAAAACGTTAGAAAAACCAACACAGGTCTGCGAATTTTGAAAAGAAGGGTTTGAGAGTTGTTTACGCATATGAAAGGTATTAGCACCCCATGTGCCCATCACAAAGAACGACAACCTTTAATCGAGTGTGCAATAAAAATAATGTAACTACAAAATTAATTATTTTTCCAAGAGCGGTGAATTTATTTTCTTTTACTAAATTATTTTTGTTTATTTAATATATTTTTTTAATTGACAAGGGTATTGCCCTTGGTCCTACGTATTCTCAGGTGCAATGAGAAAATCAGACCTACGTAGTTCTTTAAGTTTGAATATTTGTGTGTTGAATTTGATTTTATGTTTTTTTTAAGATTTATTTTAATTGCAAGCAAAGAGTTGTTACGGCATTGAACCTTGAAACGCTATTTTACATTTTGAAAAGCGAAGAGAGTCGTTAAGGCATTGGACCTTAATGTGGAAGCAAATCTTTCCAAGTTTATTTTGATGATGTCAAAGACTCAAGTCAAGAATCAAGAGTCAAGCAAGTATCAAGAATCAAAGAGTCGTTCAATCAAGAATCAAGATTAAAGTAAAGATTCAAGTGAAGACTCAAGATGTACAAGAACTTCAAGAAAAGCATCAAGATAAGTATAAAAAGATTTTTTCAAAAACCAAATAGCACAGTTTTGTTTTACAAAAGAATTTTCTCAAATTTTCTAAAGTTACCAGAGTGATTACTCTCTGGTAATCGATTACCAGTGACCAGATTGGTTTTCAAAATGTTTTCAAATAATTTGTAACGTTCCAAAATGATTCTCAAATAGTGTAATCGATTACTTGTAATCGATTACAAGTAAATCTGAATGTTGGAATTCAAATTCAATTGTGAAGAGTCACAACTTTTCATAAAATACATTGTGTAATCGATTACACCATTATGGTAATCGATTAACAGTGAATATTTTTGAAGAAAAAGTTAAGAGATATAACTCATAACATGATTTTCTCAAAAGTCATAACTCTTCCAATGGTTTTTTGACCAGACATAAAGAGTCTATAAAAGCAAGACCTTGGCACGCATTTTACAAGCATCCAAAAAAAAACACATATCTCTTTCAAATCTTTTCTGACCATTGCCCATTGTTTTTCTTTGCAAAAACTCTTGCCAAAAAGCTTTCTAAACTTCATTTTCAAAACTTTGTTTTTCTGCAAGTGGAAATTCTGCAGAAAACAAAAGTGTGCTATCTTTTCTTCCTTCTCCCTCTTGTGGTTAGTCCAAAAGAATTCAAAGGACTAACCGCCCGAGAATCCTTTTGATTCTTCCTCCTCCCTCTAAACAAAATATTTCAAAGGACTAACCGCCTGAGATATCTTTTGTTTCCCCTTACAAAGATTCAAGGGACTAACCGCATAAGAATTCTTGGTCTTAACACATTGGAGCATACATCCATTGTGGTACAAGTAGAGCGTACATCTACTTGGGTTGTAATACTGAGAACAAGAGAGGGTACATCTCTTGTGGATCAGTTCAAGTGGAGCGTACATCCACTTGGTGTTTCAAAGAGAACAAGGGAGGGTACATCCTTTGTGGCTCTTTGCTTGTAAAGGATTTTACAAGGTAAAGAAAATCTCAAGAACCGGTGGTTGCTTAGGGACTGGATGTAGGCACGGGTTGTTGCCAAACCAATACAAAAAGTTGTATTTGTTTCCTTCTTCCCTACACTTTTAATTTTCGTTGTGCACTTTTTATTTACGCTTTACTTTTGTCTAAGTTACTGTTTCGATTCCTTACTTTCTCATAACTTAGTATAAGGCCTAATTGAATCTAGTAATATTAAGAAGGATAATTTTTAATTAGTCAAGACACATTAATAATTAATTCAACCCCCCCCTTCTTAATTATTCCGAGGCCACTCGATCCAACAAGTGGTATCAGAGCAGGTTTCTTGAGAATAGCTTCACAACTTCAAGATAAATGGCCTCTTTAAATTCTTTGTTTTCCGAAAGTAATTTTAGGTATAGGTCAAATCTGAAATCATTTCAAGATCATGATGAAGATCAAGCCAACTTATGTCTCATGAAAAAATCTTATGAGAACAACGAAGAAGAATCTATAAGGAAGAAGTGGTACATCGACAGTGGATGTTCCAAGCATATGACGGGAGATGTATCCAAATTTACAACCATTTCCCCCAAGAAAAGTGGACATGTTACATACGGTGACAACAACAAAGGCAAAATCATTGGAGTCAGCAAAATAGGTACGAGTTCCTCTACTCCTATTGAAAATGTGTTACTTGTAGAAGGTTTAAAGCATAGCCTATTAAGTGTTAGTTAATTATGTGATAGAGGATATAAAGTATCTTTTGATTCTGAAAAATGTGTTATCAAGCATGAGCATGACAAAGATATTGAACATATAGGTTTCAGAGAAAATAATGTTTACATGATTGATTTGAAACAAAAATCTGAAAATGATAAATGCTTTATAAGTAAAGATAGTGATCCTTGGTTATGGCATAAGAGAATTTCTCACATTAACATGGATCATCTAAATAGATTAATCTCAAAAGACCTAGTTGTTGGTTTATCAAAAATTAAATTTTGAAAAAGATAAATTATGTGATGCATGCCAAAAAGGTAAACAAACAAGAGCATCTTTTAAATCTAAAAATATTGACTCTACCACTCAACCATTACAATTACTGCACATGGATTTGTTAGGACCCTCTAGGGTCATGAGTTTTGGTGGTAGTTACTATGCATTAGTAATTGTTGATGACTATTCTAGGTATACTTGGACTTTATTTCTTACTCACAAAAATGATGCATTTCATGCATTTATGAAACTTGCCAAAGTCATCCAAAACAAGAAAAGTCTCAAAATTATCTCCATTAGAAGTGATCATGGAGGTGAATTTGAAAACAAGGATTTTGAAATGTTTTGTGATGAACAAGGCATAGAATACAATTTTTCTGCACCTAGGACACCCCAACAAAACGGTGTAGTGGAAAGGAAAAATAGATCTTTAGAAGAAATAGCTAGAACTCTCTTAAATGACACTCCACTCCCAAAATATTTTTGGGTTGAAGCTGTTAACACCGCATGTTATATTATGAATAGAGCCTTAATAAGACTGATTCTTATGAAAACTCCATATGAACTGTTTAACAATAGAAAACCAAACATTGCCCATTTACATAGCAAAGCCTTTAGGATATACAACAAAAGAACCATGACAATTGAGGAATCAATACATGTTTCTTTTGATGAAACTAATATTTTCTCTCCGAGAAAGGAGTTTCTTGATGATATTGCAGATTCATTGGAAGATACGTACAATCAAGAAAGGAATCTAAAAAGGAAGAGAAATGAAGAAAACAAGGATGTTCAACATGACATAGCCCAAGAAAGTGATGATCTTCCCAAAGAATGGAAAACTTCAAGAAATCATCCTCTTGACAATATCATCGGAGATATCTCAAAAGGGGTAACAACTAGACACTCGCTCAAAGATTTATGCAATAACATGGCATTTGTTTCTATGATAGAACCTAAAAACTTTAACGAAGCCATAATAGATGATCAATGGATAGTTGCTATGCAAGAAGAGTTAAATCAATTTGAGAGAAATCATGTTTGGGAACTAGTTGAGAAACCACATAACTACCCTATTATAGGAACAAAATGGGTATTTAGAAATAAACTAGATGAAAATGGTATAGTAATTAGAAATAAAACTAGACTAGTTGCAAAAGGATACAACCAAGAAGAAGGGATAGACTATGAAGAAACATTTGCACCCGTGGCTAGATTAGAAGCCATTAGGATGCTTTTAGCTTATGCATCTATTATGAACTTTAAACTATATCAAATGGATGTCAAGAGTGCCTTCTTAAATGGTCTAATCCAAGAGGAGGTATATGTAGAACAACCTCCCGGGTTTGAAGACTCACAAAAATTAGACCATGTCTATAGATTAAAGAAAGCACTTTATGGGTTAAAACAAGCACCTAGGGCTTGGTATGAAAGATTAAGTAAATTCCTATTAGTAAAAAATTTCACTCGAGGAAAGGTAGATACCACCTTATTCATAAAGAAGAAGGATAATGATATCTTATTGCTACAAATTTTTGTTGATGATATAATCTTTGGATCTACTAATGAATCTTTGTGCAAGGAATTTTCTATTGACATGCAAAGTGAGTTTGAGATGTCCATGAATTACTTTCTTGGACTACAAATCAAACAAACAAATGATGGGATCTTTTTAAACCAAGCAAAATATTGTAAGGAACTCATCAAGAGATTCGGAATGGAAAACTCAAAACACTTGGCTACTCCTATGAGCACTGGTTGCTACCTTGACAAGGATGAGTCCAGTCAACCCGTTGATGAAAAGCAATATAGAGGTATGATTGGATCTCTACTTTACTTATCTGCAAGTAGGCCAGATATTATGTTTAGTGTGTGCATGTGTGCAAGATTCCAATCAAATCCAATGTTTTCACATCTAACTACTATAAAAAGAATCATAAGATATCTCTTAGGAACAGTTAACTTAGGATTATGGTACCCTAAAAATTCTTTATGCAATTTAATAGGATACTCAGATTCAGATTTTGCTGGATCCAAAACAGATAGGAAGAGCACTAGAGGCACATGTTAGTTCATAGGGTCTGCTCTTGTCTCTTGTCATAGCAAGAAGCAAAATAGTGTAGCATTATCCGCAGCCGAAGCAGAGTACATCTCTGCTGGTAGTTGTTGTGCACAGATCTTGTGGATGAAACAACAACTATCTAATTATGGGATTGTATTAGACCATATTCCCATAAAATGTGACAACACAAGCACCATAAATCTATCTAAGAACCTAGTCCTCCACTCTAGAACCAAGCACATAGAAATTAGGCATCATTTTCTTTGAGATCATGTCGTAAAAGGTGACTGTGTTCTAGAATTTGTAGATACCAAAAACCAACTCGCAGACATCTTCACAAAACCACTACCCAAAGATTCTTTCTACACCATTATAAGAGAATTAGGACTTCTAGATGCTAGTGACTTAGACAAATGATTTGTTTTATGTTATGATGTCTTATGACTTATTTGATACATATGCTTTTATGATTTGTGGATAATTTATTATCTTGTTTGATTTTTATAAGTTTCTCCTTTTTTCTTGTATGTTTATCCATTTATGTATGATTTTATTTTACGCACTTTGGCTTTTTGATGTTGCCAAAAGGGGAGAGAAAATGGGTATTTTAGAAATCAAGATATTATATTTTCAAAGTTTTAAAATTAAGAATGAATTCAAAAAGAAAGGGGGAGAAAGAGATGAGTGAACGATAGAACAAAACTTGCACGTATTCTCTTGATTTCAGGATTGTCATCATCAAAAAGGGGGAGATTGTGGAAGCAAAGCTTTCCAAGTTTATTTTGATGATACCAAAGACTCAAGTCAAGAATCAAGAGTCAAGCAAGTATCAAGAATCAAAGAGTCATTCAATCAAGAATCAAGATTAAAGTAAAGATTCAAAAGAAGACTCAAGATGTACAAGAACTTCAAGAAAAGCATCAAGATAAGTATAAAAAGATTTTTTCAAAAACCAAATAGCACAGTTTTGTTTTACAAAAGAATTTTCTCAAATTTTCTAAAGTTACCAGAGTGATTACTCTCTAGTAATCTATTACCAGTTGGCAGTAATCGATTACCAATGACCAGATTGGTTTTCAAAATGATTTCAAATGATTTGTAACGTTCCAAAATGACTTTTAAATAGTGTAATCGATTACACTATATTAGCAATCGATTACAAGTGAATCTGAACGTTGGAATTCAAATCCTATTGTGAAGAATCACAACTTTTCATAAAATACATTGTGTAATCGATTACACCATTATGGTAATCAATTAACAGTGAATAGTTTTGAAGAAAAAGTTAAGAGTTATAACTCTTAACACGATATTCTCAAAAGTCATAACTCTTCCAATGGTTTTTTGACCAGACATGAAGAGTCTATAAAAGCAAGACCTTGGCACGCATTTTACAAGCATCCAAAAAAAACCACATATCTCTTTCAAATCTTTTATGACCATTGCCCATTGTTTTTCTTTGCAAAAACTCTTGCCAAAAATATTTCTAAACTTCGGTTTCAAAACTTTGTTTTTCTACAAGTGGAAATTTTGCAGAAAACAAAAGTGTGCTATCTTTTCTTCCTTCTCCCTCTTGCCAAAAGAATTCAAAGGACTAACCGCCTAAGAATCCTTTTGATTCTTCCTCCTCCCCCTAAACAAAAGATTTCAAAGGACTAACCGCCTGAGATATCTTTTGTTTCCCCTTACAAAGATTCAAGGGACTAACCTCCAAAGAATTCTTTGTCTGAACACATTGGAGCGTACATCCTTTGTGGTACAAGTAGAGCGTACATCTACTTGGGTTGTAATACTGAGAACAAGAGAGGGTATATCTCTTGTGGATCAGTTCAAGTGAAGCGTACATCACCTTGGTGTTTCAAAGAGAACAAGGGAGGGTAACTCTTTTGTGGCTCTTTGCTTGTAAATGATTTTACAAGGTTAAAGGAAATCTCAAGAACCGGTGGTTGCTTGGGGACTGGATGTAGGCACGGGTTGTTGCCGAACTAGTATAAAAACTTGTGCTTGTTTCCTTCTTCCCTACACTCTTTAATTTCCACTGCGCACTTTTTATTTACGCTTTACTTTTGTCTAAGTTATTGTTTCGATTCCTTACTTTCTCATAACTTAGTAGTAAAGCCCAATTGAATCTAGTAATATTAAGAAGGATAATTTTTAATTAGTCAAGACACATTAATAATTAATTCAACCCTCCCCCCCCCCCCCCTTCTGAATTATTCTGAGGCCACTCGATCCAACACTTGAAATGATCTCAAGTGATATTTGAGTAGAAAAGATTACATATATAATATCAAGAGGGATACATAAGGGTACAAAGATTACATCAAAATCTTAAGAAAAACTAACCGACTGTTGCACAAGGTACAAAGCTTGCAAGAGAAATGATGTAGGAAACGATCCACAGTTCGATTCAATAGCGCCTCAGCTTTTCTTTTTTGCTGCTTCTCTTTCTCCTTTCTATGTTTTTCCTCTCTTTCTTCAGTTCTTCAAACCCTTAAACCCTTTCCCTACATGGCTATTTATAGGAAAAGGCCATTTGGTGAAAGGGAAGCTTGCCTAGGCGAGCTGGAGCTCGCCCAAGCATGTGGCTTGCTTAGGGCTGAAGAAATTTAATGGCTCAGGCGAGCCATATGCTAGCCTGGGCGAGTTTAGGTTCAGAAAAATTTAGGAAATAACCATTTTGCCCCTTCCTTGTGGCTTTTGTTTCTGGAACTGACAAACAACCATCAAAACCCTGTGCGACTCCTTGGGCTTGTGCTATAACCGGTGCCAAACACCATAATTCGATTAGCAATGATCAAAGCATCATATCCGAATGATAAAAATATTATACCCGGATGAAATTAGGGTCTGACAATTGTCCCTCTTTACTTATCTTTTATTGAAAATAAAAGATAAGATAATGACACTAATTTCATTCTAGCAATCTGACTATTCAAAATTGGATGCCAGAGAAAACAAAAAAATGAAACCCAAAAAACAAAAGGGCATTGAAGTCATATAACACCAAACAGAGGACCTTGAAGTCCTATAAAACATAAAATGGAGTACATTAGAGTCTTATAGGGCATAAAAGCAAAGGACATTGACATTGAAGTCTTGTAAAGCGTAAAAATAAAAGACATTGAAGACTTTGAAAAGCATAAAAGTAGAATACATTGAAGTCTTGTAAAGCATAAAATAGAAGACATTGAAGTCTTATGAAAACATAAAGACAGAGGACATTGAGTCCTATGGAAACATAAAGGTGAGGACGTTGACTCCTATGGAAACATAAAGACAGAGGATGTTGAGTCCTACAAAAAATAAAGACAGAGGACGTTAAGTCCTATGAAAAAATAAAGGCGAGGATGTTGAGTCCTATGGAAACATAAAAGGCGAGGACATTGAGTCCTATTAAAGCATAAAGACAGAGGACGTTGAGTCCTGCAAAAAATAAAGACAAAGGACGTTGAGTCCTATGAAAAATAAAGGCGAGGACATTGAGTCCTACAGAAACATAAAGACAGAGGACATTGAGTCCTATGAAAAACAAAGGTGACGACGTTGAGTCCTATGGAAACATAAAGACAGAGGACATTAAGTCCTATGAAAAATAAAGGCGAGGACATTGAGTCCTATGAAAAATAAAGACGGAGGACGTTGAGTCCTATGGAAACATAAAGACAAAGGACATTGAGTCCTATGAAAAATAAAGACGAGGACATTGAGTCTTATGAAAACATAAAGATAGAGGACATTGAGTCCTATAAAAAATAAAGGTGAGGACGTTGAGTCCTACGGAAACATAAGAACAGAGGACATTGAGCCCTATGAAAAATAAAGGCGAGGGCGTTGAGTACTATGAAAAGTAAAGACAAAGGACGTTGAATCCTATGAAACAAAAACAAAGGACGTTGAGTCCTATGAATCATGCCAGTATGTACTAATACCCCAAGGCTCAACCTTATAAGAAAGCAAAAGTTTGAATCTTTAAGAGATCCTCTCATCCTAAACTCAAAAGATAGGACATTGGATTTTGGAAATTGGTATATAAAGGGAAATCTATGCACTTATAGCCTGATGTGAAACATGAGTTTTGGAATGCAGAGGCATGCGACCTTCATCTTAAAATGCAATAAATGTGGACTTTGTATCTAGCAATGCAAAAAGTTTTGAATCATGAAAACTATGCAATGCTCATGACATTCTTTCCTCTTTTTGCGATTTTGATTTTTTTTTTATCTCAAAAAACACAGATTGATTGTCCTTTTCTGAAAGATGTGATAACTCATGCGAACTCATCCTATATTTTGCAAATCTCTTCAGGGACTCCCTCAAAGTGTATGTTTTAATTGATTTAGTCACTTGACAATTTTGGAGTGACAGCAGTGGAGCCATTTGATATTTAATCAATCAACTGAAATATTGATCCTAGGGTTCGTCCCTTTCTTTTTGTTTAAGAACTTTGATTATTTTGCACAATAAGAAAATATAAGGCTTTAGGACCGATCACATGCACCATTGAAGGATGGCAATGGATTGTTACACTTTGGTATATGACCAAGTGAAACTTTCCTGATTTAAGGTCATAGAGTGATGCCAAGGGTCTGTCGATCCTGCTGAAACTTGATGACATGGGTTGATCACGAAAGAATTTATATAACGAAGGCTACCCTTGGATTCGAAAGGAATCCTAAAGAGTTTGCATGAGCAATTAACATCAGATGTACCCTACTATCACAATTGTCTTTGGGCATTTTCCTCGAGCTCCTAGTCGAATGATTTTTCTTCTTAGATGTGCAAGTGCAAACCTCAAGGATTCTCTTTTTTACTATTATTTTTATATATTTTTTCAACAAATACAAGCGTGTGCGAGTTCCATTCTAGAATCCAAACTTAAAAGAAAAATTAGCCATTCCTTGATCCACATGGGCTTTATTGGGCTTGTAACGTGGTTAGGGACAAGAAGGCTATGAAAGAAAGGATCAGAGAGGCTCAAAGAGTGTTTAAGGGTTATATTGAGTAAGAACCTTGAGAGTCTTGCTTGTACTTTTATTCATTTCAATTTTTTTGGGTTGGGCTCTACTCCTTTTGTCTTATTCATTAATCTTTATTGCACTTTTGTGCCTTCCTTGTAAATTTTGGAGATCTTTTGTCTCTTTTTTTTCCACTCGCCTTTGCCGAATTTCCTTTCTACTTTTTTTTCCTTAACATCATTGTTGCCCAACCTAGAGCTTGGTAAACCTCATGCATGTGTTGTTTGCATTGCTTTTTCCACTAGTTTAGTGGTGGTTCCTACTTAGGGTTTTTAGTTGTTTTTTATAAAAAAAAAAAAAAGAAAACAAATATGCTTTGGCTCGGAAGGGGTAACAAGGGATAAATTAGTGTTTGGGATGATAAAACACGGTCATGTGTCATTTCAAATCTTGACTAGAGACTTTTGCAGTTTGGATTTTGGGACAAAACCTTTGATAACACACCCCTGGTTTTTTTTCCTTTTTTATTTCCCTAACTTTTTCCTAGGCCACCCTTTTGGGTTTTCAACCTATCGGGTAAGGACTTCTTGTCTGCCTCTAGGTTTGCTTGAAGCTCATGCACGGTGCCTATCATTGCCCCAGTGTAGGTTTCAGAGGTATATGTTGCTGTCGTTTTTCATGACCTTTGTCATACCCTAATTTCGTCTGGGGATTATTACTTGATGACATACAACCTTTGGTTAGCCACTTTGAGATACTTGGCATCCTTTGTTGCACAAAAAATGAAGTCCCGAGGCGTGTCAGAAATCAAAAGGAAGCAGGCTTGCGCGATCCGTGAAATTCCGTAATGTGGCGGAAATCGAAAAGAGGTGTTTTTGCGAAATTCGTGAGTTTCCGTAACTTCTTCGAAAGCTAAAAAAGAGTAAATACATAATCCGTAAGGATTCGTAACCTTGCGGAAGGAAAATAAGTATCGTTACGAAATTCGTAAAGTTTCGTAACTTTACGGAAAAAGAATTACCAAAAAATAGAAAGGGGGTGCATTTAGTAAAAAGGGGGGTACAAATAGTAATCTAGCCCACTTGGGCCTTCCAGATCCTTCCTCCAGAAGGCTGTTGCTTCTGGAGGAAGCAACCTTGCTCACCTGGGCGAGCTGGGTGGCAAGCTCCTCCCCTATTTTGCTATAAATAGGGGGAGGAGTGAAGGGAGAAGGGGTTCAGCCTTCTTGGCACTTCTCTCTCTCTCGAAATTGATGAGGAAAATTATTTCCGTGAAGAAAATCCAAGCCGAGGCGCTTCTGTAACGTTTACGTGAGTAATTACGCGAAGATTCTCGACCGTTCTTCAACATTCATCGTTCGTTCTTCGTTTTCTTCAGTCTTCAACGGGTAAGTACCTCAAACCGAGCTTTTCAATTCATTCTATGTACCCATGGTGGTCCACATTTTGTTTCATGTATTTTTATTCTCGTTTTCATTCGCTTTTTATAACCCCTTTTGACGTGCTTAAGTCATTTATTTAAGTCATTTCTCGCCTAATCTAAAAATAAAATAAATTTCCATCCGATAAAATAAATTGTATCATTTATTTAAGTCATTTGACGTGCCGTAACCACGTTGGAAATAAAAAAAAAGAGGTAAAATAATAATATAATAATCAAAAAAATACCTTTTAGTAAAGTAAAGCGAAAAATCAATCGGAGGTTTTTCTCTTTGGGATTTCTCATTCTTAATTGAATTGACTAATAACTAAAGTGAAACTAAGGCTAAAATCAACTCGCCTAGTCAAGCTCGTCCACAAAAATAGGTTTTTTGAAAGTTTATCATTTCAGTTTCTTACTAAGTAAAATGGATCATTTTTAAGGTCCAACGCCTTAAAATGATCACCCTTCAAGTAAAAAGAATCACTTGATTCATGCATAAGAAAGAACTACGTAGGTCTGATTTCCTCTTCGATGGAGGGTACGTAGGAGCAAAAGCCCCGCTTTTGTCGACCTCAAAAAATAAAAAGAAATAAAAGTTAAGGTAACACAATTTCCACAATTCTAAAAAATAGGTTGTTGTCGTTTGAGACAAACGTGAGAGGTGCTAATACCTTCCTCAAGCGTAAATACAACTCCCGAACTTAGAATTTTCATTTTGACCGGTTTCCTTCGGTTTTTCCGATGTTTTCCACAAATAAACGTTGGTGGCGACTCCGCGCATCTTTCCTCCTTTGGAAAGCGCACCCGTGAGCCTCGCCCTCGCTTGCCCGCAAAAGGGCACGTTGCGACAGTTGGCGACTCCACTGGGGAATATTTTTGTGAGTTAGGCCTATTTTGAGGAATTGTGGATTTGTGAAACTTTGGGTGTGCATTTGTTGAACTGTGTAAAATGTAAATAATTGTTGTCTATTTCACATTCTTTACACTGCATTCAAAGCACCCACGGGTTTGAGTAAAAAAAAAGGGGCCCTACACCCGGGTTCATGGGAATTTAAGGAGTGGAGGTGAATCTATCATCATGCTAGGTCTCCGACTTGCTTGATAATAGTGAAACCTCGTCTAGAGCTTTCTCTCTTTATAATGTGTTGTCGCTGGTATTCCATACCGCCACAATATTATTATCTTGAGTGATGATACCTCTAGAGAACGACCGTGTAAGTTATAAATTGTTGGGAAGTAGTTATTAGAGACCCCTAGATATTATCCTATAAGTAGGGGCAAAGAGCAAACACGCTCCGTGCCATTTGTTCTCATGCATCTTTTGATAAATAGCACTAGTTTATAGTTTTTTGCTAGTGGTGTTTGGTTTCTTTAGAGTAATACGTAACCTGTTTAATGCTACGTCGAGGCGCCATCATGCCCAAACGTAGCATTAAAATTGGCTCTATGCGGTCTCGTATGTGTGAATTACCCCTTTGTGTTGTTTTCTTTCTGTTTCATGCATACGCATTGCATCATTCATGTCGGAGTCTTGATCCACCCCTTTTTTAGGTAAATGATGGGGACAAATCAAAACGGCAAAAGGTTTTATCAGGTCAAGGTTAAAAGTCTAGATGTCACTAGCCTCAAGGAATTGGGACAATTGATGGGACCTCTCCAAAGGCAAGCCTTCCGCAAAGTGTACGGGAAGATTCTAGATTTGGCCGCAGCGGAGGTATTTACGGAAGCTGTCGTATCCCTCGCCCAATATTATGACCAGCCGTTGAGGTGTTTCACGTTTGGGGACTTCCAAATGGTACCAACTATTGAAGAGTTTGAGGAGATATTAGGATGCCCTCTTGGGGGGAGAAAACCGTATCTTTTCTCCGGCTTTCTTCCTTCCTTGAGCAAGATTACAGCTGTGATTGGAGATTCAGCAAAAGAGTTGGATCGCATGAAACAAACTCGCAATGGAATAGTGGGCCTGCCACGGAAATACTTGGAAGGCAAGGCAAGGGATATGGCGAGCCAAGAGAAGTGGGGCCCGTTTGCGGATATGTTAGCTTTGCTGATTTTTGGGGTTGTCCTCTTTCCGAACATTGACGGTTTGGTAGACTTAGCCGCCATTGATGCTTTCCTCGCATATCACCATAGCAAGGAAAGTCCAGTGGTGGCTATCTTGGCAGATTTGTTTGACACCTTTGATCGGAGGTGTGAGAAAAACAGTGCACGGATTGTCTGTTGTTTACCCGCTCTCTGTGTGTGGTTGATTTCACACCTATTCCAACAAGACACAAGACACCCGTGTCCGCTTCAAAGTTATCGCTCATGCGCCGAAAAAGGAAGAGTCAATTGGGACCAACATTTGGCGGAGATAGGGGGCAGCGCAATCAATTGGTTTCCTCGTTGGAAGGAAGGCAAGGAATGAGTTCTTTTCTCGTGTGGGGACTACCCTAATGTTCCACTGATAGGGACTAGGGGTTGTATTAATTATAATCCCACACTCGCCATAAGACAGCTAGGGTATCCCATGAGGGGAGCGCCAACCGAAGAAAGTCTCTCGCCTTTCCTTGTGAAAGATTTAGGCGCGCAAGGTCTCAAGGTTATACAAAGAATCCACAAGGCGTGGAAGAGTCCGTTGAAGAAAGACAAGGAGCTTAGGGGCATCCGTAATGGCGTCATCGGAGGTTATCATGGATGGCTAAGAATTCATGCGCGAGGGTTAGATTGGCTCTCCAAATTGAAAGTTGTCAATGAGGAGAACTTTGAAGCTCCAGAGGAAGATGAAGAAGTCCAAGCTCTAAAATTAGAGCTAGGGAAGGCAAGACTCGCCAAGGAGAAGTTCAAATCCGCTGCTACACACATCCGGAAGGAGTGCACCGAGTTACAAGAGGAAAACGCGGCCACTGCAAGAGCCCTTGAACAAGAAACCAAAAGGGCCCGCAAGGAGGAATATGGCCGAGAGAAATTCTGAGGAGCATTGTGGGGTAGCAACAATGAGCTCAAGCTCCGAAGAGAGGAGAGAGATCGGTCACGGGTGCATGGCATGATCTTAAAAGAGGAGTTAGTTGCTTGCGCGAGGTCTAAAAGGATTTGGCTCAACACTTGGAAGCCACGGAGCAAAGCATGCTAGCTATCATAGGGCAATACAAGGAAGAGTTGAACCAGTTTGTGGCCCATGAACAAAAGCTAGTGGAAGATTTTGCACAAGTGTACGCCGAAAAAGAAGCAAGGGGGAGGGTGATTGATGCTGCATCAAGAAGTGACTATGTGGATGGATAGGTTCTCCTTGACCTTGAATGGAAGTCAAGACCTCCCGCGTCTATTAGCCAAAGCAAAAGCCATGGCCGAAGTGTGTGCTGCCCCCGAGGAGATTCATGGGCTAATCAATTACTGTCAACACATGATAGATTTGATGGCCCATATAATTAGGAATCGTTAGGTTCTCTTGTAACACCTTTTGTATAATCTTGGCTAGATGAAAGCTTTGTTCTTTTATAAAATGAGAACTTCTGAACTCATCATGTTATCTAAAAAACCTTGGGGTGGATCCAAGTGCTCCAATCATCCATTTGCATACTCATGTTTTGGTGGCATACTCACCGTTGTTTATTTCTTTAGGAATTTCATCATAACTAAGAAAACACCAAGGCACCCCTATAACACTCGATCCAGAAAAATGGATAATGAAGAGGGCGTGCAGGAACAGATGAAGGCCGATCTATCGGCCTTAAAAGATCAAATGGTTTCCATCTCGGAGGTCATGTTAAAACTCCAGAAAACCATAGAGGATAAAGCCACGGCAAACGCCTCCAGTACAGTTAGGGAAGCGGAGCCGGTGCTGCAGCCCGCCTTGAATCCGGGCCTAGACAGAAACACGGCCGTGTTCGGTCGAAGGTATAGTCCGCAAGCTTATCCTTATGGCCTGCCTCCGGACTTCACCCCCCGTGCCACCCCGGAAGATTTAAGCCAAGCCCCTACTTTCGAGGGGCAACTCCCACCTTATGAAGACTATCTCGGGCAAGACAATGAGGAAGGAGATACCCATCTTGGCCCCCTGCTCCACCTCAAAGATCTGTCCCCCCAGGAACTACCCCAACCAAACATAGTCCGCCATATCCCGGCTTCACCCACACCTGTAAAAGAATCTGTTCCCTTCGCGGAAGATAAGGGGAAGATGGAGGCGCTTGAAGAGAGATTAAGAGCAGTCGAGGGCCTTGGCAATTACCCGTTCTCGGATTTGGCGGATTTATGTCTTGTGCCCGACATCGTCATCCCTCCCAAGTTCAAAGTACCAGACTTTGATAAGTATAAAGGGACGACATGCCCAAAAGGGCATCTCCGGATGTATTGCTGAAAGATGGGGGCGTATTCCGCGGACAAAAAGTTGTTGGTCCATTTCTTTCAAGACAACTTGGCCGGAGCAGCAGTGGCATGGTATACCAATCTGGAAGCTTCCCAAATCCGATCATGGAAGGACTTGGCAACTGCCTTCATTAGGCAATACCAGTACAATACGGACATGGCTCCCGATCGGAACCAGCTTCAGGGTATGACTAAATGAGAGCATGAGTCCATTAAGGAATATGCCCAAAGATGAAGAGATCTCGCAGCCCAAGTCGTACCGCCCATGACGGAGAGGGAGATGATCACAATTATGGTAGATACGTTACCCACGTTCTACTATGAAAAGCTGATAGGCTACATGCCAGCTAACTTTGCAGATCTCGTCTTCGTTGGAGAAAGGATTGAATCCGGACTACGAAAAGGCAAGTTCGAATATGCTGCCAATATGGCCCCCAACAACAACAGAAGAGCCCCAGTAGTGGCCGCGAGACAAAAGGAAGGAGATGCCCACGCGGTCACCACCGCCCCAACATGGATGAAAGCACCCCAAAATATCCAAAGCTCATACCAGCCCAATCCCCCAAATTTTTTAATCCGAGCCGGGAATTCCCTCCCGACTCAAGTAAAAGGACCACCCGCAGCAGAAAGAGCACCGGCCCAACGCACAGCTCCAGCCGCACCCCGGCCAGTTAATAATACAGCCCCCGGCGCGACCTATAAATATGCACAGCACCCGCCCCCGAAAGACAACTTCCCTCCTATTCCCATGGCATACTCCGAGTTATGGCCTTCATTATTGGAGAATCATTTGGTGGTGGCCATACCCGGGAAGGTTCTCCAGCCACCCTACCCCAAGTGGTATGACCCGGGTGCCAAGTGTGTGTACCATAGTGGAGTTCCCAGACACAATATTGACTCCTGCATCCCGTTCAATTATAAGGTGCAGCACCTGATTAGTGTCGGCTGGCTATCGTTTCAGGAGGAAGGCCCAAATGTTAAAACCAACCCGCTAGCTAGTCATGGAGGGGCTAGCGTGAACACCGTCAAAGAGGATGGGCCATCGTGGGCAAAGAGATTAGGAGAGGTGGCTACTTCTAGACGCTTCATCTATCAATCACTGCAAGCGGCGTGCATGGTCTCCCGTGGTGGAGGCGAAAGGGATGAATGTTTGTTTCACCTCGGGGAGTCGCATGACATGGAAACCTGTCCCGCGGTGGAAGAATTGCTTCAGCGGCTCATGGATTGCGGACAGCTTGAAGTGTCCATAGGAGGGGGGGAAGAACCACAAATTTGCATGCAGTCGGAAGAGAAGAAGGTTCCTTTAACCCCCAAGGCCCTAGTGATATGTTTTACTAGGAAAGGGACCGGCTCCACACCCATATACCCCCGGGCGGCGCCCAAATCAACACCATTTGCATATCAAAGTAATAAGGCCGTTCCGTGGAAGTATACCCCTCCCGCATCCAGCGAAAGAGTTGCAACTGAAGTTGACTCCCTATCAGCTAAGGTAACCAACATCACCGGCCTTAGTGGCGTAACCCACAGTGGTCGGGTGTTCGCTTCCCCTCACCCGGCGGAATTGCCCTCCAAAGGGAAAGCGCCCATGGTCCAAGAGCCCACAGATATAGCCACCCCCTCGAAAGAAGTAGATCCTCCAGTGGTAAGAGGGGCCGAAAAGAAAGAAGGACTTCAAGCAAAAACATTGACTTTGGAAGAGGCCTATGAGTTCCTCCGCCTCATCCAACAAAGCGAGTTTAAGGTAGTCGAGCAATTGAATAAAACTCCAGCAAGGATCTCTTTGCTTGAACTACTCATAAACTCCGAGCCTCATCGTGCACTGTTGATGAAGGTCCTTAACGATGCCCATGTAGCACATGATATCTCAGTGGAGGGGTTCGAAGGCATCGTTAATCATATAACCACCAACAATTATATCGCGTTTGCAGAAGAAGAGATTCCCGTTGAAGGAAGAGGACACAACAAGGCTCTACATGTGTCGGTGAGATGTATGGACCACGTTGTCGCAAAGGTACTTATCGACAATGGATCGAGTTTAAATGTAATGCCGAAGACAACTTTGGAAAAGCTTCCTTTTAGTGCGTCACATTTAAAATCGAGCTCGATGGTGGTGCGAGCCTTTGATGGTACTCGGCGGGAAGTGATGGGGGAAATCGACATTCCCATTCAGATAGGCCCCCACACTTGCAATGTGGTGTTTCAAGTAATGGATATAAATCCCGCCTATAGCTGCCTCTTGGGAAGACCTTGGATTCATGCCCTGGGAGTGGTCCCTTCAACGCTTCACCAGAAATTGAAGTTAGCAGTGGGTGGACTTTTAGTGATAGTGTCGGGTGAAGAGGATATGTTAGTGAGCTGCCCCTCCTCCGCACCGTACGTAGAAGCGGCGGAAGAATCATTGGAAACGGCTTTCCAATCCTTTGAGGTGGTGAGCTGCGCCTCGGTGGAACCAAGTCCGTCGCTACCTTCTTTCTAAAACGCGGCCATAATGGTGGCGCGTGTTATGCTCAGGAACGGATTTGAGCCCGGAATGGGTCTAGGCAAAGACTGCCTCGGGAATGCCGACGTGGTCAATATCAAGGGAAATCCATACAAATATGGATTAGGGTATGAACCCAGGATGCCGGGGAGGAGGAATGTGCCGTCAAGATTTCGGGCGGATAGGGTATGGCCCGGCCGTATTAGCCAGTGTTTCACCAGCGCTGGAATGGTGTCCGAGGAGGAGGTGGCCGCAATAGAAGAGGAGTTCCCTCAAGACCCACCAAGTTTTGTGCAACCATGCCACCCCGATTCCCAAGTGGGGAACTGGCACGTGATAAGCCAGTCAGAAGTCTATACCGCTGATTCAATGTAATTAGAGCCTATAGATTTCCTTTCTCTTTTGTTTTGTGAAACCTACCTTATTAAATAAACAAAGAGATCTTGTTTCATCTGTTCTTGCGGTCCCACCTTTTCTCATATCATTTTGCATGTTTTTCGTTTCTTCTGTATTGTTTGGTATAGATATGAGGGTCGATTCTTTGAGGATCCTAACAACGAGGGTTTGACAATCGATTTTGATCGAGATATAAGCCAAACGATAAACGAGGAAGAGGAAGAGGACGTCCTGTCACCAGAGTTGGAGAGGTTGGTCGCTCAGGGAGAACGTGAAATGAAGCCTCACCAAGAAGAAACCGAATTGGTAAACTTGGGGACCACGGAGGAAAAGAAAGAAGTAAAGGTAGGAACCGGTGTGATCGCGCCTATCCATCAAGGCTTGATAACCCTTCTTCAAGAGTATCAAGATGTCTTTGTGTGGTCATATCAAGACATGCCCGGTCTGGATTCCGACATTGTGCAGCATAAGTTGCCTTTGAATCCTGGGTCTTCCCCGGTTAAGCAAAAGTTGTGAAGAATGAAACCCGAGATGTCCTTAAAAATTAAAGAAGAAGTAAGGAAGCAGTTTGATGCAGGTTTCTTAGCTGTGGCGCGGTACCCAGAGTGGGTGGCCAACATTGTCCCAGTCCCAAAAAAGGACGGCAAGGTTCGAATGTGTGTAGACTACCGGGACTTGAACCGAGCCAGTCCTAAAGACAATTTTCCCCTGCCACACATTGACATATTGGTAGATAATACAGCCAAATTCGCCCTTTTCTCATTTATGGATGGTTTCTCGGGGTATAATCAAATAAAGATGGCACCCGAGGATGTAGAGAAGACCACTTTCGTCACCCTATGGAGGACATTCTGCTATAAAGTGATGGCCTTCGGGTTGAAAAACGCTGGGGCAACCTATCAGCGTGCCATGGTGGCATTGTTCCATGATATGATGCATAAGGAAATAGAGGTCTACGTAGATGACATGATTGCCAAGTCTCGGACTGAGGACGAACACCTTGTCAATCTGCGTAAGCTATTTGGAAGGTTGCAGAAATACCAATTAAAACTAAACCCAACCAAATGCACCTTTGGGGTGAAGTCGGGGAAGCTGCTAGGATTTATCGTAAGTCAGAAAGGGATAGAGATAGATCCCGAGAAAGTAAAGGCCATCCTTGAAATGCCAGAACCACGCACGGAGAAGCAGGTTCGGGGGTTTTTA
Source organism: Glycine soja (assembly GCF_004193775.1). Classification (NCBI taxonomy): domain Eukaryota; kingdom Viridiplantae; phylum Streptophyta; class Magnoliopsida; order Fabales; family Fabaceae; genus Glycine; species Glycine soja. Next base: position 15,814,997 of record NC_041020.1, on the reverse strand, counting down.
GGCAGGTTGAATTATATCGCGAGATTTATCTCGCAACTCACCCCTACCTGTGAGCCCATTTTTAAGCTGTTACGTAAGAACCAAGCGGTCCTATGGAACAGTGACTGCCAAGAGGCCTTCGAGAATATCAAACAGAGTCTCATGAATCCCCCGGTGCTCATGCCACCTGTAACAGGAAGACCTCTTTTCCTATACATGACCGTGTTGGACGAGTCTATGGGGTGCGTATTGGGTCAGCATGATGATTCTGGGAAAAAGGAGCAAGCCATCTACTATCTGAGCAAGAAGTTTACCGCATGGGAGATGAATTACTCAATGTTGGAAAGGACGTGTTGTGCTCTGGTATGGGCATCACATCGGCTTAGGCAGTACATGCTCAGCCATACCACGTGGCTTATTTCCAAAATGGATCCAGTGAAATACATCTTTGAAAAACCGGCCCTCACGGGACAAATTGCTAGGTGGCAGGTACTATTATCTGAATTCGATATCGTTTACGTCACCCAAAAAGCAGTAAAGGGAAGTGCCTTAGCAGATTATTTGGCCCAGCAACCCCTCCAGGATTATCGGCCGATGCACCCCGAGTTCCCAGATGAAGATATCATGGCCCTGTTTGAAGAGAAGCGGACACACGAGGACATAGACAAATGGATTGTTTGCTTCGATGGGGCATCTAATGCTTTGGGCCACGGAGTAGGGGCAGTCCTTGTATCCCCAGATGATCAGTGTATTCCTTTCACGGCTAGGCTAGGTTTTGATTGTACCAACAATATGGCCGAGTACGAAGCATGCGCCCTTGGGGTTCAGGCGGCCATTGATTTTGATGTAAAACTACTCAAGGTGTATGGAGACTCAGCTTTGGTGATACGCCAGTTGAAAGGAGAATGGGAAACTAGGGATTCGAAGTTGATACCCTATCAAACTCACATCTTGAGGTTAGCCAAGTACTTTGACGACATTTCCTTCCACCACCTACCTCGGGAAGAGAATCAAATGGCTGATGCACTAGCCACCCTGGCATCCATGTTTCAACTTGCCCCACACGGGGATCTGCCGTACATCGAATTCAAATCTCAAGGCAGGCCAGCATATTGTTATGCAATAGAGGAAGAACGGGATGGGAAACCGTGGTATTTCGACATCAAGCAGTATGTCGAGAACAAAGAATACCCACCAGGGATTTCTGACAATGACAAAAGGACGTTGAGAAGATTGGCTACTGGTTTCTTTGTAAGTGGTACTATCCTATACAAACGAAACCACGACATGACCCTCCTACGATGCGTAGATGCCAAAGAGGCGAACTTCATGATTGAGGAGATCCACGAAGGTTCCTTTGGGACACATGCCAATGGGCATGCTATGGCCAGAAAGATCCTTAGGGCCGGTTATTATTGGCTCACCATGGAAAGCGATTGTTGCGCTCATGTCAGGAAATGTCATAAATGTCAGGCATACGCGGACAATGTCAATGTTCCGCCACATCCTCTGAATGTTATGTCTGCCCCTTGGCCTTTTTCTATGTGGGGAATAGATGTCATTGGGGCCATCGAACCCAAAGCGTCGAATGGTCACCGCTTCATTCTTGTGGCGATAGATTACTTCACCAAATGGGTCGAAGCAGCTTCTTATACTAATGTCACAAAGAATGTGGTAGTTAGATTCATAAAGAAGGAGCTGATTTGTCGATACGGACTCCCCAGGAAGATCATTACTGACAATGGAACCAATCTGAACAATAAGATGATGCAGGAGATGTGCGAAGACTTCAAGATCCAGCATCATAACTCTACCCCTTATCGGCCAAAGATGAATGGGGCTGTAGAGGCTGCGAATAAGAATATTAAGAAGATTGTTCAAAAGATGACAGTGTCATACAAAGATTGGCATGAGATGTTGCCTTTCGCCCTACACGGATACAGAACCTCGGTGCGAACTTCTACTGGGGCAACGCCGTATTCCTTGGTTTATGGGATGGAGGTAGTACTCCCATTTGAGGTAGAGGTTCCTTCTCAGAGGATAATGGCGGAGTCAGGCCTAGAAGAGTCAAAATGGGCTCAAGCACGCTACAACCAACTTAACCTTATTGAAGGTAAGCGTTTGGCCGCCATGAGCCATGGGCGTTTGTATCAACGAAGGATAAAGAACACGTTCGACAAGAAGGTACGCCCATGCAAGTTCAACGAGGGGGACCTCGTGCTGAAGAAGATGTCCCACGCTGTTAAAGATAATCGAGGCAAGTGGGCCCCGAATTATGAAGGACCTTTCGTGGTGAAAAGAGCTTTTTCTGGGGGTGCTCTGATACTCACCCACATGGATGGCGAGGATTTTCCCTCGCCCGTGAACTCCAATGTAGTTAAACGATATTACGCTTGAAGTCTGGGGCGATCGAGAGGACCGTTGCATGTTCTTTTAATTCTGAGTTTTTGTTCTTCTTGGTTTCCTCCCGGGATTCCCTTCCTCTGTATTTATCCCGTTCCTTTAAAAGAAGAAAAGATAGGCGAGGTTTTAGTCCTCCCTTTGGTTTCAAACTTTGTGTTTTAGATTTGTTATAACTTGAGCCCTCTTCGCTCGGTGTATGGGGTGCCCCAAACGCTTATTTAAAATTGAATCTAACCAGACTTCACTAAAATAAAATCATCGCATTAGAAACATTCATACATGCACGTGCACATGCATATCTTGTGATAGCAAGGAGCAGAATCGTCTCAGGCCACGGTTAGAAGTCAAGACAAGTCAATGGTAGAAATCAACCAAGGTAAGACGATGACCGGTCACGATTGGTCGCATATCATTTGGCTCTTACTTGCAGGTACTTAGGGATGGAAGCGAATAGAGGATAGGATCGCGACCGACCAAGCGCCACCCCTTCCCGACGCTAAACAAGCAGAGAACGTCGCTGCAAGGCAGCCTAGTATCCTTTGCGTTCGCAGTTTCTTTTACTATTGTTTGTTTTAAATAAATAATCGACACCTAATTCTAATTTAAGTAGGTTCAAGTGGGAAAACGCTAACCCATAAGGAAGGAGGGGACATGGTTAATGTTCCCCTCAAAAAAAAATGTGGCAGGTTAGCTCGCCTGGGCGAGCAACCCCTGCATTCAAAATATAAAAACGAGGGAGGGGAACGTTTTTGCATCCAAAAACTCCCCCCCCCCCCCCCCTCATTCAAAAGAGAGGACTTACAAAGGCTTGCGGTTCTTGCTCCCTCAAGCCACTTTTGGTTGCCTTTTGCTTTCATTTTTGGTGTTATTGTTCACTCCAACAAGTAAGTATTCAATCCTTGATGTTTTCAGCTTCCCATTGGTATATTTTCTTCATCTTTTGATGCTTCAAGTTGTGGGAATATGCTTGTATTTGTGGGGCAGTTTTGGTTTATTTTTATGCTTGTTTTCTTGAGTTGAGGATGTGAATGAGAAGGCCTTAGGCCTAGGTTGTATTCTGAAGCAATGGGGCATGCCACATTGTCCCCATTCTCTTGCAATTTATGTCCAAACGTGCGCCCACCAAGTGCTCGGTGAAATGCCCCAATGATATATGAATATGATTTTTGCAAAATTGAGATGGTGGGGCTGTTTTATGTATGTAGAGGCGGCATAGGAAAGTCAAAATAGATGCCCAAATGCAATCCCAAGCTTAGGAACCCAAACTTTTTAAGCTTCAATGCAAGAAAACATACTCATGACTAGGGACCCAAAATTTGGTTTTAGAATTAGAAAAGCATGAAAATAGGGACTTGTTTGTAAGAATTTGGGCTGCCCCATGATTGGTAGTTTGCACCTAAGTAATGTGGGAAATGCTTTTCAATGGTGTGTAGATATATGTGTAAATATAAGGAGTATGAAATTCCTAGCAAAGTGTGAATGATTGTATGATAGTGTGGAATGCTTTTTTGAATGCAAATATGTGCAGGATGTAATTAGCTTTCCGATCTGCATATAAATAAATATGAGTGAAACAGTAAAAATTTGTATGGCGTACTTTGAATGTATGTAAGTAATTTGTGATAACAGATGCTTAGGATATAAATTAGGTGTAAAGTTTGATGCAACACTTTGAGCATGAAAGTGTGTTTTCTTTTTCAGAATGTATATAGGTGTATGGCAGTTACAATATGTTGGATGTTCTTGCATGTTGACATGAGTAATAGGATATTTTCTACACATGCGCGTGTGCATAAATGGATTACATGAGTTTGGTCTAAATCAGAGGGATTAGCACGACCTTTTTGCGTTAAGATAAGCGTTATCTTGTAAAGCTAACTTCTAAATGTTTGTTCTTGCAGGAAATGGCCCCGAGGAAACTTGCCTCAAAGAGATCCAGGAAAGATAAAGCGGCCGAAGGAACTAGTTCCGCTCCCGAGTATGATAGTCACCGCTTTAGGAGCGCTGAACACCAGCAGCGCTTCGAGGCCATTAAGGGATGGTCATTTCTCCGGGAGCGACGCGTCCAGCTCAGGGACGATGAGTATACCGATTTCCAGGAAGAGATAGTTCGTCGGTGGTGGGCATCACTGGTCACCCCCATGGCCAAGTTCGATCCAGACATAGTCCTCGAATCTTATGCCAATGCTTGGCCTACAGAGGAGGGCGTGCGAGATATGAGGTCTTGGGTAAGGGGTCAGTGGATCCCGTTTGATGCAGATGCTATCGGCCAGCTCCTGGGATATCCTTTAGTGCTGGAAGAGGGTCAAGAGTGCGAATATGGCCAGAGGAGGAACCGGTCCGATGGGTTCGATGAGGAGGCCATCGCCTAGTTGCTATGTATACCGGGGCAGGATTTTGCCCGGACTGCTGTCGGGAGACGGGTGCGGATCATGCGTACCAACATGACCACCCTGACTCAGATCTGGATGACTTTGCTGCTCAGCAACATCCAGCTCAGCGACCATAATTCCGACCTCCCCCTGCCGAAGTGTCAGCTGGTGTACGCCATCCTGACGCGGATGAGCATTCACGTGGCTTAGTTAATCGCTGATGCCATCTATATATTTGCAGGTATGGCGCCTACCAGGCACCCTCTGGACCCGGATAAGTCCAACAGGGCCCTGGGTTTTCCCGCCTTGATCACAGGACTCTGCCAGTCGTTCGGAGTCCCTGTCGCACCTAGCAAGGTGATTCGGCCGCCCATCACCCGAGCTTTTATTGAGAAATATTGCACGCAGAGACAAGCCCAGGGGGATGCTCCGCAGGCCGCAGACGCGCCGCCACCTCATTAGGCTGGTCTAGCCAGATCGTTTGATACGGAGCAGTATTTGCGGCATTTGGTTCGCCAGCAGGCGGCCAACCACCGGGCTCATGTACAGACCCATGATTGTCTTTACCAGATGAGCCTCAGCCTGCAGAGCTAGGGTTTTACTTCTTTTCCGTGCCCTACTCCGGACCAGTTCAGGGCAGAGGTCGCATGACCTGGAGATTGGCCTGAGGCCCGGGCAGGAGAGGCGCCAGCAGAGGCTCCCGACGGGGCAGATGAGGCCCGCGAGGACGAGGAGATTACTGATTTACTTGATTTCTTAGGAGGGAGCGGAGCCACATGATTGGGAGATCTCTTGATCTATATTTCTTTTTGTTTCCATTTGTTTTTCTGTTACATATCATCTTATTTTTGTTTGACTAAGGGACTAACGTTTGTTTCATGTTTTGACTTTTGTTTTGTACATACATATCGTTGGAGTTGTTACGTCGGTACTTGTTTCGTTGTTGTCAATAGTGTTTGTTGAAATTCCGGAACCGTGTAGAGTTTTTCATTTTAGGAACGTCGTCCTAAAAATAAAATGAACCAAAAATCCTAATAAAAAGAGAGAAGCGTTGTGAATAAAATTCATGTTCATAAAGAAAAGAAAAAGGTTTTTATTTATACATGTATGTAAAAGGAAAATGTGTATAGAAGGTTTTTGTGTAAATGATGCGTGGAAAGGAATTCTTGTGTGTGTGAGTAACAAGTGTATATGAAGAAACTTTTGTGTGAACCATAAGTTTGTGTTGGGAAAAATGAAAAATCTTTGAATATAAATAGGGTTTGTATATAGACCGTGTGACGTAAAGAGAAGAGTTCTAATGCGTGTACAGAAAAAGTTAGTCATGTATAAAAATATATATGTGCAAAGGAAGGTTTTCCTCATAAAGGACCATAGGTGTATAATTTTAGTGAATATATATAAAAATAAAACAAAAGGTAAAAAGAAAGAAAGACCGCGAAGGTCGACATGTTATAGTTAAGAAGTATAAATCATTCGTAAAGAGCAAACGTATCTTCTGGAAACAAGGGACTGATGCCAAGAGTTTATTTTCCGGAATGAACCGAGATAAGGATGGATGAATGCATTGAACTGATGAAAGAACATAATTTGGAAACGTTGGGTCTGTCTGTATAAATTCCCAACCGTAGTATCACAATGCCATAAACGGGATGCTTGAGTGCCCACCTGGCTGTAGCCATGACTGATTTTGCACGTTGTTTTCAAATCATCATTGTCACGCGTGCCTTATGGAAAAATACGGAAGTTCGGGCCGAGAGCGACACCTTGACACCCAAATTTTTTTCGCCCCAGATATCAAGATTGGGTTCCCACGATAAAAGACCCCATTGAAACACAACCTTAGACCTTTTTTGAACCTTGGCCTATAAAAAAGGAATCCTCATTCCTTCCCCAAAGCAAAGGACAGCGGAATCTCCTCAAGGGAGAGCAAATAGAAAGCTAAAACCCGATTTCCCAAAGAAAGGGATGGGGAAGGAAAAGTGAGAAGAAAGAAAAGGAAGAAATGGAAAGAAAGGAAAAAAAAAAGAAAAATGAAAATAAAGAAAAGAACAGAAGAAAGGAAAGAAGGATTCCTGATCAAGGATCGAAAAGAAGTGAAAAGGGAAAAGAAGCAATTCTCGATCAATGAAAGAAAGAGGACGGAAATTCTTCAAAGCCAGATTGCCACTTAGAATCATTCTTGACTGGCAATATCCCACCCCACATGAACAAAGAGGAAAAGACCGAAACACCCAGCTTTCTCTCCAAAAACACTATCCTCGAGAAAATCCTATTGGTCCATGATCGTACGTTTGATCTTTGATTCGATAGGAAGCCGTTTGCAAAATAAAGTCATGGTGCAGTTATGATTTGGGAATAGGATAAAACACTTGCCTTGTGAGTTTTATACACTATGAGTGATTTATTTTCAGCTTAGCCCGATGTTTCCCCTGCATGTTCATTTGAAAGCTAAAAGTTGACGTCCTGCCCTTCATTCTCGGTTACAAGGAAGATTACCCTTGGCACAAGTATATTGTTTCTCTAAGATATGATGCTCTCGTGAATGATTTATTTTTCTTTACAAAAAGCATGTTTGCCTTTCAGGTGGAAAAACCCGGTGGACCGTTCGGTCCCGCCAACCCCTTTTTTCGGAGCTCCATGAATTGTGTTTTCGTTCATGTGTCCTCCACTTTCGAGTTTGGAGCTGTGTTTCATGATTGCCTAAGTGCAGACCCTCAAGGCAATCCTCCATTCTCCCCCTTTTTTCGGAGCCCCATGAATGTTATTGCTTAGCGCTGTTCATGTGTCCTCCACTTTCGAGTTTGGAGCTGTGTTTCATGATTGCCTAAGTGCGGACCCTCAAGGCAATCCTCCATTCTCCCCCTTTTTTCGGAGCTCCATGAATTGCGTTTTCGTTCATGTGTCCTCCACTTTCGAGTTTGGAGCTGTGTTTCATGATTGCCTAAGTGCGGACCCTCAAGGCAATCCTCCATTCTCACCCTTTTTCGGAGCCTCATGAATGTTATTGCCTAGGGCTGTTCATGTGTCCTCCACTTTCGAGTTTGGAGTTGTGTTTCATGATTGCCTAAGTGCGGACCCTCAAGGAAATCCTCCATTCTCACCCTTTTTCGGAGCCCCATGAATGTTATTGCCTAGCGCTGTTCATGTGTCCTCCATTTTCGAGTTTGGAGCTGTGTTTCATGATTGCCTAAGTGCGGACCCTCAAGGCAATGCTCCATTCTCACCCTTTTTCGGAGCCCCATGAATGTTATTGCCTAGCGCTGTTCATGTGTCCTCCACTTTCGAGTTTGGAGCTGTGTTTCATGATTGCCTAAGTGCGGACCCTCAAGGCAATCCTCCATTCTCCCCTTTTTTCGGAGCCCCATGAATGTTATTACCTAACGCTGTTCATGTGTCCTCCACTTTCGAGTTTGGAGCTGTGTTTCATGATTGCCTAAGTGCGGACCCTCAAGGAAATCCTCCATTCTCCCCTTTTTTGGAGCCCCATGAATGTTATTGCCTAACGCTGTTCATGTGTCCTCCACTTTCGAGTTTGGAGCTGTTTCATGATTGTCTAAGTGCGGACTGTAACACCCTGATATATATATCTATATATTATTAGTAATTATGTTTGATGTTTGATTATTTGTTGCGTTATTTTCATCCGTAATTATTTTTAAGGAAGTTAATTTAGTTAATAGAAGGGTGTGGATAGATAAGGATCTAGCTTCTCAAAGAAGCTTGTTGAGAAAGCTTCTCAAAGAAGCCACGAGGAAGCTTCTGGAGGAAGCCTCTTAATTAAGCTTCTAGAGAAAGCTACATGGAGCTGCCTCGGTAAAAACGATGCCCAGCGTTTGTTAACCGTTGGATCTTCTCAAAATTTGGTCTGCAACTTCACAAGACACTTTTCCATTATCTAACCGTTGGGATCTTTGAGAAGATATCCGGAGTGTTCTATAAGCCTCTTAATGAAGCTTCTGGAGGAAGCCTCTTAATGAAGCTTCTAGAGAAAACTACATGAAGCTGCCTCGGTAGAAACGCTTCCCAGCCTTCCTTAACCGTTGGATCTTCTCAAAATTTGGTTTGCAACTTTACAAGACAATTTACCATGATTTAACCGTTGGGATCTTTGAGAAAATATCTGGAGTGTGCTAGAAGCTTCCGTTCCCGAGAGTATCTCTTACTTAAGCATTTCAGCCTTTGCTTTCTTGTAGCTTAGGAAAAATGCCATTTCTTCTTCTTTCTTTCTTCCAAATCCATTTCTAAAGTTCCAAGTACTTTTTCCATCACCCACATCCACCATTAGCCACCACAAACCATCATTGTTCTCCATTGAAAACCCACACCGAGAGGAACCCTTCAACCGAAGCAGAATTTCCAACTTGGCTTGCGGTTTCGGTAGAGAACGAAAACCCTAATCTGATCTTTCGTTTTCTTTCGAGGTAACCATGGTTCTATGCTTGTTTCTTGTTAGTTTCATCTAGTCTTTGCATCTTTTCTAACTTTGCAACCGCCATTGCATGTCTTATGCTTCCTTTGAAAAACCTTAGAGAAAGAGACTTTGTAAACATTATCCTTTCATGAAATGCATGTTATTTTCGTAACCTACACTGAACCCCGGTCACATTGGCGTGGTCGGAATTTCCAAATTACGTTCCTTTGTAAAACCCGAAATACTCTCAACTCTTTCATGTAGTGATGTGGTGTTTGACCCAGAGCACTGTTACTAGCTTTGTTTTCTAAAATCCATACTAAGTCTCCTTCGTTTTGGCATGGTAGAGGCTTGTGTGGAATCGACAAGCAAGGACAAAAAGGAATCTTCAAGTGAATATGTAAGGGGAGTTTATTATAAAATTTACCATTTTAACACCATAGTTAGGGTCAGGGAACCTAGCTATGAGGATATCTGCCTGTCCTTGTTGCATGCTGATTTTTCTTCAAAGAAAATTACGTTTTAACTAATGGGATGCGATATATATATGTATTGTGATGAATGATATTGTTTTGGCTGTTTGAAGACTGTGCGTGTGGAAATGATATTGTTGTGTTTGTTTGAATTGTTGTTGATGTTGCTATTGAGGATTTTAATTGATATGTGATGATAATGATGATTATGATGATATTGATTTGAGATGACATTGTTAATAAAGACCATGTCAACATGAATTGTTACTTTTGATGAATATGTGAATATGAAATGAGGTTGTTGTTGTTGATAACGTCATTGAGATGAGATGATATTTATGTTGTGAATGACATGGAAATACGATTTGTTCATTGATGTTGGAAATGCATTGGCATGTGCATGTTGTGTATGTTCGTGGGGGGCACTGTGCACTGACCTTTCAGGGTCTTTGGCACTAGCTTTTGGCCACGTTCATACGTTGCATGTTGTGTATGATCGTGGGGGGCACTGTGCACTGACCTTCCAGGGTCTTTGGCACTAGCTTTTGGCCACGATCATACGTCGTATGAAGTGTATGTCATGGGGGGTAGAGTGCACTGACCTTGTCGGATGGCCCAGACGTGGGTAACTAGCGTGGTTAGAGAATCTAAGCATTCCTGAGGGGATGCTTAGGTGCTTTAATTGGTCCATGGTCTTTGGCATTTACTTTTGGCCGTGATCATAGCTCATACGACACAGGAAATAGAGTAACTGTGGCCAAGTGTACTTTGTACTAGGGGGCTGTCACCTGGTAGGGAACACCTTTGGGCTCCCAGGCTGATCACCTATGGGAGGGGGGCTGTTACGTGCACAACCGGGTGGTCTCGACAAACTCAGCACAGTTCCCTAAGTGAGAGTGTCGTGTGGACACGCTTAGGCTATTTCCTGATATTTGGTTGTTGTTGGTACGTACCACATTGCATCTGAGTGTTGAGTTAGGTGCATGCATCATTCTGTGCAGTCTTGATTGGGTCCATGGATGGATGATGAGTAATTGTTGGATGTGAATGATGAATATTTGTTGGATATGAGTGTTGAATAATGATTGTTGTGTATGCTTATCATGTTTGCCTATGTTCCTTGCTAATTGTGGTTATTTGGAATTGGTATTGGTTCTTTTATAATAAACTCACCCTTGCAATTTTGTATCGTGTGGTTGATACCTGTGATGATCACGAACCTTGTTCGTGGGAGCAGAATGACAGTGGCAGGGTGTAGGGAGTAAGATTCTGGTGAGGAGCCGCCGAGCCGACGTGATGACGTTGGCGTTATTTTGAGAGAGAGTTGTGTTTTGTAATCAACTCCTCCGTAGTTGGTTTTTAAGTTTTATTTTGTTGAGTTAAAGATGTAAAAACTAGAATTTTAATTATATATATATGAACATATTTAATTTTCGTTATGTGTATGACATGTACTGAATTATTGTTTCTATGTAATTATGCATATTCACTTAAGTAATGGCATGTTGTTGGATGAATTTATGTTGTCACAAAATCACTTCTATTTTCATAATCAAAAATTAAGGGAGTTCTTTTTATAAAAATTGAAATTATCTAATATTAGAGTGTGGATACCGTAGCGACGAGGCGGGTCGTTACATTTAGTGGTATCAGAGCAGGTCGAACCTTTCGGCCAGTGAGTTGTGAGTCTGCTATGTACCCGAGCTTTTCAATTCATTCTATGTACCCGTGGTGGTCCACATTCTGTTTCATGTATTTTTATTCTCGTTTTCATTCGCCTTTTTATACCCCCTTTTGACGTGCTTAAGTCATTTATTTAAGTCATTTCTCGCCTAATCTAAAAATAAAATAAATTTCCACCGATCGTTTGAATTGTATCATCCGTTAATTTCGGTTAAAATAAATTCCGACCATTCGGTCGTGCCGTAACCACGTTGGAAATAAAAAAAAAAGAGGTAAAATAATAATATAATAATCAAAAAAATACCTTTTAGTAAAGTAAAGCGAAAAATCAATCGGACGTTTTTCTCTTTGGGATTTCTCATTCTTAATTGAATTGACTAATAACTAAAGTGAAACTAAGGCTAAAATCAACTCGCCTAGTCAAGCTCGTCCACAAAAATAGGTTTTTTGAAAGTTTATCATTTCAGTTTCTTACTAAGTAAAATGGATCATTTTTAAGGTCCAACGCCTTAAAATGATCACCCTTCAAGTAATAAGAATCACTTGATTCACGCATAAGAAAGAACTACGTAGGTCTGATTTCCTCTTCGATGGAGGGTACGTAGGAGCAAAAGCCCCGCTTTTGTCGACCTCAAAAAATAAAAAGAAATAAATGTTAAGGTAACACAATTTCCACAATTCTAAAAAATAGGTTGTTGTCCTTTGAGACAAACGTGAGAGGTGCTAATACCTTCCTCAAGCGTAAATACAACTCCCGAACTTAGAATTTTCATTTTGACCGGTTTCCTTCGGTTTTTCCGACGTTTTCCACAAATAAACATTGGTGGCGACTCCGTGCATCTTTCCTCCTTTGGAAAGCGCACCCGTGAGCCTCGTCCTCGCTCGCCCGCAAAAGGGCACGTTGCGACAACCTTGTAGCAAGAAGAAATGAAAGAAACTGTGCAGGTTCTCGAAAAATAATTTTCAAGGACAAGAAATATTTAAAGGATTTTCAATTGACAAATTAAGTCAAATGACTCTTGTTCTTCACAACTTACTTTTTTTCTCGAGAAAGACAACTTTTTAAGAATGATAAGATGAGGTCAGATGAATGTCTATACTTCCTATTTTTTATTTGGAAACACAGTCAATCAAATGTTTATTCAACTTTACTCGTCACTTATGACACCCCCACCAAACGTGTAGAACGTGCAATTTCTGATTAGGCGGACTTGGAGATCAACTCAGGAGTGCAAGTCACTTGAGCAAACAAACCAACGACGTACATTCACATTCCAGTGAAGGTTAAATAAGCAAAGATGTAATTGTGAGAGAATGAGAGACAACAACATCAAATTCATCCATATTATTAACATTGTGAGTGTTGTTTACAGTAATAGCATAAACCTGAAAATCCTAATAAGTCATTGGAAACATCTAACAACAACCTTCAAATTGCCCTAAGCATCATGAATAGTATTGCTTGATGACATCAGAATTCACAAGCGATTCTCCTCCTTAAATCTCAGCCAGCCTGCATCAATCAGACTTTGCACCTTATGTTTCAAGGTCATACAATGCTTAATGGAATGCCCTAGAACTCCCCCATGATAAGCACATGTCACGTTAGAGTTGTATCCTCTAGGAAATGGAGGTTGAGGAATCTTTGATAGGCTTACGACTACCATTGCATTATCGAGCAGATACGGGAGTAAGTCAGCATACGACATTGGAATTGGGGTGAATTCTACATGCTTCTTTTTTGTAAAAGTTCCTTCCTTGGTTGGTGTTTTGATTGGTATTAGGGGTGGTGTTTGGTCTTGGATGTGCAGCAGGTGGATTTTATGGCTGATTTAGGGGTGGCCTTTGTGGATGATTGGGCGTTCTTGGTTGGTAGGGTGGTGAGTAATAGGAAGGACTGATATTGGCTAAGTATTGATATTGTTAGGGAGGATATTGGCACATGGGATTTAAAAGGGCTAGTGGGAAATTTGGTCATGTAGGAATGACAGTCAAAGTATGGGTTTCTCCCTCCTTCTAATTCCCTCCACTCATCCCAGGTCTTCTATTACTAGAACTCGCAGTAGCAGCATAATCAAATTTCCCTCTTCTTAGACCCACTTCGACCCTCTCGCCAGCAAACACTAAATTTGCAAAACTTGAAGGCATGTAACCTACCATCTTCTCATAGTAAAACACCGGCAATGTGTCCTTATCATTGTTATCATCTCTCTCTCCATCATTGGGGGTGCTACTTGAGCTGCCAGATCTCTCCACCATTGAGCGTATTATTTGAAAGATTCATTGTCTTTCTTGCACATATTTTGTAGTTGCATTCTATCTGGAGCCATATTAGAGTTATACTGATACTGCCTAATGAAAGAAGCCATTAGGTCCTTCTAGGAATGGACCTGGGAAAGTTCCGGGTTAGTATACCAGGTAATAGTTTCCCCAACAAGACTCTCCTGGAAGAAATGCATCAATAACTTTTCATCTTTCGCATACGCCCCCATCTTCCTACAATACATTTTCAAGTGATTCTTTGGGCCAGTGGCTCCCTTGTACTTATTAAAATCTGGCACTTTGAACTTTGGAGGAATAACCATGTCGGGTACCAAGCACAACTCTGCCATGCCAGCAAAGGCATAATTTCCTCATCCTTTAATGGCACGTAGCCTATCCTCCATATGCTTAATCCCTTCCTTTTCAAGTACTGTGGAAGGCCCCTCTCCCCTCACAAAATGCAAGGGTTGTGATAACGGGCGACATTGAGATATTCGGGAGCGTTTGACATAGGGATGCCAGAAAATGCCTACCCTTCAGTGGTATATCCTGGATAGACCCTGAACTTAGCCAAAGTGTGGTCTTGGGGAACTTCATGTGTTTCCCCCATGGGTTGAGAGACATATGCATGATCAGATTAGGGTTTTTGATTCTGAATGAGTACGAGTGCCAAATTGTTGATATTCTCACCAGAAGCGTATACAACAGTGGGCGGTGTATAATTAGGAGGCAACCCACATGGTGGGAAGGAATGCTTGCTCTGAACCTAAACATGATGAGGCTCACATGCATTTTTCGTTGACTCGCCTCCTTGACCTACTACATCTGAGACTAGAAGATTCACTTGATTGAAACTGGCTGAGTGAATCGGGTCCATCTCAGTAGCAGTACTCGCAGTAACAACTGTAGTAGTGTTATTCTCCATCATTTTCCTCATGCTCATCATTTATTCCATCATCGTTGTCATTTTTTCCTTCATGGCCTCCATATCGACCTTCATTTGTTCCTGTACTTCTTTGATTTCACTCATTACTCTGGCCTTGGCACGCATCTGGTAAGGGTGTCGTAAAGCGCAATCTTTCTCTTGGGTTACAATGATTATGATTCTGATTTCAAGGAAAGAATGCAATGAGCAATGCAACCAATGTGGAAAGACAAACAAGCATGAATGCATGTGAATGATACGTTGATGAAGTATTGCGAATTTTACACAGGACACTCAGTAGAACATAGGGTCGAATCAACTCTAATTTTCATTAAATCTCATTAGAGTCAAAGTGCAACTGGAAATAAAACATGGACACATCAAAGGTTCCTAATTTTGTAAGTTATTAGCTCAATAATGTGTTGGCAGTAGTCAAAGAAGCTATGTAAACTCGACCCATCTTTTGCCCCAACTTTCACAAGCTGGTTACTTCCATACTTTGACCTTGACTTGAGAAAATCCTTTTCTTAAAAGATTGCACTTGGTTCGACCCTATGTTCACAGGAATAAAAATTTTGATCGCCAATATTTCAACAATCTATCATAGAAGAGATATGATGAATGATCAGGGCATAGTTATGCTATGCATGACAAATGTATTTATCAAACCGACCCAAGACGCCCGAAAGACAACTCTTTCTTGTTAACAATGCATTGGGTACCATGTTCATGTGACTTCAATCATTTTCAGGAGAAAGGATTGTATAACCCCAACATGGTTTGTTCATAGCTATTACCATGGTACCTAACACATGAAACTAAAAACGTGGTGTAAACTTTCACACTTCATTGTCACTTTTGGCGACGAAGAAGGGCATGCAAGGTGTGAACAACTATACGGCAGGATTATGCATAACATGCGAACAATGATAATAGAATGTATGCAATTGGCTGAACAAAAACATGCTAAATGAATATGTATGACAATGCAATGACTTACGCAAATGCAATGCATGAATATGATAAATGATAAATGCAGGAATGATGTGTCCATTATGATGCCATGAAGATATGCATGATGCGATCAAGGAAATCAGACATGGTGAGTTTGCTCCATGTCCTTAATTCAGGAACCTAAATGAAAGGATCCAAAAGTCCATTATCTAGTGACAACTCCCAAGGGTATTTTCATGTAACCTTACCGGCCTCTAGAGATATCATCCTCTTAGGTAATACACTATGGCGATACGGACTATCAACGATAATGCGTCAACAAAAAGAGGAAAACTCTAGATGAGACTTCACTGTTATCAAGCGAGTTAGGGACCCAGCGTGACCACAGATCGACCTACACTCCCTATGGCTAACACAGACCTGGGTATAGGGCCCAACATCTCAAAGTGTGTGCAAAAAGTATGGGTGTCATGTGTGAATGGAGCAACCTAAGAATTACCCAACCCCACCTGCAAAACAACCAAAAATTTCCCAGGCAGATACAAGAATTATAGCACATGTCATCAATCCTAGGATTCAATGGCACAATTTATTTCTAACTACAAAGTTAATAGCTACAAAGATACACACCAAGAAGTAACAACATAGCAAAGGTTATATACAAACATGAGCAACAACGAATAAAGAAAGTGAGTTCAAAGCTAAACTGCAAAACAAACGGTAACAGAATGAAACTTTAACGAACATGAGTACAACACAGAGATTAAAAAGAAAGGAAAAATAAATAAATAAAAGGTCACGATAAAATTGCACACTCGATCAAATGACTTAACTCTCTAACAAGTCCCCAGTGGAGTTGCCATCTGTCGCAACCTACCTTACGACGGGACGACAAAAGAAAATAAATAAAAGCACGTTCGCCTCCTAGGGAGAAAATGAGTGGGAGGCGCCACCAACGTTTATTCGAGGAATGTAGTAGCATGTATGCTATGAAGTTTTGATGATGCCAAAGATAAGCGCTTCTCAAGTTTAATTCAAGTCAAGAATCCAGAAATTCAAGATAATTGATGAACTTAGTTCCTAGAATCTAAGAAAGAGTTTCTTAATTGATGATGCACAGGTTTGGCCAAATGATATTTTCCAAAAAAATTTCTAAGATTTCTTAAATATGATATTTACTCTCTGGTAATCGATTACCAGAGGCTGTAATCGATTACCAATGGCCAAAATAATTTCGGAAATGCTCTTACAAAATTTGAATTTAAATTTTAAGCCTGTAATCAATTACACAAGGCTTGTAATTGATTACCAGAAGTTTTAAACGTTTTATAACAGTCTTTAGAAATTTGAATTTAATTTTAAAGCTTGTAATCGATTACAACTTGTGTGTAATCGATTACCAGACATGAAAATTCAAATTTCAAATCTGAAGAGTCACAACTCTTCAGAAACTAATTGTGTAATCGATTACAACAATTATGTAATCGATTACCAGTAAGGAATTTTTGAAAATAACTCCCAAGAGTCACAATTGTTCAAGAAGTTTTTGAATGGCTATCAAAGGCCTATAAATAGGTGACTTGGGACATGAAATTTTCAAGAGAGTTTGCTTGAACAAATTGTCTTATCCTCTCAATACCAAATTGTCTTATAACTCTCAAAAAGAATTCCTTGGCCAAAACACTTGCAAATTCAATAAGGAATCTTGAGTGATCTTCAATTGTAATATTTTTCTCTTAAAGAGAGAATTCTTCTTCTTATTATTATTCAAAGAGATTGATTAAGGGACCAAGGGTCTCTTAAGTTGTAAGGTTATCTGAACACAAGGGAAGAGTTGTCCCTATGTGGTTCAAAATTTTGTAAAAGGATTTTACAAGATAGTGGAAATCTCAAGCGGGTTGCTTGGGGACTGGACGTAGGCATAGGGCATGACCGAACCAGTATAAAAACTGAGTTTGCATTCTCTTTTCCCTTAAATTTATTTTATTTATTGCAGTTTATATTTCATTTTAAAGAAGTTTATTTTGAATTGTTCTTGAAATAATTCATAATTAGGGTTTCATTATTAGTTAAAAAGAGAGTTAAATTTTAATTGGGATAGTTTGGTATCTTAATTCAACCCTCCTTCTTAAGATACTGAGGCCACTTGTCTAACAAGGAAAACGTTAGAAAAACCAAAAGAGGTCTGTGAATTTTAAAAAGAAGGGTTCGAGAGTTGTTTACGCATAGGGAAGGTATTAGCACCCCATGCGCCCGTCACAAAGAACGACGGCCTTTAATCGAGTGTGCAATAAAAATAGTGTGACTACAAAATTAATTATTTTTCCAAGAGTGGTTAATTTCTTTTCTTTTACTATATTATTTTTTTATTTAATTTTTTTTTTTGAATCGACAAGCATGTTGCCCTTACACCTATGTATTCTCAGGTGCATTGAAGAAATCAGACTTACGTAATTCTTTAAGTCTAAATGTTTGTGTGTTGAATTGATTTTATGTTTTTTTTAAAGATTTATTTTAATTGCAAACAAAGAGTCGTTAAGGCATTGGACCTTGAAACGACAGTTTTAGATTTTAAAAAGCGGAGGGAGTTGTTAAGGCATTAGACCTTGAAACGATCTCAAGTGATATTTGAGTAGAAAAGATTACATATATAATATCAAGAGGCATACATAAGGGTACAAAGATTACATCAAAATCTTAAGAAAAACTAACCGACTGTTGCACAGGGTACAAGGCTTGCAAGAGAAATGATGTAGGAATCAATCCACGGTTCGATTCGGCAACACCTTGGTTTTTCTTTTTTTCTTCTTCTCTTTCTCCTTTCTGCATTTTTTCTCTCTTTCTTTAGTTCTCTGAACCCTTAAACCCTTCCCCTGCATGGCTATTTATAGGAAAAGGCCATTTGGTGCAAGGGAAGCTCGCCTAGGTGAGTTGGTTGCTTAAAGCTGAAGGTATCAGCTCGCCTTGGCGAATGGTTTGCTTAGGGATGAAGAAATTTCATGGCCCAAGCTAGCCACATGCTTGCCTGGGCGAGTTTAGGTCCAGAAAAATCTAGAAAATGACCATTTTGCCCTTTCCTTGTGGCTTTTGTTTCTGGAACTAACAAACAACCATCAAAACCCTGCGCAACCCCTTGGCCTTGTGTTGTAACCGATGCCAAACACCGTAATTCAATTAGCAATGATAAAAAAATCATATCCGAATGATAAAAACATTATACACAGATGAAATTAGGGTCTAACAGCTCCAAATTTGGCTCCACAAATTCAAATTCAAATTCAAGTGAAATTTAAATAAAAATTCAAATTTTCCTCCAATTTTGTGTGACACTTAGGCTATAAATAGAAGCCTTGTGTGTGCATTTTGCAACTTTGATCATTTGATAAATTAGACTTCAAAGTTAAGACCTCATTCTCCCTCTTCTTTCTCTCAAAATTTTGTTCCCCTCTCTCCCTCTCCCTCCACTCATATTCTCCTACCTTCAAGCTCTTATCCATGGCTTCCTATGGTGGTGAGGTTGTTCTTGACTCACCTTCTCTTTGAAGTGGTGTCTCCAATAACCTTTCCTCCTTCTCCATTATGCTACCATTGATCTTCAAGAAGCAAAAGACTCTATTGATGAAGAAGATCCAAAGCCCACAAGCTCCACATGGAGCTACATTAATCCTTACAAGCAATCACAACCAATATACAATTCCCACCCCGGAAAAAGAGACTAAGGCACCCAACACTAGGATCCTTTGTGAATACAAGCCTAAGAGAACCTACTCTTAGCCCAAACTAGAAAACCCTATTCTAGCATATTGTAAGCAATTCATGCATAAAACACAAACACCGTGTAAAAACCATACACAAGAAAAACCAAGTAGGAGGGATAGAATCTGACCAATCTTTCCACAAAAACCTTGTTGGATTGAGAAAGTGATCTTCTTCTAGTCAAAAGACACAACTCACTTTCAAGAAAAGATCTTCATAACCAAACGATTAAGAAGTTGTGAGTTACTATATAGCTCTTTTCTTCCATTCTCTTATCCACTAATGAAAGCACAAAGTCTTGCTCATTCTGAGACTAAGATGTTATTTTCAAGATGTATTGAGCATTATCTAATGATCTCTTGATATGTAGATGCTATAAGGTGTGAATGTATGTATACATGATTTTGATGATGCCAAAGAAGAATCAAACAAGGCTGCTTCAAATGATAAGCATTTGCTTCAAGAATAATTCAAGATTGCTTCAACAAACAAAGCCTTGTTTCAAGATTCACTAAAGACCAAGCCTTGCCTTAAAACAAAGTGCTTTCAAGACATGCAAGGCTCTGGTAATCGATTACCAGGAAGTGTAATCGATTACCAGAAGACAGGGTTGAGAAATAGCTGTTGAAAAAGGTTTTGAATTTGAATTTTCAACATGTAATCGATTACCATATGTCTGTAATCGATTACCAGCAACGGAACTTTGAAAATTCAAATTCAAAAGTCATAACCCTTCAAATTATAACTGTGTAATCGATTACACAAACATTGTAATTGATTACCAGTGGAAAGTTTTCAGAAAATCTGCCAACAGTCACATCTTTTCATTAGATTTGTGAATGGCCATCAAAGGCCTATAAATAGGTGACTTGGGCACGAATTTTACAGAGAGAGAATTTTGATTGATTAAAAATGTTTTATCCTCTCAAAAGATTAAGAGAGTTTTGCTTGGCAAAAATGTCTTATCCTCTCAAAAGACAATGAGAGAGATTCCAAAAGAACTTCATTGCCAAATACTCTCTCAAAAGAAATCCTTGGCCAAACACTTGCCAAATCTATAAGGATTCTTACATGATCTTCATTGTAATATTCTTCTCTTGAAGAGAGATTTCTTCTTCCATTCTTCTTACTCAATGAAATTAATTAAGGGACCGAGGGTCTCTTGAGTTGTAAGGATTCCTGAACACAAGGGATGGGTTGTCCCTATGTGGTTCAGAAGTTGTAAAGGATTTTACAAAGATAGTGGAAATCTCAAGTGGGTTGCTTGAGTACTGGACATAGGCATGGGTTGTGGCCGAACCAGTATAAAACTGTGTTTGCATTCTCTCTTCCCTTATCTCATTTATGTTATTGCAATCAATTTTTCCTTGCATGTTTAAAGAACATTATTAAATTGATTGTTGCTGCTTCTTCAGCATTCTAAGTCTATCCCTCTTAAGATTATTGAGGCCACAAGGTCTAACATAAGGTTATTTATAGAGAAAACAATTATAATTGTCAGTAATCGATTAAATCTATAAGGTAATCGATTATTTTAACAAAGTAATCGATTAGATTATCTAAGTAATGAATTAAAGTGTTCATCCAACATCTAGAAAACAACTCAAGGACAATATAATCGAGTAGATGACCTATGTAATCGATTAAAGTGTTCTTTTTCACCTCTGAACACATGAACGAGAGAGAAGTAATCGATTAATCCACTTGGTAATCGATTAAAGTGGAGACTCCTGACTAAATCAATCATTGTCTCAAACAGCAGTGTAATCAATTATGAGATATCGGTAATCGATTAAACCGATACGAGACTTAACTCTACAAGCTTCAAACAATTTGTTGTAATCGATTACAATGAGGTTGCAATCAATTAACATAGAGAGTTTTTGCCTCTAAAGAAATTTTTTTAACTTAGAAAATTTTCTTCACACGCACTATGATAATGCACAATGCAAAACATATATCAAATGTACTAAGATGCAACAACAAAAATAACAACCAATACAAATGCCACTCAAGGGAGTTAGGCATGTAAAAGCCAAAACTTCTCCAAAAAAACTTCTTCAAGCTTTAGCCTTAGGTTGTACCATGTTGCTCATGTTGTTCCCCCTATCTCTAATAGTGAATCCACTATATAGGAAGAGCACATGGCTTTGGAAGAGGCAACAAATGAAGGGATTTGACTGAAGGGTCCGATTAGAAATCTTTGATTTTCACAAGAAAAGGTTGTCATTTTCTACAACAGTCTAAGTGCAATCTATTTAGCCAAGGATCAATTCCATCATGAAAGGACTAAACACATTAACATCAAATACAACTTATTCGTACTAAGAATAGGGTCAAAGTCCAGAAAGTTAATACGAGGGAGAATACAACTGATATGTTCATGAAGCATGTTCCAAGAAGTAAGTTTATGCACTGCCTGGATGTACTTAATGTAGATTGCTAGAGATGAACAAAGTTACTTGTAATTCAAAAATGTTATTGAACCAAGGTGGAGATTGTTGATTGTTGGACGATGGACGATAGAGATAGGACATACAACAACATTGGTCATCTAGTTAAGTACTCTTTTCTTCTATATTGGTCATCTAATCTTTTGTAATCTGATAGAGTTTTGGGAAAGTTTACATAAAGCTTGGGGAACCAAGCATAGGTTGAGTTTAGCTTATCATCCTCAAATTGCTGGCTAGATCGAGAGAATCATCCAATCCTTAGAGGACCTTCTTAGAGCTTGTGCACTAGAATAAAAGGGTAGTTGGAATAGTTCCTTGCCTCTTGCTCAACATGGAAATATAACCATTCTAGAAAAAATAGTTCTTTTAAAGATAAAAGCTTTTCTTTCAAAGCCTTTTGATCAAAACAAGTTTGGTCCTATTGTTAAGAAGTAAAATAACAAATTTAGTGTTTTTAATAAAAACCATATTTGAGATCTATGCAAGAGCAACATAAAAGAGATGGGGAGGAAGAGTGCACAAATATTTTTATATTAGTTCACCTTAATATAGGACTACATCCAATCCTCACTCTTCAAGATGATATTTTCACTAACACAATTAGTTTACAACTGGACCAACAACCATTGGATTTCACAACCATTGGATTTCACAACCAATGGAAAATACCATAATATCCTTGAATTAAATTTTGGAAAACAAAACAACCAATGATTTTTATAGTCCGAAATTTTTATACTCCAACTAGGATGGATATTAGCATTCTCCAATAAATAATTATGTAATATTGAAATATGGAGTATGGATTGATCACATATTGTTAGCTATATTATATATATTTTTAATTTTTTAATATAAATACTGAATCAACCAGGCTAATAACTGACCCACTAGTTCGACCTCAAACACATTGACCTAGTGCTACAATTGAATCGATGACTAGGTCGATTTTTCATAAGAGCAAAATATGTTTTTTTGTCCTCATAAATATGAAAATATTTGGAATCCGTTCCTGCAAAATTTTCAATACATTTTTCGTCCTTACAAAATTAAAACACAACATTTTTTTGGCGTGTAAGTAGGTTCAGATTGTGTGTATAATCAATGTAAAATATGATATTTTTTACATCGATTATATATATAATTGATATTAAAAGTCATGCACATAAGTTCGAATGTTCAAACCTTATTCTATGCCGCACAAAAAAAATAACACATTTTAATTTTATGAAAATAAAAAATATACTAAAAATCTTACAAAAATAAATTCTAAACATTTTTATATTTTGAAAAACTAAACATATATTTTAACCTTTTTATAATTATGTTTGCGACACAGCATGAAAATTTGTCACACGTGTTTATTGAAAGAAGTGCAGGCAAATCACTGATTGCCAGTTACGTATGTCTTTTTTATGGAAACTCGGCGCAGGGAGGAGAAACCCGCAGCTGGCACTAAGATATTTTCCCATAACTTCGGGCCACTAGTCTACGACTATAATAATTCACCGAACAGAATGTACCTAATATTATTATTTTTAAAAAGCAAAAAAAAAAAAAATCACCACGAAAGACAAACAATCATACCAGTTACAAAACATTAAAACCCTATAAATAAGATTTCAAGAATAAAATATACAAATAAATAATAATAATATAAAAACAAAATGTTCAAACACCAAACGTTTGGCTTCCTTTTCAAATAATGATATAGGCTTCGGAGATGAACGAACATAGTAAAATACAAAAGAAAACAAGGCGCACAAGGTTAGGCCACACGAAATAATATCAGCATGGACAGAGAAAGAAAGGAAAAGAAGAGAGTGACTGCGATATGTCTCTGCCCTGCGTAATACTCTCCTTGTTCTTAATTTTAAGACATTTTTAATTAATTTATATTTTTTTATAAAAATTAATTAATTTAATTAATCATATTAAATATATCAATTATTTATATTATGATTTCAAAATTATTATTATTTTATCTTTTTATCTATTTAATTTTTTTAATATTTTTTAAAAAATAATTAATTAAAATATGTGAAAAAATAATCAATACATTTAAAATTTTAAAAAAATCTTATAAAAAAAGTTGGAAAGAGAGCAAATCGTATCTATGGCCCAAATCAGAGACGCAACCCAGCTTGAGAGAACACTGTCCTCCGATCTCGCGCAACTCAACAAAAGCAAAAATTACGGAAAGCAACCTCTATCATGCCACGTAAACTAACCTATGACTCTGACCCTTCTCTCTTTTTATCATTTCCTTTCACCAATGGCCCCCACCCTCACCTCATCTTTCACACAACCGTATCGCTTCTCACAACATCGACGCTCCACGTACCTACTCCTCCAATCTCAGCCGTCCACGTCTCCCTCACTAGAATCCAACCCACTGGTCCTTAAATATCCACCTGTTACCCCCATCACACCCTCCCTTTCAAATCAACGGTCCACATTCCACGCCTCTCAGATCTCGCAATCAAACACTTTAAACTCCCTCCTTCCTCACTACACGCCGTTTCTCTTTTATTGCCGTTTTTTTTATGTCGTCATGTTCTGAGTTTCGTGTTGTCCTGTTTTGTGTTGTTGTGTTGTGTTCAGTTCTTTCCTTCGTTACATGCAAAAACGACTATGAAGACGCCAAAACGCCAATCGTCGCCGGCAAACGCTGCTCGACCAGTGGAGTCTGATTCCGGCGAGATCGTCACGAGGTTCAAGAACGGTGGCCGGAGAAGGATCAAAATCAAGCGAATGAAGTACACTTGCCAGACGAAGATCCGCGTCAGGAATGACGCCGGCGCTGGCGGCGTGTCTCAACCGCCGGCGGTGGATTCTGAAGGAGAGAAGAGAGAGATTGACGAGCACGTGGAGATATCGCTGTCGCTGGCTTCCTCGTCGTCGGAAGAGGAAGAGCGATTGTCGTCGAAGCAAAGCGACGGCGTTTTGTCGTACGGTTCGGCGTCGGTGATAGGGAGCAGGACGGAGATGGAGGACGCGGTGAGCTCGGAGATAGGGTTTGCAGCGAAGTGCGACTTCTTTGCGGTGTACGACGGCCACGGCGGAGCTCAGGTGGCGGAGGCGTGCAAGGAGAGGCTGCACCGGC
Organism: Glycine soja; assembly: GCF_004193775.1. NCBI lineage: Eukaryota > Viridiplantae > Streptophyta > Magnoliopsida > Fabales > Fabaceae > Glycine > Glycine soja. The sequence goes on along the minus strand of NC_041020.1, from coordinate 15,790,217 downwards.
TGGTGGCGGAGGAAGTGGTGGGGAGTAGTGAGAGTCACGTGGAATGGGACTGGCGGGGAGTGATGGAAGGGTGTTTTCGGAAAATGGACAGCGAGGTCGCCGGTAACGCGGCCGTCAGGATGGTGGGTTCCACAGCGGTTGTCGCCGTCGTGGCGCTGGAGGAGGTTATCGTTGCTAATTGCGGTGATTCTAGGGCCGTGTTGGGAAGAGGAGGTGAGGCCGTGGACTTGTCTAGTGATCATAAGGTATATTTGTTTCCATTTTCTTAATTATTTAATTTCTCAAATTTCTACTCTATTTTTTATATTCCTTGGACAGCTCATTTTAGAATTGTTATTGTTAATTTTTAGAGTACTTGAAATAACGTCATATTCTTTATTAATCATAGGAAAAAAAAACGTCGTATTCTTTAAATTTGTTAACTTTACCATAATTATTATTGTAAACTTTGATTGATTTTCTAGTTTTATTTATAAGAATATAAAAAGTAAAATATTTTTGCACTATAAAGTAAATTGTCATTTATTTTAAATATTAAAGGTGTATAGAAATTAAATTCTATAAAAAAAAGTACATTTTTGAATTTTCCTTGCATAAAATTTGCTGCCATTTTTCAAGTTTTGATTTCATGTATATTTATGTTTTCACTATGTTAAAAGCGGGCGCAGCACTATTTTGATTGACAATTTTGACATTTTCTTAAAAATATCCATACATATGTGAACATGTAATGCAAGTCAATGCTCTTCAATTTGATGATGAAAATGGTTATTCAGCAAAAATTGTTGCTGGCAGTGAATGTCTGGACTCTGGGGGTGTGTATTTGATGTGTAGCTTCCAAAAGAGAAAGATGTCTTTTGGTCGTATCGTAGAGAATTGAGATCATCTTTGTAATGGGTGCATCAAAGCTTTTATAGTGTTAATTATTGAATTTAAGACGTATGCACCTTAAAACTTGGCATTCAATCACAAATAATTATTTGAATTATTTTAAGATAATTATTTTAAAAATTAACAACCTTATCATTCATGATTGTGATTAGATGATTGTGTAAATTTTTTTACAATTATTAATGCATAATCCTTATTCTCTTAATTATTTCTGTCAGATTTTTTCGTAGCGAAGCAATTTATTGTAAGAAAATAAATGGCATTATGGTTTCCTATTGTGTGCACAGCCCCACAGGCCCGATGAGTTGATGAGAATCGAAGAGGCTGGTGGAAGGGTCATTAACTGGAATGGCCAGCGCGTGCTTGGTGTTCTTGCCACTTCACGATCCATAGGTTAGTTTGAACATTCAATTCTTCATATTCACTATACTGCTGGTTGCTAATATTAAATTATTAATCGTTAACTAAGACCTTTTAATGGTGTTTCTTCGGTGTTATGTGTGTTGTGTTTATCCTTTTGGTTTGCCATTTTTTTAACATATCGTTTTTATCAGCTCAGCACTGTAAAAGCAGAAGAATCTCAGCACCCTCTGGCTTATTTAGAGTATAGCAGAGCAACATTGACAAAAAAAGAATGAGTACTATTATTATCGGCATCCTCTGACTTTAAATTTGATTATCTACAATTATTACCTTTTAAATGTTGAACCAAACAAGATGACACACTGTTGCTTAGATCCGCCCATCTGAAAGGAATCCAACAGAATGTAATTAACAATGATTTTTCTATGTAAAACAAGTTTGTCTTAGTTGTTTTTATGCATATCGCAGAACTGGTTTTAAATTTAAGAGTTTTTGGTAAAGTATCTGTTATTTGAAGTGTTAAACTTGAAGGTTGGACAGTATATTGATGATTCAAAACCTTGGACAATTGTCCCCAAGCTTCCACATGCTTTTTCTCCTAACAATTGCTTCTCTTGTATGGTCAAACACGTCGAACTCTTAAATAATAAATGGAGAGAATTTTGTGGTATGGATCCGGTTTACCACAAGATTAAGGAATCTCGATCTATCAAATTGCATGGAAACTTTAATCCCCACATGCTTAAATAGTCAAACTTGAATATTTAAATTTTTGCATCGTTAATAAAATGGTAATATTGAATATGCGTATTATTGATGAAACAGATCTAGAAAGGACTAATATAAACCATCATCTTTAGCAAGACTTGGCTGTATTTGAATATTGTTCCAAATACATTCCATTTCCTACAAATGCATTACTCGGCTATTTTTATTTGCTTGAAGATAACCCATCTGTTTTTTTTTTTTTTTTTTGTAGTTACATTTAATTCCATGACATCATACCATTACTGCTCCAATTTCTCTCCTGTCCGTTCTGACTGTGTAATTTGACTGATGCAGGAGATCAGTACCTTAGACCTTATGTAATATCAAAACCAGAAGTGACAGTGACCCAGCGAAGCAGCAAGGATGAATTTCTCATACTAGCAAGTGATGGATTGTGGGATGTGATGTCAAGTGAAGTTGCGTGCCAAGTTGTAAGGAAATGCTTCCAGGGGCAGATTAGGAGAGTGTGCGATGGAGTTGGGAATCATCAAAACCGTGCTACCGATGCTGCAGACCTCTTGGCTGAGATAGCATTGGCAAAGGGAAGTAGAGATAACACCAGTGTCATTGTAGTTGAGCTAAGAGGAACAGTAACAACTGATTGAGGCCTCGTTTCTGTCAAAACATGTATTTTTATTTTTATTTTCTTCTCTAATTCTTGCCTTGCTGCTTTGGACTAATATACACTCAGGTTGTGCCTCCTCATTGCCACAAGAGATTATATCTACTTGATAATAATGAGTACTTCCTTACTCACATTAGTGCTTTTTGTAAAATAAAAAAGACCTCCAATTAATTCTTTAAATATCTACAAAGACTACAATAAGTCGATACATTAATTGCGAAACTACTATTTTAGTTTGGATAATTAATAGATAATTGTTTACTTTATTTAACTAAAATTTATAATATATAAATAAATATTTTTAACATATAAATTATATTTTAATTTACAGTAAATAACTTATATTGTATCACTTTATAAAAATATATTGTAATAAAATGTTATTTTTAATTATCGATAATTTCTGATAAAAATTATGGAAATTTAATTTAAAAATAAAATTGGAAATGTTATATTGGAAAATATATGTTGATTAAGGAAATAAAGTATATGAATACATATAAGAAAAAGTGCTTCGAGATGGTCGAAAAAAAAAACTTTTGGCATTGGTTGTTGAACCAAATTGAGTTTAAAATTAAAATTAAAAAAAATACATTTAAAAATAAATACAAATTTAAACAATAAAATAAATGTTTCGTATATAAAATTAGGATTAGGATAAGACAATAAAATTTGGGTTGACTGAAGATGCATCCTGAGTTCGGCTGTTCGCTGCCATTTGGATATGGAGGATACAAATCACATCTTCCGTCAGTGGTTTTGCTAAAGCGGTTTGAGGTTTGATGGTTCCGAATACACTCCAACAAAACTTCTGCACTCAAGACTTTGATGGGTGGATAGAAAATCATGTGGCTTCTGGTGTTGTGGTTGAGAGCAGAAGCTGGAATATCATTTTTGTCGTGACTCCTTATACTCTTTGGTATTGCAGAAATTTGTTGGTGTTCGAGAATGTTTCCTAGCATCCCTCTAGCATCATATAGCGAATCTTGAGACAAGTGGATGCTATAGCTATTAGCCTTTTGCACAATTCAATGTTGACCTCTGAGAATGGTTTAGTTCAGTACAATAACGCTATCTGTTGGAAGGCTCCTGCTCCTGAGAGGTGGAAGTTGAGGGCAAAAACATCAAATAGGGTCCCTTTTAGAAATTTATTACCAAATAGGGTCCCTTTCGTAATTATTTATCTAGGTGGTCTCTTTTTCTATTACAAAGTGGTACCTCTGAAGGCGCTTCCCGCGACATAATGACACATGGCACTGCACGATTGGAAGCGCTGCGCACGAGGGCACCTTGGTTCGCGCCCCTGACATTGGCGCCTCTGTACGCGCTTAGGGACCTGGCGCCTTGGCTAGCGCCCCTGCTGTAGGCGCGACTGCTAGCGCAGGGCAGCCAGGCGCGTCCAGCTCCATTAAAGGGCAGCTGGTCCCACCCCCCCTCCCCACTCCCTCCTTCTCCCCCAAGCCCACCTGCTCCCCACTTGTTCCCTAGCTGGTCCCCGAGCCTTGTTCCCCCCCTCCAGCCACTCCATTGTTTGTTCCCCTTCCCCAACAGTATTCTTTGTGACTTGGTATGTTAATTTTTTGTATTGTTTCAAATTTTTTTTTTTTTTTATAAATTGTTATATTTTACTATTTGTATGTTTTTTTTGCAGGTAGTCATCTTGTGTACAACAAAATTGTATTCACTCACAACAAGTTTATTTTATTTATCCTTATATATTTTTGTTGTTAGTTTAATTTGTTTATCATTTTAGTTATTTTTTATTAATTATGTAACAAATTGTTTATTTTTTTTACGGTTGTTTAATTTTTAGAATATAATTTTAATTAAGATTGATAATAAATATTCCTGTAATATTTGTGTGTGTGTGCGTGCGTGCGTGCGTGCGTGCGTTTTTATTATTTCGTACATTTCATAAAATCAAATTTCTTTAAAAATTTAACCTACATTCAACATTATATATTAACAAAATAATTTTGAAGAAATTATTTCAATTTACTGTCATTATAATTCATTTACTTAAATTACATGTTCGTTTCTAAAATTTAAATTATGTATTTTTTTACAATATTGTTTGCGTATGTACTTAGACTTTATTTATTATTTATAATATGTGTGATTATTAATTTTTTTCTTTCTATACAAGAGTTTTAATATGGCTAGTTCGTCATCTTCTAATCATTATGATGTGGCATCTGGACCATTAGAGGATGATTTATTGTGAATGCAAAAAAATCATATATCGCAACATATTTAGAATAGTGCTAATGATAGGATGTTAAAAATCCAACGAGCCACACCACTGTACAATCATAGAGAAGCACCGCCCGACAAAATTATTCCTCTATTACAAGTTTCGGGTTTGTACCCGATAATAAAATTGGTGCAGTTGAAAGTAGATGGAGCATTAGTTAATGCTTTTATTGAAAGGTGGAGGCCAGAAACGCATACATTTCATTTGAAGTGTGGGGAGGCAACTATTACACTTCAAGATGTTTCTGTGCTTCTTGGTATTCATGTGGATGGAAGACCTTTAATTGGAAATACAAATATTGACTGGTTTGAGTTGTGTCATGAATGATTGGGTGTCATGCCTGACGATGCTGTAGTTGATGGGAACTCACTTTTATTGAGTTGGCTGGCTTCTCATTTAGCAAATATTCATGATTTTACAGGCAACCAAGAAGGGCTTGAAATATTTGCTCGTGCTTGGATCTTAAGATTCATAGGAGGGGTAATGTTTGTTGATAAAAGCAGCAAAAGGGTGCCAATGAGATATTTGCAATTTTTAAGAGACCTTAGAGAGTGTAGCAGTTATGCATGGGGAGCTGCTGTTTTGGGTAACCTTTATAGAGAGATGTGCATCGCAACAGACTATAATGCTAAATCAATAGGCGGTTTCACTCTCTTGATTCAATTATGGGCATGAGAACGATGCCCAACGTTAGCCCCGTTAGTTATTCCTCCACAACAACAAAACGCGCCACTTGCCTACAGGTATACTTTCTTTTACTATTTTGAATGGATAATTAATAAACATGCTTGGTTGATGTTAATCATTATTCTATGTAACATTTTATTTTGTTATTTAATTTTTTGTGAAGATGGTTGGGAGGTAATTGCATCACATAGGCAATGACAATTTACTTGAGTTTCGTCGTAAATTAGATGTCATGAAACGCGACGAGGTAACAATTTTGACGTTTGTTTTTAAATGATGTTGTAATTCTTAATTAATTTATTAAATTTAACTTTTATATGCAGTTTGTCTGGGTCCCTTATTCTGGACATGTGGAAATGAATTTGAGTCAAGTTTGTTTTTTTGGGTCTGTATTATGGACATGTATCATACCACTTATTTGTTTTCAAAAAGTGGAATGACACCAGCCGGATAGAGTCATGAGACAATTTGGAATGCAACAACCTATTCCGGGCCCAGTAATGCAACCCAACAACATACATGACTTGACATTAAAGGGAAAGGAAGGAAAAAATTGGATGCGACTAATGCAACCCGCGCTTAATGAATGGAATAGTCGCTATGAAAGGAGGGTAGAGCAAACGCCGCCACAAACAAGGACCCTTAGTCTGAACTCTGGATATATGAGGTGGTACAGGCGTAAAACAAAAGTTTATGTCGACCCAAAACATGCAAGAAGAGGACTATTGGTATACATTGTTCATTATAATTTAGAATAGAAAAGAATGTTGCCCTTATTGAAGATTATTTTAATAACTATTCCTTTATTTTTTATGCAGGGTGAAATCGCCGAAACACTACATTTTATGGTGTCGCCTGTTGGGAGAAGGGTTTGTACTTTTGACGATTTACTGCCATGTATTGAGAAGATCACTCTTTTGTCTGACGAAGAGGATAGGATACTTGAGGCACATGAAGATGCTCCCCCTTCTCAGCCACAATTTGAACATCAACAGTTTAATATACTACAGCAAAGTGTGGAGACTCAAGGCTTAGCGCGACGTCAGGAAACTGTTGATGCAGCAATGTACAGTTTGCCTCCGATGCCAGAACGACAACATGGAATGTATTACTCACCGTCGGCATTCACCCAAGAACCGTCGCAGATGCCGCCGATGTATTCATACCTACATGATTTTCAACCAGGGTATAGTTTTGCAGGCATATTTGGGTCCTCTCCTCCTTCAACAGGAACTCCTTCATTTACCCAAAGTGGTCAACTATCGACCCCAAATGCCCCACTTGCTGGTCCGTGGAATGTACCTGGAGATATACCCGACATGGACGACTTATTAGGGGTCGATTTATGTCATGATTTCTCTGCCGAGACTAACCAAGTGGATGAAAGGGCGAATCGTAGAAGAAGAAATCCTGATATGGCAGCTAGAAATTGGGACCGGACATGTGGGACTTCGTCGCGGCATCACAGACATAGTGATGATTGATTAATAATGAGTTTACATTTTTTCCGCATGTTTTAACATTTTCATGTACTTTGTATTGTTTTTTTCCATGTGTTTAATATTGTCATGTACTTTGTATGGTTTTTTTCATGTTAATTTCATATTATTTCCACTTTAACGTTTCAATCTTATTCTGCAATGCTTTGAAAATAAATAAAAATAAATAACGATAATGTCAATGACACATAATTATAACCAAATATTAAATTATTAAGTTACAAAAAAGTTGGTGGCCTATAATGCAAACATAAAACAAAAGTGATCTCTAACGTAATTTAATGGCCAAATCAAAAAGCATTTTAAAACATTTTAGGATTTCAAAATGTATTTTAGGTGAAAATGTATTTTATTGAAAATGTACTTATATATACTTCAAAAAGAGAGAATAATAAAATATAAAAAAATAACAAATAATACTAATAATAAAAATGAAAAAAATAAAATTTTTGATAAACAAATAATAAACAAATTAAAAAATATACAATTTAGAGTCTATAAAAAATAATGTTATTGAAATTTTGGGGTGGGGGAGGGGTGTGGGAATATAAGAAAATAAAAAATAATACTAATAATAAAAATGAAAAAAAAATTAAAATTTTGGATAAACAAATAACAAACAAATTAAAAAATATACAATTTAGAGTCTATAAAAAATAATGTTATTGAAATTTTGGGGTGGGGGGGGGGTGTGGGAAGAGGCTGGGGGGGTGTGAGAAGAAGAGACTAAGGGGTGTGAGAAGAGGCTGGGGGGTGTGAGAAGAAGAGACTGGGGGGTGTGGGAAGAGGTTGGGGGGGGGGGGGGGGTAGGCGCCTGGCTGCCCTGCGCTAGTAGTCGCGCCTGCAGCAGGGGCGCCAGGTCCCTGGGCGCGTGCAGAGGCGCTCGTGTCAGGGGCGAGAACCAAGGCGCCCTCGTGCGCAACGCTTCCAATCGTGCAGTGCCACGTGTCGCTGTGTCACTGGAAGCGCTTTCAGGGGTACCACTTTGTAATAAAAAAAGAGAGCCCCTAGGTAAATAATTACAAAAGGGACCCTATTTGGTAATAAATTTCTAAAAGGGACCCTATTTGGTGATTTTGCCGGAAGTTGAATTATGATGGGTCTGTTATGGATCATGATAATTGTGCTACTGCGGGTGGCGTTTTTCGGAACCACGATGGAGGGTTTTGTTCTCTTATGCCTCCAATTTGGATGTGTGTAATGTCATTCACGCAGAGCTTTGGTTATTCTATTGGGAATGCGCATTGAGTGAAGCAAAGGTTTCAGGAATTTCGTTGTTGAATTGAATTTTGAGGTAGCCATGAGGTTGCTTAAGCAAGGGTGCTGCAAGTCTCATCCGTGTTATACTCCTCTCAAAAGTATTTTGTTTATTAGCGCTGAGGAGGGAGCCTTCACTTGAGTCATACACTAAACTTGTGTTTGGATCAAAAATTTTAAAATTTCAGGAAATTTCAAATGTTTGGAATTTGAATTGTTTTGATTTTAATTTTTTTCATTTTTCAAATACTTTGTTTGAATAAATCAATTCAATTTTTTTTAATTTTAAATTCGTTGTTTGGATAAGTCAATTCAATTTTTTCCATATGCAAAATTTTAATTTTATATTTTAAATAGATGAAATTTCAATATAAAACTTTATAGAAAACAAACACAATCTAATTTAAAAATATTAATTAAAAAATAATTTTCAACTTTTAATAATTTAGAAATACAAAATATTGATAATTTTAACTAAGGTTGTGATGCAATCCTAACCCCCAAGGGTATTGGATAGAAGGCTATAAGAGGATTGGGCTAGAGCTACTAAAGAATGTCCTAGGGTTCTCATGAACCTTAGGGTAGATTTTTGAGCCCATGGATCAAGGTTGGATCCACTCTTTTTTGTAAATATTAGAATAGGTTTTTCTGGGCCTTGTATTTTGGCCATTCTAGTAGTATAGGATTTTAGCCTTGTATTTCAGGGCATTTTGAGTAGTCTTTGTAGTAGGGACTTTTTTTTGTATTTTCATGTATTTTTTCAAGGAGGTGAGCTTAGTTTTTAGATGTGTGTGTAGCTAAGCTCTAGCTTCTCTAGGAAGCTTCTCAAGGAGGTGGGCTTAGTTTTTAGATGGGTGTGTGTAGCTAAGCTCTAGCTTCTCAAGGAAGTTTTCTTAGATGATGCAATCCTACCCCCCAAGGGTATTGGATAGAAGACTACAAGAGGATTGGGCTAGAGCTACTAAAGAATGCCCTAGGGTTCTCATGAACCTTAGGGTAGATTTTTGAGCCCATGGGTCAAGGTTGAATCCACTCTTTTTTGTAAATATTAGAATAGGTTTTTCCTTCTTTTGGGCCTTGTATTTTGGTCATTCTAGTCGTATAGGATTTTAGCCTTGTATTTCAGGACATTTTGTGTAGTCTTTGTAGTAGGGACTTTTTTTTTTTGTATTTTCATGTATTTTGTCAAGGAGGTGAGCTTAGTTTTTAGATGGGTGTGTGTAGCTAAGCTTTAGCTTCTCAAGGAAGCTTCTCAAGGAGGTGAGCTTAGTTTTCAGATGGGTGTGTGTAGCTAAGCTCTAGCTTCTCAAGGAAGTTTTCTCAAAGAAGCTTCTCTAGGAAGTTTTTTCAAGAAAGCTTCTTAAGGAAGCTACCTAGTCTATAAATAGAAGTATGTGTAACACTTGTTGTAACTTTGATGAATGAGAGTCTTGTGAGACACAACTCAAAGTTCAACTTCTCTCCCTTTTTCTTCCTTGAATTTCGTGCTCCCCCCTCTCTCTTTCTCTCCCTCTTTCTTTTTCTCCATTGAAGCATCCTCTCCAAGCTTCTTATCCAAGGCTCATCTTGGTGGTGAAGCTCCTTCTTCCATGGCTTATTCCCTAGTGGATGACGCCTCCTCTCACCTCTTCTCCTTTGTCTACCGTTGCATCTCCATGGTGGAAAATCACCATTGAAGCTCAAAGATCCAGCCTCCATAGAAGCCCCACAAGCAAGCTTCTATCAAGTGGTAATCAGAGCACAAGATCTTCAAGTAGGTGATCCTTAAACCTCCATTAATTTTTTGCTTTACCTTCTCTTCTATTGTTGTTTCTTCATTTTTCTCCATGTATCTCCTCACATGTCTTGTGCTAAATGTTTTTAACATGATTCTTTAGAGTTTCCACCGATTAAACTTGCTATAGAAGCTAGATTTGATTTTCTATGGTTCAAATTTCTTGTTCTTGTTCTTGATCCATGAATTGTGTTGAGTTTAGGTTCCTTTGAGTTTTGTCTTGTTATTTTTTGTGGCTGAAACCTAAACCATAAAATTCTTACAAAAATATTAAAGTAGAGGAAAACCTCAAAAATCTAGAGTGACTTGTTCACCTATTATAGTTTTGTCATAGAAGTCATGTCTAGTCATGAAACTTGTCACATAAGATTTCTTATGTTGTGCTGAATTTTATTTTCTTGTTTCTTTGTCTAACTCATTTGTTCATGAGTGTATGAAGTTATTTTAGCCTATTATTTGATTGGAGTCAAATCTTTCATGTTAATTAGTCCTTAACATGTTCATGCAAAATTCTTAGAGAGTCTTTGATTGTGAACCTTTTCTTGAACTTTTAGGTTTCCTTATGATTGTGTCTATTGTGAATTTAAGTTTTGGTGATTGAATTGCTGGTTGAAATGTTGATCCTAAGTGAATATTGAACTCCTAAAACTGTGGTAAACAATCCTAGTGAGTTCAACATACATAGGAAGGTTGAAAGTAAGCCCAAGGCAATCAATATAGCATGCTTAAAAAAAAAATCGCTGGTGCTGGCAGCTTGGACATACAAACTTGTAAAAATTACTGAGAATTGGTTACTTCGAATTTTGAACTGAATTTTTACTTAATTTGCTAGAAATCTGGAAAAAAAGTTATAAAAAAAGAACCAAATGATTTGGATAAAAGGAAAAAATACTAAAAATCACACAAGTTGGCATAAAAATCAGTATCCAGGAAAAAAAAAGTGAAAGGGAAGTGTGCTTGTTGTTTTGGCTCAAAATTTATTCTATAATTGGTGTCTATGTTATACCAATCTTAGTTCCAAAATTTCAATTGAAAATTACTGTGGAAACAAGTGCCAAAGCTAGGGCTTTGTTGAGTCTTTTTTTTTATAGTCTTTTTACTCTACTCTAGAGTCATTCTAAGTTTCTCTTTGAGTCCTAGCTTGTTTCTATGTCCTTTTCATTGCTTTAATTGTTGAGTAATCCTTGAAAAATTGTCTTGTTAAAACTCCATTGGTTGAGCTTTCATTTCATTTTTTTTTGGTCTTGGTTATTGCTTGTCTCTTTGTTTCCTTGTTTGTAGGTTGCCATATAGGGAATTGGAAGGAGGATTGGTGCCATCCCTTGAAGAATTTGAGTCAAGAAGAAAGGGGCCAACCACCTTAAGAGCTATTGGACTAAGAAGCACTCCAAATTGAGTGAATCACCAAAGAGATAACAACCACCAAAATTGAGGACCGTTTTGTAATTTTGTAATTTGCAATACCTTCATTGCTTTCAAGTTTTGTAACAAAAAGGCCTTTCATTGGAAGTGTGTTGGGAGCCTCCAATAGGTTACCAAACTTTCATTTGTGTGTAATAATTTTAGGCAATTTTTCCTTAGGATAGTGAGTGTTTTGTTGGGAACCTTGAATGTGGTCATCCAAACACTCTTAAGATTCGCCTAGTTTACATTTCTTGCTTACTTTCATAGCTTATTTCCTTTACCATTCATTGTCAAACCGCCTAGATAGCTTTCCTTTTACCAGTTAGTTTTTTACCTTATCTTTCACACCTCTTTTAGTGTTTATTTTGGCTAGTTTCAACCATAGTTTCTTTTACCTTTTCTTTTCAAACCTCCAACAAGAAAGAACCACAACTTAGGAACCAACATGAGTCATCATTCATCTAGTGTTAATGGCGATAGTACTAGTCATAAAGACCTTTTATCTAGAATCTTTGATGAGTTGAGTTCCCTCAAGTTATGGAAAGAAAAACAAGAGAGAAAAGAAAAAGGAAAAAAAGTGGAAGAAATAAGTCAAGATGAAAGAAAGAAAATAAGAGAGGAAGAAAGAAGAAAAATAATGAAAGAAATGAAAAGAGAAAAAACATGCCTCCTATAATAGTCATAACTCTTGCAAGAGCCTAAGTGAAGAACTTCGTGACTATTACGAAGAAAGACATAGGTCACATCTTAGACCTCATTCCCATAGAAGAGAAAAGGAAAGAAAGCCTCAAGAGGCTAACATTAACCTCCCATACTTCCATGGGAAGGAAAATGTAGAGGCTAACTTAGATTGGGAAATAAGGGTAGAGCAACAACTTAAAAAGAAGTCTACTTCAAAATCTTATGGCTCTCACTCTTATCCAAAGAAAGACCAAGGTCAAGGCATCTTTGGGGTGACACCTTCTAAGCCCAAAGATGATAAGGGGAAGACAATAGAAAAGCAAGCCCCTAAGGCTAGTATGCAAGAGAAAACTAGCTCTATAAAATGCTTTAAATGTCTTGGAAGAGGACACATTACTTCTCAATGCCCCACCACAAAAACCATGATTATGAGGGGCCAAGACATTTATAGTAGTAAAGATGAGGCTACTACTTCACCTTCCTCTAGTGAAAGTGAAGAAGCGAAAGGGGAAGAATCTAGTGAAGAAATCTACCCCCAAGAAGATGGACAACCATTAGTGGTTAAAGAGAAGTGTAAGGAGGTAAGTGTCTCCTCCAAGAGGTTAGCTAAGAAGGAAACTCGTTTTATAATAAAGACAAACATTAAAGAAACTTTCCCTCTTAGACAACCTCCACATTTTCTCTTTTGTAAAAAGACACTTGCTAGCATTGCCACACCTCTTGGGCTTGAGTTTATTCCTCAAGTAAAGAAGTTGTTAGATGAGGGTTTGGTTCACAAGAGCTTAAATCCTTGTGCTTTGTTGGTGCCCAAAATAGGTATTATTAGGCACCAAGTGTAATGACCCGCCTCGTCGCTACGATATCAACACTCTAATACCCGATAATTTTAATTTTTATAAAAATAACTCCCTTAATTTTCTTATGAAAATAGAAGTGATTTTGTCACAACATAAATTCATCCAACAACACGCCATTACTTAAGTGAATATGCATAATTATATAGAAACAATAATTTGGTACACGTCATACACATAACGAAAATTAAATATGTTCATAGATATAATTAAAATCTCAGTTTTACATCTTTAACTAAACAAAATAAAATTTAAAAACCAACTACGGAGGAGTTGATTGCAAAACACAACTCTCTCCCAAAACAACGCCAACTTCATCATGTCGACTCGGCGGCTCCTCACCAGAATCTTACTCCCTGCACCCTGCCACTGTCATTCTGCTCCCACGAATAAGGTTCGTGATCATCACATGTATCAACCACACGATACAAAATTGCAAGGGTGAGTTCATTATAAAAAGAACCAATACCAATTCCAAATAACCATAATTAGCAAGGAACATAGGCAAACATGATGAGCATACACAACAATCATTATTCAACACTCATATCCAACAAATATTCATCATCCACATCCAACAATTACTCATCATCCATCCATGGACCCAATCAAGACTGCACAAAATGATGCATGAACCTGACTCAACACTCAGATGCAATGTGGTACGTACCAAAACAACCAAATCTCAGGAAATATCCTAAGTGTGTCCACACGACACTCTCACTTAGGGAACTGTGCTAAGTTTGTCTAGACCACCCGATTGTGCATGTAACAGCCTCCCTCCCATAGGTGATCAGCTTGGGAGCCCAAAGGTGTTCCCTACCAGGTGACAGCCCCCTAGTACAAAGTACACTTGGCCACAATTACTCTATTTCTTGTGTCGTATGAGCTATGATCATGGCCAAAAGTAAGTGCCAAAGACCATGGACCAATTAAAGCGCCTAAGCATCCCTTCAAAAATGCTTAGATTCTCTAACCACGCTAGTTACCCATGTCTGGGCCATCCGACAAGGTCAGTGCACTCTACCCCCCATGACATACACTCCATATGACGTATGAACGTGGCCAAAGCTAGTGCCAAAGACCCTGGAAGGTCAATGTACAGTGCCCCTGATGAACATACACAACATCCAACGTATGAACGTGGCCAAAAGCTAGTGCCAAAGACCCTGGAAGGTCTGTGCACAGTGCCCCCCACGAACATACACAACATCCAACGTATGAACGTGGCCAAAAGCTAATGCCAAAGACCCTGGAAGGTCAGTGCACAGTGCCCCCCACGAACATACACAACATGCACATGCCAATGCATTTCCAACATCAATCAACATTCCATTTCCATGTCATTGTCAACATAAATATCATTTCGTCTCAATGACGTTATCAACAACAACAACAACCTCATTTTATATTCACATATTCATCAATAGTAACAAAAATTCATATTGACATGGTCTTTATTAACAACGTCATCTCAAATCAATATCATCATAATTATCATCCTCATCACATATCAATTAAAATCCTCAATAGCGACATTAACAACAAATCGCATTTTGCATATATATATATATATATATATATATATATATATATATATATATATTTCTTTCATGCATTCATAGTCACAGGTCTTCAAACAACACAAATCAAACAAACACAACAATATCATTCATCACAATACATATATATATCGCATCCCATTCGTCAAAACATAATTTCTCCTGAAAAAAACCAGCATGCATATCAATAGCAATTTTATCGCATCCCATTAGTTAAAAACATAATTTTCTTGAAAGAAAAAAAATCAGCATGCAACAGGGACAGACATATATCCTCATAGCTAGGTTCCCTGACCCTAACTATGGTGTTAAAACGATAAATTTTATAATAAACTCCCCTCACCTATTGTGAGCTACCCCGTGGGTTCCTCGTCGCGTCACTTGAAGATTCCTTTTCGTCCTTGCTCGTCGATTCCATGCAAGCCTCTACCATACCAAAGCAAAGGAGACTTAATATGAATTTCAGAAAACAAAGCTAACAACAATGCTCTGGGTCAAACACCCACGTTACGTCATGAAAGAGCTGAGAGCATTTCAGGTTTTACAAAGGGATATCATTTGGAAATTCTGACCATGCCAGTTTGACCGGGGTTCAGTGTAGGTTACGGAAATAACATGCATTTCATGAAATGATAACGTTTACAAAGTCTCTTTCTCTAGGGTTTTTCAAAGGAAGCATAAGACATGCAATGACGGTTCCAAAGTCAGAAAAGATGCAAAGACAAGCTGAAACTAACAAGAAACAAGCGTAGAACCATGGTTACCTCGAAGGAAAATGAAAGGTCAGACTAGGGTTTCGTTCTCTACCGAAACCACAAGGCAAGTTGGAAGATTCCGTTTCGGTTGAAGGGTTCCTCTCGGTGTGGGGTTTCAACGGAGAACAACGACGGTTTGTGGTGGCTAATGGTGCCTGTGGGTGATGGAGAAAGTGCTTGGGACTTTAGAAATGACTTTGGAAGAAAGAAAGGAGAAGAAATGGCATTTTTCCTAAGCTACACGAAAGCAAAGGCTGAAATGCTTAAATGAGAAATGCTCTTGGGAACGGAAGCTTCGTGCATACTCCAGACATCTTCTCCAAGATCCCAACGGTCAGATCGTGGACAAGTGTCTTGTGAAGCTGCAAACAAAATTTAAAGACAATCCAACGGTTAACGAAGGCTGCACAGTGTTTTTACCGAGGCAGCTTCATGTAGCTTCCTCAACAAGCTTCATTAAGAGGCTTCCTCAAAAAGCTTCCTCGTGGCTTCTTTGAGAAGTTTTCTCAAGAGGCTTCTTTGAGAAGCTAGATCCTTATCTACCCACACCCCTCTATTAACTAAATTAACCTCCTTGAAAATAATTACGGATAAAAATAACACAACGAATATAATCAAACATCAAACATAATTACTAATAATATATAGATATATATCAGGGTGTTACACCAAGTCCCTAAAATAGGTGGTATGATGAATATTTTGAGTGGTGCAACCCTCTTTTGTAAAATTACTCGTACACCTAACATCTTCATGGTGTGTGTACATAGGGACCCACTAGGTAGGTTTGTTCTTATTTTTAGTTTCAATACAAACTTAGGTACTCATATGGGACACCTTAGGTTTGTTATACTTTTTGGTAGGAATAATCAATATGAAAATACAGAAAAAGGTATGTTTTATTGCGTTACTTTTCTTAATTTTTCAAATAGTGATCAAGGGGTTCCCATGAACCCTAAGAGAATAAAGGTCATTCCTGAGTGGCCCACTCCACCAAGTATAAGAAAAATTTGGGGCTTCCATGACTTAACAAACTTTTACAAAAGGTTTGTCCCATATTTTTCTATACTTGTAGCACCACTCATTGAGTTGGTGAGGAACAATGTTCCCTCATGGGAAGATGTCCATGAATGGGGTTTTCAGACCTTACCCTACTCTAACATACCCAACACCACTAATACATATGTTTTTATTCTTTTTACAGGTGTCGAGGGAAGTAGCCCAGAATATGAAGAACCTCGGGATTTGAGGTCAAATCCTTTCCAAGGTGGAGGGGATGATGCAATCCTACCCCCCAAGGGTATTGGATAGAAAACTACAAGAGGATTGGGCTAGATCTACTAAAAAATGCCCTAGGATTCTCATGAACCTTAGGGTAGATTTTTGAGCCCATGGGTCAAGGTTGGATCCACTCTTTTTTGTAAATATTAGAATAGGTTTTTCCTTCTTTTGGCCCTTGTATTTTGGCCATTCTAGTAGTATAGGATTTTAGCCTTGTATTTCAGGGCATTTTGAGTAGTCTTTGTAGTAGGGACTTTTTTTTTTTTTGTATTTTCATGTATTTTGTCAAGGAGGTGAGTTTAGTTTTTAGATGGGTGTGTGTAGCTAAGCTCTAGCTTCTCAAGGAAGCTTCTCAAGGAGGTGAGCTTAGTTTTTAGATGGGTGTGTGTAGCTAAGCTCTAGCTTCTCAAGGAAGTTTTCTCAAAGAAGCTTCTCAAGGAAGTTTTTTCAAGAAAGCTTCTCAAGGAAGCTACCTAGTCTATAAATAGAAGCATGTGTAACACTTGTTGTAACTTTGATGAATGAGAGTCTTGTGAGACACAACTCAAAGTTCAACTTCTCTCCCTTTTTCTTCCTTGAATTTCGTGCTCCCCCCTCTCTCTTTCTCTCCCTCTTTCTTTTCCTCCATTGAAGCATCCTCTCCAAGCTTCTTATCCAAGACTCATCTTGGTGGTGAAGCTCCTTCTTCCATGGCTTATTACCTAGTGGATGATGCATCCTCTCACCTCTTCTCCTTTGTCTTCCACTGCATCTACATGGTGGAAAATCACCATTGAAGGACCTCATTGAAGCTCAAAGATCCAGCCTCCATAGAAGCCCCACAAGCAAGCTTCCATCAGGTTGTTTTGCCTGACCACAACTAGTGATGTTTTTCAACTGACATCAACCAAGGTTATTTTTTGGTTGACATCAAATAGGATTTATTTTGTCAAAGTATGCCGGGAATATTTATTTGTCAGCGGACGTTAGCTGAGGCTATTTTTCAGCTAGCGTTGGTTGAGTCTATTTTTCTGCTGATGTTGGCTATGTTTTTTACCAACGTCACCTAGGGTTTGTTTGGCCAACACCGTCTAAGGTCTTTTCGAACTACATTGACTAAGGCTATTTTTAGCCAACATTGGCTTGGGATTTTTTTGGTCGATGTCTTCTGGGGATTTTTCAGTCGATAAATAGCCCTTACTAACCAGCATCGACCTTAAAATCCCTAGCAGACGTTGACAAAAAAACCTACCCAACATCGGCTAAAAAATAGTTTGGTTGATGTCGACCAATAGAACCTATCCGACCTCGGCTGAAAAACATCATTGGTCAATGTTGGTCGAAAAATCCCTAGTCTAAGATTGCTAAAAAATAGCCCTAATCAATGTCGGACAAAAAACCCTAGCCAACATTGGCTATAAAATAGCCCTAATCAAGCTATTTTTTCATGAACCATTTTAAATTCCTTAAAAATGAATTCCCTTGCTAAATTGCTTCATCCAAACACACTATAAGAGAAGTAAACTAGGTGGCCGATGTTCTCAACTATTTGATTAGTATTCTCTTTAAGCTTACTTTAATACACCTAATTATCAAGTGTTTATTTAAAAAACTTTTGTGAAAACTCTTATCTACCTTTCTTTAGATGACAATCTTTTGTTTTCACTAATTTTTTTTTTAATTATTAGATGACACAATCAGTGTTTATATTTTAATTTTTTTGATAAGAAAAAACTTTCTTTTAGCGGAAAATTACTATAGTTGTCTAACACTATTCAACCCCCCTCTAGTGTGGTCTTTGATGTTTTAGTTGGTATCAAAGTTTGGCTTCTTGGGTTGAGTATTTAACAATATAGAGGAAAATATCAAGTTAAACAAAGAAATGGAAGAAGGATATTCCACCAACAAACCTCCATTGTTCAAAGGGATCAAACATGACCACTGGAATGAAAGGATGATTGCACATTTTGAATCCATGCACATTACACGTGGGACATTGTAGAAAATGGAAATCATATTCCATTTGATGACGAGCTAAACGAGATCCTTAGAAGTTGGTGGACGGAAGAGCAAACACTAAGATTTTTGCTTAACTCAAAAGCTTACAATGCTCTAATGTGTTGGACAATCAGAAATATTAAGAAAAGGGGGGGGGGGGTTGAATTAAGATTTCGTTGACTATTCCGAATTGAAATTTTCCTTTTCTTAATTATTCCCTAGATTCAATTATTTCTTTGTTAACAAGTTACTGAAATAATAAATGAAGGAAAATAACTTGCGAAAATGTAAAGACAACAAAAAGTAAAAGAGATAAGGGAAGAGAGAATCCAAAACCAGATTTATCCTGGTTCGGCCACAACCCGTGCCTAAGCAAATCCGCTTCTTGCAATGAACCCAAAAGCGGTTAGTCTTTTTAGTCCAGTGTTTAACCAAGAAAACCTTCTCTTGAAAAACAATCACCAAGAGTAGGTCTCTTGAAAAGCTTTTTGTAAGAATGGAGGAGAGGAAGAAAATAGAATAGCACAAGTTTTTGCCCAATGAAATTTTCTTGACAAAGCAAGTATTGAACAAAAACTTTTAGAAAGATGTTGAGAATGATTCAGTAATCAGTATCTTATGAAATTCGTGCCAAGGTCATATATTTATAGCCATTTGATGGCTCTTGAAGAAAACATGTTAAAAGTTGTGACTTTTGGAAATTTCTTCAAAACTGGTCACTTTTAAAAGTTGTGACTCTCTTGAAAACTAGTTACTTAAAAGTTGTGACTCTCTTTGAAAACCAGTCACTTTAAAAGTTGTGACTCTTGGCAAATTCTTCAAAAACTAGTCACTTTAAAAATCGTGACTCTTGGCAATTTATTTCAAAACTAGTCATTGGTAATCGATTACCATTATAGTGTAATCGATTACATATCAACAGATGTGACTCTTCATGTTTAGATTTGAAAACCAATGTTTAGAAACACTGGTAATCAATTACAAATGTTGTGTAATTGATTACACAAGTTTGAAAATGTTATATCACAAGTTGTGACTCTTGAAATTTGAAATCCAATGTTCAAAAACATTGGTAATCAATTACATGCCCATGGTAATTGATTACTACTTTGTAAAACAGTTATAAAACTGTTTGGGCTTGTGGTAATCGATTACTGCCTTATGGTAATCAATTACCAGAGAGTAAAAACTCTGGTAAAAGATTTTTCTTTGAAAATTTCTTTTGGACAAATTGTGCTATTCAATCTTTTATTTAAAAAAATATTTTTATACTTATCTTGATGCTTTTCTTGAAGTTCTTGCATATCTTGAGTCTTCTCTTGAATCTTTACTTGAATCTTGATTGAATGACTCTTTGATTCTTGAAGCTTGCTTGAATCTTGATCCTTGTCTTGAGTCTTGATCCTTGTCTTGAGTCTTTGGCATCATCAAAATAAGTTTGGAAGCTTTGCTTCCACAATCTCATCCTTTTTGATGATGACAAACCGAAAATCAAGAGAATACATGCAAGTTTTGTTCTATCGTTCACTCATCTCTTTCTCCCCCTTTCTTTTTGAATTCATGCTTAATTTTTTTTAAAAAAACTTAGTAAATATAGTATCTTGATTTCTAAAATACCCATTTTTCTCTCCCCTTTTGGCAACATCAAAAAGCCAAAGTGCGTAAAAAAAAATAAAATCATACATAAATAATTTTGAAACATACAAAACATATATCATATGCTAACAAACATAGCAACAAAACAAAAACATAATAAACACCTATTTATCTAGGTCACTAGCATTTAAAAGACCAAGTTCTCTTCTAATGACAAAGAATGTTTCCTTTGGGAGAGGTTTGGTGAAGATGTCAACAAGTTGATTTTTAGTATCTACAAATTCTGAAACACAATCGCCTTTAAGAACATGATCCCTTAAAAAGTGATGCCTAATCTCTATATGCTTTGTTCTAGAATGTAGTACTGGGTTTTTGGATAGATTAATGGCACTGGTATTGTCACACTTAATGGGTATGTGATCTAGAATAATTCCATAATCAGACAATTTTGGAATTATCTTCAATTAGCCACAATAATAAAACTTAACTGAATGCAATAATCAAACTTTGAGATAGTTCAGATGTTACCTCTTTTGAGATATAACTGATAATGTTGTCAAGAAGATATCTTAGGAGACATTCTACTCTTTTGCTTTAGTCTTTGATTTCTTCTTTTTCAGAATCTTCAGATGAATCATTATCATCCCAAGCAATGTGATGTAAGCTCCATTGGAGCTTGTAGGCCTAGGATCTTCTTCATCAATGGATTCCTTTGCTTCTTGGAAGATGAATGGCAGTGGAATGGAGAAGGAAGAGACAGAGGACAAGCCACTTCAAGGAGAAGATGAGTCTAGAAGAAGCTCACCACCACAGGAGGCCATGGATAAGAGCTTGGAGGAAGAAGGAGATGAATGAAGGGAGAGGAAGAGAAGAGCATGAAATTTTGTGCTCCAAAAGAGCTCTGAAATCTGAAGTTTAATTTTCAAATGATCAAAGTTCAAAAAATGCATATACATAGCCTCTATTTATAGCCTAAGATTCACACAAAATTGGAGGGAAATTTGAATTTCTATTCAAATTTCACTTGAATTTGAAATTGAATTTGTGGAGCCAAAATTTCACTAATTATGATTAGTGAATTTCAGATATGGTTTAGCCCACTAATCCAAGATCAAGTCCAAGATTCTCCACTAAGTGTGCTTAGGTGTCTTGAGGCATGTAAAGCATGAAGGACATGCACAAAGTGTGACTATATGATGTGGCAATGGGGTGTAGCAAGTAAATGCTCACCTCCCCCTCTAAAATTTAATTGGATTGGGCTTCTCCCAATTCAATTAAATTTATTTCTCAACACACACATCAAATATTCACTTAATGCATGTGAAATTACAAAACTACCCCTAATACAAAAACTAGTCTTGGTGCCCTAAAATACAAGGGCAGGAAAATCCTACATTTCTAGGGTACCCTACCTACATTATGGAGCCCTAAATACAAGGCCCAAAATTAATGAAACCTTAGTCTAATATGTACAAAGATAAGTGGGCTCATACTTAGCCCATGGGCCCAAAATCTACCCTAAGGCTCATGAGAACCCTAGGGCCTTCTCTTGCATTTTTGGTCCAATCTTCTTGGAGTCTTCTATCCAATGCCCTTGGGGGGTAGGATTGCATCATTCCCTCTCCCTTGAAAAGGATTTGACCTCAAATCCAGAGGTTCTTGAAACTCATGGATTCTTTCCTCAACACCTGTAAAAAGAATAAAAACATATGTATTAGTGATGTTGGGTATGTTAGAGTATGGTAAGGACTGAAAACCCCTTTCCTGGCCATCTTCCCATGAGAGAATATTGTTCCTCACCAACTCAATGAGTGGTGCTATAAGTATAGAAAAATATGGGACAAACCTTTTGTAAAAGTTTGTTAAGATATTGAAGCCCAAAATTTCCCTTATACTTGGTGGAGTAGGCCACTTAGGAATGACCTTTATTCTCTTAGGGTCCATGGGAAGCCCTTGATCACTATTTAAAAATTTAAGGAAAGTAATGGAATAAAATATACCTTTTTCTTTATTTTCATGTTGATTATTCCTACAAAAAATTACGACAAACCTAAGGTGTCCCACATGAGCCCCTAGGTTTGCATTGAAACAAAAAATAAGAACAAACCTACCTAATGAGTCCCTATGTACACAAATCATGAAGATGTTGGGTGCATGAGTGATTTTACAAAAGAGTGTTGCACCACTCAACACATTCATCATACCACCTATCATAGGGATTTGGTGCCTCATAATACTTATTTTGGGCACCAACAAAGCACAAGGATTTAAGTTTTTACGAACCAAACCCTCATCCAACAACTCCTTTACTTTGAGGAATAACCTCAAGCTCAAGAGGTATGGCAGTGCTAAGGGATGTTTCCCTTGATAGGAGAAGGTAGAAAGATTGTTTAAGAAGGAGTGCTCTTTTGATATCACATTTTGTTGCAAAATGATTTTCCTTCTTAACAATCTTCTTGGAGGAATCTTTTTCCTTTTTTTCCTTCCCCTTGGCCTTTGAAGAAAAGACCTTACTATCCTTCTTTTTCTTTTGGTTTTCTAGTTTTTCTTCCTCATCCCTCTTATCTTTCATAGTTAGTTGATCCTTGGCCACCTGTGAAGGTGTTTGAGGATGTAACACAAATTTAGTGCCAAGATGGGTGGGGGTAATCTCATTAGTTAGGCCATTGCAAATGATCTTCCTATCAAATTGCCATGGCCTTCCAAAAAGAATATGCCCTGCCTCCATGGGAACTATATCATAATTAACTTCATCCTTATATATCCCAATAAAGAAAGGTACCTTCACTTGTTGGTTAACTATCATTTCCCCTTGCTTATTGAGCCATTGAAGTTTATAAGGTTTTGGGTGGGGAATGATAGTGAGGTTCAACTTGGAAACTAATCTTGTGCTACAACAATTGCAACAAGATCCACTATCCACAATGAGAGAAAATATTTTATCTAAAATTTTGCATCTTGTATGAGAGATGTTCTCTCTTTGGGATTGAGATAGATCACAAGATTGACCTCCAAGGAGCCTGCTAACCATTAAGAGGTCACCTTCTTCATGGGGGTAGACTTCCTCACTAGACTCTTCACCCCTTACTTCATCTTCACTTCCACTAGAGGAAGGGAAAGAAGTAGTCTCCTCTTGACTACTATAAATGTCTTGACCCCTCATGATCATGGTTTTCTTTGTGGGGCATTGAGAGGCAATGTGACCTCTCCCATGACATTTGAAGCACTTAATGTTGCTAGTCCTTTCTTGGGAACTAGTCTTAGGGGTGTATTTCTCTATGGTCTTACCCTTATCTTCCTTGGGTTTTAAAGGTGCAGCCCCCAAAATTCCATGGGCTTGGTCCTTCCTTGGATAAGAGTGAGAGCCATAAGATTTTGAAGAAGGCTTTCTTTTAATTTGTTGCTCTACTCTTATACAAAGTTGGACTAGCTCATCTAGGTCCCTATATGGAAGGAGTTCAACCTTGTCCCTCACTTCCATATTAAGCCCACTAAGGAACCTAGCTATGCTTGTTCTTTCCTCCTCCCTCAGTCCAGCTCTTAAAAAGAGTAGTTCCATTTGTTGTCTATAATCTTCAACACTCATACTCCCTTTTCTAAGCCTTTGGAGCTTGTCCATAAGCTCCCTTTCATAGTAGGAGGGAATGTGCCTCTTCCTAAGGGCACTCTTAAGATCATTCCAATACTCTACTGGAGGATCCCCTTGAATCCTTCATTCCCTAACAAGGGAAGTCCACCAATAGAGGGCATACCCTTGAAAGCTAAGGGTAGCCAATGGAACTTTTCTCTCTTCGCTAATATGATGGCAAGAAAAGAGTTGTTCAACCTTCATTTCCTAATCTAAGTAGGCCTCAACATTATCTTTTCCATGAAAATATGGGAGGCTAATGTTAACCTCTTGAGGCCTTCTATCCTTTTCTCTTCTCTGGGAGTGATGTTTAGTATGTGAACTATGGCACCCTCTATAATAGTTGCTAAGTTCTTCACTTAAACTCTTGCAAGAGTCATGACTACTATAGGAGGCATGTTTTTCTCTTTTCATTTCTTTCATTATTTTTCTTCTTTCTTCCTCTCTTATTTTCTCTTGCTAAGTTCTTTCTTCTTCTTTTACCTTTTTATTTTCTCTCTTGTTTTTCTTTCCACAAATTAAGGGATCTCAACTCATCTAATATTTTATACAAGGGGTCCTTAGGAGTAGAACCCTCACCATTAACACTAGATGAAGAATGAAGACTCATGTTGGTTCCTAAGTTATGGTTCTTTCTTGTTGGGGGTTTGATAACAAAAGGTAAAAGAAACTATGGTTGAAACTAGCCAAAATAAACACTAAAGGAGGTGTGAAAGATAAGGTAAAAACTAATTGGTAAAAGGTAAGCTATCTAGGCGGTTTGACAATGGAAGGTAAAGGAAATAAGCTATGAAAGTAAGCAAGAAATGTAAACTAGGCGAATCCAAAGAGTGTTTGGATGACCATATTTAAGGTTCCCAACAAAACACTCACTCCTAGATACTGCATTTTTAATGTTTATTTGATTTGGGTACGGCCTCAATCAAATTTGGCACTGTTGCCTATAGGAGGATGCCCTTTGGCCTATGCAATGCCCCTAGCACCTTCCAGCGGTGTATGCTTAGCATTTCCAGTGACTTTTTAGAGAGTTGCATAGAGGTGTTTATGGATGATTTTACTGTTTATGGATCCTCTTTTGATGCATGTTTGGATAATTTGGATAGAGTTCTTAGTAGATGCATTTGATCAAGGCCGTACCCGAATCAAATAAACATTAAAAAATGCAGTATCTAGGAAGTGATCCTAGGTCGTCTCCCAACGAGCAATGGTCAACCAAACGTTCATAACAAATAGTGATAAAACAGTAAAGAATTGGGGGAGGTTGTTTGTTTTTGTAAATTAAATAGCAAGCAAATTTGAATAAGAAAATAATAGAATTAAAACATGTTGTTTCTCCTTGATTCACAAGCAAGTCTCTTATCCTAGGTTACGGAAATTTATCCTTAATCAGTTCAACCACTTAATCCAACCCTAAATTAAATTACTAAGGGAAAATTAACATAAGGTTGTCATTATGTGATTAAGCAACACATACACCAGTTAATCATGAACGAAACTGATCCTTAAGCATGGATGGATTAATAGCAACAAATACAGAGTAATTGGTGAAGAGGAAAAACTTATCAGAATTCAATAGTAATAACAAAACCTCAAAGAGAGCTGTGCTTGATCCTCAAGAGAAAACAACGCTGGAGACTTAGCCTTCCATTAATCAGCAGAAAATGAAATTGTAGATTGAAGCAGAAACAAAATTGTAGAAAAAAAAATTTTATTCTAAGTGAACAGTGTGCATGAACAGTAATAAAAGCTGGAATTGCCAAAACCCTAGAATTATTCTCTTCTCCAAAAAACTCCCTAAACTAAAACCCTAGTGCTGTTATATAGGTCCTCAGCCCCAAAGCTTACAAATCTGTTTTAAGTCCAAGCCCATAAATAAAATAAAATCTGGACAAGATAAGATAAGATTGGATGGAATAAAATCTAGACAAGATAAGATAAGATTGGATGGAATAAAATCTGGATAAGATAAGATTTGATAAAATAAAATTGTCTGCTCTCTTCAAGTCCAAGTCCAATTCCGTATTCAAGCCAAATTGCTTATAATTCTCTTGAAATTAAATTAAAAACACAAAATTAGTCAAGTAGGCCCAAATGATAAAACTGCATAATTAATTTGACAATTAAGGCTAATCAGTAATTAAAATGCTGACAAAAAGGATTAAGAAATAGGAGAATATAATGACACATCAAATCCCCCCACACTTAGCCTTTTGCACTCCTGGGCAAAATCAAAAAGCAAAGCAAGGAACAAATCCAGAGACATTAAAGAGAAACAAACAAACACAAAAACAATTACATATTTCTCAATGAATCTCAAGGAATGAAAGGAATGGGCAACATCCAACACGTAGAGAGTTAAAGAATCAAGGCAGTCATGAAAATCATCCAAGCATCTCAAACATGGCAAGATAGTCAATCAGCTCAAGAATGAAAAGTGATAAAGCCTTATAAGATATGCACTCTATCTCTCAAGTGTCTAGGCTACTGTTTA
Organism: Glycine soja; assembly: GCF_004193775.1. Lineage (NCBI taxonomy): Eukaryota > Viridiplantae > Streptophyta > Magnoliopsida > Fabales > Fabaceae > Glycine > Glycine soja. The sequence continues at coordinate 15,763,870 of NC_041020.1, read as the reverse complement.
CTCTCATAGCACCCATGAAAACAAACACCACATAAACTTGGCAAGACTCTAAAATTGACAACCACATCACAAACACATGCATATAAGGATCAAATGGTCTTTTAAGGTTGTAATGGGGCCAAGGACAAGGTAGAGGAAAGTATGGGATAAGTAGCTAAAACCCAAAGGAATAGAGGAGCAATGGGGAATAAGTGAGAACTAAGAAAAAGTAGTAAACCCCAAAACCAAAATTAAAAATTAAGCATAAAAAGTAAACCCAAAACAAAGTCAACCAAGTCCTCAAACCAATCCAAGTCTTCAAACCAAGACCTCATGTATTCAACTTCATTCTTTTTCTATTTTTTTTTTCCGTTTTTTTAACGTGAACAGTAGCAATTGAAAGCAATTGAAAAATAATGCAAAAATTAGGCAATATATGTATATACATCAAGCATGGCCAAAATACATCATCTAGCATGGCCAACAAAAACATATCATCCAATGAAGCATACCCCCCCCCCCCCCCCCCCCACACTTATTCCCAAAACAATTCCAAAGCTCCAAAATTCCTTAAGGGTAGGGTGAGATCATGGTTTTTCACTTAAGGCTTGTAATGAGCTTCAAAACAAAGAAAGGGGAACATAGGATCGAAGGGGCTATCAAGGGAATTAATTCAAGGTAGGCTCATTTGGCTAGAGGCTTATAGGAAAAAAATGCCTAAATCATCTCCCAACATGCATGTGAAGCAAGAAGTATCAACAAGAGTCAAGCCAAGGCTATTGTGCAAGCAATCAATGGGGCAAAACACACCGAAAAAAATAGATGATGATGGCTCAAATTCTCACCAAGGGTAAATCTATCACTTTCAATTCGAACATTCAAAACTAACTTGACATGTAGAGAAAAACAAGGATTTCAATTCACGAAATGCCAAGAAACTCCTATTTCAAAAACAATTACCCATTACCTGTACATAACCCAAAATTCAAAGAGAAACATGCAATGTTGTACACAAAACATAAAACCAAAATAACAAAATTAACCTAGAAAACCTAACAAAATTAAACTAGAAAACCCCAAATAAAGAACAAAAAAAAAGAACAGTCTCCCCCCCTCACACTTAAACAACACATTGTCCTCAATGTAGCATAATCATAAGATCAAGAGCAATAAAAAAATCAATAAATTTGGACAAGTGCAATGAAAGTAAAGAAGGAGATAGAAAAAGAAAACTCCCTAAGTCATGGCAGAAGAGAAGTAGGGTGAAGTAAGGAGGTCTCCTCCACCACTACATCCACTAAGGAGGGATTTGTGAGGAATGGTTTCAGCCTGTGTCCATTGACCTTGAAGCTCTTATCTGTGGATTCACTTTTGATCTCAACTGTACCATAAGGAAAAACATTAGTCACCACAAAAGGACCAATGCACTTTGACCTCAACTTACCACTCATGAGTCCGAGCCTAGAGTTATACAATAAAACTTCCTGTCCCACCATGAAGTCCTTCTTAGCGATCAAACTATCATGGAACTTCTTGGTCTTCTCCTTGTAGAATTTGGAATTCTCATAGGCTTCTAAACGGATCTCATCTAGCTCACTTAGTTGCAACTTCCTTTCCTCTCCAGCCTTATCAATAGAGAAGTTGCAGGTCTTTACAGCCCAGTAGGCTTTGTGCTCTATCTCTACAAGAAGATGACATGCCTTGCCAAAGACAAGCCAATAAGGAGACATTCCTATGGGTGCTTTGTAGGCAGTCCTATGCGCCCAAAGACCATCATCCAGCCTGGTGCTCCAATCCTTTCTGTTTGGCTGCACAATCTTCTCTAAGATCCTTTTTATCTCCCTGTTTGAAATCTCAGCCTGCCCATTAGTTTGGGGGTGGTAAGGTGTGGAAATTTTATGCACGACCGCATACTTTTTGAGCAAGGCATACATGGATTTGTTACAAAAATGGGTGCCTTGATCACTAACGATGGCTCTAGGGACTCCAAACTTGCAAAACATATCAGATCTAACAAAATCCACAACAACCTTAGCATCGTTAGTTCTGGTTGGTTTGGCTTCCACCCATTTTGAAACATAATCAATAGCAAGGAGAATATAAACAAAACCAAAAGAGACAGGGAAAGGCCCCATAAAATCTATACCCCAGACATCAAACACCTCACAAAATAACATGGGTTGTTGAGGCATTTGTTGTCTCCATGAAAGTGCGCCACCTGCTCTCTGACAAGGCTCACAAGTGCTACAGATTCTCCACGCATCCTTGAAGATGGTGGGCCAATAGAAACCGCAGTCAAGCACCTTGCGAGCTGTCCTCCACATGTCAAGATGGCCACCTAGTGCGGAAGAATGACAGAATTGCAGGACTGAGTCAATCTCATGGTCTGGAATGCATCTTCTAATAACCTGGTCACTGCACAACTTTCACAAATAGGGGTCATCCCAAATATAATGCTTAGCATTGCTCTTAATTTTATCATTTTGAGCTTTAGATGCTAAGGGAGGAAAAACAAAAGCAACCAAATAATTCACAATATTAGCAAACCAAGGAGTGAGGAAGGAATCAGAAATACTATACAGAATGTACAAATGGTCATTCGGAAAATCATCCCAAATGGGTGAGTCCTCAGATGCACACTCAATCCTACTCAGGTGGTCAGCCACGAGGTTCTGTGCACCACTCCGATCACGGATCTCCAAATCAAACTCTTGGAGCCAAAGCATCCACCTGATCAATCTAGGCTTTGATTCAGCCTTCTTCAACAGGTACTTTAGAGTTGCATGGTCAGTATAAACAATAACACGAGTACCAAGTAAATATGAACGAAATTTCTCAAGAGCAAAAACTATTGCTAATAGCTCTTTCTCTGTGGTAGTGTAATTTGCTTGAGCAGCATCCAAAGTTCTGGAAGCGTAGTAGATCACCTGAGGCAGCTTATCAATCTTTTGAGCAATGACAACCCCCAATGCGTAATTGGATGCATCACACATTAGCTCAAAAGGGGCTGTCCAATTAGGTGCCTGAATGATAGGGGTGGTAGTCACCGCACGCTTGAGGCAATCAAAAGCCTCTTTGCATCGGTCATCAAAATCAAACTCCACCTCCTTTTGCAGCAAATTGGATAGTGGAAGGGTCACTTTGCTAACATCTTTGATAAAGCACCTATAAAACCCTGCATGACCAAGAAAAGAACGAACCTCTCGCATGCAAGAGGGGTAAGGCAATTGTGAAATAACAACTATTTTTGCAGGGTCTACCTTTATGCCCCTACTGGAAATGATATGCCCTAAAACTATACCTTGTTCTACCATGAAGTGACATTTTTCAAAATTCAGCTCAAGGTTAGTTTCAATGCATCTACTAAGAACTCTATCCAGACTATCCAAACATGTATCAAAAGAGGATCCATAAACAGTAAAATCATCCATAAACACCTCTATGCAACTCTCTAAAAAGTCATTGAAAATGCTAAGCATACACCGCTGGAAGGTGCCAAGGGCGTTGCATAGGCCAAAGGGCATCCTCCTATAGGCAAAAGTGCCAAAGGGACTGGTGAATGTGGTCTTTTCTTGATCCTCAGGAGCAATATGAATTTGTAAAAACTTAGAAAAACCATCAAGAAAACAATAATTAGACTTACCTGCCAAGCACTCAAGCATTTGATCAATGAATGGTAGGGGAAAAAGATCTTTTCTGGTTACCTGGTTTAGCCTCCTATAATCAATGCAGACTCGCCAGCTGTTCTGCACCCTTGTGGGGATAAGCTCATCCCTTTCATTCTTAATTACTGTGAGGCCTGTCTTCTTAGGAACCACTTGGGCTGGACTCACCCACTGGCTGTCAGAAATGGGGTAGATGATTCCAGCTTGTAAGAGCTTGGTCACCTCCTTTTTCACCACATCCAGAATGACGGGGTTGAGTCGTCGTTGTGGCTGCCTCACTGGCTTAGCTCCATCTTGTAAAAGTATCCTATGCATGCAGGTAGATGGACTAATACCAGGAATGTATGCTAAAGTCCATCCAATGGCTTTCTTGTGCTTCTTGAGAACTAGCAACAACTTCTCCTCTTGCTCAGTAGCAAGGGAGGCAAAGATGATCACTGGAAATTTTTCCTTGTCCTCCAAGTAAGCATATTTGAGGGTTGCTGGTAAGGGCTTCAACTCTGGTGTGGGTGGTGGCTGAACAGTAGGAGGAACCAGGGTAGGAGAAGAAGAAGGTTCCTCAGCCTGTACCTCATAAAGCTAGTCAGAAGTATATGTACTTCCTGCAACATGGTTAGTGCATTCTGACTCTAAAAAATCAACATCAAGAGGTACAACACCCAGAAAATCAGACCCAGACTCAAATTCAGATTCATTCTCAGCATAAAAATCAGATACAAGATCAAATTCAAACTCAGATTCAGATTCAATGCATAAGAAATGACAAGTATGCAGATAAGATAAAAATGGATGTTTCCTACCATGAAGAACAGAATCAAAATCAAACATATAATCATCAACAATCTGATCAATTATCTCATCATGAAAAATAGAATGATCCACAGATGGATGTTTCATGGCATCAAGAATGTTAAAATGAACAACAATATCACCAAGTTATTGAAGAAGGCTTAATAAGAGTGAGAGCCATAAGATTTTGAAGAAGGCTTTCTTTTAAGTTGTTGCTCCACTCTTATACAAAGTTGGACTAGCTCATCTAGGTCCCTATATGGAAGGAGTTCAACCTTGTCCCTCACTTCCATATTAAGCCCACTAAGGAACCTAGTTATGCTTGTTCTTTCCTCCTCCCTAAGTCCAGCTCTTAAAAGGAGTAGTTCCATTTGTTGTCTATATTCTTCAACACTCATACTCCATAAGCTCCCTTTCATAGTAGGAGGGAATGTGTCTCTTCCTAAGGGTACTCTTAAGATCATTCCAATACTCTACTGGTGGATCCCCATGAATCCTTCGTTCCCTAACAAGGGAATTCCACCAATAAAGGGCATACCCTTGAAAGCTAAGGGTAGCCAATGAAACTTTTCTCTCTTCGCTAATATGATGGCAAGAAAAGAGTTGTTCAATCTTCATTTCCCAATCTAAGTAGGCCTCAACATTATCTTTTCCATGGAAATATGGGAGGCTAATGTTAACCTCTTGAGGCCTTCTTTCCTTTTCTCTTCTTTGAGAGTGATGTTTAGTATGTGAACTATGGCGCCCTCTATAATAGTCGCTAAGTTCTTCACTTAAACTTTTGCAAGAGTCATGACAACTATAGGAGGCATGTTTTTCTCTTTTCATTTCTTTCATTATTTTTCTTCTTTCTTCCTCTCTTTCATCTTGACTTATTTCTTCCACTCTTTTTTTACCTTTTTCTTTTCTCTCTTGTTTTTCTTTCCACAACTTAAGGGATCTCAACTCATCTAATATCTTATACAAGGGGTCCTTAGGAGTAGAACCCTCACCATTAACACTAAATGAAGAATGAAGACTCATGTTGGTTCCTAAGTTATGGTGCTTTCTTGTTGGGGGTTTGAAAACAAAAGGTAAAAGGGCATGTTGCGACAGTTGGCGACTCCACTGGGGACTTTTTTTTTTGTGAGTTAGGCCTATTTTAAGGAATTGTGGAATTTTGAAACTTTGTGTGTGCATTTGTGTGAACTGTGTAAAATGTAATAACTGCTGTCTTTTCCACATTTTTACACTGCATTCTAAGCACCCACGGGTTTGAGTGAAAAAGGGGCCCTATACCCGGGTTCATGGGAATTTAAGGAGTGGAGGTGAATCTATGATCATGCTAGGTCTCCTACTTGCTTGATAATAGTGAAACCTCGTCTAGAGCTTTCTCTCTTTATAATATGTTGTCGCTGGTATTCCATACCGCCACAATATTATTATCTTGAGTGATGATACCTCTAGAAAACAGTCGTGTGAGTTATGAATCGTTGGGAGTAGTTATTAGAGACCCCTAGATATTATCCTATAGGTCCCTAAAATAGGGGCATGAAGCGAACACGCTGCGTCGTGCCTTTTGAACACTGTCATGCATATAACCTAAATGCCATGTACGCCTTTGTTGTATGATTATTTGAGGATATTGTCATGCTGTGTAAATCCCCCTGTTGCGCTTTTGCGCATCTGCATCATGCCGCCACACATGCATTGTATGTGGGTCTCGTCTTTTGTTGTGGGAAGTCGGAAGATCCATATCGTCTTCTTAACTGCACACATGGGGCACTGCGCCCCCAAATGCGCAAGTAAGGAGAGATGATTTTTCGGGCTCTCGTGTCCGTAAATGCATTCATATCATGCATCACATAAACATCTCTTCAGCATCATAATGAACATATTGTTCCTGCATTTGTCCGTTATCACATTCTAGCCTCACATTTTGCATGATTCATTGCATCATCATGCATATGCATTCAACATACTTTTCGTTCCACAAATTGCATACCTTTTGTTTTCATGTTCGCTCATGCATGATCCTTGCATTTTCCTCTGCAAAACAAAAAAAAAAACAAAAACGGAAGCATGAAAATTCACGCTGCATTCTTAGTTGGATATATTCGGTACCATGAGCCAACCATGTTGGGATCATAAACCTGTTTCACTAAAAAACGAAATGATTGAACATGGTACCTAATGCGTGGTTAACTTAGAAAGGATGTCTCTTCGGGCATCTCAATCTCATAATTACATTTTCCATGCATAGCATGCGTATTCCCGAGTCTTTCATCCCTATGAAATGTTGTTGAAGTATTGGCGATCAAAATTGCCATTCCCTGGGTTATGGGGTTGAACCAAGCTTGTGCTTTTATGAAAAGGTTCATCAAGTCAAGTTGAAGTAAGGAAGTAACCATCTTGCAAAATTGGGGCAAAAGATGGATCGTGTTACATCATTGATTCGTCTACTGCCAAACACGTTTAGGATTGTTGATATCCTTGTTACTTCCAGCTTCACCTTGACAAAGATGTCATGGACCATGTTGAAAATCTAAATTGATTCAACCCCATGTCCTGCGTAAAAATTCGCAATACTTCAACTATGCATCATTCGCATACATCCATGCTTTTCATTGGTTGCATTGCTCATTACATTCTTTCCTTGAAAAATAAAATAAAATAAAATGAACTTAATCATTGTTATAAAAAAAAACATGCTTTATGGTGCCCTCACCGAACCTGTGCTAGAGCTAGAGTAATGGGTGAAGTAGAGGAGGTACAAGAGAAGATGAAGGCCGACATGGAGGCCATGAAAGAGCAAATGGCCACGATGATGGAGGCCATGATGATCACGAAGAAGATAATGGAAGCCAGTGCGGTTGCAGTTGCCGCTACCAGCACTGTTGCTAAGGTGAACCCGATGCCCCCATCTGGCCTCAACCAAATGAATCATCCAAGCTCAGCTATGGTAGGCAATGATTTGGGAAGTACGGACGGCCCTCATGATGTGCAAATTCAAAACGAGCACGCCTTCCCGCCATATGGCTTGCCTCTCAACTGTACGCCACCCAATGTGGCGTACACTCCCAATAAGAATGTCAATAACTCCACTCCTTTACCCATTGAGAGCCAACAACCCCAAACTGATCATGCACATGTCTCTTAAACCGTGGGGGAGACACATGAAATTCCCCACCACAATCTAGCCGACTTCGAGCCTTGCCTCGGATATGCCACTGAAGGGCAAGCAAGCAGTTGGTGGTATACCCCTACAAAACCCTTTGGAGGGCCCTCAGTATCATCCCCAGCTACACCTCTTGCATTCCACAACAAGTAAAATCCCTCATGCTATGGCAGAAATGGGAAAGTTGGATCATCTAGAGGAAAGGCTCAGGGCCATTGAAGGAGGTGAAGATTATGCCTTTGCTAACCTAGAAGAGTTGTTCCTAGTACCCAATATCGTCACCCCTCCCAAGTTCAAGGTGCTGGACTTTGACAAGTACAAGGGGACTACTTGTCCCAAGAACCATCTAAAGATGTATTATCGGAAGATGGGGGCATACGCAAAAGATGAGGAATTGCTGATACATTCCTTCCAAGAAAGTCTTACTGGGGTAGCTGTTACCTGGTACACTAACTTGGAACCTTCCCGAGTCTATTCTTGGAAGGACCTAGTGGTTGCCTTCGTTAGGCAGTGTCAGTATAATGTCTTCGGATAGGATGCAACTACAGAACATGTGCAAAATGGGGGCACAGATCTTTCAAAAGAATATGCCCAAAGGTGGAGGGACCTGGCAGCTCAAGTGGCACCTCAATGACAGAGAAAAAATGATGACAATGATAGTAGACACATTACCAGTATTCTACTATGAAAAGATGGTGGGCTACACACCTTCAAGCTTTGATGATATGGTCTTCACCGACGAAAGGATCAAAGTGGGTCTAAAAAGAGGCAAATTTGATCATCATGCTTTGATAAATGCCAAAAAAAAAACTAGGGCAAATGAAGAGGGTGAGAATGAAGGAGAAGCCCATGCTGTGACTGCCATTCCTATACAGCCAAGTTTTCCACCAACCCAACAATGTCATTACTCAGCCAATAACAAACTTTCTCCTTATCTACCGCCCAGTTATCCACAAAGGCAATCCCTAAATCAACCACAAAGTCTGTCTACCGCACTTCCAATGACAAACACCACCTTTAGCACAAACCAAAAATGCCAACCAAGAAATGAATTTTGCAGCGAGAAAGCCTGTAGAATTCACCCCAATTCTAGTGTCCTATGCTGACTTGCTCCCATATCTACTTGATAATTCAATGGTAGCCATAACCCTAGCCAAGGTTCATCAACCTCCATTTCTCCGAGAATACGACTCGAACGCAACGTTTGCTTGTCACGGAGAAGCCCCGGGGTGTTCCATTGAGCATTGTAGGGCTCTGAAGCGTAAGGTGCAAGGTCTAATTGATGTGGGTTGGCTGAAATTTGAGGAGAATCGCGTGTAAATCCTGACATTGACAAAAGATGCCACACATGGGGCAATTTTGAAAGCTGTTGTTAGATGTCTCTAATGACTCATCAAGATTTTCAAGTTTGTACCATTATTGTAAACCACAGTTACAATGTTAAATGAAATGGATAAAGTTGATATCATTGTCCCTCATCCTCTCACAAACGCATCTTTGCTTATTCAACTTTCACCGGAATGTGGGTGCAAGCCATTGGTCTGTTTGCTCAAGCGACATGTGCTCCTGAGTTTGGACTTCCAAGACCGTTCAATCAGAGATTACTCGTCTTGCACGTTGGTGGGGGTGCCATAAAACAACGAGTAAAGTTTAAAACAAATAAGTTTCAGAATAATAAAAAAAAGAGATCAAAAAGAAAAAAAAAACATTTGATTGATTGTGTTTTCAAGACGTTCATGTGTCCTCATTTTATCATTCCGGAAAGTTTGTCTTTTTAGAGAGAAGTGAGTTATCAAGAATAGGATGTTGGACAAATGGCCTCATAAAAAGGGGGGTTGGATTAAGATACGAAGACTATTCCCCAATTAAACTTTCACTCTCTCTTTTCGGATTAACAATGCACCCTTAACATGAATTACTCAAAAGACAATTCAAAATAAACTTCTTTAAAGCAAAAGATAAATAGCAATAAATAAAAGAAGTTTAAGGGAAGAGAGGAATGCAAACTTGATTTAAACTTCTTTAAAGCAAAAGATAAATAGCAATAAAATTCTTCCCGTGCCTACGTCCAGTCCTCAAGCAACCCACTTGAGATTTTCCACTCTCTTTGTAAAACTCCTTTTACAAAGTCTGAACCACACAGGGACAACCCTTCCCTTGTGTTCAGGAATCCTCTACAACAAGAGACCCACGGTCTCTTAATCCCTTTTCAGAAATAAGAAGAAGAGAAGAGATCTCTCTTAAAAGAGATAGATTGTACAATGAAGATCAATCAAAATTCCTTATTAAATATGCAAGTGGTTGACCAAAGAATCTTTTTGAGAGGATAAGACATTTCAGTTCAGAAAAACTCTTAATCTTTTGAGAGGATAAAACTTTTTGGGCAATGAAAACTCTCTTTAAATTTGTATTTCCAAGTCACATATAAATAGACCTTTGATGGCCATTCATAAACCATTTGAATAGATGTGACTCTTGGAAATTATATTCTGAAAATCCCCTCTGGTAATCGATTACAAGACTTGTGTAATCGATTACAGGTTTTAAAAATTTGAATTAAAACATTCAATAAACTGCTGGTAATCAATTACCATCCATGTGTAATCAATTACACGTTATAAATTTTGAATTCAAATTTCTAGTGACTGTTATAAACATTTTCAGCTGCTGGTAATCGATTACCAGAGAGCAAATCTCATTTTGAAATGATAGAATTCTTTGGTCAAACCTTTTGTTTTTTCAATTTGGAAACTTCTTCCTAAGATTCTAGAGATCAACTTGATCATATATCTTGATTTTCTTGGATTCTGGTCTTGAATAAAACTTAGAAGCACTTGATCCTTTAGCATCATCAAGACATCAAAACATCTTGCTTCTACATAGGAGTCATTTGACTTAATCCATCAACTGAAAAATCCTTCAACTATTTCTCGTCCTTGGAAAATTCTTTTTGCAAGAATCAACTACTTCTTTCATTCTTCCTCACTACGAGGTTGTGAAAACAATACAACAATTGGTACCTCTAAGCCCTACACTGGGGCAATGAAAGGCACCATGCAGAAACCTCAAACGAACCTAGGGGCAGATTAGAAGTTCTCACCCAATAGGTTCCTTGCTACAAGGTCATGATGAAAGACAACGATTGTACCTCAAAGCCCTACACTGGGGCAATGAAAGGCACCATGCAGAAACCTCAAATGAACCTAGGGGCAGATTAGAAGTTCTCACCCAATAGGTTCCTTGCTACAAGGTCATGACGAAAGACAACGATTGTACCTCAAAGCCTTACACTGGGGCAATGAAAGGCACCATGTAAAAACCTCAAGCAAACCTAGGGGCAGATTAGAAGTTCTCACACAATAGGTTCCCAGCTACAAGGCCATGATGAAAGATAACAATTGGTACCTCAAAGCCTTACACTGGGGCAATGAGGGGCACCATGTAAAAACCTCAAGCGAACCTAGGGGCAGATTAGAAGTTCTCACCCAATAGGTTCCCAGCTACAAGATCATGATGAAAGATAACAATTGGTACCTCAAAGCCTTACGCTGGGGCAATGAGGGGCATCGTTCATGAGCCTCAAGTGAACATAGGGGCAGATCAAAAGTTCTCACCCGTCGATGTTTTTAAACAAGAAAAAAGAGGGGAGACAAACCCTGAAATTTCAATAGATTGATTAAGCGTCAAACGGCTCCATTGCTGTCACTCCAAAATGGTCAAGTGACTAAATCAAAAAGAACATACACTCTGAGGGTGTTTCCGGAGAGATTTGCAAAAGATAGGATAAGGTTGCATGAATTATCACCTTTTTCAAAAGGGCAGTCAATCTGTGTCTTCCAAACAAATTAAATCAAAATCAAAATCACAAAATAGGGAAAGAATGTCATGAACATTGTACAAACTTTCCATTGCATTGCATTGTTTCATATGAGGTCAGCATTACCAAATTTCACGACAAAGGTTGCATGCGTCTGCATCCCTAAAAATCATGTTAACTGCATAGATTTCCTACATCTCGTGTCCAATCTTTTTGGATGACCGGCCCTCTCGATGAGTCGATCTCTTGCTTTCTCATAAAGGTGGACCCTTGGGTACTAGTACCTATCACCTTTAGAGGACTATATGTCCTCGCCATCAGAGGACTGCACATCCTCGCCTGCAGAGGGCTGCACCCCCTCGCCTTTAGAGGTCTATGTGTCCTCATTTTCAGTGTGCTCCATATCCACACCTTAAGAGAATATAAGGTCCTTTGCCCTTAGATGCTTAACCGAGACTTGCGCTCCCGGTTAAGGGGCCAGTAGTTTCCTTTTATCAGTTCCTGGGCCACCCCCTGATATTGGAGGGCGACCAACTGTGCGAGCACATCCAGAGAGGGAGGCTATCACGCATCTATTATGCATATCGGGGCAATATTTCACCCGTCCTGCTGCAAAAAGATGAGTGCGGATCATGCGCACCAACATGACCACTCTTACATGGATATGGATGACGTTGCTATTTAGCAACATTCTGCCCAGCGACCACAATGCCAATCTCCCCCTGCAGATGTATCAGTTGGTCTGTGCTGTCGTGACATAGGTAAGTATGCACGTGACTCAATTGATTTCTGATGTCATCTATTATTTGTAGGGATCGTGCCCACAAGACGCCCAGTGGACCCAAAGAAGTCCAACATGGCTCTGGGGTTTCCAGCTCTAGTTACGGGCCTCTGTCAGTCCTACAAGGTGCCCGTCACCCCAGCGAGGTCATGCCATCGTGACATAGGTAAGTATGCACGTGACTCAATTGATTTCTGATGTCATCTATTGTTTGCAGGGATCGCGCCCACAAGACACCTAGTGGACCCGAAGAAGTCCAACAGGGCCCTGGGGTTTCCATCTCTGGTTACGGGCCTCTGTTAGTCCTACAGGGTGCCCGTTCCCCCAGTAAGGTCATGCCATCGTGACATAGGTAAGTATACATATGGTTCAACCGATTTCTGCTACCATCTATTGTTTGCAGGAATCGCACCCACAAAGACACCCAGTGGACCCGGAGAAGTCCAACAGGGCCCTAGGGTTTCCAGCTCTGGTTGTGGGCCTCTGTAGTCCTACAGGGTGTCCGTTCCCCCCGGCAAGGTCACGTCATCATGACATAGGTAAGTATGCACTTCGCTCAACTGATTTCTAATGTCACCTATTGTTTGCAGGGATCGCGCCCGTAAGACACCCAGTGGACCCGGAGAAGTCCAACAGGGCCTTGGGATTTCCAACTCTGATTACGGGCCTCTGTCTGTTTTACAGAGTGTCTATCGCCCCCAACATGGTCATCAGGCCCCCTACTAATCGAGCTTTCATCAAGAAGTACTGCGCCCCAAGGCAGGCGCAGGGCGAGACACCGCAGTAGCCTGGGGATGGCCAGCAGCGGGCAACAGACACACCGCCACCACCTCCAAAGCCACTCAGCTCATCCACAAAAAGTTAGTGTGTTGCCTACGACCCATGGCCGACCAGCAGACGACCAAGTTCAAAGCCAAAGATAAGCAAAGTACTAGGTCCGTGACCGACAAGTCAACAAGTGTCTAGCTCAAGACGTTAAAGAAACGCTACTAGGAGGCAACCTAGTACCTTTTAAATCTCTACTTGTTATTTGATCACTTTTGTTTCTCAAGTCATAGCAGGACACACCTAGTTGCTCATGATCCTAGGAATTTAAATAAAACAAGCACAAGCTCGGAAGGTAGTCATACCTCACAAAAACATATATATGTATGTTTAGGTAGCAAGATACCTTGGACACGCATGTATATAGCAAAATACCTCACAAAAATATACGTATGTTTGGGTAGCAAAATACCTCGTGAAAAAAAAAGAAGAGAGAGCGAGCAAGAAAAGAAAAAAGAAGGAAAAAAAATATAATAAAAAATTGTCTAGCTAAAAAACAACATGCTTGTGAAAAGAGATAATTTCCAACTTTTCTTTGAAAGATTTTACTGATCTTAACCAGTTTTTGAAAAAATGTGTATACACCTGAAGAGTGAATGCTGTGAAAATTTTCCGAATGCCCAAAATGGACTCAAATGAATGCATGATTTGATAAAAGAACATATTTTGGAAACACTGGGTTGACTTAAAATAGGGAAAACGAATCCTGAGCCCTAGTGTCACATGACCATAAAAACTTGATGCTTGAGTGTCCACATGGGTGCATGCATGACCAGTTTTGCATAAAATTTCCTAATAATCATTGTTGCATGTGTATCATGGAAATAATGTAGGACATCCCCTTTATCCCCGAACCGCTGGCCAAACCCTGACATTTATCATGACCAGTCGTTCTACGAGCCTTGAGCCAAAATCCCAACTTATCATAAACCTTGACCCAGGGTGAGAATGTCAATCATTGCCCTCGGAAGAAAACAAAAAAAAAGAAGAAAGAAAGAAAATTCCCAATCAAAGAGGGGGAGAAAGCAAAAAAAAAAAAAAAAGAAGTTCTCGATCAAAGATCGGAAGAAAACAGAAGAAATATACAGAAAGGTCTTTGGACCAGACAATATCTGAACAATACAGAATTGTCACCAAGTAAACAAGAAAAAGGAAACCACGACCTAAAGTGGTCCTCTCCCTTTGATTGCCGACAAAATCCTGTGCGCTAGCGACTTTCTCGCCACGCACTAAACAAAAATAGAAGAGGAAAAGGAAAAAAAACTCAAAGCCAAATTCCCCACCTAAAAACCGTTCCCAAAATAAGTCCTATTGATCCATGATCACGCATGTAATCTTTAATTTGATAGGAAATGATTTGCAAAATCAAGTCATGACATATCCATGGTTCGGAATTAGGATAAAACACTTACCTGTGTGAGATTGATACACTTTGAGTAATTTTCTCCTATCTTTGTTGGACCCAGTGTTTTCTCTAAATGGTTGTTTAGAAACGAAATGCTAACATCCAAAATCTCATTTACGGTTATGAGAAAATTTCATCAGCATACTCTCCTTCCCCGATAGACACATTGTTTTTCATCCAAAAAGCATATGTTGCTCTGATCAGTTGGAAGTTTTGTCTCTTTACTAAAGCATGTTCGCATTTTAGTGAAGAAAACACCGAGACTATTTTTAGTCTCACAGTTATCAAGAACTACGTAGGTCTGAGTTCCTCATCACAAATTGAGGATACGTAGGAGCAAAAGCCCTACTTTTGTCGACTACCCCACTTTTTGTTACCGTGACCCAAGAGTCCGGTGGCATGCAGAGCCACATGACCGTGGGATCCCCAGATTCATGTTCTTTTTATGTTTCATCCTTTATCATTTACATGTTATTTTATTTCTATGACTTGAGGGACTAACGTTTGTTTTTTGTTGTTGCGATTGTCATTTTCTTTGTTTGGACTATTGCGTTAGTGCTTACTTCGTTATTGTCGATAATGTTTGTTCAAATTCCGGAACCGTGTAGAGTTTTCATTTAGGAACATCGTCCTAAAACGAACAAACATCATGATAACACCAAAAATAGAAAAAGAAAGGGGCGTTGTGAACAAATGTCATATCTGTATATAAAGAAAAGAAAAGAGTTTTTGTATATAAAAAATATATGAAAAAACTTTGTGTGAAAAGAAATTCTTGTGTGTGAACAATGAGTGTATATAAAGAAAGTTTTTGGTATAAACTACGGGTGTGTGTTTGAAAAAACGAAAAAAAGAAATCTTTAAACATGAATAGGGTTTGTAAATAGACCGTGTTGACGTAAAGAGAAAGAGTTCTAATGCGTATACAAAAAAAGTTCGTCATGTATAGGAATGAAGGTGTACAAAGAAAATTTTTCTCGTAAATGACAATGGATGTATAGTTTTTGTGAACATAAAAATGAAACAAAAAGAAAAAGAAAGGAAGACCTCGAAGGTCGACATGTTATGGTCATAGGAAGCGTAAATCATTCGTAGAGAGCAAACGTATCTTTTGGAAATAAGGGACCGACGCTAAGAGTTTATTTTCCTGAATGGCCGAGATAAGAATGGATGGTTTCATTGAATCGATGAAAGAACATAATTTGGAAACGTTGGGTCTGTTTGTGCAAATCCCCAACTGTAGTATCACAATGCCATAAACGGGATGCTTGAGTGCCCACTTGGCTGTGGCCATGACTAATTTTGCACGTTGTTTCGAAATCATCATTGTTGCGCGTGCCTTGTGGAAAAATATGGAAGTTCGGCCTGAGACCGACACCTTGACACACGAATTTGTTTTGCCCCAGATATCAAGATCGGGCTCCCACAATAAAAGACCCCATTGAGACACAACCTTAGACTATTTTGAACCTCGGCCTATAAAAAGAATCCTCATCCTTTCCCCCGAAGCAAAGGATAACGGAATCTCCTCAAGGGAGAGCAAATAGAATGCTAAAACCCGATTTCCCAAAGAAAGGAATGGAGAAGGAGAAATGAAAAGAAAGAAAAGGAAAAAATGAAAATAAAGAAAAGGAAAAAATGAAAAGAAAGAAAAAGAAGGATTCCCGATCAAAGATCGGAAGCAAGTTAAAAAGGAAAAAATTGGAGGAAAACAGAGTAATTCCCGATCAATGAAAGAAAGAGAATAGAAAATCCTTAGACCAGATAAATTTCGGCAAGGTAAATGACTGCCGGCAAAGGAAAACCCATTTTTTTGGTGGTTCTTCCTTTGGGATTTCCATTCAAAGTCATTCTCAATTGGCGATATCCTGCCCCACATAAACAAAGAGGAAAAGACCGAAACACCCAGCTTCCTCTCCAAAAAACACTACCCTCGAGAAAATCCTATTGATCCGTGATCGTACGTGTGATCTTTGATTCGATAGGAAATCGTGTGCAAAATAAAGTCATGGTGCAGTATTGGTTTGGGGTTAGGGTAAAACACTTGCCTGTGTGAGTTTTTATACACTATGAGTGATTTATTCCCAGTTTCAGCTTAACCCGATGTTTCCCCTGAATGTTCATCTAAAGCTAAATGTTGACATCCTTCCCCTTCATTTTCGGTTACAAGGAAGATTACCCTTGGCATGAGTATATTTTTTCTCTAAGATATGGTGCTCTCGCGAATGATTTATTTTTCTTTGCAAAAAGCATGTTTGCCCTTTTTAGGTGGAAAAAACCCGGTGGACCATTCGGTCCTGCCAACAAATCCTGTTCGGAGACCCATGAATTGATTGTCATTCATGCATCCTCCACCAACGAGTCTGGAGCCACGCGAAGTGATTGCCTAGCGCAATTCTCCATTCTCCACTTTTAATCGGAGCCCCATGAATTGATTGTCGTTCATGCATCCTCCACCAATGAGTCTGGAGGCACGCGAAGTGATTGCCTAGCGCAATTCTCCATTCTCCCCTTTTATTTGGATCCCCATGAATTGATTGTCGTTCATGCATCCTCCACCAATGAGTCTGGAGGCACGCGAAGTGATTGCCTAGCGCAATTCTCCATTCTCCCCTTTTATTCGGAGCCCCATGAATTGATTGTCGTTCATGCATCCTCCACCAATGAGTCTGGAGCCACGCAAAGTGATTGCCTAGCGCAATTCTCCATTCTCCCTTTTTATTCGAAGCCCCATGAATTGATTGTTGTTCATGCATCCTCCACCAATGAGTCTGGAGCCACGCGAAGTGATTGTCTAGCTCAATTCTCCATTCTCCCCTTTTATTCGGAGCCCCATGAATTGATTTTCGTTCATGCATCCTCCACCAATGAGTCTGGAGCCACGCAAAGTGATTGCCTAGCGCAATTCTCCATTCTCCACTTTTATTCGGAGCCCCATGAATTGATTGTCGTTCATGCATCCTCCACCAATGAGTCTGGAGCCACGTGAAGTGATTGCCTAGTGCAATTCTTCATTCTCCACTTTTATTCGGAGCCCCATGAATTGATTTCCGTTCATGCATCCTCCACCAACGAGTTTGGAGCCCCGCGAATTGATTGCCTAGCGTTGTTCGCCAATTCTCCATTCTCCCCTTTTGTTCGGAGACCCATGAATTGATTGCCTAGCGCTGTTCATGTGTCCTCCACCGTCAAGTGCGGAGCCTTCGGTGACTGGGAAATGTGGTTTTTGTTATTTTCCCGATTGGTTCCTTCGCCAAACATGTGTGTATATGTATATTATGTTATTGTTGTTTTTGTTGTTGTTTGTATTTTGTTTTGTGTTGTGCAGAAAAAAGAAGAAGTAGAGACGAGAGTCGTCATAGACTAATCACGGAAAGGACAAAGACGGAAAAAATCAGTGTTTTTATCTTTACTTTCCTCTTATCTCCGATAAAAGGTAAATAAAGAGGGGCAACTGTCATACCCTAATTTCGTCCGGGGACTATTGCTTGATGGCATGCAACCTTTGATTGACTGCTTCGAAGTACTTAGCACCCTTTGTTGCACAATATGTGAAGTCCCGAGATGCGCTGGAAATCAAAAGAAAGCATGGTTACGCGATCTGTGAAATTTCGTAATGTGGCGGAAACCAAAAGGAAGTATTGTTACGCAATCCGTGAGTTTCTGTAACTTCTTCGAAAGCTAAAAAAGAGTAAATACATGATCCGTAAGGTTCCGTAGCCTTACAAAAAGAAAATAAGTATCGTTATGAAATTTGTAAAGTTCTGTAACGTTACGGAAAAAGAATCACCAAAAAAAGCAAAGGGGTGTATTTAGTAAAAAGGGGGTGCAAATAGCAATCAAGCCCACTTGGGCCTTCCAGATTCTTCCTCCAGAAGGTGGTTGCTTCTGGAGGAAGTAACCTGGCTCGCCTGGGCAAGCTGAGCTCGCCTGGGCAAGCTGGGTGGCAAGCTCCTCCCCTATTATGCTATAAATAGGGGGAGGAATGAAGAAGGAAAGGGTTCAGCCATCTTAGCACTTCGTATTCTCTTGAAATTGCTGAGGAAAATTTTTTCTGTGAAGAAAATCCAAGCCGAGGCGCTTCCGTAACGTTTCCGTGGGTAATTACGCGAAGATTTTCAACCGTTCTTCGACATTCATCGTTCGTTCTTCGTTTTCTTCAGTCTTCAACCGGTAAGTACCCCAAACTAAGCTTTTCAATTCATTCTATGTACCCGTGGTGGTCCCCATTTGTTTCATGTACTTTTATTCTCGTTTTCATTTACTTTCCATACCCCCTTTTGACGTGCTTCAGTCATTTATTTAAGTCATTTCTCGCCTAATCAAAAAATAAAATAAATTTCCACCGATCATTTGATTTGTAATATCCGTTAATTTCTGTTAAAATGAATTCCGACCGTTCGGTCGTGCCGTAACTACATTGGAAATAAAAAAAGAGGTAAAATAATAATATAATAATAAAAAAATACCTTTTAGTAAAATAAAGCGAAAAAATCAATCAGACGTTTTCTCTTTGGGATTTCTCATTCTTAATTGAATTGACTAATAACTAAAGTGAAATTAAGGCTAAAATCAACCCACCAAGTCAAGCTCGTCCACAAAAAATCACTAAAAAAGGTTTTGAAAGGTTCAATATCTCAGTTTTTCTTACCAAGTAAATGGACCATTTTCAAGGTCCAACGCCTTAAAATGATCACTTTCCAAGTAAAAAGAATCGCTAGATTCACTCTTAAGAAAGAACTACGTAGGTCTGATTTCCTCTTCGATGGAGGGTACGTAGGAGCAAAAGCCCCGCTTTTGTCGACCTCAAAAATAAAAAAGAAATAAAAGGTAAGATAACACAATTTCACAATTCTAAAAAATAGGTTGTTGTCCTTTGAGACAAACGTGAGAGGTGCTAATACCTTCCTCAAACGTAAATACAACTCCCAAACTTAGAATTTTCGTTTTGACCGGTTTCCTTCGGTTTTTCCGACGTTTTCCACAAATAAACGTTGGTGACGACTCCGCGCATCTTTCCTCCTTTGGAAAGCGCACCCGTGAGCCTCGCCTCGCATGCCCGCAAAAGGGCATGTTGCGACAGTAAGCAAATGCTCACCTCCCCCTCTAAAATTTAATTGGATTGGGCTTCTACCAATTCAATTATATTTATTTCCAACCACACACATCAAATATTCACTTAGTGAATGTGAAATTACAAAACTACCCCTAATACAAAAACTAGTCTAGGTGCCCTAAAATACAAGGGCTGAAAAATCCTATATTTCTAGGGTACTCTACCTAAATTATGGAGCCCTAAATACAAGGACCAAAATTAATGAAACCTTAATCTAATATGTACAAAGATAAGTGGGCTCATACTTAGCCCATGGGCCCAAAATCTACCCTAAGGCTCATGAGAACCCTAGGACCTTCTCTTGCATCTTTGGCCCAATCTTCTTGGAGTCTTCTATCCAATGCCCTTGGGGGGTAGGATTGCATCAAAAACTCTTTTAAAAAACAAAACTGTGCTATGTTTGTTTTTTTTTGAAAAATCTTTTCAATACTTCCCTTGTGAAGTCTTCTTGATTTCTTCTCTTGAATCTTGAATTCATCTTCTCTTGAATCTTGAAATCAAAATTCTCTTGATTCTTGAATCTTCTTGATCTCTTCTCATGAAACTTGAAATTATTCTTGATCTTGAACTTGTTGACTTAATCTTGAAATCATTCTCTTGGGCTTTTTGTCATCATCAAAACTACTTGAATCAACTTGATTCATCATCATGAAGCTTGCTTCTACAATTTTGGCACTTGCTTTCTCACTAATTTTCAATTGAAATTTCAGAACTAAGATTGGTATAAAATAGGCACCAATTATAGAACAAATTTCGAGCCAAAACAACAAGTACACTTCCCTTTCACTTTTTTTTTCCTGGACACTGATTTTTCTGTCAACTTGTGTGATTTTTATTATTTTTTCCTTTTACCCAAATCGCTTGGTTCTTTTTTTATAATTTTTTTACACATGTATAGAAAATGCAGTAAAAATTTCAGCTTCAAATTCGTAGTTACTAATTCTCATTAATTTATACAAATTCGTATGTTCAAGCTGCCAGCACCAGCGATTTCAACCTAGAAATCAAGAGTAGTGTTTATGTTGCTTAAGGCTTGGATAGTTACAATTTGTGTTTGCTTATGGTCAATCATCTTGAATAACACAATTCAAGAGAGCTTAACACTTATTTTGATTCACAAATCCAGCCACAGCTCAACACCACAACTCAACTTCATCATAGGCATCATGTAGGAAACTTAGAAAACAAAAAAAAAGTTCAACAAGATTACTTCTAGGAATTGATTTAGAACATGTTATGAACTAAATAACATGCATAAATTAGACTCAAAATTCAAAAGATAAGCTAAGAATGAAAAGAATACATGAACAAATGTATCTAGAATTCAATCAACAAAATAAAAATTCAACACAAACTTAGAACATAATGTGACAATTACTATGACTAAACATGACTCTATGACAACATAGATTAAGTGACTTACACTTAGATTTTTGTGTTTTCTTTTCTAATCAATATTTTGGAAGAAAATTTAAATCTAAAGGTTCAGTACAAGAATATTATGACTGAAAAATGATAGAACCTAAAATCAACACAAAAACATGATTCAAGAGTAGATCTATAAAATTTGAACCATAGAAATGCAAGAACAACTGTAGATCTAAGATTTAATTGGTTTATTTTTTTGAATCTACTCTAAACCACACCAAACCACAAGACAATGGAGGATATACATGGAGAATAATATGAATAACATTGAATTAAAGTGAATTGACCGAACAAAAACATAGAGGAATCAAAAGAACATCACCTAGATGAAGATGCTCTTGATACCACATGATGTAGCTCCATTGGAGATTGTAGGCCTTAGATCTTCTTCATCAATGGATTCCTTTGCTTCTTGAAGATCATGGCAGCGGAATGAAGAAGGAAGAAAGAGGATTGGAGACGCCACTTCAAGGAGAAGATGAGTCAAGAAGAAGCTCACCACCATAGGAAGCCATGAAAAAGAGCTTGGAGGTAGGAGAAGAAGAATGGAGGGAGAAGGAGAGAGGGAGCACGAAATTTGTGCCACAAAAGAGGTCTGAACTTTGAAGTGAAATTCTAAAATGATCAAAGTTGAAAAAAATGCACAGCATGATCTTTATTTATAGCCTAAGTGTCACACAAGATTGGAGGGAAATTTGAATTTCTATTCAAATTTCACTTGGATTTGAAATTGAATTTGTGGAGCCAAAATTTCAATAATTATGAATAGTGAATTTTAGTTATGGTGCATCCCACTAATCCAAGATCAAGTCCAAGATTTTCCACTAAGTGTGCTTAGGTGTCATGAGGCATGTAAAGCATGAAGGACATGCACAAAGTGTGACTATATGATGTGGCAAGCAAATGATCACCTCCCCCTCTAAAATTTAATTGGATTGGACGTCTCCCAATTCAATTAAATTTATTTTCCAACACACATCAAATATTCACTTAATGCATGTGAAATTACAAAACTACCCCTAATACAAAAACTAGTCTAGGTGTCCTAAAATACAATGGCTTAAAAATCCTACATTTCTAGGGTACCCTACCTACATTATGGAGCCCTAAATACAAGGCCCAAAAAAAATGAAACCTTAATCTAATATGTACAAAGATAAGTGGGCTCATACTTAGCCCATGGGCCCGAAATCTACCCTAAGGTTCATGAGAACCCTAGGGTCTTCTCTTGCATCTCTGGCCCAATCTACTTGGAGTCTTCTATCCAATGCCCTTACGGGGTAGGATTGCATCAGTGGGACCAAAATTTTGTGGTCTCCATGCATAAGGCTGATTTGAACTTGAGCCACCTCTATAGCCTTGGTAGCTTCTGTGACATCCTGGAAATTTCTACTCGGAATTTTTGGAAACGATGTATTTTGTATGATTATATATATATATATATATATATATATATATATATATATATATATATATATATATATATATATATAAGTATTATTCGGTGTATATGCATATATGTTCTTGGTAGAAGTAGGAATAGTGGGGGCAAGATACGCGGGTTAGGCTAATTAAGGAAGAGAAGTCCATAACTGGGAGGTTATGGGTTAATTCTTAATTAATTAGTCTAAAAATCATTTTGCGTGCGACTTAAAATTTAATGAAACCAACCTCTGAACCACGCTCGGGGTTCTATTCTGAGTGTTTTGATATATATTGCTTACTTTCAAAAACTGGCCCCGACGGACGCAGAGAAATGCGAGGAACTGGAACCAGAGAAATGGCACGCAAACCGAGGCAAGATTTTAGCATTTCAAAGGTCAGATTTTTCTCACTTTTTGTGGCTGAGTATGGGTCACAATCAAAAGAGAAAGTGGGCCCTTTTTGCTCCACTCAAATGGAGACATGTGGCATAGCTTAAATAAAATAATAAGAAAAGAGAAAAGTTTTTTTTAAAAAAAACCAAAAGCTGTTCTCTCTCCTCACTCAGCCAAAAAGAAAATTCAGAAGCTCTCCCTCTCTCTCACGCAGCCTTCTTCTTCTTTTCTCTCATCCACCATTGTTGCCCAACAAAGCTTCAACCTTTAGTGCCCATTTCTGCTCCAAATCGCGAAAGGAGAGCATTTTCGGAGTCGTGAAGCGCGTCTCTACGTGTGGGACTTCGAAATTTCAGGTTTGGGTGGACTTCTTTCTCTCTTGATTTTCGTGGGTATGGGGTTTTGGGACATATGATGGGTAGTTTTGCTAAGTTTCTGCTTCATGATAGTTATTTGTGAAGGAATTTGTTGAAATCATGTTAAACTTGCCATGTTTGGATGAGTTAAGCTTACCCATTCAGTTTTAGGGTTTTTATGATGATGCTTGTGATGTTTATGTGCTGAAACTGCTTATGGAAAACTGTTAGAGATGAAGGGTAGAGTTAACCTAGGGTTAGAAAGTGAGAATGTGGTGTTATGAGTGGAAAAAGAGTGAGGCTTTGAGAGTTGGAAGGTTAAATCTGGATTCTGTGGTAAATGGAGGTTAAAATGAGTTAATCCTAGCTTGAAATGCCATTTAGAACATGTGAGAAAGGTTAGGCTGAGCTAGAGAGAAAAACAAATGACCAAAGTGAACAAAGAGCCATTTCTAGGGTAAATTGGGTGTTGAGGAGTCAAATTTTGATTCGGTGAAATTTTAGGTGTAAATCTAGTTTGAACATGTTTAAATTGATGTTATGGACTTGTGTGAGGTGAGAGTTTGCTTCAAATTTACCTCATTCTCAATTTCACTTCTCAAACCTTGAAAATCCATCAAATTGAGGGGTTTTGGATACCTAGATTTTGTGTTGCTGCAGTTTGAAGCTTGACTTTGGTTTAGACATGATTGATACATGATTTGGGACTTGTAGGATTTGATTTGGGCAAGATTGGATGAGGGGAAGTGTGGTTTTCGAAATCTACACTTTATGCAGAATTTTTCTGTGAAATTGTGCAGCAGAATTTTGCATAAGTGCAGAAAAATGCTATGTTTTGCTGGTTGTGGAAAGAGTAGTGTAGAATGAGTTCTGGATGTTTGCTAGCAGATCCGAACGGTCAAAATGTAGGCTTATGTACTAGAGACTTTCAGTAAAATTTTCGAGTCGATCCAACGGTTAAAGAATTGGAACGAAGGAAATGTTACTGGGGTCTTTAAGTGAGAAAAGCTGTGATTTTGGTTGGTGTTTTGGGCAGAGTTTTCTGCCTTTGCCCTGTTTTCTTGGTTGTGATAGTTTGTGTTGTTTGAATGTTGAATTACTTGGATGTTGGGGAAGCTTGGGAGGATTGATGGGGACCCGGTGTTGAGAGAAACGAGGATATGGGCTACGTGGGAGTACGTGAGCTCAGTTGGAGGTGGGCAACAGGGGATGGTGGGTTTATGCGCGATTTGTGGATGTGGAAAACTTGTTGTGCACCATCGCCCGACTGCCACCTAGTACCACATGTGATGGGTGCCCCATAATCCTACAAGCTTGAAAAGAGGAAGTGTAGAAGGGTGAAACTTCCTGCTTTTATTCGTTGACCACAGAGTGGTACCTGGAGATATGTCGCGGGGGTCAGGAGACCTTGGGGACGTCAGGTGGGGTGCTATTGCCCAAAACCAAGCTTGACCAATCCCGACCCAACCCGGGCATAGTCATTCAGTGAGAACCTGTGATGTACCTAAGCAGGCGAGCTCCTGGCAGTCAACAGATAAAAGGAACAAAGACCACAAAGCAAGGAGGCTTGTGTGGTGGCTGGCCAGCTGTGAACTTTGATTGATATATGGGATATGGGCTCTGGTAATCGATTACCAAGGGTGGGTAATCGATTACAAGGCTTAAAAATGAAGACAGGAGGCTAAGATAGTCTCTGGTAATCGATTACCAAGGGGTGTAATCGATTACCAGGCTTGAAAACGAGGTCAGGAAGCTAGGAGGGCTTATGGTAATCGATTACCAAGGGGGTGTAATCGATTACCAGGCTTAGAAATGAAGGTAGTAGGTTGTGGAGGCCTCTGGTAATCGATTACCAGTCTGTGTAATCGATTACACAGAGGAATGGGTCACTGGTAATCGATTACCAGGTATGTGTAATCGATTACACAGTGCCTTTTTCATGTTTTCATGTCCTGAAGCTGTGTGATTCGAGTTTGGCCTCTGGTAATCGATTACCAAGGCTGTGTAATCGATTACCAGGGATGAAAAGCCTTGAGATACCCCTTTTACTTGCATGTAGTGGTCATGAGACACATTGTGTTGCGGCGTAGTTAGATTCTCGTGAAAGAGTCTACCCCTTTCTTTTCTTTCTTGTAGATCGTGATGGCGGCGCAGCTAATCCATGATCGAGTGGAGATGGAGTGCCTAGAGGGAGCTTGGGAGACCCTCGAAGGCAACGCGAGGTGTCGATTTCGGGGCACAATTCGATTCACGGCTACTTCTTTGGTGCATCCAGATGAACCCGTGCGCACGCTTCAGCGTACTGTGGAGTGGATACTACCCACGCCTACACCATACCGTCTAGTGGAACCAGTCCAAGTGATCGAGGTGACGTCATCCGAGGAAGACCCTGAGGAGGTACCTCCTGAGCCTGCTGTGGATGCTCTTGACTTTCTAGAGGGTGATGAGGACCCACTCCCTGAGGTGGATTCTCCCGAGGACGTCATGTCGGCATCTGAGGCAGACTCTACGGAGGATAGTGGTCCTGGAGAGATGACGATCAGTGGAGGCTCTTCATCATAGTGGACAGTTCCATGGACTAGTTTTATATACTTTTTGAGGGTGGGTGTATCTAGGACTGACTGTTAGGTTTACTCTTTTGTTTTTGTATGGGTAGACCTGTTGTATAGGAATTTGATGATTGTATACATGTGGTTGAAGCCACCACTGTGGACACCTTTGCTCTGGATGACACTATGTATTTTGTAAAACTCCCATATTTTGGACAGCTTTAAACGATGAATGTATTTATGTCTAATCTTGTTATTTGAAAAGAAAGCATTAGCAAGCTTTATTTGTAAAAAGAGTTTATCGACCGTATTTTATTCATTTATTTTCACGTGACGACCTAAAATAATGGCTGGTATATTCTTCCTTTTGAAACAGCAAAATAGTTTAGAGATTATGAGCGGTAAGAAAGAAATGACTCCGAATAGAGTTGTGAACTGGCCATTCAGGACTCTATAGTGAGGATTTTCCTTCTAAACCTAGTTATGGTGAAAAGAGAAAGATATGAAAAGGAAAAAGAAAAAAAAATCTACCATGGTTTTTGTTATTTAAATCATTATTACTATTAAACCAGTCATTAATTTAGGGACGCCACAGCTTCCTTGGAATTTTTGTTGAGGTATGGCTTGGTTCTGCAAATAATGGGCCTCATCTTCTTGTTGTCCATCACTAGGTGCTGAAAAATGGCCATTTTGATGGTTACCACCACAAAATTCAAATATCAAAATTTGTTGAACTTGGTGAGCTTAATTTGTTGAACTTGGTAACATTGCTAAGGAAGTTGGCCTACCTGCTTTATTAAGGCCTCAATTTGTTGCTTCAAGAGTTTGCTTTGAGCTAGAATTGTACTCTGAGTGTTCAACTCCATGGTACCTTTTCTTTGAGTCAGAGCTCTATCATGATGACTTTGATAATCACTAGCTGCTATGGAGTCAGTGATTACAATAACTTCCTCCATACTCTTGGACATCATAGTGCCTCCAGTTGAGGCATCAAGGATCATCTTGGTTTGAGGTTTCAAACCACTATAGAAGATATGCAAATGTGCAACATCATCAAGTTATGGTTTGGGTACCTTCGCAACAAAGCTTTGAATCTCTCCCATGTCTCATAGAGAGGTTCGTCAGATCCTTGGGAAAAAGTCGCGATGGCGGATTTTGCACCGATAAATCTTGATGGAGGAAAGAACCTCGCTATGAGTTTTTCCTCCACCTCTTCCCAAGTGTTGAGGCTTTTATGTGGATATGATTGGAGCCATGTTTTTGCCTTACCTGCTAATGAAAATGGAAAATCTCTGAGGTAAACAGCTTCAACATCTTCATCAGAAGCTCCCATAGTACTGCATAGTTCCATGAAGGTAGAAAAATGCGTGTATGGATCCTCATGATCCATTCCAGCAAAGGGATGTGAGCCAATTAGACTAAGCAGTGCTGGCTTCAATTCCACAACCTTATTGCTGAAAGGAGGAATGACTATGCTATTGTAATTCTTTGGTCCTTGTTGATAAGCATAGTCACCAAGAGTCCTCCTTGGTGGTCTATTTCCTTCTCCTCCTCGATCAACCATGTTATTTTCTACAAGTGGCTTATAAGTTGAAAGATAATCAGAAAAAGAACACTCACACGGTGTTTTAGTGGTTGCTTGTTTCTTTTTCTTTATATTCTTCCTTTCAGTCTTGGTAATTTCTAGATCAAATGACGATTTATCTGCAAGAAATTTACCTCGCATAAAGGAAAAAAGAACACACTACAATAGCCCGTAAGCACCAAGGTTAGTGAATATAAAAGTAAGAGAAAATTTATACATGATCAAAATGAAAGAAATAAATTACAAAAAAGAAAAAATAATAGAGGGAATTTATACAAAATCAAAATAAAAGAAATAATACAAAGGAAAATAGCCTATCGAACTGAAAGTTTAAATCTGATAAAACTATGTGGATGACTCAAGTTCCCGGCAATGGCGCCAAAAACTTGTTAAGACTTTTGGCAAGCGTATCAATTGTCCTTGTAGGTTTTACATTTATAAAAGAGTTCATCTCCACATGGGCTTGAGTTTACTTAATTCATTCAGATAAAAGTTATCAATTCAATAGTTATGTACAAACTTATTCAAATATCATTGGTTTTGGTTTGACTAACTAAAGACAACTTAAAGTAAAAGAATAGTGAAAATAACAGGGGTCAGCGAAGGTCACAAAAATAACATCAATTTTATAAAAAGATACTTTTACAACATCTCATTTTAAAGGGTTTTTCAAGGAAGTGTAAAAACACCCTGTTACAGTACCCAGAACACAAGAGACACTAAGATAAGCTGAAACTAACTAGGAGAAAGGCTTAGAAGTCAAGATTACCTCAAAGAAGCTACGAAAGAAAAGATTGAGGGCTTATTCTCCACCGAATTCTTGAGGTGCATTCTGAGGATTTTGCTCTGATTCAAATGTTCCTCTCTGTGTGGTGGTTTGTCGCAAGCAATGGCGGCTCGTGGTGGCCACTGATGGTCATGGGTGGTGGAGAAAAAGGTGTTAGGGTTTGGGTGGGTGTCTTCAGAGGAGGAGAGTGAAAAATCACATTTTTCATGCTGAAGAACATATTTATAATTTGCAGATCTCACTTAGCAAGCTCGTCTCGCTAAGTGGGAGTCCACTTTGGGCACTAAGCGCGACTTTTCGCGCTTAGAACAATTTCTCTCAGGTTGGGATTCACACTAAATGTGACAGTTCACATTAAGTGCAATTCCTCTTGCACTAAGCACGACAATTCGTGATAAGTGCAATTCCCTCTTTGGTTGGAGTTGTGCTTAGCGCGCTTCTCACACTAAGCAAGAGGTCAAAAAATTTTATTTTACAAATCCCAACTGTCGTAACATGGGGAAATTGGTTTGGAACCTATAGTCCAAATTTGAAGATGATCCAACAGTTAACGGATTGAGGATCATGATTTTATCATAATAGGTTTAGGTAAAATTTGAAATCTCATAATTTCAACTTACGTCCATAAAACTCTACATAACTCAACATCCACATCAAGCAAATCACACATGGCTAATTCACACCATACCTCAACTCATCCAAGTCAATCATATAATCAAATAACATGATAAATACATTTAAACATCGATTTACAGTTAGTAAAATTTCAGGGCATTACAAAAGACAAAGAAAAGAGCTCCATAATATGCTATGAGTTCAAGAAGTCTAGACACTTCAAGTCAAAATGTCCAGATTCAGAAAATTCCAAGGACAAGAATAAGTACTACAAGTCCAAGGGAAAGAAAGGCCTCATGAGCACCTAAGAGGACCTGGATGACAATTCGTCTATAAAGAAGAAGAAGAGGAAGCTAACATGTGTCTAATGATAGATACAACCTCTGAAAAATTTGAATTAGACCAAGAGAATGAGGTAGATTTTGATGACCCTTAGTCTCTTAAACAAGTTTATCATGAACTATTTTCAAACTCATCCTTTCTTTCAAAAGCTTACAAAAACTTGCAAAAATATTTTAAAAAGTTATCCAAAGATCATACAGAGCTTCAAAAATCCTTTCAAGATAGGGCAGATGGTTCTCTAGAAGAGTCCACTCAGACATGTGATGCTTATGAAACTCTTGAGATAAAAGAGACTAAGCTCTATCTTGAGAATGAGACAATCACCAAAGAAAAATCTTCCCTATTGAAAAACTTCCAAGAGTTAGAAAACAAATTGAAAGCTTTAAAAAAAGATTTGGAAGAGCTTGATGAACTTCATGACCATCAAAATGAAGAAAGATGTGATTTTTGGAGAGAGTGTGCCCAAGCACACAAAGATTACGAGGACTTAGAAAAGAGTAAACATGATATTTGGGTGGAATGTGAAAACCATAAAAAGTCTTTGAAGTTTTCAAATGAAAAGTTTTTGAAGAATGAAGCTTTAGAAGGTCAACCTCAGGATGTTGGAAAACTTCATTAGGAAATTGAATCTTCAAAGTCCACTTAGGCCAAATTTTTTGGAAAAACATAAGATCTTGACAAGTTGTTAATGTACAGTAGATGTCCTATAGACAAATCTGGCAATCAACATGAGGGAGAAATATATAGTCATGATTATGAAACTATGATCTGCTACTTTTGTGGCAAGGTTGGACACATGATGTCCAAATGCAAGGACTTACCTAGAAAAGAAATATCCAATGCATTTTTCACTAACAAGAAAAGATCCAAAAGGATTTGGGTATCTAAGAACAAAATTATTCCTATTGCAGATGTCCTTGACAATGAGAAAGACACACCTATCATGGTACTTGGACAATGGCTTCTCATGACACATGATAGGAAAAAAGGTATATGTTCCAATGCCTGACTCCCTACCATGGTGGAACCGTAACTTTCAGAGGCAATCAAAAAGGGCTAATAACATGAGTAGGTAAGATAGGTATACATCTTTATCCCTTTCTTAATAATGTTTTATTTGTTGAAGGGCTAAAACACAATTTTTTGAACATAAGTCAATTATGTGGCAATGGATGTGATGTTTCCTTTAACAAAGATGAGTGCATTGTCCAAAACAAAGATGTGTCTCTACTTTTTTTTGTTAAGAGGAAAGGAAACCTCTACAAGATCAGACTTGGAGAGCTATCAAATCAAAATGTATCTTGCTTATTGCCTGTAAAAGAAAATCATTGGGTATGACATAAAAAACTAGGTTATGCTAGCTTGAGGTTAATTTCAAAGTTGCAAAAACACAACCTTGATTTGTTTGGTCCAACTACGACAACCTCAGTAAGTAGAAAAAGGTATGGGCTCGTTGTAGTGGATGACTACTCCAGATGGACATGGGTTATGTTCCTAACCCATAATGATGAGTCCTTCAATATTTTATTCAAATTTTGTTAAAGAATTCAAAAAGAAAAGAAAGTATGCATTACTTCGATTAGATGTGACCATGGAGGAGAGTTTGAAAATGAAAGTTTTTAATTGTTTTGTGAAGAAAAGGGAATTCTTCATGACTTCTCAACCCCTAGAACACCACAAAAAATGGTGTAGTTGAGAAGAAGAACAAGTCATTGCAAGAGATGACAAGAACCATGCTCAATGACAACTCTACTCTAAAGTACTTCTAGGCCGAAGCAGTGAATATTGTTTGTTATTTACAGAACATAATTTATATAAGATCAATATTGAAAAAGACTCCTTATGAATTATAGAATGGACAAAAGCCCAACATATCATACTTCCACCCCTTTGGGTGTAAATGTTTCATCTTGAACACTAAAGACAACTTGGGAAATTTGATTCTAAGAGTGATAGCGGAACATTACTTGGATATTCTGAGACATATAAGGTATACATAGTTTACAACTCCAAAACCTTTATGGTTGAGGAAGCTATCCATGTAAAGTTTAATGACATTGAGCCTGATAAAGATTTATTAGAGCTAGATGAGTTCCTTGCAAAATTAAGACTAGAAGAGGGCATAAGCAGCAAAGCATCAGTCAATACCAACACTAAAGTTGCAACATCCACTCAACCATTAGACAGTCCTCAAGAAGAAGTAAGGGAACCCACTAGATGAAACATAAGAAAGAATTATCCAGAAAGCCAAATCTTAGGTGACCCAACAAAATGAGTCCAAACAAGGTCACACTCCATTAATCTTAGGAGTTGAGCCCAAACACATAGACGAAGCAATGCAAGATGAAAACTGGGTGATATGCAAGAGGACCTCGATCAGTACAAAAAGAACGATTTACAGAAGCTGGTAGAGCTACCCAAGGACAAAAAGGATATTGGAGCTAAATGGGTCTTTCGAAACAAATTGGACGAGAATGGTAAGGTTGAAAGAAACAAGGCAAGGTTAAATGTCAAAGGTTACTCCCAATAGAAAGGTATAGATCACAAAGAAACCTATGTTTATGTGTCTTGTCTAAAGGCAATACGTAATTTACTTTCATTTGTTGCTCATAGTAATATGAAATTGTACCAAATGGATGTAAAAAAAGCATTCCTCAATGGACTCATCCAAGAGGAAGTGTATATGGAACCACCTCTTGGTTTTGAAAGTGACACTTTTCCTCACCACGTTTTAAAACTTAACAAAGCCTTGTATGGACTCAAGAAATCTCCTCGAGCTTGGTATGAAAAAATAAGTTCCTTTCTTTTGGAAAATGGATTTGAAAGAGGAAAAATGGACGCAACTATCTTTCATAAGAACTTGTCAATCAAAGACAATCACTAGATATGGAATAAGAATATAGGACATGAAATTTTGAGGTTAATCTCAAAGCTACAAAGCATAACCTTGTAAGAGGTCTTCCAAGTATATCATACAAAGATGATTTTCTTTGTGTTAAGTCAAAAGGCATTTGTGTCTTAAGACAAATTAGGACTCCCAATTATTTTTATTAGATGCAAATAAATAAAAATATTAAAAGTTGCATCTTATGCTATATCAGAACATGTTTCGTGAGTCTGTGTCTAAAGCATCAGACGATAGAGAGCTAAAGCCATGATCTAATACCACATTTAATACCATATGTTTGATATTCATTTTGCAGAGACATTCTTCTAGGATTTTTCAAAACCAATGAAGAATAAATGAATTTCAAGATCTGAAAGTCACCATCTTCATCAAAAGACGCACTTTATTGTGCAGACCTGCTTTGATCAAAGGGAAGCAATTTTCTGCTGAAGTATTCTACACGAAAACAAATCAAAGTGATTCCCTCCATGAGAATGGATGTGCATTTAATACAAGAATTAAATGCTTCAACAACCAAAATTATAAGATGAAGCTTAAGTGAAGAACTTCATTTGTTGTGAGACAACAAACATTTGAAGATTAAGGTCTATAAATACTAGAAGCTTTTAAGAAATAGGACATGAACCTTACAAGCATTCATTCAAATTCTTTCTATAAAAACCTATTTGTAAATTCTTGTAAAGTTTAGAGAAGCTCTCAAAACACCTTGAACATATTGAGCAAATAGACTAAGTGTTGAGATTGTATATTCATCTATAAGATGCTTACAAAGTTAGTCATTGTGCAATTCAAACAACAAACCTTTGTTATTTGTGTAGAGCCATAAGTGGCTTGGTAGGACAAAGAATAATGGGTTTCATCAAGCTTGGGGTAGAGCTTGATTTGTATGAGCCAGAAGTGGTTGTGATAGAATACAATAAATTTTGAGAAGTTAGCAAAACTTGGTGGTTTGCCAAGAACTAGGTGTAGTCTCTGTGGTAGAGACAAACCGGTATAATCTCCTATGTCTGATCTTTATTTATTTCCCTCCTGCTTTAACAAACCTAGGGTTTGAATTTGATTGTTATTTGAAAAACTCCTCTGTTTTACAAAATCTTATTTATTCGTCTGAACATGTTTTTTGAAATTGTCTTATAAAGCTTTCATTCTGATAATAACTTTGTTTGCTAGCAATAATGTTTTAAAAATTTTCTAAAATCACAATTCAACCTAAGGGTTGAGCACCTGGCAATGTCTAAAGGAAAAGATCCAAATGGCAGATAACAACAACAACAGTCAATTTATTATTGAGGGAACATCCCTCACAAGGCCACCAGGCTTCACAGGAGAGGACTACCCATACTGGAAGGACAAAATGGAGATGTACATCAAGTCCACTCATTACTGACTTTGGCTTATCATTATGAATGGCAACATTCCCATTCCCAGACCTAAAGTAGAATGGACAGATGTTGATCTGACCACTATGGAGCTAAACATAAAAGCCATATATACGCTGACATGTGTACTATCCAAAAATGAGTATAATAAGATCTGTAGGCTAAAAAAGCCAAAGAGATTTGGGACTCATTGAGTATAAACTACAAAGGCACATAAAATGTCAAACTTTAAAAGGCTGCAACTCTGACTAGTCACTACGAGAACTTTTCTATTAAGGAAGAAGAGTCTATGGGCAATATGTTTGGAAGACTACTAGTTCTTCTAAAAAAATCTGGAGGCTCTTAGCCAGACATATTCCAAGGCATATATAAACCTAAAGTTATTGTTTGTCAGGTTGTGGCATCAATTGTCCCGTGGCAGAGGCTGAGGTTGGTCAAGTCACAATTGACTCGTGGTGCTTGGTTTGTTATGCTCTTAATCCAACAGTTGTTGGATAGTTTTCCAAAGGTGTGGGAACTTAAGACTACAGCTATCTAAGAGGCTAGTGACTTAAAAAAATCTTGCATGGGATGAGTTGTTAGGTATTATAAGAGTTCATGAAGTTCACCTTTAGAATAGAGATCATCTGCAAAAGAAAGATGTTGATGACGTCAAGTCTAGAGAAATTAACTTTAGAAGAGAAGAAAAGAAGAGCTTCTCTAAATCTCTCAAAGTACAAATGGTTGAATCTAATGAATCAGATAACTCTAAAGGGTCCACAGATGATGAGGTGACTTTTATGTCTAGGAAGTTCAAACAAATGATTAAGAAGAAAGGAAATTTTCATCATTCCTCCAAAAGAAAGGATACAAGATTCAAAAGGAAATACAAGGACAAGAGAAATGAAATCATCTTCTTTGAATACAAAAAGCTTGGACACATAAAGGCTAAGGGTGTGTTTGGTTTGCATTTTCATTTTCTGTTTTCATTTTCTGAAAACTGTTTTCATTTTCAAAAGATTAAAATTCTGAAAACATGTTTGGTTTGACTTCTTGTTTTCTGT
Organism: Glycine soja; assembly: GCF_004193775.1. Classification (NCBI taxonomy): domain Eukaryota; kingdom Viridiplantae; phylum Streptophyta; class Magnoliopsida; order Fabales; family Fabaceae; genus Glycine; species Glycine soja. The sequence continues at coordinate 15,729,527 of NC_041020.1, read as the reverse complement.
TTTCATGAAATAAAAATATTGAAAATTTATGATATATTGACTTCTTGTCTTTTTGTATTTTTAGATTTGCTTAAAATTACATTCATTGTCACCGCAATTTCATTTTACCCAAAATGAGGTTTCTGTTCTCAACTGAAAACACTGAAAATGAGAATTTATTGTTTTCATTTTCTGGTTGTTTCTTGTTTTCATTTTCACTGAAAATGTTTTCAGAAATTCAACCAAACACATTTTCATCACTGTTTTCTATTTTCAGTGAAAATGAAAACAGAAAACAACCAAACCAAACACCCCCTAAGTGTCCCCAACTAAAGAAAAGGAGATACTCTAGTGACAAGAAAAACAAGAGTTTGATGGTCACCTAGGATGACTCAGACATCGAGAAGAGTAGCAGTTCAGACGATAAGCAAGCTCACATCTATCTAATGGTTGATACAAATGAAAAGGTTGAGATATCCTTGGTAGGAAAATGCCAGGTTTTAAGGTAGTATCTAGATAGTGGATGCTCACGACACATGATAGGGGAAAGGTCTATCTTCCTCAACCTAAAGCTACTTGAAGTAGGAGCAGTTGCATTTGGAGGCATAGGCAAAGAAAAGATTACTAGTATAGGTAAAATTGGCATCCCTTTTGTAGCCTCCGTAGACAACCTCTTATATGTTGAAGGTATGAAATGTAATCTATTGAGCCTAAGTCAATTTTGTGACCATGATTATATTATGTCCTTCAACAAAGAGAAATGTATAGTAAAGACAAAATATGACAATTCCTTCTTCATGATCAAACAACACAACAATCTGTATGAGATTGATCTAATAGATCTTAGAAAATAGAATGCAACGTGTCTGATATCCAGAGAAAATGAAAGATGGATTTGACACAAAAAGCTTGATCATGTCATTTAAAACATATTTCAAAATTATCCAAAAAAGGATTTAGTAAAAGGGCTACTTAAGATTCATTGGAAAACCCATCTTCTCAGCAAAACATGTTAGCAAGGGAAACAAATCAAAACCTCTTTTAAGTCTAAAGATGTTGTTTCCACTTCAAGATCATTGCAACTATTGCACATGGATCTGTTTGGACTAGCTAGAAAGTTGAGTATGGGAGGAAAGAAATATGGCTTTGTCATAGTTGATAACTATTCTAGATATACATGGGTATACTTCCTTGCACATAAACATGAGTCTTTTAAGGTCTTTGAAATATTTTGTAAAAGAGTTCAAAATGAAAAAGAGTTTTGTATCTCTTCTATCATAAATGACCATGGGATTGAGTTCGAGAATGTTGAGTTCATATCACTATGTTAAAACTTAAAAGAATGGTATTTTCCATAACTTCTCTTCATTGAGAACACCTCAACAAAATAGGGTAGTTGAAAGGAAAAATAGAACTCTACAGGAAATGGCTAGGACCATGCTCTGTGAGAACTCACTCCCTAAGCACTTTTGGGCAGAAGCAGTAAACACAACTTACTATGTTCAAAACAAAATATTGATAAGACCTTTGATAAAAAAGACTCCTTATGAATAATGGAGAGGAAGAAGACCTGATATTTCATACTTTTATCCATGCGGACGTAAGTGCTTTATCCTTAAAACCAACGATCGGCTTGCTAAGTTTGATTCAAAGGTAGATAATGGAATCTACCTAAGGTATTCTTATACATTTAAAGCCTACAAAGTTTTCAATACAAGGACTTTATTTGTAGAAGAATCCATTCATGTTAAATTCAATGATGGACTAACGTCTTATAGGAAGCTATCAGATCTTGAGGATGATTTTGCAGATATGCAGATTGATACATTTGTTCCACCTAAAGGAGATGAAATTCTTCCTCAAACTAAAGGACCATTTGATCAAGAACCTCAGACGAAGGACTAAAATTTCTTTCAATATCATCCCCAAGATTAGATCATTGGATATCGGACTAAAGGAGTTAGAACCAGATCATCATTCAAAGATCTTGTGTCTTGTGCTCTCGTGTCAGAAGTAGAGCTTAAGACGATAGATGAAGCACAAACAGATGATGACTGGATCATTGCAATAGAAGAAGAAATTCACGAATTTACCGTAAACTTTGTCTGAACACTTGTTCCCAATCCTGAAAGCAAGAGCATCATTGGAACAAGATGGATATTCATAAACAAACTGGAAGAACAAGGTAAAGTAGTAAGAAAAAAATCTAGGTCAGTAGCTCAAGGCTATAACCAATAAGAAGGTATAGACTTCACTAAACCTTTGCTCCTTTTGCTATTCTTGTAGTTATAAGAATCATGCTTGCATTTGCTGCTCATAAAAACATAAAGTTTTTTTCAAATTGATGTTAAAAGTGCTTTTTAAAATGACTTTATTGAAAAGGAAGTATATGTCAAACAACCTCATGGATTTGAAGAACATACTCCTCCAGACCATGTTTTCAAACATAAAAAGGCTTTCTATGGTTTGAAACATACACCTTGTGCTTGGTATGACAAACTGAGCTCTTTTCTTTTAGAAAATGGTTTTATGAGAGGCAATGTAGACATGACTCTTTTTAGAAGAGAAGTTGACAAGGATTTCATTATTGTTCAAATATATGTGGATGATATTATCTTTGGAGCTACTAATGAATCTTTGTGCAAGGACTTTTCTAATCTGATGAAGAGTAAGTTTGAGATGAGCATAATGGGAGAACTTAAGTTCGTTCCAGGGCTTCAGATCAAGCAAGATAGAAAAAGTACATATGTTCATTAGCAAAAATACACTAAGGAACTTCTTAAGAAGTTCAAGATGGAAGGTGCTAAATGTAATGACTCGTCTCGTCATTGTAATATCCCTACTTTAAAACGCGTAGATTTCAATTTTAAATAAAAACTCCACTAATTTGTTTATGAAAAATGAGAGTAATTTTTTTGCGATACACTTTCAACAAACAACGCACAAATACTTAATTGAATATGTCTGTCTGTATGTATGTGTGTGTATATATATATATATATATATATATATATATATATATATATATATATATATATATATATATATTAACCCAATATATGTCATTTTGATGAGGACATGACCAAGAGCAAGGGCAAGGATCCACTTGAAGGACTTGGAGGACCTATGACAAGGACTAGAGCAAGGAAAACCAAGGAAGCTCTTCAACAAGTGCTGTCCATACTATTTTGATACAAGCCCAAGTTTCAAGGAGAAAAGTCCAAGGTTGTGAGTTGTATCATGGCCCAAATGAAGGAGGACTAAATGGCACCACTTTGTCTCAATTTTAGAGTGTTTAGTTTGTCTAAATAATGGCCCAATCCTTGTAAAGTTGGATGACCAAAAATATGTTTTGGGTTAATCAACTAAAAGGGCTTTAGTTTGGTTTAGTTCAAGTTGTAATAAGGGCCCAATTGGCAACCTAGGCATCAGCCTTTTGGGAGACCAAATGGTGGTTGGCTTGATGGCTGTTGGGGGTGACTTTTGGTTGCCAAAATTTAAGTTACACTCAGCTATTAAGTTCTTTTAATTCCCTAGGTTAGTGGCATTAAGTTCTTTTAATTCTAGGTTAGTGGATCATTACTAAAATCTGATGTAAAGCTTCTATATAAGCTGAACCATTTTATCAATAAACACAAGTTGAGTTTTATTCAGAGAATTAGAGTTTATCTCTTTTATCTTAGTGAGAGTGATTCTCCTAAGTTCTTGAGTGATTCAAGAACACCCTGGCTATATCAATGGGCTTTCACAACCTTTGTGTGTTGCCCTCACCAGAAAGAGTGATTCTTTCCTTCCTTTCATCTTCAACCTTGTTCTTTCAAACCGCAATTCCAGAAAATTTACTTCTACCCAGAATTATCTCATGGCCATAACTCCCATTTTACGCGCTCAAATTAAGTGATTCTTGAGCCTAAATTGAATTTCAAAACGAGATCTTTCACCTCGTTTTGGAATCACCTCATTTGGATCCCTGTAGCTTGAATTATTGTCATTTCTATATTTCTATCCAGCCACCACTTAACCTACATTTTATCATCTCATTCTTCCATTTTATACCACCGCCCAACCCTTAAATCTTGCCAATTTTCCATCCTTTCTTCAATCAATTTCCGCATTTTCCATCAGTAATTAAAATGGTGACAAAAAGGGTTAAGAAATAGGAGAAAATGATGACACATCAATCGCATTAGTCCAAAACATTGTCTTTCTTGAAAACTAGCATGCACAGGAACATTCATACATTCCCATAATTAGGTTTCCTAATTGCACAAGGACAGACAGACATACACCCCAATTATGGTATCAAAGTGTCGCAACCTACCCTTTTGCGGACGAGCGAGGCAAGGCTCACGGGTGCGTCTTCCAAAGGAGGAAAATGCGCGGAGTCGCCACCAACATTTATTTGTGGAAAACGTCGGAAAAACCAAAGGAAACCGGTCATGAAGAATATTCCAGATTCGGGAGTTGTATTTACATTTGAGGAAGGCATTAGCACCTCTCACGTTTGTCCCAAAGGACAACAACCTTAAATTAGAATCGTGTGAAAATGTGTATCTTAAACTTTTATTTCTTTTTATTTTTGAGGTCGACAAAAGTGGGGCTCTTGCTCCTACGTACCCTCCATCGAAGAGGAAATCAAACCTACGTAGTTCTTTCTAAAGGGCGAATCGAGCGATTCCTTTTTTTTTTTACTTGGAAGGTGGTCCTTTTAAGGCGTTGGACCTTAAAATGATCCATTTTTACTTGGTGAAAAAAACTGAGGTATAGAACCTTAAAATCCTTTTTAGTGATTTTTTGCGGACGAGCTTGACTTTGCGAGTTGATTTTAGCCTTAGTTTCACTTTAGTTATTAGTCAATTCAATTAAGAAAGAGAAATCCCAAAGAGAAACGTCTGATTGATTTTTTTTGGTTTATTTTACAAAAAGATATTTTTTATTATTATATTATTATTTTACCTCTTTTTGGTTTCCAACGTGGTTACGGCATGACCGAACGGTCGGATTTCATTTTAACAGAAATTAACGGATATTACAATTCAAATGATCGGTGGAAATTTATTTTATTTTCTGATTAGGCGAGAAAATGACTTAAGCAAATGACTAAAGCACGTCAAAATGGGGTACGGAAAGTAAATGAAACGAAAATAAAAGTACGCGAAACAAATGGGGACCACCAAGGGTACATAGAATGAATTGAAAAGTTTGATTTCGGGAACTTACTGGTTGAAGACCGAAGAACGACGATGAACGAACGACGAACGACGAAGAATGGTTGAAAATCTTCGCGAAATCACCCACGGAAACGTTACGAAAACGTTACAGAAGCGCCTTGGCTTGGATTTTCTTCATAGAAACAATTTTTCTCACTAATTTTAAGTGATTACGAAGTACCAGAAGAGTTGAACCCCTTTCTTCTTCACTCCTCCCCCTATTTATAGGAAAATAGGGGAGGAGCTTGCCACCTAGCTCGCCCAGGCGAGCCAGCTTGCTTCCTCCAGAAGCAACCGCCTTCTGGAGGAACATCCTGGAAGGCCCAAGTGGGTCTGGTTGCTATTTGCACCCTTTTTTTACTAAATACACCCCCTTTGCTTTTTTTGGTGATTCTTTTTCCGTAACGTTACGAAACTTTACGAATTTCGTAACGATACTTGTTTTCTTTCCGTAAGGTTACGGAACCTTACGGGTCATGTAATTACTCCTTTTTTAGCTTTCTGAATGTTACGGAAACTCACGGATTACGTAACAATACTTCCTTTTGATTTCCGGCATGTTACGGAATTTCACGGATTGCGTAACAATGCTTCCTTTTGATTTCCGGCATGTCTCGGAACTCCACGTATTGTGCAACAAAGGGTGCCAAGTACCTCGAAGCGGTCAACCAAAGGTTGCATGCCATCAAAGAATAGTCCCCGGACGAAATTAGGGTATGACAGTTGCCCCTCTTTACTTACCTTTTATCGGAGATAAGAGGAAAGCAAAGGTAAAACACTGATTTCGTCCATCTTTGCTCTCTCCGTGATTAGCCTATGACGACTCCCGTCTCCCTTTCTTCTTTCTCTACACAACACAAAACAAACACAAACAAAAGACACCAATAACACAATATACACGTATACACATGTTTGGCGAAGGAACCGATTGGGAAAATAACAAAAAACATATTTTCCTGTCACCGGAGGCTCCGAGCTTGATAACGAAGGACGCATGAATAACGCTAGGCAATCAATTCATGGGACTCCGAATTGGATGGTGGAGGATACATGAACAGCGCTAGGCAATCAATTCGTGGGGCTCCGAACTCGATGGTGGAGGATGCATGAATGACAATCAATTCATGGGGCTCCGGATAAGATTTGAGGGTGGAGGATAGACAAACAGCGCTAGGCAATCAATTCGTGGGGCTCCAGACTCGATGGTGGAGGATGCATGAATAACGATCAATTCATGGGGATCCAGATAAGATTTGAGGGTGGACGATAGACGAACAACACTAGGCAATCAATTCGTGGGGCTCCAAACTCGATGGTGGAGGATACATGAATGACAATCAACTCATGGAGCTCCAAATAAGATTTAAGGGTGGAGGATAGACGAACAGCGCTAGGCAATCAATTCGTGGGGCTCCGAACTCGATGGAGGAGGATGCATGAATGACAATCAATTCATGGGGCTCCAGATAAGATTTGAGGGTGGAGGATAGATGAACAGCGCTAGGCAATCAATTCGTGGGGCTCCATACTCGATGGTGGAGGATGCATGAATGACAATCAATTCATGGGGCTCCGGATAAGATCTGAGGGTGGAGGATAGACGAACAGCGCTAGGCAATCAATTCGTGGGGCTCCAGACTTGATGGTGGAGGATGCACGAATGAAAATCAATTCATGGGGCTCCGTATAAGATTTGAGGGTAGAGGAGAGATAAACAGCACTAGGCAATCAATTCGTGGGGCTCCAGACTCGATGGTGGAGGATGCATGAATGACAATCAATTCATGGGGCTCTAGATAAGATTTGAGGGTGGAGGATAGACGAACAGCGCTAGGCAATCAATTCGTGGGGCTCCAGATAAGATTTGAGGGTGCAGAATAGACGAATTGCGCTAGGCAATCAATTCGTGGGGCTCCAGACTCGATGGTGGAGGATGCATGAATAACGATCAATTCATGGGGATCCAGATAAGATTTGAGGGTGGAGGATAGACGAACAGCACTAGGCAATCAATTCGCGGGGCTCCAAACTCGATTGTGGAGGATGCATGAATGACAATCAATTCATGGGGCTCCAAATAAGATTTAAGGGTGGAGGATAGACGAACAGCGCTAGGCAATCAATTCGTGGGGCTCCGAACTCGATGGTGGAGGATGCATGAATGACAATCAATTCATGGGGCTCCAGATAAGATTTGAGGGTGGAGGATAGATGAACAGCGCTAGGGAATCAATTCGTGGGGCTCCAGACTCGATGGTGGAGGATGCATGAATGACAATCAATTCATGGGGCTCCGGATAAGATCTGAGGGAGGAGGATAGACGAACAGCGCTAGGCAATCAATTCGTGGGGCTCCAGACTTGATGGTGGAGGATGCATGAATGAAAATCAATTCATGGGGCTCCGTATAAGATTTGAGGGTCGAGGAGAGACAAACAGCACTAGGCAATCAATTCGTGGGGCTCCAGACTCGATGGTGGAGGATGCATGAATGACAATCAATTCATGGGGCTCCAGATAAGATTTGAGGGTGGAGGATAGACAAATAGCGCTAGGCAATCAATTCGTGGGGCTCCAGACTCGATGGTGGAGGATGCATGAATGACAATCAATTCATGTGGCTCCAGATAAGATTTGAGGGTGGAGGATAGACAAATAGCGCTAGGCAATCAATTCGTGGGTCTCCAGATAAGATTTGAGGGTGGAGGATAGACGAATAGCGCTAGGCAATCAATTCGTGGGGCTCCAGACTCGATGGTGGAGGATGCATGAATAACGATCAATTCATGGGGATCCAGATAAGATTTGAGGGTGGAGGATAGACGAATAGCACTAGGCAATCAATTTGTGGGGCTCCAAACTCGATGGTGGAGGATGCATGAATGACAATCAATTCATGGGGCTCCAAATAAGATTTAAGGGTGGAGGATAGACGAACAGCACTAGGCAATCAATTCGTAGGGCTCCGAACTCGATGGTTGAGGATGCATGAATGACAATAAATTCATGGGGCTCCAGATAAGATTTGTGGGTGGAGGATAGAAGAACAGCGCTAGCCAATCAATTCGTGGGGCTCCAGACTCGATGGTGGAGGATGCATGAATGACAATCAATTCATGGGGCTCCGGATAAGATCTGAGGGTGGAGGATAGACGAACAGCGCTAGGCAATCAATTCGTGGGGCTCCAGACTTGATGGTGGAGGATGCATGAATGAAAATCAATTCATGGGGCTCCGTATAAGATTTGAGGGTGGAGGAGAGACAAACAGCACTAAGCAATCAATTCGTGGGGCTCCAGACTCGATGGTGGAGGATGCATGAATGACAATCAATTCATGGGGCTCCAGATAAGATTTGAGGGTGAAGGATAGACGAACAGCGCTAGGCAATCAATTCGTGGGGCTCCAGATAAGATTGGAGGGTGGAGGATAGACGAATAGCGCTGGGCAATCAATTCGTGGGGCTCCAGACTCGATGGTGGAGGATGCATGAATAACGATCAATTCATGGGGATCCAGATAAGATTTGAGGGTGGAGGATAGACGAACAGCACTAGGCAATCAATTCGCGGGGCTCCAAACTCGATTGTGGAGGATGCATGAATGACAATCAATTCATGGGGCTCCAAATAAGATTTAAGGGTGGAGGATAGACGAACAGCGCTAGGCAATCAATTCGTGGGGCTCCGAACTCGATGGTGGAGGATGCATGAATGACAATCAATTTATGGGGCTCCAGATAAGATTTGAGGGTGGAGGATAGATGAACAGCGCTAGGGAATCAATTCGTGGGGCTCCAGACTCGATGGTGGAGGATGCATGAATGACAATCAATTCATGGGGCTCCGGATAAGATCTGAGGGTGGAGGATAGACTAACAGCGCTAGGCAATCAATTCGTGGGGCTCCAGACTTGATGGTGGAGGATGCATGAATGAAAATCAATTCATGGGGCTCCGTATAAGATTTGAGGGTGGAGGAGAGACAAACAGCACTAGGCAATCAATTCGTGGGGCTCCAGACTCGATGGTGGAGGATGCATGAATGACAATCAATTCATGGGGCTCCAGATAAGATTTGAGGGTGGAGGATAGACAAATAGCGCTAGGCAATCAATTCGTGGGGCTCCAGACTCGATGGTGGAGGATGCATGAATGACAATCAATTCATGGGGCTCCAGATAAGATTTGAGGGTGGAGGATAGACAAATAGCGCTAGGCAATCAATTCGTGGGGCTCCATATAAGATTTGAGGGTGGAGGATAGACGAATAGCGCTAGGCAATCAATTCGTGGGGCTCCAGACTCGATGGTGGAGGATGCATGAATAACGATCAATTCATGGGGATCCAGATAAGATTTGAGGGGGGAGGATAGACGAACAGCACTAGGCAATCAATTTGTGGGGCTCCAAACTCGATGGTGGAGGATGCATGAATGACAATCAATTCATGGGGCTCCAAATAAGATTTAAGGGTGGAGGATAGACGAAAAGCGCTAGGCAATCAATTCGTAGGGCTCTGAACTCGATGGTTGAGGATGCATGAATGACATTCAATTCATGGGGCTCCAGATAAGATTTGTGGGTGGAGGATAGATGAACAGCGCTAGGCAATCAATTCGTGGGGCTCCAGACTCGATGGTGGAGGATGCGTGAATGACAATCAATTCATGGGGCTCCAGATAAGATCTGAGGGTGGAGGATAGACGAACAGCGCTAGGCAATCAATTCGTGGGGCTCCAGACTTGATGGTGGAGGATGCATGAATGAAAATCAATTCATGGGGCTCCGTATAAGATTTGAGGGTCGAGGAGAGACAAACAGCGCTAGGCAATCAATTCGTGGGGCTCCAGACTCGATGGTTGAGGATGCATGAATGACAATCAATTCATGGGGCTCCAGATAAGATTTGAGGGTGGAGGATAGACAAACAGCGCTAGGCAATCAATTCATGGGGCTCCAGATAAGATTTGAGGGTGGAGGATAGACGAATAGCGCTAGGCAATCAATTCGTGGGGCTCCAGACTTGATGGTGGAGGATGCATGAATGACAATCAATTCATGGGGCTCCGGATAAGATTTGTTGGCAGGACCGAATGGTCCACCGGGTTTTTTCACCTAAAAGGCGAACATGCTTTTGCATGGAAAAATAAATCATTCACGAGAGCACCATTTTTTAGAGAAACAATATACCCATGCCAAAAGTAACTTTCCTTGTAACCGAAAGTGAAGGGCAGGATGTCAACATTTGGCTTTTAAATGAGCATTTAGGGGAAATGTCGGGTCAAACAGAAACTAGGAATAAAATCACTCATAGTGTATAAAAACTCACATAGGTAAGTGTTTTACCCTAATCCCAAACCATAGCTGCACCATGACTTTATTTTGCACATGATTTCCTATCGAACCAAAAGATCACACGCACGATCACGGATCAATAGGATTTTCTCGAGGGTAGTGTTTTTGGAGAGGAAGCTGGGTGTTTCGGTCTTTTCCTCTTTGTTTATGTGGGGCGGATACCGCCAGTCGGGAGCGACCTTGAATGGCAATCCCAAAGGAAGAACCACTTAAAAAATGGGTTTTCCCTTTGTCGGCTGTCTTTTACCTCACCGAAAATTTATCTGGTCTGAAGATCCTCTGTCCTCTTTCCTTTATTGATCGGGAATTATTCTGTTTTCCTCCGATCTTTTCCTTTTTACTTTCTTCCGATCTTTGATCGGGAATCCTTCTTTTCCTTTCTTTTCATTTCTTCCTTTTCTTTCTTTTCATTTCTTCCTTTCCATTTCTTTCTTTGGGAATTCGGGTTTTAGCATTCGTTATTCGCTCTCCCTTGAGGAGATTCTGCTGTCCTCTTCTTCGAGGGAAAGGATGAGGATTCTTTTCATGGGCCAAGGTTCAGAGTAGCTTAAGGTTGTGTCTCAACATGGTCTTTTCATCGTGCGAGCCCGATTTTGATAGTTGGGGCAAAACAAATTCGTGTGTCAAGGTGTCGGTTTCGGGTTGAACTTCCATATTATTTCCATGAGGCACGAGTAACAACGGTGATTTGGAAACAACGTGCAAAATTAGTCATGGCTACAGCTAGGTGGGTACTCAAGTATCCAGATTATGGCATTGTGATACTAAGGCTTGGGATTTACACAAGTCGACCCAATATTTCCAAATTATGTTATTTCATCGGTTCAACGAATCCATCCATTCTCATCTCGGTTATTCTGGAAAATAAACTCTTAGCGTCAGTCTCTTGTTTCCAAAAGATATGTTTGCTCTCTACGAATGATTTATGCTTCCTATGACCATAACATGCTGACCTTCGAGGTCTTTCTTTCTTTTTCTTTTTGTTTCATTTTTTTTCGTTTGCAAAAACTATACATCCATCGTTATCTATGAGAAAAAAAATTTCTTTGTACACCTACATTCCTATACACGACAAACTTTTTCTGTATACACACGCATTAAAAACTCTTTCTCTTTATATCAACACAGTCTATATAAAAACTCTATTCCTATTCAAAGATTTCTTTTTCGTTTTTCAACATACACTCCTGGTTTATACAAAAATTTCTTTATATACACTCATTACTCACACACAAGAATTTCTTTTCACACCTTATTTACACACACACAAAATCTTTCCATACATTTTTTTACATATAAAAAACTCTTTTCTTTTCTTTATATATAGACACGACATTTGTTCACAACGCCTCTTTCTTTTTTCTATTCTTGGCGTTATCACGATTTTGTTCATTTTATTTTTAGGACGACGTTCCTAAAGGAAAACTCTACAAGGTTCCGGAATTTCAACAAACATTATCAACAATAACGAAGTAAGCACTAACGCAACAGTCCAAACAAAATGTATGCACAAAACAAAAGACAATCGAAAAAACAAAACAAACGTTAGTCCCTCAAGTCATAGAAACAAGGTAACATACAAATGATAAATGATGGAACATATGAATTTGGGGATCCCACGGTCATGTGGCTCCGCATGCCACCGGACTCTTGGGTCACAATAACAAAAGGTGGGGTGGTCGACAAAAGCAGGGCTTTTGCTCCTACGTATCCTCAATTTGTGATGAGGATTCAGACCTACGTAGTTCTTGATAACTGTGAGACTAAAAAATAGTCTCGGTGTTTTCTTCACTAAAAGGCGAACATGCTTTAGTAAAGAGACAAAACCTCCAACTGATCAGAGCAACATATGTTTTTTGGATGAAAAACAATGTGTCTAACGGGGAAGGAGAGTATGCTGATGAAATTTTCTCATAACCGTAAATGAGATTTTGGATGTTAGCATTTCATTTCTAAATGACCATTTAGAGGAAGCACTGGGTCCAACAAAAATAGAAGAAAATCAATCAAAGTGTATCAACCTCACACAGGTAAGTGTTTCATCCTAATTTCGAACCATAGACATGTTATGACTTGATTTTGAAAATCATTTCCTATCAAATCAAAGATTACATGCGTGATCATGGATCAATAGGACTTTTTCTTGGGATTTTTCTTTGTGGGAATTTTGGCTTTGAGTATTTTTGGCCTTTTCCTTTTCTGTTTTTGTTTAGTGCGAGGTGAACAAGTCACTGACGCACAGGATTTTGGTTGGCAATCAAAGGGAGAGGGCCACTTTGGGTCGTGGTTTTCTTTCTTTTTTTCGTTTACTTGGTGACATTTCTGTATTGTTCAGACATTGTCTGGTCCAAAGACCTTTCTGGATGTTTCTTCTGATTTCTTCTGATCTTTGATCGGGAACTTTCTTTCTTTTTCTTTTTTGCTTTCTCCCACTCTTTGATTGAGGATTTTTTGCTTTCTCCCACTCTCTGATTGGGGATTTTTAGCTTTCTCCCACTCTCTGATTGGGGATTTTTTGCTTTCTCCCACTCTCTGATTGGGAATTTTTCTTTTTTTGTCTTCTTCTAAGGGCAAGGATTGACATTCTCACCTTGGGTCAAGGTTTATGGTAAGTTGGGATTTTGGCTCAAGGCTTGTAGAACGGCTGGACATGATATATGTCAGGGTTTGGCCAGCGGTTCGGGGATAAAAGGGAAGCCCCACATTATTTCCAGGATACACATGCAACAATGATGATTAGGAAATTTTATGCAAAATTGGTCATGCATGCACCCATATGGACACTCAAGCATCAAGTTTTTATGGTCATGTGGAACTAGGGCTCAGGATTCATTTTTCCTATTTAAGTCAACCCAGTGTTTCCAAAATATGTTCTTTTATCAATTCATGCATTCATCCGAGTCCATTTTGGGTGTTCGGGAAAATTTTCACAGCATTCACCCTTCAGGTGTATTACACACATTTTCTTTCAAAAACTGGTTATGATCAGTGAATTTCAAAGAAAAGCTGGAAGTTATCTCTTCTCAAAAGCATGTTGGCTTTACAGCCGAAAGATATATTTTTTATTCTCTTTTGTTTTTTGTTTTTTTTTCCATGAGGTATTTTGCTACCTAAACATGTGTATATTTTTGTGAGGTATTTTTGCTATATACATGCATATCCAAGGTATCTTGCTACCTAAACATACATACATATATTTTGTGAGGTATTTTTGCTATATACATGCATATCAAAGGTATTTTCACTACCTAAACTCACATACATATATTTTGTGAGGTATGACTACCTTCTGAGCTTCTGCTTGTTTTATTTAAGCTCCTAGGAACATGAGCAACTAGGTGTGTCCTACTATGACTTGAAAAACAAAGGTGATCAAATAACAAGCAGAGATTCAAAAGTTACTAGGTTGCCTCCTAGTAGCGCTTCTTTAACGTCTTGAGCTGGACGCCTTATGACTTGTCGGTCACAGACCTAGTACTTTGCTTACCTTTGGCTTTGGACTTGGTAACCTATTGGTCGGCCATGTGTCATAGGCAACGCTCTAACCTTTTTGTGGATGAGCTGAGGTGAACTCTATAGGTGGTGGTGGTGCTTCTGTTGCCCGCTGCCGGCCATCCCCAGGCTGCTGTGGTGTTTCGCCCTGCGCCTGCCAGGGGGCGTAGTACTTCTTGATGAAAGCTCGATTAGTAGGGGGCCTGATGACCTTGATGGGGGTGACAGGCACTCCGTAGAACTGACAGAGGCCCGTAATCAGAGCTGACAACTCCAAGACCCTGTTGGACTTCTTCGGGTCCACTGGGTGGCTTGCGGGCATGATCCCTACAAACAATAGATGACATCAGAAATCAGTTAAGAGATGGGCATACTTACCTATGTCACGATGGCATGAACTTGCTGGGGGGATGGGCGCCCTGTAGGACTGACAGAGGCCCGTAACCCGAGCTGGAGACCCCAGGGCCCTGTTGGGCTCCTCCGGGTCCATTGGGTGTCTTGTGGGCGCTACCCCTGCAAATAATAGATGACATCTGAAATCAGTTGAGCGATGTGCATACTTACCTACGTCATGATGGCGTGACCTTGCTGGGGGGAATGGGCACCTTGTAGGACTGACAGAGAGGCCCGTAACCAGAGCTGGAAACCCTAGGGCCCTGTTGGGCTCCTCCGAGTCCACTAGGTGTCTTGTGGGCACGATCCCTGTAAATAGTGGATGACATCAGAAATTAGTTTAGCCACATGCATACTTACCTATGTCACGATGGTGTGACCTTGCTGGGGGGAACGGGCACCCTGTAGGACTGATAGAGGCCTGTAACCAGAGCTGGAAACCCCAGAGCCCTGTTGGGCTCCTTCGGGTCCACTGGGTATCTTGTGGGCACGACCCCTGCAAATAGTGGATGGCATCAGAAATCTGTTTAGTCACATGCATACTTACCTATGTCGGAACGACACAAACCAACGGATACTTCCGTAGGGGGAGATCGACATTGCGGTCGCTGGGCATAATGTTGCTAAGTAGCAACGTCATCTATATCTGCGTAAGAGTGGTCATGTTGGTGTGCATGATCCGCACTCGTCTCTTTGCAGCAGCACGGGTGAAATCTTGCCCCGGTATGCATAGTAGCTGCGTGATAGCCTCCCTCTCTGGTTGTGCTCGTACAGTTGGTCGCCCTTCAATATCAGGGGGTGGCCCAGGAACTGATAAAAGGAAACTACTGGCCCCTTAACCGGGAGCGCAAGTCTCAGTTAAGTATTACGGGTAGAGGACCTTAAATTCTCTTAAGGTGCGGATATGGATCCCACTAAAGGTGAGGACGCATAGCTCTCTAAAGGCGAGGGCGTGCATCCCTCTGAAGTTGAGGACATGTCGCCCTTTGAAGACGAGGACGTGCAGTCCTCTGAAGGCGAGGGCGTGCAGCCCTTCAAAGGCAAGGGCGTGCAGCCCTCTGATGGTGAGGACATGTAGTCCTCTGATGGCGAGGACGTATAGTCCTCTGAAGGCGAGGACATGTAGTCCTCTAAAGGCAATAGGTTCTAGTACCCAAGGGTCCACCCTTATGAGAAAACATGAGATTGACTCATTGAGGGGGCCAGTCATCCCAAATTCAAAAGATTTTACAATAGCTATAGGAAATCTATGTAGTTAACATGATTTTTAGGGATGCAGATGTATGCGACCTTTGTCGTGAAATTGGTAAATGTGGATTTTGTATGTAACAATGCAATGTAATGGAAAGTTGTACAATGTTCATGATATTCTTCCCCTATTTTATGATTTTTGAAATTTTTTTTTTATTATTTTTTTTTAAAACACATATTGACTGTCCTTTTGAAAGATGTGATAATTCATGCAACATCATCCAATCTTTTGCAAATCTCTCCGGGAACTCCCTCAGAGTGTTTGTTCTGTTTAATTTAGTCACTTGACCATTTTGGAGTGACGGCAATGGAGCCGTTTGACGTTTAATCAATCCATTGAAATTCCAAGGTTTGTCCCCCTTTTTTTGTTTAAAAACATCGACGGGTGAGAACTTTTGATCTGCCCCTATGTTCACTTGAGGCTCATGCACGATGCCCCTCATTGCCCCCGTGTAGAGCTTTGAGGTCCCAATCGTTGTCTTTCGTCATGACCTTGTAGCAGGGAACCTATTGGGTGAGAACTTCTAATCTGCCTCTAGGTTTTCTTGAGGTTCATGCACGGTGCCCCTCATTGCGTTCGAGTCGTATCCTCGGAAAAATGGAGGTTGAGGAACCTTGGTTGGGTTTATGGCTACCATTGAATTATCAAGTAGATACGAGAACAAGTTTAGCATATGACACCGGAATTTGGGGTGAATCCTACAGGCTTTTTGCTGCAAAATTCCTTTTTGGTTGGTGTTTTGGTTCGTGCTAAAGGTGGTGTTTAGCATTGGTTGTGTGGGGCTTCTCCACGACAAGCGCACATTGCGTTCGAGTCGTATCCTTGGAAAAATGGAGGTTGAGGAACCTTGGTTGGGTTTATGGCTACCATTGAATTATCAAGTAGATACGAGAACAAGTTTAGCATATGACACCGGAATTTGGGGTGAATCCTACAGGCTTTTTGCTGCAAAATTCCTTTTTGGTTGGTGTTTTGGTTCGTGCTAAAGGTGGTGTTTAGCATTGGTTGTGTGGTAGACAGGCTTTGTGGTTGATTTAGGGATGGCCTTTGTGGATAATTGGTTGGTGGGCAAGGAGAAGGTTTGTTATTGGCTGAGTAATGACATTGTCGGGTTGGTGGGGAACTTGGCTGTATAGGAATGGCAGTCACAGCATGGGTTTCTCCCTCATTCTCACCCTCTTCACTTGCCCCAGTTTTCTCATTCGTCCAAGCAGGATGACTAAACTTGCCTCTTTTCGGACCCACATCAATCCTTTCACTGGTGAAGACTAAATTCGCAAAGCTTTGAAGGTACGTAGCCCACCATCTTTTCATAGTAGAATACCGATAATGTGTCTACCATCACGATTATCGTCTCCTTTTCCATCATTGGGGGTACCACTTGGGCTGCCAGATCCCTCCACCTTTGGTCGTATCCTTTGAAAGATCTGTGCCCCTTTTTTTGCACATGTTCTGTAGTTGCATCCTATCCGAAACCATTATATTGACACTGCCTAACGAAGGCAACCATTAGGTCCTTCCAAGCATGGACTCGGGAAGGTTCCAAGTTAGTGTACCAGGTAACAGCTACCCCAGTAAGACTTTCTTGGAAGGAATGTATCAACAATTCCTCATCTTTTACGTATGCCCTCATCTTCCGACAATACATCTTTAGATGATTCTTGGGGCAAGTAGTCCCCTTGTACTTGTCAAAGTCCAGCACCTTGAACTTGGGAGGGGTGATGATATTGGGTACTAGGAGCAACTCTCCTAGGTTAGAAAAGGCATAATCTTCACCTCCTTCAATGGCCCTGAGCCTTTCCTCTAGATGATCCAACTTTCACATTTCTGCCATAGCATGAGGGTTTTTACTTGTTGTGGAATGCAAGAGGTGTAGCTGGGGGTGATACTGAGGGCCCTCCAAAGGGTTTTGTAGGGGTATACCAACAACTGCTTGCCCTTCAGTGGCATATCCGAGGCAAGGCTTGAAGTCGGCTAGATTGTGGTGGGGAATTTCATGTGTCTCCCCCACGGTTTAAGAGACATGTGCATGATCAGTTTGGGGTTGTTGGCTCACAATGGGTATAGGAGTAGAGTTATTGACATTCTCATTGGGAGTGTACGCCACATTGGGTGGCGTATAGTTGAGAGGCAAGCCATATGGCGGGAAGGCGTGCTCGTTTTGAATTTGCACATCATGGGGGCCGCCCGTACTTCCCAAATCTTTGCCTACCATATCTGAGGTTGGATGATTCATTTGGTTGATGCCGGATGGGGACATCGGGTTCACCTTAGCAACAACGCTGGTAGCGGCAACTGCAACCGCATTGGCTTCCATTATCTTCTTCATGCTCATCATGGCCTCCATCATTGCGGCCATTTGCTCTTTCATGGCCTCCATGTCGGCCTCCATCTGCTCTTGCACCTCCTCTACTTCACCCATTACTCTAGCTCTAGCACAGGTTCGGTAAGGGCGCTGTAAAGCGTGTTCTTTTTCTTTTTTATAACAATGATTAAGTTCTTTTTTTTTCAAGGAAAGAATGCAATGAGCAATGCAACCAATGAACAACATGGATGTACGCGAATGATGCACAATTGAAGTATTGTGAATTTTTACGCAGGATACGGGGTTGAATCAATTTAGATTTTCAACATGGTCCATGACATCTTCGTCAAGGTGAAACTGGAAGTAACAGGGACATCGACAGTCCTAAATGTGTTTGGCAGCAGACGAAACAATGATGTAACTCGATCCATCTCTTGGCCCAATTTTTTGCAAGATGGTTATTTCCATACTTGAACCTTTTCGTAAAAGCACGAGCTTGGTTCAACCCCATAACCTAGGGAATGGCAATTTTGATTGCCAATACTTCAACAACATTTCATAGGGATGAAAGACTCGAGAATACGCATGCTATGCATGGAAAATGTAATTATGAGATTGAGATGCCCGAAGAGACATCTTTTCTTAGTTAACCACGCATTAGGTACCATGCTCAATCATTTTGTTTTGTTGTTTGTGGTTTTTTATTTTATTTTAGAAATGGGTTTATGATCCTAACATGGTTGGGTCATGGTACCTAACACATGCAACTAAGAATGCATCATGAATTTTCAAGCTTCCTTTTTTTTGTTTTTGTTTTGTAGAGGAAAACACAAGGATCATGTATGAGCAAACATGTAGAACAAAAAGTATGTTGAACGCATATGCATGATGATGCAATGACTCATGCAACATGTGAGGCTAGAATGTGATAACAGACAAATGCAGGAACGATACGTTCATTATGATGCCATGAAGAGATGCTTATGCGATGCATGATATGAACGCATTTTCGGACACGAGAGCCCAAAAAATTATCTCTTCTTACTTGCACACTTGGGGGTGCAGTGCCCCATGTGTGTAGTTAAGAAGGTGATATGGATCTTTCGGCTTCACATGACAATAGATGAGACCCACATACGTCGCATGTGTGATGGCATGATGCAGATGCGCAAAAGCGCAACAAGGGGATTTACACAGCATGGCAATATCCTCAAATAATCATACAACAAAGGCGCACATGACATTTAGGTTATATGCATGACAGTGTTTAAAAGGCACCCAGCGTGTTCGCTTTGTGCCCCTATTTTAGGGACCTATAGGAAAATATCTAAGGGTCTCTAATAACTACTCCCAACGATCCATATCTCACATGGCTGTTTTCTAGAGGTATCATCACTCAAGATAATAATATTGCGGCAGTATGGAATACCAGCGACAACACATTATAAAGAGAGAAAGCTCTAGACGAGGTTTCACTATTATCAAGCAAGTTGGAGACCTAGCATGACCATAGATCCACCTCCACTCCTTAGATTTCCATGAACCCGGGTATAGGGCCCCTTTTTTACTCAAACCCGTTGGTGCTTAGAATGCAGTGTAAAAATGTGGAAAAGACAGCATTTATTATTTTTACACAGTTCAAGAAAAAACGCACACACAAAAGTTTCACAATTCCACACTTTCCTAAAATAGACCTAACTCACAAAAATAATCCCCAGTGGAGTTGCCAACTGTCGCAACTACCCCTTTGCAGGCGAGCGAGGCGAGGCTCACGGGTGCATCTTCCAAAGGAGGAAAATGCGCGGAGTCGCCACCAATTTTTCTTTGTGGAAAACATCGGAAAAACCGAAGGAAACCGGTCATGAAGAATATTCCAGATTCGGGAGTTGTATTTATGTTTGAGGAAGGTATTAGCACCTCTCACGTTTGTCCCAAAGGACAGCAGTCTTAAATTAGAATCGTGTGAAATTGTGTATCTTAAACTTTTATTTCTTTATTACTTTTGAGGTCGACAAAAGTGGGGCTCTTGCTCCTACGTACCCTCCATCGAAGAGGAAATCAGACCTACGTAGTTCTTTCTAAAGGGCGAATCAAGCGATTCCATTTTTTTTTACTTGGAAGGTGGTCCTTTTAAGGCGTTGGACCTTAAAATGATCCATTTTTACTTGGTGAGAAAAACTGAGGTATCAAACCTTAAAATCCTTTTTAGTGATTTTTTGCGGACGAGCTTGACTTTGCGAGTTGATTTTAACCTTAGTTTCACTTTAGTTATTAGTCAATTCAATTAAGAAAGAGAGATCCCAAAGAGAAACGTCCGATTCATTTTTTTTGGTTTATTTTACTAAAAGATATTTTTTTATTATTATAATATTATTTTACCTTTTTTTGGTTTCCAACGTGGTTACGGCATGACCGAACGGTCGGATTTCATTTTAACATAAATTAACGGATATTACAATTCAAATGATCGGTGGAAATTTATTTTATTTTTTGATTAGGCAAGAAAATGACTTAAGCAAATGACCAAAGCACTTCAAAAGGGGGTACGGAAAGTAAATGAAACGAAAATAAAAGTACGCGAAACAAATGGGGACCACCAAGGGTACATAGAATGAATTGAAAAGTTCGATTTCGGGAACTTACCGGTTGAAGACCGAAGAACGACGAAGAACGAACGACGAACGATGAAGAACGGTTGAAAATCTTCGCGAAATCACCCACGGAAACGTTACAGAAGTGCCTCGGCTTGGATTTTCTTCACGGAAACAATTTTCCTCACTGATTTTAAGTGATTACGAAGAACCACAAGAGCTGAACCCCTTTCTTCTTCACTCCTCCCCCTATTTATAGGAAAATAGGGGAGGAGCTTGCCACCCAGCTCGCCCAGGCGAGCCAGCTTGCTTCCTCCAGAAGCAACCGCCTTCTAGAGGAACATCCTGGAAGGCCCAAGTGGGCCTGGTTTCTATTTGCACCCCCTTTTTAACTAAATACACCCCCCTTTGCTTTTTTTGGTGATTCTTTTTCCGTAACGTTACGAAACTTTACGAATTTCGTAACGATACTTGTTTTCTTTCCGTAAGGTTATGGAACCTTACGGGTCATGTAATTACTCCTTTTTTAGCTTTCGGAATGTTACGGAAACACAAGGATTGCGTAACTATACTTCCTTTTGATTTTCGGCATGTTACGGAATTTCACGGATTGCATAACAATGCTTCCTTTTGATTTCCGGCATGTCTCGGAACTTCACGTATTGTGCAACAAAGGGTGTCAAGTACCTCGAAGTGGTCAACCAAAGGTTGCATGCCATCAAACAATACTCCCCGGACGAAATTAGGGTATGACACAAAGCCATAAATTATAATAAACTCCTCTCACCTTTGGATATCCCTCTATCAACTTCTCTCTATGTCACTCAGAGACCTCTCACATTCACGTCTGTCGTTCCAAATGCAGAGTTCTATATACCAAATGGAATGCAATTTAGTGTAGATTTCAAAAACAAGGCTAATATCAACATTCGGGGTCGAATACCCCTGTCAAATTAAAAGGGGCTAAGAGGTGTTTCGGGGTCTACTTCAAAAAGACATTATCTTGAAATTTCGATCACACTAATGTGATCGGGGTTCAGCGAAGGTCACTAATACAACATCAATTTTATAAAAAGGTAACTTATACAAAGTCTCATTTTCAAAGGAAGTGTAAAAACATCTTATTACGATACCCGTAACAAAAAAGATAGAGAAGTTCAAACTAACTAGGAGAAAGCCATAGAAGTCAATGTTACCTCGGAGAAACTATGAAAGAAAGGATTGAGAGCTTGTTTCTCTACCAAATCCTTGAGATGGATTCTGAAGATTCGGCTTCAATTAAAATTTTCCTGTCTGTGCGGTGGTCTGGCGGCAAGAAATGGCAGCTTGTGGTGGCCACCGGTGGTCGTGGGTGGTGGAGAAGAAGGTATTAGGGTTTGGGTGAGCATTTGGAGAGAAGAAGAGTGAAAAAAACGTGTTTTTCACACTAAAGAACATATTTATAATCTGCAAATCTCGCTCAGTGAGCTCATCTTGCTAAGATAAATTCAACTTTTGGCACTAAGCGTGACATTTCACGTTGAGTGCAATTTCGCTACTAGCTAGAATTTCGCTTAGTGTGCTGCTGATCTCATTGAGCAAATTTTCTCCTTGGGTTAGAATTGTGCTTAGGACATTTGTCTCACTAAGAGAGATGTCAAAGGTTTTATTTCTCAAATCCCAACGGTTAAAGTGTGAAGACTTGGGTTATAAACCTATAGTCCAAATTTGAAGGCAATCCAACGATTACCGAGTCCAAAATCGTGGTTTTAGAAGAATAGGTTTGGGTAAAACTTGAAATCTCACAATTTCAACATAGGTCAATCAAACTCCACATAACCTATCATTCACATTAATCATTCACATATAGCTAATTCACACAACACCTCAACTCATCCAAATCAATCAAACAGTCAAACAACACAAGAAATACATTAAACATCGATTTTCAATTAGCGAAATTTCAGTGTGTTACACTAAACCAATGAAAAAAACCATGCATGCTTCCAAGCCCTTGAGTAAAGATGAATCAGGTAAATGTTCGCTTCCGGTAAGTGCACCAGATCGCACAAGTAGTATAAAATGGAAAGAATCGATTATCGAACTCTCGGGGAACTTGTGTTATTTGGTAAGTTATTTCAGCAAATAGGTGTCTAGTGTGTAAAGATAAGTGTGAATATGAATAGGTGTGTAAACTATTTGTGCAAAAAGGAAAATCATGCGAGAGAAATGATGTGTAAAAACAAGTAGAAAACACATTGGCTTTCCTAATAGGTGCCTGATGCTAAAAAGATATTCTCTATCTAATAATGCTCATGTGTTCCTATGGTGTCTCCTGAGATACTAAACCCCAATTCCTCATGATAGTTTAGCCTAATCCTAATCAAGCATCGTCCGCAGATTCCTCTTGTTGGACTAAAATCAACTAGGACCGCATTAAGACACACATACACAACTAAATTATCACACCCCGATTCCTCGTGATAGTACGACAACTTAGCCATGTACTATCAAGGACTTTAGAATCAGACCAGTTTCCACTGTTGAATGACCCTAACAAAGCATGCTTCTACGTGATCAAGGTAAAAGCATACTGGAGTGAAAAGCATATAGCACAGAGAACACACAAAACATCATTAAATAGATAGAAATATATTTACATCAGGTACCTATAGGGAAGATCCAATAGAGGATTTAGTTTTCCATAACCAGGAAGCCTTCTTTACAACAAAGAGAAGAACAAGATGAAAGATTGCAAAATTACAAGAGGATGTCTCCTTCACCTCTAGGATCCCACAATCACTCACAAACTCATCTCAAGCTCTAAAACCGGCTCCTGTTTCAAGCTCTAGTCTCTGCAAATCTTCACAAAGCAAAATCTCTCAAAACTCTTTGGAACTTGGACCTTTCTCTCTCTAGAATCTCTAGACATGCAAAGCTCTGAATCCCAGCCCAAACTCCCTTCCCAAAATCTGATTTCTGGCTTAAATAGGTGGCCTTGTTCATGCTCATGCGCTTAGCGCGCAATTATGGACCGCTTAGCGCACATTAGTGAATTTTGGCTTAGCGGGTGCCTTTCCCACTTAGCGGATGGACTGAAGCAATGCGCTTAGTGAGATGAAGTGGTGCATTTAGCGAACCTGTACAGCTCATCTTCTTCCAGAGTCTTCCTCGTGCTTAGCCCATGAGTGCTGCGCTTAGAGGATGCTTGCTAAGCCAACAGATTGGCTTAGCGAGAAGGTGAAAAATAGCACTTTTCAAAGCTTGCCTAATTAACCTGAAATTGAGAGAAAATGATTATTAAACACACAAAATGGAAGTACTAAGTATTTATTACCTATACTTAACAGAAAATACTTATAACACTACAAAATAACCATAAATTGGAAGAGTTTGAGGAGATAAACACATCTTCTTCGATGAAGAAGTACGCTTTGAGGAGATAAACCAAAACATGGATGACTGGAGTATTCCAGAAATCCCTCAGGATACATTATATGTTCCTGAGACAACTAAAAACAAACACAATTTTGATTACATAATTAAGACTGTAGAAAACAATATTCCTCTAGGACAATATATAGGGGAAGAATTTCATTTATTGTCAAAAAATTAAATTTATGAACATAATAGAAAATACAAATATCTACACATAGGATGTGTCCAGGTAGCAATCAAACCATGAATTGACATGGGTATATACGACATCGTCTTGATGTGTCTTAGAGATATTAAGCACAATAAATTCAAAGATTCTTTAATAGGAATAGTAGAAACAAGCCTAGGACAAGGACCAATCTATTTCAACTGTTACCCAAACAAAACAGTGAGTCTGATGGATAGAAACATCCTTGACTCTCTATTCCTAAATATCCACTTTCATGGCCTCGACATGAAAAAGGGTTCAATTCCAACAGCTCTAATTTACAGAATTTGGTACAAGGTCATGAACACTTGTCCATGAAGAGTCCTTCTAAAACCCCAAAAAGGAGAGACATTTTTGTTTATCACTAATATGACAAAGGCTAATGTTTCTTTCCCTAGAATTATAAAATGGGATGAGGTAACTCTTCTTAAAAAATGGGTCATGGACAAGGCTACGCCTTCAGTCCCCAGACCTGCCCCTACCATAGACCAAATCAAACAAGATAATTCTGGTAAGGTTGAAATAACCTTCAATAGGAGAAACTCTTTCTCGTCCAGAATAGAAGCCTTAAGACAATCTGAGTATGAATCAGCAAGAAGGCCTTTTTCAATAAGGACCCGATCAATTCTTGTAGGATTATCTAGATCTCAGTCGCATAACCAGTTTTCTAGCATAAGCCTCCAAGGATTAGATACGACCTCTAGTATACCTAGAACCACGTACAATCAGGAACCAGAAGATGACCAAAAGTCAATTCAATCTCCAACATATTCTTCTATCCATGAACCTTATGGTGTTATCTAATGAATTTAGCATCGATAAGGAAACCCTTAGAAAAGACTTTTATTCTCCAGGGAATGAACCTCAGAGTAGATGGTTTTTTCAGCACTTTAGGGGATCAAAAAGACAACAAATTGAAGACAAATTTTATAAATTTGTCGAAAGAGTCAAAACTAATATTCCTTTCTTTTGATTGGTTCCATGCATATACTGTCAAAGAAAATATAGATTACCCTTGGCAACATAACCTAATAGGTGATCCAACAACCAATGTTATTACCAATTGGCAGATCAAAGATGGTGAGGTAATCCAATTAGAATTACCTCCCACAACCTAATATCAACTGCCAAAGGTCAAAGACAACAATGATAAACCTGTCATGGCCACATCATTTAAGACAAAGGATGTCAATGAAGAAATTAACCCAAAGGGAATCAGGAGCCTAATGGAATAGGCTAATTACACCGACAAATACCTTCAAGTGTTAGGGGAATCTATTAGTAAAGAAAAAGTCTTTACTAAACCCAAGGACCATGGATCATCATCATCAGTCGTTCAAATGGAGAAACCTTTGTTCAAACCTTTTAAGGTTAGCAAAAAAGCCAAACAGAAATTCAGGGAACTTAGAAAACAAAGATTCTCTACTGAGGAGGTAGGTGATAGCAATAGTGAATTATTAAGTAAGATTAATAGTTTACTTAAAACCATCCCTGAAACCCCTCAACCTTTGGAGGAATCATCCAAAATAAGGACTAGACATACCTCCAAACTAATTAATTCCATTAATGAGGATAGTGACAATAATTCAAAACAAGTATCTGAAGAAGGTTCAGTATCTGAAAAGGTAATTAATCCTATTAACACCAAACATTGAAAAACACCTTCCAAACTTTATTACCAAAGACCAATCGCCCCTGATTTTCTATTAGAAGAAAAAGACAAAAATAACTTTAAAAGTTTTAGTGCAAACATCTATGAATGGAATATAGATGCTCAAACAGAATACAACATCATGAATACCCTTCAACATATGACCATGGTGGTTACGGCATACCAAACATCCCATGAGTGTCCAGAAGAAACAATTGTAGACATTCTTGTGGCAGGATTCTCTGGTCAATTAAAAGGATGGTGGGATAATTATCTCACTAACGAAGAAAAGTAAAAAATCTACAGCGCGATTAAAACGGATCCAAATGGGAAAGTTATTACAAATGACGATAATGAAGAAATCTCTTACGCTGTCAATACCCTTATTTTTACAATAGCCCAAAATTTTATTGGTGATCCATCACTTTGGAATGATAGGTCAGCAAAATTACTATCCAACCTTAAGTGTAGGACTTTAGTAGACTTTAGGTGGTACAGAGACACCTTCTTGACTAAAGTTTACACCAGAGAAGATAGCCAACAACCTTTCTGGAAAGAGAAATTTCTAGCCGGACTTCCAAGATCATTAGGAGATAAGGTTAGAGATAAAATTCGTAGTCAATCTATCAACGAAGATATTTCATACGATATTTGTTGCAACCTACCCTTCGGCGGGAGGGCGACGCAAGGGCTCATGGGTGCGTCTTCCAAGGAAGGAAGGCGCGCGGAGTCGCCACCAACATTTATTTGAGGAAAACGTCGGAAAAACCAGAAAAGGTGTGGTCTACGAACTTTAAGTGTGAAAGGTCCGGGAGTTGTTTTTACGCACGGGGAAGGTATTAGCACCCCACGCGTCTGTCACAAGGGACGGCAGCCTTTAATCAAGTGTGCAAATATGACTTCAAAATGTTTTATTTTCCCTTTTTATGTCTTTTTGTGTTTTTATGCTTTTTATGTTATTTGTATTTTTTTACCTTTTTGTGGTCGACAAGGGTATTTCTCTCGTTCCTACGTATCCTCAATTGCGATGAGGAAATCAGACCTACGTAGTTCTTTTAGAACTACACGTTGGTTAAGTTGTTTTGATCTTTTTCCGCAAGATTGATTTTAGCTGAACAAAAGTCGTTTAAGGCATTGGACCATCAAACGATCTTTTGATTTTTGGAAAGGAGAGAAACATTAAGGCGTTGGACCATTAACGATCTCTTGGTTTTGAAAGGAGAGAAACGTTAAGGCGTTGGACCATTAACGATCTGTTGGGGTGGTCGACAAAAGCGGGGCTTTTGCTCCTACGTATCCTCAATTCCAATGAGGAAATCAGACCTACGTAGTTCTTGCAAAAGCGGTAAAGTTACGTGTTGATTTTATGCTTTTGAACGATCCATGTTAACCGATAAAAGCAAAGAGGACCGTTTAAGGCGTTGGACCTTAAAACGGTTTCAAGTGATTTTTGCGGACAAAGCTTGATTTGTGATTTTTCTTGATTATTTTATTATTTTTTTCAAGATATTTTGATTATTTTATTATTATTTTGCTTTTTTTGGTTTGACCAAGGTTACAGTGTGAACGATCGGTTAGATTTTGCTTTAACAGTGATTAAACGAGATTACAATGCAAATGATCGGTTGAAATTCATTTTATCTTTTATTAGGCGAGATAACGGCTTAAACGATCGGTTAAATCTTGTTAAAAATGGAAGAAAAAAAATCTAAAGTGAACGAAATAAAGATAAAAGCCAACAAAACAAGAAATGAATTGAAAGTCTCGGATTCGAAAACTTATCGGTTGAAGAACGAAGAACGAATGAATAACAGTGAAGAACGGCGGAAAATCTTCACGAAATTGCTCACGGAAATGTCTCAGAAGCGTTATGGAAGCACCTCGGCTTGGATTTTCTTCACGGAAACATATTTTTTCACCCAAAACAACTGAAATGCATAGCCAAGGGGATTAGGGCCCCTTTGGAATAGCCCCCCCACGCCTATTTATAGGAAAATGGGGAGGAGGTTGCCGCCCAGCTCGCCCAGGCAAGCTAGGTTGCTTCCTCCTTAAGCAAGCCCGCTTCCAAAATGTTCTGGAAGGGCATAGACTCAAAAATTTGAAAATTGCTATTTGCACCCCATCTTGATAAGTTCACCCCCTTTTTGTAATTTATGGAAACGTTATGGAAGCATATAGGACTTGATTTTCCTCTTTCTTTCTCTTCCCTTTCACCAATATTAAGTTAAATATGCTTACCCAAGGTTTTCAAAAATTTTACGGAATCATTACGGAAGTCCCGAAAACCATTTTTCAACAAAACGTAGAGGTGCTTGCCTCCCAGCTCGCCCAGGCAAGCTGGTTGCTTAGCCAGGAAGAAAGAAAAGGTCCAGAATCCTCTAGATGGGCCCAGATTTGAAAATTACTATTTACACCCCCAACTTGATAAGTTCACCCCCCCCATTTTGGTGTTTTTTGGCTGCTTTCCTTTCGAAACCTCATGGAACTTTACGAATTCCATGGTGTCATACCATAATTTCGTCCGGGGACCTTTGCTTGGTGGCATGCAACTTTCATTTAACCATTTTGAGGTACTTGACACCCATCGTCAGGCAATTTGTGAAGTTCTGTGACATGCCGGAACTCAAAAGGAAGCATTGTTGCACAATTCGTGGGGATTTGTAACATTCCGTAAGTCAAAAAGGGGATGATTATGTAATCCACAAGGTTCCGTAACATTACGGAAAGAAAACAGGTATCGTTACGAAATTCGTAAGTTTCCGTAACTTTACGAAAAAAGAATCACCAAAAAAAGGCAGGGGGTGTATTTAGCATAAATGGGGGTGCAAATAGCAACCAGGCCCACTTGGGCCCTCTAGAAGGCGGTTGCTTCTGGAGGAAGTCACCTTGCTCGCCTGGGCAAGCTGGGTGGCAAGCATCTCCCCCATTTTCCTATAAATAGGGGGAGAAATGAAGAAGAATTTCGTTCAGCCCTCCTAGTAATTCAAGAATCACTTGAAATTAGTGAAAAAAATTGGTTCCGTGAAGAAAATCCGAGCCGAGGCGCTTCTGTAAGGTTTCCGTAACGTTTCTGTGGGGATTTTCGCGAAGATCTTCAGCCGTTCTTCGACGTTCTTCGTTCGTTCGTCATCGTTCTTCGGTCTTTAACGGGTAAGTTTCCAAATCGAGCTTTTCAATTCATTATATGTACCCGTGGTGGTCCCCATTTGTTTTTACGTGCTTTTTATTTTCATTTTATTTCCTTTCCGTACCCCCTTTTGACGTGCTTTAGTCATTTGCTTAAGTCATTTTCTCATCTAATCAAAAAATAAAATAAATTTCCACCGATCATTTGAATTGTAATATCCATTAGTTTCTGTTAAAATGAAATCCGACCGTTCAGTCATGTCGTAACTACGTTGGAAACCAAAAAAAAGGGTAAAATAATAATATAATAATCAAAAATATCTTTTAGTAAAATAAATCAAAAAGAATCAATCGGACATTTTCCTTTGGGATTTCTCTTTCTTAATCGAATCGATTAATAACCAAAGTGAAACCAAGGCTAAAATCAATTCATAAACCAAACTTTTGACGTTGCCTAAAAAAGGCCATCTTCAAAGGTCCAAAGCCTTGAAATGGTCTTTTCCGCATTTACCGATTAAGTGTAAATTTCAAAAGGGCTAAAATCAACATGTAGCTTTATTACCTCTTTCAAAAATAAAGAGAACATTAAAATGGTCCAATGCCTTAATGTCTTCTCTCTTTTTCAAAAGAATCGAAAGTTTGTTTAATGGTCCGACGCCTTAAATAACCTTTCATTCAACAAAAACATATCTTGCAAAAAGGATAAAAACAACTTAACCAAACATTTTGTTCACAAAGAACTACGTAGGTCTGATTTCCTTATCGCAATTAAGGAATACGTAGGAGCAAGGGAAACCCCCTTGTCGACCGCAAAAAGATAAAAAGTATAAAAAGTACAAAAAGAAATAAAGACGTAAAAGGGAACATAAAAATTGAAGTCATATTTGCACATTTAATTAAAGGTTGTCGTCTCTTGTGACGGACGCGAGGGGTGCTAATACCTTCCCCGCGCGTAAATACAACTCCTGAACCTTTCACTTAAAGTTCGTAGATCACGTCTTTTCTGGTTTTTTCGACGTTTTCCTCAAATAAACGTTGGTGGCGACTCCGCGCATATTCCTTTCTTGGAACACTCACCCGCGAGTCACGCGTCGCCCTCCCGCCGAAGGGTAGGTTGCGACAGTTGGCGACTCCACTGGGGACTATTCTTCGAGAGTTAGGCCATTAAATCTTGTGCAATGTTTTATCATGACTTTCTCCTTTGTTGGTTTCCCTTTATTTGTTTTATGTTCTTGTGTATATGAACTCTTTGTTGCTTTTAGTACGTTTTAAAATATATGCATGAGGTAAATATTTATTCATTTGATGCACACAAACACCAACACTAGTTGCACACACTGTGAGTTGAAAAAGGGCCCTATACCCAGGTTCATGGGAACATAAGGAGTGGAGGTGAATCTGTGATCATGCTAGGTCTCCGACTTGCTTGATTACAGTGAACCCTCATCTAGAGTTTTCCTCTTTGAAAATGTATTGTTGCTAGTAGTCCCTACTGCTGCAATATGTTCTTCGAAGGGGATGATACCTCTAGAGACCTTCAAGAGAGATATGACTGCCTTGGGAATTATCACTAAAAGCCTTGTTAGCTCCCTCCCATATAGGTCCTTTGAATAGGGGCACGGAGCGAACACGCTGCGTGCCATTTTTCACACTGCCATGCATAAGTGTCACGTACCCTTTTGCTTATATTTTGTGAATATTGTCATACTGTACATTCCCGCATTGTGCCTTTCGCATATGCATCACACACATTGGAAAACCAACGGACGGTTCGTGTCACCTTCTTTAATACATACGTCAGGCACTTTGCTACCCCAAGATGTTGTATCTAAGAAGGAGACAATTTCCCGGGCTCCCGTGTTCATAAATTGCATTCGTGTCATATGCATTTCCTCATGCGTTCATCCATTCCACCTATGATAGATGTTGGGGTTTTGATTCGCACCGATTTTTGTTCACTTTAGTAAAACATGGGATCAAGTCAAATGCCTTCGCTTAAAAAGAGATTCTATCAAGTCAAGGTCAAGAGCCTAGGGATCACCAGTCTAAAAGAATTAGGGCAGTTGATGGGTCAGCTCCAGCGGCAAGCTTTTCGCAAAGCTTACGGTAAAATCTGGGACCTAGCCATGATAGAAGTCTCTACAAAGGCCATTGCCTCCCTCGCCCAGTATTATGATTAGTCGTTGAGGTGCTTCACCTTTGGGGACTTCCAGCTATCACCCATGGTGGAAGAATTTGAAGAGATCATAGGATGCCCTCTAGGGGGAAGGAAGCCATACCTCTTCACAGGGTTCTATCCCTCATTAGCTAGAATTTCCAAGATAGTCCAAATCTCGGCGCAGGAATTAGACCACAGGAAGCAAGTCGAAAATGGGGTGGTCGGAATACCGAGAAAATATTTAGAGGTAAAAGCAAGAATCTTGGCAGATAAAGGCAAGTGGGTCCCGTTCATAGATATTCTCGCATTGTTGATTTTCGGGGGGGTCCTCTTTCCGAACGTGGATGGGTTGGTGGACCTAGCAACGATCGACGCTTTTCTCGCCTATCATAACCACAAGGAAAGCCCGGTTGTGGCTATGCTAGCCGATCTATACGACACCTTCGACCGAAGATGTGAAAAGAGCAATACAAGGATTGTTTGTTGTACTCCAACTCTTTATGTATGGTTAGTCTCGCGCCTTTTTCACCAAGAAGTGAGGCATGCTTGCCCATTAGAAAGCCACCGTTCATGCACAGAGAAAGGAAGGGCGAATTGGGATCAACTCTTAGCAAGCAAAGAAGGAGCATCTGTCAACTGGTTCCCTTGATGGAAGGAAGGAAGAACCGAAGTTCTTATTTCATGCGAAGGATTTCCAAATGTTCCCTTGATGGGGACAAGGGGTTGCATCAGCTACAATCTCGTTCTTGCTATAAGACAACTTGGCTATCCTATGAGAGGAGCACCACTAGAGGAAGAGATCGTGCCTGTCATTTCACAAGGTTTCAAAGAGACCAATGTGGAGACACTTCAGAAGGTCCGCAAGGCATGGGAGGTGTTGCAAAAGAAAGACAAGGAACTCAGAGGCAGTAACAATGGGCCCATCAGTGACTACCGTGAGTGGTTGAAAGCCCACGTGCAAGGTTTGGATTGGCTCCCAAGTCTAAGAACCACTAAAAGGGAGGAAGATGAGGCACCGAAGGAAGACGAAGAGGTGCAGGCCCTTAGGACAGAACTCAAGCAAGCTCAAACAGTCAAAGAAAGGTTCAAATCTGCAGCTCTTAAAATCCGAAAGGAGAATGTCGAACTGAGAGATGTAAATATGGCTACCAGCAAGGCTTTGGAACAAGAGACCAAAAGGGCCCGTAGGAAAGAACATGGCCGGAACAAGTTCCGAGAGGCTTTGTGGGGCAGTAACAACGAACTTAAACTCCGAAAAGAAGAAAGGGACCAATCGCGAGTAGACGGTTTGATCTTGAAAGATGAATTGAAGGCTTGCTCGAGGTCCAAGAGAAGTTTGTCTCAGCGGTTGTGCGAGACAGAGACCAACATGTTAGCTATCATCACCAAGTATCAAGAAGAACTAAGCCTAGCCACAGCCCACGAGCATAGGGTGGCGGATGAGTATGCCCAAGTGTACGCAGAGAAGGAGGCTAGAGGAAGGGTGATCAACTCGTTACACCAAGAGGCAACCATGTGGATGGACCGATTTGCTCTTACCTTGAACGGGAGTCAAGAACTTCCCCGATTGCTAGCCAAGGCCAAAGCAATGGCGGACATCTACTCCGCCCCCGAGGAAATCCATGGACTTCTCAGCTATTGTCATCATATGATAGACTTAATGGCCCATATAATTAGGAACCGCTAGGGAATTTGTATTGTCACTCAAATCTTGACTAAACATAACCTTTTTGAATGAAATAAGCTTATCCCATGTTTCTACTCCAAAAAGTTGATGCAAATCAAATCACTCCTGCATTTTATCTCTAAACATGCATTCATAATTTTTTGCCTACTCCTCACGTTTGGTTTTTCTAGGAAGAACACCATAACTAAACGCGCCACAAGGCATCCCTATCGCACCAGATCCAAATCTAGAATGATGGGTGATCAAGAGGAGACACAGGAACAGATGAAAGTCGACATGTCGGCTCTGAAAGAACAAATGGCTTCCATGATGGAGGCCATGTTAGGAATGAGGCAACTCATGGAGAAGAACGTGGCCACCGCTGCCGCTGTCAGTTCGGCTGTCGAAGGAGATCCGATTCTCCTAGCCACCACGCACCATCCTCCCCCAAATACGCTAGGATGAGGAAGGAACACACTGGGGCACAACAACAACCCCCATTTGGGATACAACCGAGCGGCTTACCCTTATGGATTGCCACCTAATTACTTGCCACCAGTCATGCAAGATGATGCGGGTCATATCTCTTCTCCCATCCTTGAAAGGGAGCCTCCTCAACAGCCCGAAGAGGTCCACGAAGATCCTCAAGACTATGCCCGAAGGGATGTCGAGTTCTATCCCCCGATCCCCGAGGGGTCGGCACCCAACACGTTGCCTCAACCCAACCTCACGGCACATCCAATAGTTTTGTCCACGGAAGAACCGCCCCCGGCAACTGAAGAAAGGAGGAAACTCGATCTCCTTGAGGAGAGATTGAGGGCCGTGGAAGGATTTGGTGACTATCCGTTCGCAGACATGACGGATCTCTGTTTGGTACCCGATGTTGTTATCCCTCCGAAATTTAAAGTACCGGACTTCGACAAGTATAAAGGGACGACTTGTCTCAAGAACCATCTCAAAATGTATTGTCGCAAGATAGGCGCACACTCTAAGGATGAGAAGCTATTAATACACTTTTTTCAAGATAGCTTGGCCGGAGCCGAGGTAGTTTGGTACACTAATCTGGAAGCTTCCCGTATCCGTACTTGGAAGGACCTGATTACTGCCTTCCTAAGGCAATATCAGTATAATTCGGATATGGCTCCCAATCGCACTCAGTTACAGAATATGTTCAAAAAAGAAGGGGAAACCTTTAAAGAATACGCACAGCGGTGGAGAGACCTGGAAGCACAAGTAGCCCCTCCCATGGTCGAAAGAGAGATGATCACTATGATGGTAGATACCTTGCCAGTGTTCTACTATGAGAAGTTGGTAGGTTACATGCCATCCAGCTTCGCGGACCTATTGTTCGCCGGGGAGAGAATTGAAGTAGGGTTGAAGAGAGGAAAATTCGATTATGTTTCCTCTACAAGTGCCAATGCTAAAAGGGTCGGAACAACTGGGGCAAAAAGGAAGGAGGGAGATGCCCACGCCGTCACTTCGGTGCCCGCGTGGGTTAAACCCCCGCAGACATCTCATGGTACGCATCAGTACGCTCAGCATCATCCGAGCTTCTCGGCTCACACCGGGAATTCCTCTAATTCAGCACCCATGCAGCCCAAGGCACCCGTTCAGAGGGAGGCCCCCCAAGTTCCAACTCCAACCACGACTCGCCCGGCCGGCAATTCCAACGCAATGAGGAACTTTCCCCCGAGGCCAATTCAAGAATTCACCCCACTCCCAATGACGCATAAAGACCTTCTGCCGTCCCTCATCGCCAACCAGCTGGTCGTAATAACTCCCGGGAAGGTCTTCCAACCCTCTTTCCCAAAGTGGTATGATCCTAACGCAACTTGCAAGTACCATGGGAATACCCCAGGGCATTCCATCAAAAAATGCTTGGCCCTCAAATACAAGGTCCAACATTTGATAGATGCTGGATGGCTGACGTTCCAAGAGGATCGGCCCAACGTGAAAACCAACCCGCTCGCCAATCATGGAGGGGGGGCGGTTAACGCCATTGGGTCAGATAGGCCCCGCCGGTCTAAACCTTTAAAGGATGTGGCAACCCC
The DNA here is from genome assembly GCF_004193775.1 of Glycine soja. Taxonomy (NCBI): domain Eukaryota; kingdom Viridiplantae; phylum Streptophyta; class Magnoliopsida; order Fabales; family Fabaceae; genus Glycine; species Glycine soja. The sequence goes on along the minus strand of NC_041020.1, from coordinate 15,694,672 downwards.
TAGGAGGTTTATCATTGAGGCCCTACAAAAGGGAGGTGTGATTCCCCATGGTGGGCATAAGGAGGATTCTAGTTTGCTGCATTCCAGCGAGCTGCATAACATGGAAACGTGTTTGTAAGTGGAGGAATTGTTACAGCGGATGATAGATCAAGGTCGACTGGAAGTCGGCAGTGAGGGAAGAGAAGAGCAGCATATCTGCATGCAGTCCGCGAGGGAGAGCAGTCTTGCGAAGCCCAAACCTTTGGTAATATATTTCACCAAGGGCGCAGCTTCGCAAAAACCCCGACACCCTTTGGCACCTAAGCTTGTCCCTTTCCCATACCAAAATAGCCACACAATCCCATGGAAGTACACACCTCCGAACAAAGAGGAAGAAGAAACCACCGACATCAGTTCATTGTCGGCCAAAGTAACCAATATCACGGGGCTGAGCGGTGTGACCCGCAGCAGTCGTGTATTTGTGCCCCCCGACCTACCAATTCAGCCCACGAACGTCAAGGGGAAGGCAAAGGTTGTGGAAGAACAAGATGATAAAACCCCCCACACTCCGAACGAGGATATTCTGGCAAAAGGTCCTCCGGAGAAAAGGGATGGTTATGGCAAGAAGGAGGTGTCACTAGAGGAAGCCAGCGAGTTTCTCCGCATAATTCAGCAGAGCGAGTTCAAGGTTATTGAGCAGCTCAACAAAACCCCGGCCAGGGTCTCGCTGTTGGAATTACTCATTAGCTCGGAACCTCATCGGGCTTTTCTTGTAAAGGTTTTGAACAAGGCCCACGTAGCCCAAGATATCTCGGTGGAAGGCTTCGGAGGGCTTGTTAATAATATTACCGCCAACAACTATCTCGTTTTTGCCAAAGAAGAGATCCCTGCCGAGGGGAGAGAGCATAATAAAGCTTTGCACGTATCGGTCAAGTGTATGGACCACGTTGTAGCCAAGGTGCTCATCGATAATGGTTCCAGTTTAAACGTGATGCCCAAGAGCACTTTGGAGAAATTACCTTTCAATGCTTCCCACCTAAAGCCAAGTTCCATGGTGTTTCGTGCCTTCAACGACACCCGCCGAGAGGTTAGGGGAGAGATTGACCTCCCCGTACAGATAGGCCCTCACACCTGTCAAGTTACCTTCCAAATAATGGGCATTAACCCCCCTTACAGCTGCCTGTTGGGGCGCCCGTGGATCCACTCGGTGGGAGTTGTTCCCTCTACACTCCACCAAAAGTTGAAATTCGTAGTGGAAGGGCATCTGGTCATCGTATCAGGCGAGGAAGACATCTTGGTAAGCTGCCCATCCTCTATGCCTTATGTGGAGGCCGCAGAGGAGTCGTTAGAAACCGCTTTCCAGTCTTTCGAGGTGTAAGCATTTCCTCAGTGGATTCCCTCCTTAGGCAAGCTTGCTTGTCCGATGCAGCAGTAATGATGGCCCGAGTGATGTTGGGGAGTGGTTACGAGCCCAGAATGGGTTTAGGCAAGGACAACGGTGGCATAACTAGCCTGATAAACGCCAAAGGAAATCGTGGGAAGTATGGGTTAGGCTATAAACCCACTCAGGCAGATATAAAGAGAACCATTACGGAAAGGAAAAGCGGAAGTCAAGGTTCGCGGTTGAGACAAGAAGGCGAAGGAAGCCCACCCTGTCACATAAGTAGGAGCTTTATAAGCGCGGGTCTAGGGGACGAAGGTCAAATCGTTGCAATATACAAAGATGATGTTCCGAGTGCATTGAATTTGGTACAACCGTGCCCTCCTGATTTCCGACTAGGAAATTGGCAAGTGGAGGAGCGCCCGGACATTTACGCAACAAGCATAATGTAAACCTTTACGGTTTTAAAAGCTTTATAGTTGGGCCTAGGCTTTAGAGTTTTCTTTTGTTAAGGCTTTATGTCTTTTGCTCTTGAATATATAATACAAGGATCTTTCTTCATCTGTTCCTACGTCTCTACCCATTCTCATCCATTTGCATGTTTACTTCTTTATATTTAACGGCAAATCCAACGACGAGTCCCTCGAAGGTACTAATACCTGGGGGACCCGCCTATCGAATTCAAGCAAGAAACGAGTCAAACGGAGGATGAAGAAAACGAGGATGTGGGACTTCCCCCGGAATTAGAAAGGTTAGTCGCTCATGAGGAACAAGAAATGGGGCCTCATCAAGAAGAAACGGAACTAGTAGACTTGGGAGCTGGCAGTGGAAAAAGGGAAATAAAGATAGGCACGGGTATTACCGCACCTATCCGTGAAGACTTAATAACCCTGCTAAGAGACTACCAAGACATCTTTGCTTGGTCGTACCAAGATATGACCGGTTTAAGTTCTGACATTGTACAGCACCACTTACCCCTAAATCCCGAGTGTTCCCCGGTAAAGCAGAAACTGAGAAGGATGAAGCCTGAAACATCCTTGAAAATAAAAGAAGAGGTGAAGAAGCAATTTGACGCTGGTTTTCTAGCAGTCGCTCGGTACCCAGAATGGGTTGCCAACATTGTACCGGTCCCTAAGAAGGATGGGAAGGTACGAATGTGTGTGGATTATCGGGACAAAAAGATTAGATTTGGATAGCAGATTGGATTTGATTTGGATAGCAGATTGGATTTGATTTGGATAAAAGATTAGATTTGATTTGGATAATATATTAGATTTGGTTTTGGATAAAATATTAGATTGGATTTGGATAACAAATTAGCTTTAATTTGGATAACAGATATGATAGCAAATAAGATAACAGATAGGATAACAGATAGGATAACAGATAGGATAACAGATAGGATAACAGATAGGATAACAGATAGGATAACAGATAGGATAACAGATAGGATAACAGATAGGATAACAGATATGACAAGTAAACTTCAAATGCTCATAACTTTTGCTACGGTTGCCCGTTTGAGGCCCACTATATATCAAAACGCTCAGAATTGAGAGGAGAATCCCTGGGCAAATTCCCAAAGGGGATTTGGCCACACAATTTTCCCAAAAAACGCCTCTAACTGCCTTAATTTTGTGTTCAAAGATCAAACACCCAAATCTCTTCCAAACTTTCTTCTTTTTTTCTTTTCTGTTTTTTTTTTTTGCAACTGTTTTCTGTTTCTTTTTCTTTCTTCTTCGTTTTTTTTTCTTTTATCAGACGTCCAGCTATTAGAATTCGTTCAATAGGCCATCATCATTAGGAAAATTTGGCAATTTAGAAATTCGGTAATTAGGCAATTTTTACCCAAATAGAATTTGAATAGGCTGAAACAAAAGTTATGAATAGAAGATAGAATACAATACGCCAGGCACAAACAGAATACAATACGAAAAAGAAAACAATGACAGAAGACCAAAAGAATGAAAAACGAAAAAAAAAAAACCAGAAGACAAACGAAATACGAATGGAATAGCAACGACAAAACGAACTTGAACAATAAACGAAAATAAACGAAATTGACAATCAATGAAAACGAAAATAGAACTCCGCAGTTAAGCGTGCTTGGGCGAGAGTAGTACTAGGATGGGTGACCTCCTGGGAAGTCCTCGTGTTGCACCTCTTTTTACGTTTTTTTTTTTTTTCTTTTTGCCCTTATTCTGAGTATTTTTCTTTGAAGCGAAGTAAAAGGTCCGATAAGTTAACTAATTTTTGTGATTGATCGGGAGATAAATGTATCGTGGGCCCCGTGGCTCGTTCGGTGTAGAAAGTCGATCGAAAGTCGGTCCGTCCGGGCAGGCAGAAGGAATATAGTAATTGATTGTGCAATACTTATCAGGTGCGATCATACCAGCACTAATGCACCGGATCCCATCAGAACTCCGCAGTTAAGCGTGCTTGGGCGAGAGTAGTACTAGGATGGGTGACCTCCTGGGAAGTCCTCGTGTTGCACCTCTTTTTACGTTTTTTTTTTTTTTTCTTTTTGCCCTTATTCTGAGTATTTTTCTTTGAAGCGAAGTAAAAGGTCCGATAAGTTAACTAATTTTTGTGATTGATCGGGAGATAAATGTATCGTGGGCCCCGTGGCTCGTTCGGTGTAGAAAGTCGATCGAAAGTCGGTCCGTCCGGGCAGGCAGAAGGAATATAGTAATTGATTGTGCAATACTTATCAGGTGCGATCATACCAGCACTAATGCACCGGATCCCATCAGAACTCCGCAGTTAAGCGTGCTTGGGCGAGAGTAGTACTAGGATGGGTGACCTCCTGGGAAGTCCTCGTGTTGCACCTCTTTTTACGTTTTTTTTTTTTTCTTTTTGCCCTTATTCTGAGTATTTTTCTTTGAAGCGAAGTAAAAGGTCCGATAAGTTAACTAATTTTTGTGATTGATCGGGAGATAAATGTATCGTGGGCCCCGTGGCTCGTTCGGTGTAGAAAGTCGATCGAAAGTCGGTCCGTCCGGGCAGGCAGAAGGAATATAGTAATTGATTGTGCAATACTTATCAGGTGCGATCATACCAGCACTAATGCACCGGATCCCATCAGAACTCCGCAGTTAAGCGTGCTTGGGCGAGAGTAGTACTAGGATGGGTGACCTCCTGGGAAGTCCTCGTGTTGCACCTCTTTTTACGTTTTTTTTTTTTCTTTTTGCCCTTATTCTGAGTATTTTTCTTTGAAGCGAAGTAAAAGGTCCGATAAGTTAACTAATTTTTGTGATTGATCGGGAGATAAATGTATCGTGGGCCCCGTGGCTCGTTCGGTGTAGAAAGTCGATCGAAAGTCGGTCCGTCCGGGCAGGCAGAAGGAATATAGTAATTGATTGTGCAATACTTATCAGGTGCGATCATACCAGCACTAATGCACCGGATCCCATCAGAACTCCGCAGTTAAGCGTGCTTGGGCGAGAGTAGTACTAGGATGGGTGACCTCCTGGGAAGTCCTCGTGTTGCACCTCTTTTTACGTTTTTTTTTTTTTCTTTTTGCCCTTATTCTGAGTATTTTTCTTTGAAGCGAAGTAAAAGGTCCGATAAGTTAACTAATTTTTGTGATTGATCGGGAGATAAATGTATCGTGGGCCCCGTGGCTCGTTCGGTGTAGAAAGTCGATCGAAAGTCGGTCCGTCCGGGCAGGCAGAAGGAATATAGTAATTGATTGTGCAATACTTATCAGGTGCGATCATACCAGCACTAATGCACCGGATCCCATCAGAACTCCGCAGTTAAGCGTGCTTGGGCGAGAGTAGTACTAGGATGGGTGACCTCCTGGGAAGTCCTCGTGTTGCACCTCTTTTTACGTTTTTTTTTTTTTCTTTTTGCCCTTATTCTGAGTATTTTTCTTTGAAGCGAAGTAAAAGGTCCGATAAGTTAACTAATTTTTGTGATTGATCGGGAGATAAATGTATCGTGGGCCCCGTGGCTCGTTCGGTGTAGAAAGTCGATCGAAAGTCGGTCCGTCCGGGCAGGCAGAAGGAATATAGTAATTGATTGTGCAATACTTATCAGGTGCGATCATACCAGCACTAATGCACCGGATCCCATCAGAACTCCGCAGTTAAGCGTGCTTGGGCGAGAGTAGTACTAGGATGGGTGACCTCCTGGGAAGTCCTCGTGTTGCACCTCTTTTTACGTTTTTTTTTTTTTCTTTTTGCCCTTATTCTGAGTATTTTTCTTTGAAGCGAAGTAAAAGGTCCGATAAGTTAACTAATTTTTGTGATTGATCGGGAGATAAATGTATCGTGGGCCCCGTGGCTCGTTCGGTGTAGAAAGTCGATCGAAAGTCGGTCCGTCCGGGCAGGCAGAAGGAATATAGTAATTGATTGTGCAATACTTATCAGGTGCGATCATACCAGCACTAATGCACCGGATCCCATCAGAACTCCGCAGTTAAGCGTGCTTGGGCGAGAGTAGTACTAGGATGGGTGACCTCCTGGGAAGTCCTCGTGTTGCACCTCTTTTTACGTTTTTTTTTTTTTCTTTTTGCCCTTATTCTGAGTATTTTTCTTTGAAGCGAAGTAAAAGGTCCGATAAGTTAACTAATTTTTGTGATTGATCGGGAGATAAATGTATCGTGGGCCCCGTGGCTCGTTCGGTGTAGAAAGTCGATCGAAAGTCGGTCCGTCCGGGCAGGCAGAAGGAATATAGTAATTGATTGTGCAATACTTATCAGGTGCGATCATACCAGCACTAATGCACCGGATCCCATCAGAACTCCGCAGTTAAGCGTGCTTGGGCGAGAGTAGTACTAGGATGGGTGACCTCCTGGGAAGTCCTCGTGTTGCACCTCTTTTTACGTTTTTTTTTTTTTCTTTTTGCCCTTATTCTGAGTATTTTTCTTTGAAGCGAAGTAAAAGGTCCGATAAGTTAACTAATTTTTGTGATTGATCGGGAGATAAATGTATCGTGGGCCCCGTGGCTCGTTCGGTGTAGAAAGTCGATCGAAAGTCGGTCCGTCCGGGCAGGCAGAAGGAATATAGTAATTGATTGTGCAATACTTATCAGGTGCGATCATACCAGCACTAATGCACCGGATCCCATCAGAACTCCGCAGTTAAGCGTGCTTGGGCGAGAGTAGTACTAGGATGGGTGACCTCCTGGGAAGTCCTCGTGTTGCACCTCTTTTTACGTTTTTTTTTTTTTCTTTTTGCCCTTATTCTGAGTATTTTTCTTTGAAGCGAAGTAAAAGGTCCGATAAGTTAACTAATTTTTGTGATTGATCGGGAGATAAATGTATCGTGGGCCCCGTGGCTCGTTCGGTGTAGAAAGTCGATCGAAAGTCGGTCCGTCCGGGCAGGCAGAAGGAATATAGTAATTGATTGTGCAATACTTATCAGGTGCGATCATACCAGCACTAATGCACCGGATCCCATCAGAACTCCGCAGTTAAGCGTGCTTGGGCGAGAGTAGTACTAGGATGGGTGACCTCCTGGGAAGTCCTCGTGTTGCACCTCTTTTTACGTTTTTTTTTTTTTCTTTTTGCCCTTATTCTGAGTATTTTTCTTTGAAGCGAAGTAAAAGGTCCGATAAGTTAACTAATTTTTGTGATTGATCGGGAGATAAATGTATCGTGGGCCCCGTGGCTCGTTCGGTGTAGAAAGTCGATCGAAAGTCGGTCCGTCCGGGCAGGCAGAAGGAATATAGTAATTGATTGTGCAATACTTATCAGGTGCGATCATACCAGCACTAATGCACCGGATCCCATCAGAACTCCGCAGTTAAGCGTGCTTGGGCGAGAGTAGTACTAGGATGGGTGACCTCCTGGGAAGTCCTCGTGTTGCACCTCTTTTTACGTTTTTTTTTTTTCTTTTTGCCCTTATTCTGAGTATTTTTCTTTGAAGCGAAGTAAAAGGTCCGATAAGTTAACTAATTTTTGTGATTGATCGGGAGATAAATGTATCGTGGGCCCCGTGGCTCGTTCGGTGTAGAAAGTCGATCGAAAGTCGGTCCGTCCGGGCAGGCAGAAGGAATATAGTAATTGATTGTGCAATACTTATCAGGTGCGATCATACCAGCACTAATGCACCGGATCCCATCAGAACTCCGCAGTTAAGCGTGCTTGGGCGAGAGTAGTACTAGGATGGGTGACCTCCTGGGAAGTCCTCGTGTTGCACCTCTTTTTACGTTTTTTTTTTTTTCTTTTTGCCCTTATTCTGAGTATTTTTCTTTGAAGCGAAGTAAAAGGTCCGATAAGTTAACTAATTTTTGTGATTGATCGGGAGATAAATGTATCGTGGGCCCCGTGGCTCGTTCGGTGTAGAAAGTCGATCGAAAGTCGGTCCGTCCGGGCAGGCAGAAGGAATATAGTAATTGATTGTGCAATACTTATCAGGTGCGATCATACCAGCACTAATGCACCGGATCCCATCAGAACTCCGCAGTTAAGCGTGCTTGGGCGAGAGTAGTACTAGGATGGGTGACCTCCTGGGAAGTCCTCGTGTTGCACCTCTTTTTACGTTTTTTTTTTTTCTTTTTGCCCTTATTCTGAGTATTTTTCTTTGAAGCGAAGTAAAAGGTCCGATAAGTTAACTAATTTTTGTGATTGATCGGGAGATAAATGTATCGTGGGCCCCGTGGCTCGTTCGGTGTAGAAAGTCGATCGAAAGTCGGTCCGTCCGGGCAGGCAGAAGGAATATAGTAATTGATTGTGCAATACTTATCAGGTGCGATCATACCAGCACTAATGCACCGGATCCCATCAGAACTCCGCAGTTAAGCGTGCTTGGGCGAGAGTAGTACTAGGATGGGTGACCTCCTGGGAAGTCCTCGTGTTGCACCTCTTTTTACGTTTTTTTTTTTTTCTTTTTGCCCTTATTCTGAGTATTTTTCTTTGAAGCGAAGTAAAAGGTCCGATAAGTTAACTAATTTTTGTGATTGATCGGGAGATAAATGTATCGTGGGCCCCGTGGCTCGTTCGGTGTAGAAAGTCGATCGAAAGTCGGTCCGTCCGGGCAGGCAGAAGGAATATAGTAATTGATTGTGCAATACTTATCAGGTGCGATCATACCAGCACTAATGCACCGGATCCCATCAGAACTCCGCAGTTAAGCGTGCTTGGGCGAGAGTAGTACTAGGATGGGTGACCTCCTGGGAAGTCCTCGTGTTGCACCTCTTTTTACGTTTTTTTTTTTTCTTTTTGCCCTTATTCTGAGTATTTTTCTTTGAAGCGAAGTAAAAGGTCCGATAAGTTAACTAATTTTTGTGATTGATCGGGAGATAAATGTATCGTGGGCCCCGTGGCTCGTTCGGTGTAGAAAGTCGATCGAAAGTCGGTCCGTCCGGGCAGGCAGAAGGAATATAGTAATTGATTGTGCAATACTTATCAGGTGCGATCATACCAGCACTAATGCACCGGATCCCATCAGAACTCCGCAGTTAAGCGTGCTTGGGCGAGAGTAGTACTAGGATGGGTGACCTCCTGGGAAGTCCTCGTGTTGCACCTCTTTTTACGTTTTTTTTTTTTTCTTTTTGCCCTTATTCTGAGTATTTTTCTTTGAAGCGAAGTAAAAGGTCCGATAAGTTAACTAATTTTTGTGATTGATCGGGAGATAAATGTATCGTGGGCCCCGTGGCTCGTTCGGTGTAGAAAGTCGATCGAAAGTCGGTCCGTCCGGGCAGGCAGAAGGAATATAGTAATTGATTGTGCAATACTTATCAGGTGCGATCATACCAGCACTAATGCACCGGATCCCATCAGAACTCCGCAGTTAAGCGTGCTTGGGCGAGAGTAGTACTAGGATGGGTGACCTCCTGGGAAGTCCTCGTGTTGCACCTCTTTTTACGTTTTTTTTTTTTTCTTTTTGCCCTTATTCTGAGTATTTTTCTTTGAAGCGAAGTAAAAGGTCCGATAAGTTAACTAATTTTTGTGATTGATCGGGAGATAAATGTATCGTGGGCCCCGTGGCTCGTTCGGTGTAGAAAGTCGATCGAAAGTCGGTCCGTCCGGGCAGGCAGAAGGAATATAGTAATTGATTGTGCAATACTTATCAGGTGCGATCATACCAGCACTAATGCACCGGATCCCATCAGAACTCCGCAGTTAAGCGTGCTTGGGCGAGAGTAGTACTAGGATGGGTGACCTCCTGGGAAGTCCTCGTGTTGCACCTCTTTTTACGTTTTTTTTTTTTCTTTTTGCCCTTATTCTGAGTATTTTTCTTTGAAGCGAAGTAAAAGGTCCGATAAGTTAACTAATTTTTGTGATTGATCGGGAGATAAATGTATCGTGGGCCCCGTGGCTCGTTCGGTGTAGAAAGTCGATCGAAAGTCGGTCCGTCCGGGCAGGCAGAAGGAATATAGTAATTGATTGTGCAATACTTATCAGGTGCGATCATACCAGCACTAATGCACCGGATCCCATCAGAACTCCGCAGTTAAGCGTGCTTGGGCGAGAGTAGTACTAGGATGGGTGACCTCCTGGGAAGTCCTCGTGTTGCACCTCTTTTTACGTTTTTTTTTTTTTCTTTTTGCCCTTATTCTGAGTATTTTTCTTTGAAGCGAAGTAAAAGGTCCGATAAGTTAACTAATTTTTGTGATTGATCGGGAGATAAATGTATCGTGGGCCCCGTGGCTCGTTCGGTGTAGAAAGTCGATCGAAAGTCGGTCCGTCCGGGCAGGCAGAAGGAATATAGTAATTGATTGTGCAATACTTATCAGGTGCGATCATACCAGCACTAATGCACCGGATCCCATCAGAACTCCGCAGTTAAGCGTGCTTGGGCGAGAGTAGTACTAGGATGGGTGACCTCCTGGGAAGTCCTCGTGTTGCACCTCTTTTTACGTTTTTTTTTTTTTCTTTTTGCCCTTATTCTGAGTATTTTTCTTTGAAGCGAAGTAAAAGGTCCGATAAGTTAACTAATTTTTGTGATTGATCGGGAGATAAATGTATCGTGGGCCCCGTGGCTCGTTCGGTGTAGAAAGTCGATCGAAAGTCGGTCCGTCCGGGCAGGCAGAAGGAATATAGTAATTGATTGTGCAATACTTATCAGGTGCGATCATACCAGCACTAATGCACCGGATCCCATCAGAACTCCGCAGTTAAGCGTGCTTGGGCGAGAGTAGTACTAGGATGGGTGACCTCCTGGGAAGTCCTCGTGTTGCACCTCTTTTTACGTTTTTTTTTTTTTCTTTTTGCCCTTATTCTGAGTATTTTTCTTTGAAGCGAAGTAAAAGGTCCGATAAGTTAACTAATTTTTGTGATTGATCGGGAGATAAATGTATCGTGGGCCCCGTGGCTCGTTCGGTGTAGAAAGTCGATCGAAAGTCGGTCCGTCCGGGCAGGCAGAAGGAATATAGTAATTGATTGTGCAATACTTATCAGGTGCGATCATACCAGCACTAATGCACCGGATCCCATCAGAACTCCGCAGTTAAGCGTGCTTGGGCGAGAGTAGTACTAGGATGGGTGACCTCCTGGGAAGTCCTCGTGTTGCACCTCTTTTTACGTTTTTTTTTTTTCTTTTTGCCCTTATTCTGAGTATTTTTCTTTGAAGCGAAGTAAAAGGTCCGATAAGTTAACTAATTTTTGTGATTGATCGGGAGATAAATGTATCGTGGGCCCCGTGGCTCGTTCGGTGTAGAAAGTCGATCGAAAGTCGGTCCGTCCGGGCAGGCAGAAGGAATATAGTAATTGATTGTGCAATACTTATCAGGTGCGATCATACCAGCACTAATGCACCGGATCCCATCAGAACTCCGCAGTTAAGCGTGCTTGGGCGAGAGTAGTACTAGGATGGGTGACCTCCTGGGAAGTCCTCGTGTTGCACCTCTTTTTACGTTTTTTTTTTTTCTTTTTGCCCTTATTCTGAGTATTTTTCTTTGAAGCGAAGTAAAAGGTCCGATAAGTTAACTAATTTTTGTGATTGATCGGGAGATAAATGTATCGTGGGCCCCGTGGCTCGTTCGGTGTAGAAAGTCGATCGAAAGTCGGTCCGTCCGGGCAGGCAGAAGGAATATAGTAATTGATTGTGCAATACTTATCAGGTGCGATCATACCAGCACTAATGCACCGGATCCCATCAGAACTCCGCAGTTAAGCGTGCTTGGGCGAGAGTAGTACTAGGATGGGTGACCTCCTGGGAAGTCCTCGTGTTGCACCTCTTTTTACGTTTTTTTTTTTTTCTTTTTGCCCTTATTCTGAGTATTTTTCTTTGAAGCGAAGTAAAAGGTCCGATAAGTTAACTAATTTTTGTGATTGATCGGGAGATAAATGTATCGTGGGCCCCGTGGCTCGTTCGGTGTAGAAAGTCGATCGAAAGTCGGTCCGTCCGGGCAGGCAGAAGGAATATAGTAATTGATTGTGCAATACTTATCAGGTGCGATCATACCAGCACTAATGCACCGGATCCCATCAGAACTCCGCAGTTAAGCGTGCTTGGGCGAGAGTAGTACTAGGATGGGTGACCTCCTGGGAAGTCCTCGTGTTGCACCTCTTTTTACGTTTTTTTTTTTTTCTTTTTGCCCTTATTCTGAGTATTTTTCTTTGAAGCGAAGTAAAAGGTCCGATAAGTTAACTAATTTTTGTGATTGATCGGGAGATAAATGTATCGTGGGCCCCGTGGCTCGTTCGGTGTAGAAAGTCGATCGAAAGTCGGTCCGTCCGGGCAGGCAGAAGGAATATAGTAATTGATTGTGCAATACTTATCAGGTGCGATCATACCAGCACTAATGCACCGGATCCCATCAGAACTCCGCAGTTAAGCGTGCTTGGGCGAGAGTAGTACTAGGATGGGTGACCTCCTGGGAAGTCCTCGTGTTGCACCTCTTTTTACGTTTTTTTTTTTTTCTTTTTGCCCTTATTCTGAGTATTTTTCTTTGAAGCGAAGTAAAAGGTCCGATAAGTTAACTAATTTTTGTGATTGATCGGGAGATAAATGTATCGTGGGCCCCGTGGCTCGTTCGGTGTAGAAAGTCGATCGAAAGTCGGTCCGTCCGGGCAGGCAGAAGGAATATAGTAATTGATTGTGCAATACTTATCAGGTGCGATCATACCAGCACTAATGCACCGGATCCCATCAGAACTCCGCAGTTAAGCGTGCTTGGGCGAGAGTAGTACTAGGATGGGTGACCTCCTGGGAAGTCCTCGTGTTGCACCTCTTTTTACGTTTTTTTTTTTTTCTTTTTGCCCTTATTCTGAGTATTTTTCTTTGAAGCGAAGTAAAAGGTCCGATAAGTTAACTAATTTTTGTGATTGATCGGGAGATAAATGTATCGTGGGCCCCGTGGCTCGTTCGGTGTAGAAAGTCGATCGAAAGTCGGTCCGTCCGGGCAGGCAGAAGGAATATAGTAATTGATTGTGCAATACTTATCAGGTGCGATCATACCAGCACTAATGCACCGGATCCCATCAGAACTCCGCAGTTAAGCGTGCTTGGGCGAGAGTAGTACTAGGATGGGTGACCTCCTGGGAAGTCCTCGTGTTGCACCTCTTTTTACGTTTTTTTTTTTTTCTTTTTGCCCTTATTCTGAGTATTTTTCTTTGAAGCGAAGTAAAAGGTCCGATAAGTTAACTAATTTTTGTGATTGATCGGGAGATAAATGTATCGTGGGCCCCGTGGCTCGTTCGGTGTAGAAAGTCGATCGAAAGTCGGTCCGTCCGGGCAGGCAGAAGGAATATAGTAATTGATTGTGCAATACTTATCAGGTGCGATCATACCAGCACTAATGCACCGGATCCCATCAGAACTCCGCAGTTAAGCGTGCTTGGGCGAGAGTAGTACTAGGATGGGTGACCTCCTGGGAAGTCCTCGTGTTGCACCTCTTTTTACGTTTTTTTTTTTTTCTTTTTGCCCTTATTCTGAGTATTTTTCTTTGAAGCGAAGTAAAAGGTCCGATAAGTTAACTAATTTTTGTGATTGATCGGGAGATAAATGTATCGTGGGCCCCGTGGCTCGTTCGGTGTAGAAAGTCGATCGAAAGTCGGTCCGTCCGGGCAGGCAGAAGGAATATAGTAATTGATTGTGCAATACTTATCAGGTGCGATCATACCAGCACTAATGCACCGGATCCCATCAGAACTCCGCAGTTAAGCGTGCTTGGGCGAGAGTAGTACTAGGATGGGTGACCTCCTGGGAAGTCCTCGTGTTGCACCTCTTTTTACGTTTTTTTTTTTTTCTTTTTGCCCTTATTCTGAGTATTTTTCTTTGAAGCGAAGTAAAAGGTCCGATAAGTTAACTAATTTTTGTGATTGATCGGGAGATAAATGTATCGTGGGCCCCGTGGCTCGTTCGGTGTAGAAAGTCGATCGAAAGTCGGTCCGTCCGGGCAGGCAGAAGGAATATAGTAATTGATTGTGCAATACTTATCAGGTGCGATCATACCAGCACTAATGCACCGGATCCCATCAGAACTCCGCAGTTAAGCGTGCTTGGGCGAGAGTAGTACTAGGATGGGTGACCTCCTGGGAAGTCCTCGTGTTGCACCTCTTTTTACGTTTTTTTTTTTTTCTTTTTGCCCTTATTCTGAGTATTTTTCTTTGAAGCGAAGTAAAAGGTCCGATAAGTTAACTAATTTTTGTGATTGATCGGGAGATAAATGTATCGTGGGCCCCGTGGCTCGTTCGGTGTAGAAAGTCGATCGAAAGTCGGTCCGTCCGGGCAGGCAGAAGGAATATAGTAATTGATTGTGCAATACTTATCAGGTGCGATCATACCAGCACTAATGCACCGGATCCCATCAGAACTCCGCAGTTAAGCGTGCTTGGGCGAGAGTAGTACTAGGATGGGTGACCTCCTGGGAAGTCCTCGTGTTGCACCTCTTTTTACGTTTTTTTTTTTTTCTTTTTGCCCTTATTCTGAGTATTTTTCTTTGAAGCGAAGTAAAAGGTCCGATAAGTTAACTAATTTTTGTGATTGATCGGGAGATAAATGTATCGTGGGCCCCGTGGCTCGTTCGGTGTAGAAAGTCGATCGAAAGTCGGTCCGTCCGGGCAGGCAGAAGGAATATAGTAATTGATTGTGCAATACTTATCAGGTGCGATCATACCAGCACTAATGCACCGGATCCCATCAGAACTCCGCAGTTAAGCGTGCTTGGGCGAGAGTAGTACTAGGATGGGTGACCTCCTGGGAAGTCCTCGTGTTGCACCTCTTTTTACGTTTTTTTTTTTTCTTTTTGCCCTTATTCTGAGTATTTTTCTTTGAAGCGAAGTAAAAGGTCCGATAAGTTAACTAATTTTTGTGATTGATCGGGAGATAAATGTATCGTGGGCCCCGTGGCTCGTTCGGTGTAGAAAGTCGATCGAAAGTCGGTCCGTCCGGGCAGGCAGAAGGAATATAGTAATTGATTGTGCAATACTTATCAGGTGCGATCATACCAGCACTAATGCACCGGATCCCATCAGAACTCCGCAGTTAAGCGTGCTTGGGCGAGAGTAGTACTAGGATGGGTGACCTCCTGGGAAGTCCTCGTGTTGCACCTCTTTTTACGTTTTTTTTTTTTCTTTTTGCCCTTATTCTGAGTATTTTTCTTTGAAGCGAAGTAAAAGGTCCGATAAGTTAACTAATTTTTGTGATTGATCGGGAGATAAATGTATCGTGGGCCCCGTGGCTCGTTCGGTGTAGAAAGTCGATCGAAAGTCGGTCCGTCCGGGCAGGCAGAAGGAATATAGTAATTGATTGTGCAATACTTATCAGGTGCGATCATACCAGCACTAATGCACCGGATCCCATCAGAACTCCGCAGTTAAGCGTGCTTGGGCGAGAGTAGTACTAGGATGGGTGACCTCCTGGGAAGTCCTCGTGTTGCACCTCTTTTTACGTTTTTTTTTTTTCTTTTTGCCCTTATTCTGAGTATTTTTCTTTGAAGCGAAGTAAAAGGTCCGATAAGTTAACTAATTTTTGTGATTGATCGGGAGATAAATGTATCGTGGGCCCCGTGGCTCGTTCGGTGTAGAAAGTCGATCGAAAGTCGGTCCGTCCGGGCAGGCAGAAGGAATATAGTAATTGATTGTGCAATACTTATCAGGTGCGATCATACCAGCACTAATGCACCGGATCCCATCAGAACTCCGCAGTTAAGCGTGCTTGGGCGAGAGTAGTACTAGGATGGGTGACCTCCTGGGAAGTCCTCGTGTTGCACCTCTTTTTACGTTTTTTTTTTTTTCTTTTTGCCCTTATTCTGAGTATTTTTCTTTGAAGCGAAGTAAAAGGTCCGATAAGTTAACTAATTTTTGTGATTGATCGGGAGATAAATGTATCGTGGGCCCCGTGGCTCGTTCGGTGTAGAAAGTCGATCGAAAGTCGGTCCGTCCGGGCAGGCAGAAGGAATATAGTAATTGATTGTGCAATACTTATCAGGTGCGATCATACCAGCACTAATGCACCGGATCCCATCAGAACTCCGCAGTTAAGCGTGCTTGGGCGAGAGTAGTACTAGGATGGGTGACCTCCTGGGAAGTCCTCGTGTTGCACCTCTTTTTACGTTTTTTTTTTTTTCTTTTTGCCCTTATTCTGAGTATTTTTCTTTGAAGCGAAGTAAAAGGTCCGATAAGTTAACTAATTTTTGTGATTGATCGGGAGATAAATGTATCGTGGGCCCCGTGGCTCGTTCGGTGTAGAAAGTCGATCGAAAGTCGGTCCGTCCGGGCAGGCAGAAGGAATATAGTAATTGATTGTGCAATACTTATCAGGTGCGATCATACCAGCACTAATGCACCGGATCCCATCAGAACTCCGCAGTTAAGCGTGCTTGGGCGAGAGTAGTACTAGGATGGGTGACCTCCTGGGAAGTCCTCGTGTTGCACCTCTTTTTACGTTTTTTTTTTTTTCTTTTTGCCCTTATTCTGAGTATTTTTCTTTGAAGCGAAGTAAAAGGTCCGATAAGTTAACTAATTTTTGTGATTGATCGGGAGATAAATGTATCGTGGGCCCCGTGGCTCGTTCGGTGTAGAAAGTCGATCGAAAGTCGGTCCGTCCGGGCAGGCAGAAGGAATATAGTAATTGATTGTGCAATACTTATCAGGTGCGATCATACCAGCACTAATGCACCGGATCCCATCAGAACTCCGCAGTTAAGCGTGCTTGGGCGAGAGTAGTACTAGGATGGGTGACCTCCTGGGAAGTCCTCGTGTTGCACCTCTTTTTACGTTTTTTTTTTTTTCTTTTTGCCCTTATTCTGAGTATTTTTCTTTGAAGCGAAGTAAAAGGTCCGATAAGTTAACTAATTTTTGTGATTGATCGGGAGATAAATGTATCGTGGGCCCCGTGGCTCGTTCGGTGTAGAAAGTCGATCGAAAGTCGGTCCGTCCGGGCAGGCAGAAGGAATATAGTAATTGATTGTGCAATACTTATCAGGTGCGATCATACCAGCACTAATGCACCGGATCCCATCAGAACTCCGCAGTTAAGCGTGCTTGGGCGAGAGTAGTACTAGGATGGGTGACCTCCTGGGAAGTCCTCGTGTTGCACCTCTTTTTACGTTTTTTTTTTTTTCTTTTTGCCCTTATTCTGAGTATTTTTCTTTGAAGCGAAGTAAAAGGTCCGATAAGTTAACTAATTTTTGTGATTGATCGGGAGATAAATGTATCGTGGGCCCCGTGGCTCGTTCGGTGTAGAAAGTCGATCGAAAGTCGGTCCGTCCGGGCAGGCAGAAGGAATATAGTAATTGATTGTGCAATACTTATCAGGTGCGATCATACCAGCACTAATGCACCGGATCCCATCAGAACTCCGCAGTTAAGCGTGCTTGGGCGAGAGTAGTACTAGGATGGGTGACCTCCTGGGAAGTCCTCGTGTTGCACCTCTTTTTACGTTTTTTTTTTTTTCTTTTTGCCCTTATTCTGAGTATTTTTCTTTGAAGCGAAGTAAAAGGTCCGATAAGTTAACTAATTTTTGTGATTGATCGGGAGATAAATGTATCGTGGGCCCCGTGGCTCGTTCGGTGTAGAAAGTCGATCGAAAGTCGGTCCGTCCGGGCAGGCAGAAGGAATATAGTAATTGATTGTGCAATACTTATCAGGTGCGATCATACCAGCACTAATGCACCGGATCCCATCAGAACTCCGCAGTTAAGCGTTGGCGAGAGTACTAGGATGGGTGACCTCCTGGGAAGTCCTCGTGTTGCACCTCTTTTTACGTTTTTTTTTTTTTCTTTTTGCCCTTATTCTGAGTATTTTTCTTTGAAGCGAAGTAAAAGGTCCGATAAGTTAACTAATTTTTGTGATTGATCGGGAGATAAATGTATCGTGGGCCCCGTGGCTCGTTCGGTGTAGAAAGTCGATCGAAAGTCGGTCCGTCCGGGCAGGCAGAAGGAATATAGTAATTGATTGTGCAATACTTATCAGGTGCGATCATACCAGCACTAATGCACCGGATCCCATCAGAACTCCGCAGTTAAGCGTGCTTGGGCGAGAGTAGTACTAGGATGGGTGACCTCCTGGGAAGTCCTCGTGTTGCACCTCTTTTTACGTTTTTTTTTTTTTCTTTTTGCCCTTATTCTGAGTATTTTTCTTTGAAGCGAAGTAAAAGGTCCGATAAGTTAACTAATTTTTGTGATTGATCGGGAGATAAATGTATCGTGGGCCCCGTGGCTCGTTCGGTGTAGAAAGTCGATCGAAAGTCGGTCCGTCCGGGCAGGCAGAAGGAATATAGTAATTGATTGTGCAATACTTATCAGGTGCGATCATACCAGCACTAATGCACCGGATCCCATCAGAACTCCGCAGTTAAGCGTGCTTGGGCGAGAGTAGTACTAGGATGGGTGACCTCCTGGGAAGTCCTCGTGTTGCACCTCTTTTTACGTTTTTTTTTTTTTCTTTTTGCCCTTATTCTGAGTATTTTTCTTTGAAGCGAAGTAAAAGGTCCGATAAGTTAACTAATTTTTGTGATTGATCGGGAGATAAATGTATCGTGGGCCCCGTGGCTCGTTCGGTGTAGAAAGTCGATCGAAAGTCGGTCCGTCCGGGCAGGCAGAAGGAATATAGTAATTGATTGTGCAATACTTATCAGGTGCGATCATACCAGCACTAATGCACCGGATCCCATCAGAACTCCGCAGTTAAGCGTGCTTGGGCGAGAGTAGTACTAGGATGGGTGACCTCCTGGGAAGTCCTCGTGTTGCACCTCTTTTTACGTTTTTTTTTTTTTCTTTTTGCCCTTATTCTGAGTATTTTTCTTTGAAGCGAAGTAAAAGGTCCGATAAGTTAACTAATTTTTGTGATTGATCGGGAGATAAATGTATCGTGGGCCCCGTGGCTCGTTCGGTGTAGAAAGTCGATCGAAAGTCGGTCCGTCCGGGCAGGCAGAAGGAATATAGTAATTGATTGTGCAATACTTATCAGGTGCGATCATACCAGCACTAATGCACCGGATCCCATCAGAACTCCGCAGTTAAGCGTGCTTGGGCGAGAGTAGTACTAGGATGGGTGACCTCCTGGGAAGTCCTCGTGTTGCACCTCTTTTTACGTTTTTTTTTTTTTCTTTTTGCCCTTATTCTGAGTATTTTTCTTTGAAGCGAAGTAAAAGGTCCGATAAGTTAACTAATTTTTGTGATTGATCGGGAGATAAATGTATCGTGGGCCCCGTGGCTCGTTCGGTGTAGAAAGTCGATCGAAAGTCGGTCCGTCCGGGCAGGCAGAAGGAATATAGTAATTGATTGTGCAATACTTATCAGGTGCGATCATACCAGCACTAATGCACCGGATCCCATCAGAACTCCGCAGTTAAGCGTGCTTGGGCGAGAGTAGTACTAGGATGGGTGACCTCCTGGGAAGTCCTCGTGTTGCACCTCTTTTTACGTTTTTTTTTTTTCTTTTTGCCCTTATTCTGAGTATTTTTCTTTGAAGCGAAGTAAAAGGTCCGATAAGTTAACTAATTTTTGTGATTGATCGGGAGATAAATGTATCGTGGGCCCCGTGGCTCGTTCGGTGTAGAAAGTCGATCGAAAGTCGGTCCGTCCGGGCAGGCAGAAGGAATATAGTAATTGATTGTGCAATACTTATCAGGTGCGATCATACCAGCACTAATGCACCGGATCCCATCAGAACTCCGCAGTTAAGCGTGCTTGGGCGAGAGTAGTACTAGGATGGGTGACCTCCTGGGAAGTCCTCGTGTTGCACCTCTTTTTACGTTTTTTTTTTTTTCTTTTTGCCCTTATTCTGAGTATTTTTCTTTGAAGCGAAGTAAAAGGTCCGATAAGTTAACTAATTTTTGTGATTGATCGGGAGATAAATGTATCGTGGGCCCCGTGGCTCGTTCGGTGTAGAAAGTCGATCGAAAGTCGGTCCGTCCGGGCAGGCAGAAGGAATATAGTAATTGATTGTGCAATACTTATCAGGTGCGATCATACCAGCACTAATGCACCGGATCCCATCAGAACTCCGCAGTTAAGCGTGCTTGGGCGAGAGTAGTACTAGGATGGGTGACCTCCTGGGAAGTCCTCGTGTTGCACCTCTTTTTACGTTTTTTTTTTTTTCTTTTTGCCCTTATTCTGAGTATTTTTCTTTGAAGCGAAGTAAAAGGTCCGATAAGTTAACTAATTTTTGTGATTGATCGGGAGATAAATGTATCGTGGGCCCCGTGGCTCGTTCGGTGTAGAAAGTCGATCGAAAGTCGGTCCGTCCGGGCAGCAGAAGGAATATAGTAATTGATTGTG